>NC_141695.1:420479189-421193295 GCF_964263255.1 Lissotriton vulgaris | reverse complement strand
CCTGCACCTGAAAAAAAAGCCCAGGCTAGAGTCACACCTGAAGGGCAACAGATGCCATGGAGCCACTGATCATGCAGCTGGGAACCCCAATAGGGCCACAACACCCACCGCCTTCACCCCAGGACCCCACCCCCTGGGAACCCCATTCCCCTCGGGCAAAGACATGTCACATCAACTTCAAGTATTCATGAACAAAACAACTTGCCTTATGTCGCTCAATCACAACAAGTAACATGCATGTGTCGTCACAAAAAGGAGCATTACACATTCACCTTCGAATTACAAAATGAAACATTTTATTCAAAAAAACTGTAAACAACAATTTTGAATACTCATGGCAGGCCTCCTCAGGACAATCTGTAGGTCACAGCCTGCAAGACAAAATTCCGGATACAAAGGTGTGTCATGTGCTCATCAGAGGACAGAGAGAGAGCGAAAGAGAGATATACAGAGAGAGAGAGGGAGAGAGAAAGACGCAAATAGAGGGAGAGGGAGAGAATGACAGAAAGAGAGGGAGAGAGAGAGAGAGAAAGACGGAAGGAGAGGATGAGAGGGAGAGAGAGAGAAAGGCAGAAAGAGAGGGAGAGAGAGAGAGAGAGGAAAATAGATAGAAAGAGAGGGAGAGAGAGACACAGTGAAAAGAAGAGAGGGATAGGGAGAGAGAGTGCAGACACTGTGCACCCAGGCCTCACTGCTCACCTGCTGGCACCGGTGTGTCTCCAACCACGTGCCGGCATGCACTGCTGCTCAGCAGGTCCCTCATCTGAAACAGAGTCCAGATATGTGAATGGCACAGTACATATTATTCCACATGCTATCATTGCTTGTCCGCTCCTGCGCACCCAGGCAGCTACCCCTCAGCCACTCCCGCCGCCTGCCCGACATACCCAGGCAGCTGCACCCAGCCCCTCCCACCACTGCACACCCAGAGAGCTGCCCCAGACCCTCCCGCCACCCAGTGAGGCATGCCCGCCCCTGCGCACCCAGGAAGCTGCACCCCAGCCTCTCCCACCGCCCAGCAGTGCATGCCTGCCCCTGCGCATCCAGGCAGCTGCACCCCAGCCCCTTTTGCCACCCAGCAGAGCATCCCCGCCCCTGTGCACCCAGGCAGCTGCACCCCAGCCCCTCCCGTCGCCCAGAGGGCCATGCCCGCCCCTGCGCACCCAGGCCTCATTGCTCACCTTCCGCCACCGGCGTGTCTCCAAGAGGGCCCACAACGTGCCGGTTCAAGCCCCAAGCCTGCGAACATGGCACCCTCCACATCATGCAGCCCCACTCCGTGAGCCACCAGGTCTCACACTTGATTCTGGGTCTTGATTTTGCTATGGCAGAGGACATATCAGTGCACACTGCATCATCACAGGCTGCACACCTGCTCAGCCCTTTAGGTGCCACTAACTCTGTGACCCACAAGGCAACTCTACATGACGGTAGGCCAGCACTGCCCACTGGCTAAGGCTTACACTGCGGTTCAGCAGTGCTCACAATGATCCTCACCAGTTCAGAACGGAAGGATGGAGCATCATCGCAGGCCTCACACCTGCCCAGCACTAATGGTGCCCCTACCTCAGTGCACCGAAAGTGTACGGACGGTGGTGTGCCTGCGCCGGCCGCAGTGTATCCAGTGCCCTGCAAGTCATGGACCCTCTATGATTGAGTATCGTAGTGCAGATGCCATCATGTCACCTCCGGCCCTGGGGAATGTGATGTTGCAGGGCCCTAGGCCCTCATGCATAAATAATAACCACACGGATATACACAGAGAGACAGTGGAAATGGCATCAAGCATGTGCGCCTGGCCCTCTTGATTGGCGGGATCACATGCCATGTGACGCCTGTGCTGGATGGGTAAGGTGTGGGTCTAAACCATTCATGAGGGAGTGGCTGTGGCATGCTGACAACCAGACCTGTGATCAGCAGATCACTACAGGGAAGACCTGGGACATGTAGCGTTGTCATCCCCCCGTGAGCGTAAGCGTAGTGGACTGGCCTGGCATATGCAAGTCCAGCGTGAGGGTTTGAACAATGACCCCGGGGCTCTGGGCGTGGTTCCGTACTGGACTGAACAAGGAAGTAACTAATGCATGTGTCCCTGTTATTGTGTTACGCCACCCTGACCGCATTCGGCAATGTGTCACCCTGTGACTCAAGTCCAACGACATAAGCAACATGGACGTAAGGGGGAATCAATGACCCTACATTCATCCATACTGCCACACTTGAAAGATCATAGGCATGACACATCTGTGATTAAGAAGGTTGAATGCACATTCAGTGGAGTGTTGCAGCTGGAGCAGTAAAGGGCTATGCAAATCCCACTTTACAATGTTGGCCTGTAGAGGGCCAGCCAGAGTCCTTCAGGGAATGACAAGTCCAAAGGAAGAGGAAGAGTTCAGTCCGCAGTCTGATTGCTGTGTCATTGGTGATCAAACAGAATATGGCAGTCCATTTCAAGGTCCAAGATGAGTGGCGCAGAGTGTATCGGGGGATAGTGGAAGGTGATGATGCAAAGGGCAGAACCAAGCAGAAACCGGCCATCTGGGGGAGATGAATGCTACTGTGTCCTACCACGAAGGCAGGTTTTTCCGCATCTTTGTCCACTGCTGTTTCATGTGCCTCACTTGTGGGTGGTGGTATACTATCTCCAGCACTGTGTGGCAGTGAAACCTCAGGAGCCGGAGGTGGAATGTCTGCCACACTGTGTGGCACTGACACTTCAGGGGGCGGAGATGTGGATGTAGTGGTAGCAGCAGCATGCATCAGTACCAGACCTTGTGGCAGCAATGCCATGAGGATGGTCTTGAGGTCATTGAGGAACCCAGATACCTCTCGCTGGCATATAGCCGTGGCAGCCGCTCTTTCTGCCTGTGTCTGCTCCATGGCCTCCATTAACCTCCGCATGTGTCCCAACTCCCATGTGACATCGCTAGAGCCACTCTAACTGGACTGTTGTTCTTGTCTTTGAGTCAGGACTCCAGCTATGTCACACCATGTCCATTGGATAGCATGGAGCGGGCTGTGGGTGTCCATTAGAGACTGTGAGTGGTCCCTGGTGGGACTTAGACACCCATGTATGGTATCTAGTTTGGCTGCCATGCAGTCGGACCCCACCCACACCAGTTCAGCCAGATTCTCCTAGCACCCCACACATGGCATTGGAAGGCAATGTGTTCTATGTGGGGGTCCTCGGAGGCAGCTGTGGTGGTGGGTGCTGCCTGCAGTGTGTTCTGTGCAGGGGGTGGGGTCTTCTCATAGCAGCTGGGCTGCCCTGCTCCTGGGAGTGGGCTGCGGAGGCTTTCCACAAGCTGTTGGAGGGGGTCGGAGTCGAAGGTGTGGTGGTCCTCTTCATCATCAGGGAAGAGAGGTTCGGGCTGCTTTGCAGGAGGTGTTAGATTTCCCTCTGCAATGTAAAGGAGAGATGCAGTTTAACATTGTGTTCACATGTATGTTGTGGCATTGTACATGTTTACATACGGACTGCATGACAGTGTACATTGTGGCTGTTTCGGAGGAACTGCCTATTTGCTGTGGAACAGTGAACATTTCGACAACATCACGGATGTGTGTTTGTACTTGTACGTTATCCACTCACATTTCCCTGCAATGCCAAATGTGATTGGTCAGTTTCTGTACATAAGTGGCGGCAGTTGTGTCCTCTGTTCTGTTGTGGATGTGTTCCAGTTTGTACCACATCGTTGTCAATGTTGATGTGCTCTGCATGTTATGTGTGTGTGCTGCATTTTGGGGGAGTCGCCCCTGAAGCTCTGATTTTGCTGCCCCTTTTCCCTTTCATGCGGTGTCCCTTTGACTTCAGTGCTTATACAGTGCTGAGTTGTTGTATACTTGGGTACATTGTTCTCTTGGTGGGAGTTGGGGGTCTGGGGCATGGTTTGTCTGCAGATATGTTCTACTTATTTGTGCATGTGTGCCATTGTGCCCATCTCCCCACCTACCCCAGTCCCTGGTCATTACTCACCCTGGTGCTGTTCTGTCCGGTCATGTTGAGCAGTATCCGGTCCCCCAACTCCTGCCACCGTCTCCCCACTGATGACTGTGGACACCATTTCCTCCATATCATCCAGCTCCTCCTGTGGCGCAGGACTCCCACCTCCAGTCTACATTGCTGCCTTTCGTGTTTTGGCGAGTTACTGCTTGGTTTTGCGCTTCACATCAGTCCAGCGCCTCTTGACCTCTTTCATTGTCCTCTTCAGCACTCCGACTGCTTTCACCTCATCCACCTTGGACTGCCATCTTCCATTTTGTGTTGCCTATGAAACAGTGGAGGTGACAACAGTAGTTGATGGTGTTCTACCAACTCCGTTATCAGGATCCTGTTTTCCTGCAGACTGTCTTCCTCTGTCTTCCTCTTCTTCTTGTCCTTGCCCTTCCCTGATCCCGAGGTCCTAGTTTGGTCCCCCGGGGGCTTGTGGGGTTCGGGTTGTCCTTTGTACTTGCTCTGGCAACATCCATTGTGCTTCGCTGTTGTTTGGCTTTACGGGAAACGGGCGTGTGAAGGTGCCGGTATCACGGACGGACGCCTACCTTGGGTCTTATCACAGTACCCATGAAATATATCCCTTCATGCTTCCTGATCTATTTTTGGGAAGACACGTACACCGTGTAAATAAAGGAATTCTGTCTTGATACACAGCTTCTGAGAACTTCTACTTTGGAATTAGCGACCAGTCTGCAGATTCACACATATTTGCAGTCCTTTCCGTCTGTGACGCTTGTTTGGCGTTCCACAGCCTTTGAAAATTAGGAGTTGCGATTCGGAGTACTCTGCTAGACTTACACACCTTCAATTTTGAGCACTGACAAGGGATCGTCAACATTCAGAAAATATAGAGCTACAATTGAAGCAGGCTAATTCTCCCCGAGCACTCTGCTGAGCGCCCGTTTACCTGGGTTACCGTTTCTCTACAATTAAAGCATCCTGCGGGGGTAATCCACTACTAAAATAAGCCTTGAGGAAGTCACGGTGGTGACGAAACGCTCGTTGGCTGTTTCTGTGTTACCGAGTCAAAAACTGAAACTTCAATTACATCGAAAGAAGTTGTGTTTTTTCCAAATGCTAAGACTGTTTGTAATATAACCTATGTGTCTCTGATGCAAAAAATCACTGTTCAGTCATTTGATTCTATCTTGTCCACCAAAACCCTGCTTTGGAAGTTTTCTCTCATCATCATATGTTGTTTTCTTTGCTAGCTTAAATCCATTTACTAATTGTTTTTATATTATTTAGAGTGCGGGGTTCAGTCTTTCTTTGTTGTTTGGTTTTTGTTTGTACTTTTTTTCCGACTTTTATGGTGATTTTTCCCTTCTGACGTGAGTGACTTGCAGGCCTGTTGCTGAATTTCGCTGATTTTGTATTGCGATTGGCCTCATCGCAACTTTTTTTTGCGTTTGTGTTTTGCATTTTTCGACGTTGCGTTGACTTTATCGTGGACATTCGACGTGTTTACGTGGGCCTATCGCATGGTTCCGCCGTGTTGTGAATACAACGTTAACACTGCTTTATTTTCCCACGACAGACTGCGATGTGAAGAGTTGCATTAAGCTAATTTTGCGATAATTATCACACGTTCATGAGAACATCCCCCTAATGTACAGACCTGTGTGCCAACTACTGCTCACACTTTTTAATCCAAGAAGTTTTTCAATATTATCATCCATTAGAATCAGATAAAGAGGGAACTGCATATTTGAATGATAATACTGGATGCAATTTATAAAATCAGAAAAGTGTGCATTAAAGTCTAGAGGCAGTTGAGCCAGAGCCCAGCCAAGGGATGAAAATATGTGGCATGTAAATAAAATCATGCGGTTAAGGTCATGTAATAATGAAGACATCAATTTTAGTTTTAAGTGTACTTCTATAATATGCTGAAGCGTTTCAGTTAGGTACATCAGGTTGAGGACATTGACAATAGCCGGAGGCAGGCGCCTGGCTGGGTCTTTCAGTTGTTCGCACTCTTCTGTCAAGGTCTACATCGTGAACATGTTCTCATAAAACTATTTTACTATTGGGATTTTTCCAATACACTTTAGCCACGGCCCGAAACATTCCAAACTCCATGCAAGGGCGCCATATTGCCGCTTGCGCACCACCACAACACGAAGGACACACTGCCACATCGTGAAGCGGACCACGCGACCTTGTGGCGCTCCGCGCTCAGGGGGCTGCAATGAATCCACCACAACAAAGGAATCAAACTTCGCCCCGTTAATAAAACCTCAAGAGGCCAGAAAATGCAATAAGCCCCTCGCCGCACGAGCAGATGGCTGCTTCTGCAAGGCCGAGATGCAGGCTCTCAGGTGTGGTGCTGATGAGAATGCTAATGGCGTTCGTGCTCGGGATCCCACTGCGAGCGTTGAGGGCCGGCGTGAACTACGCTGAGGGATTACACGCGACGTGATTTATAGCGCGGCCTCCTGCGCGGCCTGGCCTTCAAGCCCAGGCACTACAAAGCTGCGTCTTAATTATAAGCGAGAAGCGGAGCGGCGGGGTGTCTGTCGCCTCCAGCAGCAGCTCGTACTGAACAACTGACGGAGATCGCGCTATTCCGAGTTGGCCTGAAAGTGAATAAAAAACCAGCACCGTTTTTGTGACAAGGTTTGCACCCTGCGGCATTATGAGATGTGTGCAAACATTTCTCAATCACTCCATATTGTTCCATGGGCAGCTACCATAGGTAGTAGAATCGTGATGAACTCAGCGTGTGTGCACAGAACGGAGCGCTACAGGTGTTTTCAATGAAAGATCACAACTAGTGCTTGCTTTAGGGCAGTAGAACTGATACTGACCTCGCACAGGGCGCCAAGGTCTGCATGAAAGGTTAAACTGAGATAACAGCAGCCTGGAGAGATCTCGGCATATTCTGCATTTTTCATGGGTTAATTACAACAGCGTGAGATCTCTGGTGGTTGATGGGCTTGAGGGAGAGACCTCTGATGTGTCTAATCACAGTTTTGACTCATGACATCGTAGGGTTAATGTTCCTGCTGCAAAGGGAAACGTGTGACATGCAAATCACAGATTAGTATTTTTTGTAGCTACCTCAGTGGGTTTTTGCTCTTCTCACACAGATCCTGATGTTACTTGAAGTTCAATAGTAAAAATCCTTCAAATATCGCACATTGGGCTATCAACTGGCATCGAAGTGCAGCATGCAAAATGAAAGGCCTATGTTTAGACTCTTAGGGCTAGATGTAGGTAGAATAGATTTACCGATTTTTAATGACCAAATTTTACCGATTCAGTAATTAAAAATCGGTAAATCTAAGGGGTGGGTATGTAGGTATTCCAGATGTGCTGGAATACTGAATCGGAAGAATTCGGTATTTACCGATTCGGTAAATACCGAATCGGTAATGCCCATTCATTCATATGGGCTTTGAAGCCCATAGGAATGAATGGGCATTACCGATTCGGTATTTGCCACCTACATCGGCCCCCTATTGTTTTCCTCTCAATCTTTTGTTATTCTAACACAGCTAAAACGCTTCCTTTGGGTAGCAAAACAATTTCATTAGTATGACAGCCCAATCGTGTTATGTTTATTACAGAGCTAAAATGGACAGGAATTGCAATGTCAACCAGCCGTGAGTAGAGGAACAGTAAAGTTTAGCCTGGATGCACTCCCACTAGTGGGCCTTCAATATCAATTTAGACACATCCACCAACAAACCAGGGTCCATCCAAAAATGGGCAAGATCCAGCCTGTCAAACCAGTAATGAATATGTGTAAACCATGGAAATGTGAAACGTGTATCTAAGGCCAACAATTCCTCCACTGCTCTCCAATATGGGCACAACTCCTCAGTACTCCAAAGTCTTACCCAATACACTGAAGGTCTAAGTCTAGCAAGGACGCCCATTCTTTTTAGAGCAACACCAACAAACATAGAAACTAAAGGAGTGCTAGTAGGGAGGTGGAGGAGCGATCATACAAACGTATTTTCAGTAATCGTTGGAAGATCTGACTTCACGTAACACCATTTATCAGCCCCATAGAGAGCAGCGGATTGGGTCTTTTCCGTGTGGAGTTCTAGACCAGAGAGCACTGCCCTTGAGGTTGTCTCCTGATACCTCCCCTAGATCACTGAGGCTTGATGCTGTATCACTGTCCTTCTCTACTCAATATGAGGCACTCATGATAGTTTACTATCGAGCATTATTCCCAAGTACTCAAATCCATGCACTCGCTCCAGGTTTTTGTTAGCCATAATCAGAGGTTGCGTAAATGCCCTATGTGGATTAACTGACATCAACTTTGTTTTGGAAATATTTATCTCGGGGCCCTTTGCTAAGCAATACGTATAAAAATGTACCATGGGCTGTTGGAGGCCCATGGTAGCTTTGGATATTAGGAGGGTATCGCCAGCAAAGAGTAGTGCATGAATCCCTACCCCATCCAATTTTGGTGCATCTATATTCCCTCTTGAAAGTGTGCCAACGACATCGTTCACATTAAGGGAGAATAGGGTGGGGGCTGAAACACACTCCTGCCTCACACATCTACAGATTGAATCTTATCTGTCAATTGCCCCCCAATCTCCCAGCAAACTTGGGCATAATTGTGGTGATGGAGATTTATTATTTACCCAAGTAGGGTCTCAGGGATACTCAGTTCCTTTAAGTATACCCACACCAACCCCATAGGAACAAGGTCAAAGGCTTCTTTGAGATGAACAAATGCGATATAAATGTGTCCTTCTTTAAGTTTAGTATATTTCCAAAGGATAAGCGACAACCTTAGCTCTTGATCAATGGAGCCGACTTTTGGTATAAATTCTGCTTGATATGGGATCATAATTTCCCTTCCCTCAATCCAATCATTACGTTTATCGAGAAAATTGCCTAGCATACAAATAAATAATACACCTTCTTGAGAGTATCCAGAAGGTTAATAGGCATATAGTTTGCAAGAAGTCCCTATCCCCCATTGGAAAATAGGGATAATGTCTGCAACTTTACATGCATCAGGAATGGGGCTCCCTCTGCTATGGCATTGGTCAAACAGTTAATGTGTGGGCCCATATAGACAGGTCATGGTGAAATATATTGCCTGGAATTCTATCTGGACCTCGGGCCTTTCCCTACTTGATTGATGTAATTTATCTTCTTTTGTCCTCAATGGAAAAATAAGGTACAGAGGTTGTATCCTGTGGTGGTGTGTGAAATTATGGTGAGATGTCAGTAGGGGGAGATCCATACAGGCGGGTGAAATAATTTTCCCTAGTTCCAGGTTCAGATGGCACTCTATCTGAGTATTTGAGGACCTACTCCCATAGCAATTATGTTTAAAAATAATGCATTCCCCCCATTTTAGCAGGCATCAATAAATCACCCCACCATGTATCCTCCCAATCTCTCTTCCCCATTCTGATTCTTTTCTTATATGTCCTTCTTGATCCTCGAACCTCCTGTGAGTTTTTATTTGTTAGAGCGGTTAACAATGCTTTTTTTTTAATCACGACATCGCTTTTTGTACCAGAGATTGCTTTCATCACTATGAAGCATAGCCGGGGTTTTTGTTAGAGGGAGTTTGGTTATGATCTTTTTCATGGAGGTCACCAGCTTCGCATGTATGTCTGCTATTGAGTTTGTGACCAAAATTGACGTGGTTGGAATTGTTAGGTCCTCCACAGAGGCTTTATAAAGCCTAATGAGTGTGTCTTGATTCGCTACCACTGCAGGCCATTTAATAGTCCTGCGATTGTTCACCATTATAAGCTTTATGGGAACTGGTGCTAGATCACTGGGGATTCTAACGGATTGATAGAAGAGCTTGGCATCCAGGGGGTAGTGATCGCTCTCCTCCCTATGCTCAATGCATTAGTCTATCAAGTTTGAATACGAATAGGCCTTACCTCAAGGTAGGGGCTCCCTGTTTATCGGAAGGAGACCTTCTATTACATGCTCTCAGCCCATTTGCTGCTGCGACTTGAACAACTTGCATTGCAGTCACAGTGCACAGAACAAATTGCTAAGCATCAAGGGCCGGTACACACAAACTCTCATCTTCCTCTCCGAGAAGCATGGCATACCCATACACGGGTTCATACTCTACTCCTATACCAATCTGTTGCTTAGGATCAATTAAAGAGACAGATTGTTGTAAAATGCCTAGGGTAGGTGTTTATGCGTCCCTACTCCTTGGCATACAATAGTCATTATCCAGGGACATACAACCCCCCCCCCCCCCGCCCCCCCCCAGAATGATGCATTTTTAGACCCAAAATATCTAGTGATACGATATCCAGAACCACAGTTTTAGATGCATTTTTGTCCAAACCAGCAAGCCCCCGGACACCCCAGCATGGGCAGATGGTACAACATTTACAAAATATGAAGTATATTGCAGTTTGTAGATTGGCTCAGTAGCCCAGAGATCTTGAAAAAAACACAGATATCAAACTCTTCTATGTAGTCCATCCAATCCGATGCAGACAGGTTGGATTTGATGCCTGCGATGTTCCATCAGAGGATATTAATTACTCAAGTGGAGTTAGCTCCAACACTGGTAAACTGACATCCCAAATCCTTGTCCATGTACTCTGAGAAATCAGAGATTATATGGGACTGGGGGCTGTAGATTGAGGACAAAGCTCTTTTGTTTGGATCAGCATCAGGAAAGCAGGTACAGAAAGTATTAGAGTACTCATTCGGTCATTTGTTTGTAATGGGTGTCCCAAAACTTAGAGTGCCTTATTTCCCAATCTGAGAAAAGATATCCCAATACTATATCCCTCTTGTGATATGGAAGGGGACAGGGCTAATGAGAAAGGGGAAATAGTTAAATTTCGTATAGACACCATTGTTGTCATTAGCCCCCCTCACCCAGTTGGAGCCATTTCTTCATTGGCATTGGTAAATCATTCTTGCACATCAAAATATGATAAAAGTTCATAGGAATTATGTGTGAGGATGTTAAATATTGATTGTCCAGAACTAGAAACAAGAGCTTCATTGTGATGACCACCCCATTGGAACCTGGTACAAAAGACTGTGGCCTGTAAAAGTAGCCCAGTGGGAGTGCCTCTATTTTACCGGGCAATGGCTGAAGATTAGACAAATGCCATAGAAGCATGTCTACAATCACAGGAGATTTAAAACTCACCAGGACACAATCCCCAGGACATTCCTTGAGATAAATGCAGAGCCCATGGGGTTCGTCTTACTGAAATAACCTCGTGGGCTATATCATAAGGCATCTCTAGTTGGCTTTTATCCAATAGGCAGACTTATTGTTCAGATCCACTCGGTCTTCTAAGGTACCCGTAGGCAGCGATTGAACAATCTAAGGAATGATAAACTAAGGTATGCATTGCAGGGAGAGTTGAGGGAATTTTGTGGCTGTTTTGGGTTTACTAACACCGGTTTGTCAAGGCCCACTAACACCAGAAGTGATTTTAGATGTAGGATTATTTTGTGGAGTAAGGGGGCGTCTAGTCTGGCTTTGTTGTGGTTGAGTAATTGAAGGAACAGTGGCTGAAAATGGCTCAGACCTGCCTCCTTCAGCTAAAAATGTCGTATTCTTAAAGTCCTTTATATTTGAAGCCAAATTATCTAGTCTGATCAATGAGGTAAGTTCCACTTTCGAAATATCCTTAAATTGATTATCACATGATTCCACTATCTTCGTCATAACGGTTGTAGAAACCCCTAAAAGTGCCTCATTTACTAAATGCTTAGGTTGCTGAAGAGACTGGTCAATACATTGTGAGGCTATGTCACTTGGTGTGGCTGGAACCCCAACAGAGGAGATTGAAGAGGTAGCAGCCTTTGTTCTCCTCCTTTGCTGTTCATTTATGATGGACTTCTTGTAGTGGTGAAGTGGTTACTTGAGATTCAGAAATGGATTTCGTGGTTGAAGAGAGGGAAGATATAGAGGAGTCAAGGTTAAAAGATAATCTCCTTTCTGAGAGAGCAATCTCAGGAGAAACTATCCATATCACCCTCTTGAGCATATGGTCTATAGAAGTAAGTTTATTTACTGGGGTAGCAGAGACACCCCACTGGAAGTTTCTTCCCCATTACCAAGCTGTACAGTGTCCTTCATCTCCCCGGAGCTCCTCCTTTTACCAGGTGCACACTGGTGGATGTAGTCCCACCCCAGTGCTTGAGAAAAACAGTTGCAGCAAGATTGACAGCATGGAGGTGGGTCCAGTAGATGTTGAGCCTCTGTTCTCAACACCCCCGAGGTCTCCCTAGGTTTGTCGTAGGCCTCAGGCCTCAGGCAGTGGTTCTGGACCCAGCAGCAAGGCGTACCCCCACTCAACACTGGGCAACGAGGCGGCAATGGAAAGACCAAGAGGTTCCCCCTCCAGAGCACAGGGTTTAGTCTAAATTGCTGGTTTCCAACAACCTGTCCAGCAGATGAGGCCACCAGGGTTTGCAAGAGGCTTGGTATGATGGGGGATGGTAGCAGGAGTACGCCAGGTGGGGCCAGAATCTTCCACCCAATACCTCTCACCTCATGTGCACCATCCTTGCAAGGCTTGCTGCATGGCCACGAATCGGCCATTGGACGCCCAGCTCTAAGGCCTAGTTCCAGGCCTCTGGCCACTCACCAGCAGCAGGGGGAGGGTGACAGTCCACAAGGCGCTATACAAATGCTTTGATTGATTGATTGATTGATTGAAGGTGGTTCTCACCCCGTTAGGGTTACAATTGAGCTGGTGGAGTCTGCCACCCCTCCCGCCTCACCAATACCACACACACAGCTGTGCTGCTACTTGGTACCGCTGCATTGACGTGTGATGCAGGGAACAGCTGAGACTTGCGGGGTTGTCGCCCACCAAGTGCACCCACCAACTGCTGCAGGGTTGAGGTTCTTTGGCGTCGACCACAAGGATAGCCTCACGTCTGGACATAGCCCTGTTTGCAGGCCGACCGGCGTGCTTGTGGGATCTGGGCAGCTCCCACCCTGGCCATCCACTAACTGCTGCAGGCCCCAAGCAGTCTACAATGGCTGCGGTATCGATGTAAACATGGGTGCAGCACTGCCTGCTCCTCTGCCTGCTTTTGTCTACTCAAGGCAGTCGTAAATTAGGAGAAAACATTTATTTTCTCCAAACCTTTCCAACTTTGCCTGCGTGCTGCACTGTACAGCACACATGCGGGATCACTGACAGAATATTGACAGACAAAATTTCGACCTACCAAAATATCGAGGTAAAAATATAGAATGCCAGAATATCGACTCCATATAACAGGTAAGTACAAAAATATCGACTCCAGAATATCGATTGTAAAAAATATAGACTGCTCAAAATATCGAATTTTTTAAATGTCTTAAAATTTATTTAAAACTAATATAATAATAAATATAATTAATTTAAACATACTTAAAATAATTAAATAAATGTAACATTAATAAATAATTAATGTAACTTTAAAATAAAATAAATAAATGTAATACATATATATATATGTATATATATATATATATATATCTATATATATGTATATATATATATATATATATAGATATATATATATATATATATATATATATATACATAATATTGACAAAACATATACAATACTTTTACCATAGGATAGCGAGAGGGTTACATTTAATATAACCACTCCAGTGAGTGCAACAGTAGGGCAAACATTGGATAGCGTAGAGGTAAAAATTACTATTCCAACCCCAGAGAGCGCAACAGAAGGGAAAACGTTAGATAGCGTAGGGGTATAAATTACTATTCCCACTCCAAAGAGTGCAATAGTAGGGATAGCGTTGGATAGCGTAGGGGTAAAAATTACTATTCCCACTCCAGTGAGTGCAACAGTAGGGAAAGCGTTGGATAGCGTAGGGGTACAAATTACTATTCCCACTCCAGTGAGTGCAACAGTAGGGAAAGCGTTGGATAGCGTAGGGGTAATAATTACTATTCCAACTCCAGGGAGTGCAAAAGTAGGGAAAGCGTTGGATAGTGGGCGGGTAAAAATTACTAATCCCACTCCAGAGAGCGCAACATTAGGGAAAGCGTTGGATAGCGTAGGGGTAAAAATTACTATTCCCACTCCAGAAAGTGCAACAGTAGGGAAAGCGTTGGATAGTGGGAGGGTAAAAATTACTATTCCCTCTCCACAGAGTGCAACAGTAGGGAAAGCGTTGGATAGCGTAGTGGCAAAAATTACTATTCGCACTCCAAAGAGCGCAACAGTAGGGAAATCGTTGGATAGCGTAGGGGTAAAAATTACTATTCCCACTCCAAAGAGTGCAACAGTAGGGAAAGCGATGGATAGTGGGAGGGTAAAAATTACTATTCCCACTCCAGAGAGTGCAACAGTAGGGAAAGCGTTGGATAGCGTAGGGGTAAAAACTACTATTCCCACTCAAGAGAGTGCAACAGTAGGGATAGCGTTGGATAGCGTAGGGGTAAAAATTACTATTCCCACTCCAGTGAGTGCAACAGTAGGAAAAGCATTGGATAGCGTAGGGGTAAAAATTACTATTCCCACACCAGTGAGTGCAACAGTAGGGAAAGCGTTGGATTGCCTGGGGGTAAAAATTACTATTCCCACTCCAGTGAGTGCAACAGTAGGGAAAACGTTGGATAGCGTAGGGGTAAAAATTACTATTCCCACTCCAGAGAGTGCAACAGTAGGGAAAGCCTTGAATAGTGGGAGGGTAAAAATTACTATTCCCACCCCAGTGATTGCAACAGTAGGGAAAGCGTTGGATAGCGTAGGGGTAAAAATTACTATTCCCACTCCAGCGAGTGCAATAGTAGGGAAAGTAAATACTTCATATATAAATATAAATATCATAAATATTATTACCAATTGCAAATTAATTAAAATATGTTACAATTGTATAAAATATATTATTATTCAATAAAAATTAAAAATAAAAATTAATTAATAGTAAAAATAACCTACAAATACTAATTATTTACCAATTAACCATAAATTAATTTACAATTTAAAAATATTTTGAAATTAGACAAAAAATAAAATATTAAAAAATGTAATTAATTACAATTAAATTACTTTCCAAGCTGTTCCCCTATAAACCCGCAACCCACTACAGAAAATAATTTAATAAAACTAACATAATTATCAATTAATCAATTACAATAAATTACCAATTATATTTTAATTAATTACCAATTAATAATTATTTAACAATTATTTCTAAATAAATACCAATAAAGAAAATGACATATTTAATTAATTATAATTAAATTACTTCCCACCCTATTCCCCTATAAACCCACAACCCGCTACAGAAAATACATTATTAAAATTAACATATTTATCAATTAATCAATTACAATTAATTACCAATTTTATTTTATTTAATTATCAATTAATTATTAATTAACAATTAATTCTAAATAAATACCAATAAATAAAATAACATATTCAAGTAATTATAATTAAATTACTTCCCACCCTATTCCCCCATAAACCCACAACCCGCTACAGAAAATAAATTAATAAAATTAACATATTTATCAAATAATCAATTAAAATTAATTACCAATTATATTTTAATTCATTCCCGATTAATAATAAATAACAATTAATTCTAAATAAATACCTAAAAATAAAATAACATATTTAAATAATTATAATTAAATTACTTCCCACCCTATTCCCCTATAAACCCACAACCCGCTACAGAAAATAAATTATTAAAATTAACATATTTATCAATTAATCAATTAAAATTAATTACCAATTTTGCTTTAATTAATTACCAATTAATAATTAATTACCAATTAATTCTAAATAAATACCAATAAATAAAATAACATATTTAATTATAATTAAATTACTTCCCACCCTATTCTCCTATGAACCCACAACCCGCTACACAATTATATTAAACAAAAATTAAAAATTAATATTAACTTACCTTAATTTCGATATTTTTGTAGTCTATATTCTGTCTGGTCGATATTATGTCTATTCTATATTTGTTACTCGATATTATGTCTCGTCGAAATAAAAAACTCGATATTTTGACTATATACCCACATGCAAAGTTTAAAGTCTTACCTTTCTCAAAGCACAGAATTTCATGCTAGAAGGGAACCCTTCTAGTATAAAATCTAAGTTTGCATCTTAACATCAAGCAAACACCCTTGCACTAATGCCAAATCCGTTGCTAGTCTCTAACTGCTGTGCGCTATGTGAATGTACTAATTCTGAAATACAGCAATTTGTGAACAAGCTCCAGGCATCAAAGCTAGTAAACACTAAGAAGTACACTGTTGATAGGCGCTCAACGCCCATTGGGCTCAATGGTCTTCAGCCCCCCATCATGCGTGTCACCCGCGCTAAGACAGTTTTTCTAGGCTGACACACAAACGGTTTTTGAGCTTTTCGCAGCAGCACCTGTGTACTTCACAAGTCTTTAAAAGACCATTTACGTGTTAACAAGGCTTTGTTGCTTTTTCACCCCTTCCTCCACTCTGCCTATTGCTGGAAGAATTAGCCCCCGACATTTTTAGTAGTCAGCCCTCACCCCCCAAAATTTGTCTCTAGTTGCGCTCTGACTTTTGATATGCTAGGTTTTGCCTTGATTCGTCGTGCAATGCCGAGGTGTTTCCCTTGACCCTTGCACTAGCAGGACCACATAGCGGTCCCTTTATTTTAGTTATTTTGCACTCCTTTCTTCTCGCGCTAATCATCATTTTAAAGTGCACAGCTTTTTAGCAGGGTGTCAAGCTCGACTTTGTATTTTTGACTTTCTTCAAATACTTACAAATTCTGAAGGGTATTGGAACTGGGAGATGCCAAGTATTATGTTGTCGTCATCCAAAATCATTTTAATTATGAGTATCGTTTTTTACCTCTTGCCATAATATTGCATTGTAATGTATTTTATTCTACTTTTATGGTATATTTTTAATTAGATTGAATAAAGTTTCTGAATCTGAATCACCTAAAAGTATACAGAAACAAAATCAATGTACTGTGTTTACAAGGTATGCTGTGTCTAACTCATAACCAGGGTTGGACTGGCACAGAAATTAGGCCTTGGCATCAAAAGTGCCCCCATCAGTAAATGAGATAGCAGTTCAGAAGAGCTTTATTCGAAAGTAAGTCATAAAAGCACAAACAACACATCAATCACAAGACACAATAAATAGTGCATAACAATATACAATATAAAAAGATATTAAATTCAATTGATTACTGTCGATTTAAAAACAGATTACAATTCATATATGATCCAGTAAAATTAGTTAGTAGAAATGCGGGCAGCATAGTAGTAACATAAATATTGCTAACTAGCGGCGGGGGGAGACAGAAAAGTGCGAGTGCGTATTATCCAGGCCCACCTTAGGAATTTTGCTACAGCAACAGCTATGCAAGGAGAGCAGTCTGACCCTAGGATCCTTAGTGCTTCTATATGTCTTGGCGTGCCCAGATTTAAGCTAATCGGTCTAAGCCACTTGCGTCGTGGGGCAGCATAAAGGGATAGCTAAAATAGTGGTCCATGTTTGCAAATTGGAGCAGTTTGAACTTGTAAAGACATGCTGTATAAGCGTTCTGCAAGGTATAGAAGACTGCATTCATTTGAGCTTGCTGCAGTCAATATTTGTTTTAATAGCAGGGAGAAAACCACTAAATTATCAGCCCAGCAGACCATAAAACAGGCCAACAAACAGTCGAAACAAAAAACAGACCTCTCCCTGTCTTGTTAGTTCAACCCTTCGTGCACTGCCTGATTGCCCTATAGGTCAGGCTGACCCTGTGAATATTACTAAGTTGTGTTTTAGTTGGAGGAAAGGGTCTTCAGTTCATACAGATACCTTGGAAGCAGCTTATAGAAGGTACATTCTTTATTCTATGTTAGGCCCTTAGCTACATTCACAGAATCATAGCTCCTGCCAGGCTTCATTCTTCCTCCAACTGTAATCAACTACTAGGATTCCAGTGCACACATGCCACCATTTTCATACTGTCCGCATTCAAAATCCTGCAGCATGTCCGTCCAGCTCCTGCATTCATAGATACACATGGCAGACACTACACCAACTCACTTTTCATTACAAACAGAACAACCACCAAACAGATGCAACAAACATTAACAAACAACAAGACACATTGTCCTCTCTCCTCTACATTTCAAACATTGGTGTATTTTACCTCATACCGAGGGATCCTGACTCATCTGTTCAGTGGAGAAAAAGAGGGGTGACCCCGGTTTTGGCAGCAGTTTTGAGCTGGACCTGGGATGCGGTCAACCCAATCAAATATGCTGAATTTGTCCTTGTGTAATTTTCAGTCACCAAGACACATTTCAGCAGTGCCCGAAAGCTGGCTGCACTCTGTTTGGGGCTTTCTTATTTTTACTTCAATCTGGGCCCTAAACAAATGACTAGTTTTGAGGGCTATCACCCCTTCTTTTGCTCAAGCGCCATGTGGAGCCTTAACACCTAGCTTCCAAAGAAATAATAGGAAACAAATGCAAGCAACTTATCACTTCACCAGTACTTGAGGAAAACTATGATTTGAAGGCAGGCTTTTATCACCCCCTGCCCTGCAGTAAGATATGTAGATGTGCTGTAAGAAAGCCAGATCTTTGCTGATTACTCACTAATTACACAAATAATGATTTAAAGGCACTTAATAATTTATTTATTTATTTTTTGCTTCTTTTATAGAGCTACTCATCCCATTGTAGGATGTCAACATGCTTTACATCAAGCACAAGCAGACAATAAATCATAAAAGTGTGTAAACCAATGTACTGAAAATGTTGCACAATGAGGATTATAAGGACTCGGGGCCTCATTTATGAAAAGTGACGCATCGCTGCGTGAAAACAGCGATGCGTCACTTTTCACTGCGCACTCCTTGCGACACCAATGATGCGTCATATTTAATGTATGACGCATCATGTCGCAAGGACTTACAGATACGTCAGTATTTCTGACGCATCTGTAAGCGCAAAAGTGACGCATTGCTGGAGTGTGTCACAAAAGTGACGCATCTCCAGCAATGCGTCCTTTCACATGGGGAAAGCCCCATGTGAAAGGGCTTGCGTCAGTCTTACGCCTGCTGTGAGGCAGGCGCAAGATTTTGACGCAACAGCATCCTAAAAGTGACGCAGTGAAATCTCATAGATTTCACTGCGTCACTATTACGAGGCTTTTTGCGAGGGAACGCCCCCTCTGCATACATTATACCTGACGCAGGCATAATGTGGTGCAGGGGTTTAAAAAGTGACGCATCTACCTAGATGCGTCACTTTTTAAATATGGCGCAACAAGGCGCATGTTTTACGCAGCAGATGCGTCACAAAAAGTGACGCATCCGCAGCGCAAAACTGACGCAAGGCCTCATAAATGAGGCCCTAGGAGTCACACATCATCCATACTTGTAGACATTATATGTTGAGTGCATGGTCGGGAGAAACACAAAGGTATGATTTAAAATTTAGCAGCGTGATTGCCATTATATGCACTAATTAGACTTTATCACTACCCAAGGAACCTTTCATTGCACACATAAAATAACAACAGGCTGAGAAAAATAAATCAATTAGGCTCTAAACTCAAAACTTGCAGTTTGTGTGCAGTTCCTTGATGTCGGTTTACAGCTCATTGTGCTATATTAGAAGGTTTGCAAGTCATGAACTGGAAGTAACAAAAGGATCTCTAGGTCAAAAGCAGCAGCCCACTTTCCTATCTACCTAAAATGCAAATCTGTGATCTGCATGTTATACCATGAGCCTGAGTCACAAAAGTAACGTACACTTACATTTTTGAGTAAGTTTACTATTTTAGCTTACCCACAAAATGTGAGTGTAAGTTGATATAAAAAACACAGTCATAAGTCAAGCACCACACCACACATTCACTTAAATGAATTTACATTAATATGTTGTATTAATATGTTTAACATGCATTATAATTCTTTTTCTGCAGTTTAAATTAAATAATAAATTCCCAACAAGACAGAATGAATGTTTTTTTCTAACCCACATTAATACCATTTATGTGTAGAATGTATTCAAATTAATTTTATAGTTAGAATTTTAAATTCAAAATAGGCTATGAAAGCATGCTACAATAAAGAAATGTGTTATTTGTTTTACATTTTTAACGTGAAATTATATTTATTTACAGTATTAATAATTCAAAATATTTTAATTTTTCATTATTTTCTATAGTATTTGAAATTTAAATTCCCTACCTCCATTAATTCCGATTGGAGGGTGTTGCAGTACAGGTTAACCATGTGTGGTGCTGGATCTACTACTTCTTTTTATTTTTTAGTAGTAAATTACACTCAGATTTTGTGAATAAGCAAAAACTAGTAAACGTATCAAAAAGTGTAAATTACTCAAAAGTGCACTTTACCTTTGTGAATCAGACCCAATGTGTTTTTCAGCAGGCACATTAGCCCTCCATGCTGTTTTATGAGTTAAAGCTATGACTGGAGAAAACACAGAAACCTCTTAGAACATCATTAACCATCAGAGTTATTTTTCTAAAATAAATGTATAAATTGACTGTCAGCAGGGCCGGCTCTTGATCTGTGCAATCGGTACCACCCCACCGAGTTGGGGTGCCGAGTTTGCAAGTTTGTTTTGATTCTAAAAGCACCTGCTGCTGTGTTCCTTGCCTCCAGCAATTTCATGACAACAACAATAAAAATGTTAAGATAACTCCGGTGATTAATCTTCTTCCTGCAGAGAGATGGAGTTTTGTCTAGTTGAGGTTTTGACCAATCATCAAATAGGACAGAGGATTAATAGGCCTGGTACAATGAAAGTGTACTATGCATATCAAGAAGTGCATATAATGTAAATAGGTCAATAGGTTACTGCTTTTCTGAGAGAAATCTTTTTCTTACTTGCAGTTTCTTAGATAAAATCCTCATATGAACAGTGAATAATTAACTGTCATCAAAGAACTGCATGCACACTGCAAAAAGTATAGATTAGAGCATAGATTAATGTTGCATAAGGGGTAGAAATCGAATATTATTTTTATAGAGAATCCCCAACTATGGTGTTCCGTTTTCAATTCTGAGTTTCTGCTTCTCCAGACCAAGCACTCTTAAACGATAATGCCTTCCAGTGTGGATACAATGTCATTCGTACACCTTGTAGCCCTCTTGCTTATGTAACATTTCCTATACACTGATTTACACATGTAGATTTGACTGTCTATGTCTTATGTGTATGTGATGCAAAGTGCTTTGACACCCTACACTGGCATGATTGATGATATATAACTAAATGCAACTGAAAGAGAGTGATTATGGAGACTTGAGGGGCACTGTTAAAAATTAAGGTGAGGGAATCCGTGGTGGAAATAGTCGTCCCCTCCACCATGGTTGGCGAGGCGCCAACAAACATTGTCACAACGGGCGCCACCAGAGTGAAAGCCGGCCCTGACTGTCAGTCTTAGCTTTTTATGACTCCACTCCTCATGACTTCACCCCCTTTCCTCTGTCACACCACGAGCCCTAACTTTATGGGTTCTTAGAGTATTTATTTTCAATTCCAGCACTACATCTATCTGAAGACCCTGTCTTCCAACTATGACAGTTAATGCATTTTCTGCAGACAGCGCAATATTGTTGAAAAAAGATGCCTCTGTGTACAGAGTTCACAATACAGCTCCCCGTTGTAGATTGGGTGAATTGCACACACAAAACTGTGCATCATGGGCAATACATGAGCAAAACCGGGAACATAAATGTATAATTCCTGTTTAGTTCAAAAGTAATATTTAGGTGCAAAGACACACTCAACGCGGAGGAGAAACGATTTTGTACTGGGGTGCTTTTGAATTTGTAATTGCCATTCACCTCCGAGTACAGCCCGTAATACACAACTTGGGCAGTGAGGTATACCTTTTATTTTGAGCCAGCAACATGGGCATTGCTTCACCAGAGACTGAAAAAAATGAAGTCTGGGAATGCTTGAATTAATGGGGACCACTAGTAATTACCATGGGAACATTCCATACCATTGTTTATAGCTCATTTGTGCGCTATATAAGCTCTGATAACATCTCAAAAGGCGACAAAACATATTTAGAGGTGTGGCAAACAGCGTAATTCTCTTCTCATAACATTTCACGAGTTCCATGACATTTTTTGGAATTTTTTCTTTTGTTGCAAAAATTGTTTGGTCAGTTTCCTACGTCATATGGCGGGTGCCGCTCGAAGGCGTGGACACTTTGGGAAATGCTCTTTTGCTTCTGACCGCTGACACTGGGAGAAACGCTCTTTTGCTCCTGACCGCTGACACTGGGTGAAACGCTCTTCTGCTCCTGACTGCGGACGAAGGGTGATCACAGAACTTTTATCGTTTGAAGGGCAGTGTACCTCAGGACCTACAGCCGGATCGGGACTGCGAGGACCAGCGGGCCTTGCGAGTCATCTTTGGCCGCAGCTGGTGCCTCTTCCCGCATCCTCCTCTTTCCTGCATTTAACACCTCGCGGCCCCCGCTACGCGGGAGCCGCTCGAAAGCGTGGACACTTTGGGAAACGCTCTTTTGCTTCTGACCGCTGACACTGGGAGAAACGCTCTTTTGCTCCTGACCGCTGACAATGGGTGAAACGCTCTTCTGCTCCTGACTGCGGACGAAGGGTGATCACAGAACTTTTATCGTTTGAAGGGCAGTGTACCTCAGGACCTACAGCCAGATCGGGACTGCGAGGACCAGCGGGCCTTGCGAGTCATCATTGGCCACAGCTGGTGCCTCTTCCCGCATCCTCCTCCTCACTGCATTTAACGCCTCGCGGCCCCCGCAACGCGGGAGCCGCTCGAAGGCATGGACACTTTGGGAAATGCTCTTTTGCTTCTGACCGCTGACACTGGGAGAAACGCTCTTTTGCTCCTGACCACAGACACTGGGTGAAACGCTCTTCTGCTCCTGACTGCGGACGAAGGGTGATCACAGAACTTTTATCGTTTGAAGGGCAGTGTACCTCAGGACCTACAGCCAGATCGGGACTGCGAGGACCAGCGGGCCTTGCGAGTTATCTTTGCCCGCAGCTGGTGCCTCTTCCCGCATCCTCCTCTTTCCTGCATTTAACACCTCGCGGCCCCCGCTACGCGGGAGCTGCTCTAAGGCATGGACACTTTGGGAAACGCTCTTTTGCTTCTGACCGCTGACACTGGGAGAAACGCTCTTTTGCTCCTGACCGCTGACACTGGGTGAAACACTCTTCTGCTCCTGACTGCGGACGAAGGGGGTTCACAGAACTTTTATCGTTTGAAGGGCAGTGTACCTCAGGACCTACAGCCGGATCGGGACTGCGAGGACCAGCGGGCCTTGCGAGTCATCATAGGCCGCAGCTGGTGCCTTTTCCAGCACCTTGCTCCTACCTATTTTAGACACGCCTCCAACTGTGCACGCAGGACGCGTGCGGGAGAAGCGCGGGCGAAGCCTGGGCCAAGGGCGGGCCCGTTTTAATCAATCAATCAGGAGTTTGTTAAAGCGCAACTACTCACCCATAGGGGTCTCAAGGTGCTAGGCGTGGGGGGGGTGCAGGTTCCATTCCATCAAGGAGGGGGTCTGTCGAAGAGCCAGGTTTTGAGGTTTCTTGCGAAGATGGGGAGCGATGTTGTCTGTCTGAGGTGGAGCGGAAGGGCGTTCCATGCTTTGGCCGCGAGGAAGGAGAAGGAGCGGCCTCCCGATCTGGTCTTTCTGGTGTTTGGGACCTCAGCGTAGGAGAGCTGGGCTGATCGTAGGGTCCTTTGGGGTGCGTGGAATTTGAGCCGGCTGTTCAGGTATGCTGGTCCGGTGCGGTGGAGGGCCTTGTGTGCGTGGGTGAGCATCTTAAAGGTGACTCTCGCCTCGACGGGGAGCCAGTGGAGTGTGTGCAGGTGCTGGGAGATGTGGCAGTGTTTTGGTAGGTTGAGGACCAGTCTTGCAGTGGCGTTCTGGATGTTCTGTAGCTTGCGGATGAGGTTTTTGTTTATTCCGGCATAAATTGCGTTGCCGTAGTCGAGTCTGCTGGTGACCAGGCCATGAGTGACTGTCTTTCGGTGTTTGAGGGGGATCCATTTGAAGGTCTTACGAAGGAGGCGGAGGGTGTGGAAGCAGGAAGTTGAGACAGAGTTGATCTGGCGGTCCATTTTGAGCTCGGAGTCCAGGATGATTCCCAGGTTGCGTGCGTGGTCTGTGGGGCTTGGCGGGTTTCCGAGGGCGGTGGGCCACCAGGTGTCGCTCCAGGCGTCGGGGTTTGGGCCCATGATGAGTACTTCTGTTTTGTTGGTGTTTAGTTGTAGGCAGCTGTTTTTCATCCATTTGGCGACGGCTTCCATGCCTTCTCGAAAGTTGCGTCTGGCGGTCTTGGGCTCGTTGGATAGGGAGAGGATGAGCTGGGTGTCATCTGCGCATGACACGATGTTGAGTCCGTAGGTTCTGACGATTGGGGCAAGTGAGCCATGTAGACGTTGAAGAGCGTTGGGCTGAGGGAGGAGCCCTGGGGGACTCCGCAGTTGGTAGGTCAGGGGTCTGAGAGAAAAGGGGGGAGTCTAACCCGTTGCGTCCTGCCGGAGAGGAAGGAGCAGATCCAGTGGAGGGCCTTGTCCTGGATTCCTGCGTCGTAGAGTCTGCGTATTAGGGTGCGGTGGGAGACTGTGTCGAACGCCGCTGATAGGTCTAGGAGGATGAGGGCTACTGTTTCTCCTTTGTCCAGTAGGGTGCGGATGTCGTCTGCTGCGGCGAAGAGGGCGGTTTCCGTACTGTGTTTTTTTCTGAAACCGGATTGGGAGGAGTCGAGGATGTTGTGTTCTTCAATGAATGTGGCGAGTTGGCTGTTGATGGCTTTCTCGATGACTTTCGCTGGGAAAGGGAGCAGAGAGATGGGTCTGTAGTTTTTGAGGTCGGTTGGGTCCGCTGAGGGTTTCTTCAGGAGAGGGTTGACCTCGGCGTGTTTCCAGTCGTCGGGGAACGAGGCGGTCCCCAGGGAGCGGTTGATGGTGTGGCAGAGCATGGGTGCGATGGTGTCAGCGGCTCTGTTGAAGATGTGGTGGGGCAGGGGTCCGTGGGGGCCCCTGAGTGGATTGACTTCATTGTCTTCAGTGTGTCTTTGGCGGTGAGGGCTGTCCAGTCATC
This sequence comes from Lissotriton vulgaris, assembly GCF_964263255.1. Lineage (NCBI taxonomy): Eukaryota > Metazoa > Chordata > Amphibia > Caudata > Salamandridae > Lissotriton > Lissotriton vulgaris. Next base: position 421,168,224 of record NC_141695.1, on the reverse strand, counting down.
AATCGCTTGTTTCCAGGTGTCGGGGTGGTTGGTGAGGGTTCAGTGTGTTGGTTGTCTTCGTCGAAGTTGTCGTAGATGTTCTTGATTTTGTGATGGAAAAAGGTGCTGAGTTTGTCGCAGAGATCTTGTGAGGGAGGGATGTCGGTAGACTCGCTGGTGTGTTGGGCGAACTCCTTGATGATGCTGAAGAGTTCCTTGCTGTTGTGTGCGTGGGTGGAGATTCTGTCTTCAATCGCTTTTTTCCTCGTTTCTCTGATGAGTTGATGGTGAGCGTTGGTGGTGGCTCTAAAGTTGTTGTGGGCTTCTGTGGATTTGGTGTTTCTCCAGGCCTTTTCGAGGCAGCGGCATGTGCGCCTGGACTCTCGAAGTTCGGTGGTAAACCATCTGGCTTTCTTGGCACGGGTATTGTTGTTTTTCTTGAGGGGGGCTACGGTGTTGGTGCTGTCCGAGATCCATCTATGAAGGGTTCGGGCTGCAATGTTGGGGTCGTAGTTTTCCGCAACGGTTGGGGTGGAGTTGTTGAGTGAGGCGATGAGCTGGTCGTCGGTGATTTTGGTCCAGTTTCTTTGTGGAAGCAGGTGCTGGCGTCTGTGGATCGTGGGTGTTCTGAAGGTGAAGTGGACGCAACAATGGTCGGTCCATAGGAGTTCGGTGGTGTGGCTGAAGGTGATGGAGTTTCCTGTAGTGACAAGGGGGTCGAGGGTGTGTCCTGCTGAGTGCATGGGCTCGGTCACGATCTGGCAGAGTCCAATGCTGTGGAGGTTGTCCAGGAGGCATGTGGTGTTGGGGTCCAGTTGATTGTCGAGGTTGAAGTTGAGGTCTCCCAGCAGGGTGTAGTTGGTGGATGCGATGGCCTGCGGGGAGATAATGTCCGTGATGGAGTTGGCGAAGGGTCCGCGGGGTTCCAGGAGCTCGGTAGTCGGTAGAATGAGGGTTCCTAGGAGGGCGGCAGTGAAGCTGGCCAGTATCTTGAAGTGAAGGTGTTCCATCAGCTCTGTGGACTCGTCAGGGAATGTGCTCAGGCGGAGGCTGGATTTGTGGACGATGGCTATTCCTCTGCCTGGGTGGGTGGAGCGGTCCTTCCTGTAGATCTTGTATCCTTGGGGGATGGCAATGGCGATGTCCGGTCCTGAGGTGGCGTAGGTCCAGGTTTCGGTGAAGAATGCTACGTCCGGGGTGGTGCTGTCGAGGAGGTCCCAGATTTATGTGGCGTGTTTGTGGAGGGATCGGACGTTGAGGAGGATGCATTGCAGGGTCTTTGGTTCGGTTGTGTTCTTGTGGGCGGGTTGTGCCAGATCCGTGTTCTTGGTGGTGCTGCAGGTGTGCCGGCAGCGGTGAAAGCTGAAGGGTCGATAGGTGTCAGCTGGTGATGCTTGCTTGCAGTTGTTGTTGCAGCCTGGGTTGAGTGCGTGGAGTGCTGCTGGGTCGTAGCGTTGGCAGGGCGGAGGTCCAGGGTTCCTGGTGCTGGTCGCGGACGGGTCGCGGACGGGTCGCGGACGGGAGCAGACGTGCTTGCCTTTGACGCTCCTTCGGCGGGGGCAGCAGCGGCGGGGAAAGGTAAAGGGAGGAAAGAAGGGATAAAGAAAAAAGGCACAAAAGAGCAGAGATGCAGAAAAGGGCAGAAAGGTGAAAGATGGAAAGGGTAGAAAAACGAGTGAAACGAGTGAAGGAGCAGAGGGAGAGAAAGGGAAAATGGGCAGAAATAAGGCAAAAAAGAGCAGAGGTGCAGAAAGGTGAAAGATAGAAAGGGTAGAAAAACGAGTGAAAACGAGTTAAGGAGCAGAGGGAGAGAAAGGTAAAATGGGCAGAAATAAGGCACAAAAGAGCAGAGATGCAGAAAGGTGCAGAAGGGTGAAAGATAGAAAGGGTGGAAAAACGAGTGAAAGGAGCAGAGTGAGAAAAAGGAGACAGAGGTCCACTGGACCACCAGGGATGAGGCGCAGGGAAACCTGCGGGTGGAGAAGGGCCTCGATCACTAACACTCAAGAGTGCAGGGGCAGGGGCACCTCACTTAATGGTGGAGCTGCGAGGGTGGGAGAGCAATTTCACTGACAATGAGTCAGTGGTCTTGCTCGCCTGTCCCCGCAGTGGCCGCCATTAAGTAGGGGTCGGGAGGGCTGGACAGCTGGGAGGCGGGAGCGGGGAGAGGAGCTGGATTGGGCCGGTCGCGCTGGGGGGGGAGGGGCCACGGGGGCAGCAGCGGCGGGGAAAGATAAAGGAAGGAAAGAAGGGATAAAGAAAAAAGGGAAAACAAGCAGAAATAAGGCACAAAAGAGCAGAGATGCAGAAAGGTGCAGAAGGGTGAAAGATAGAAAGGGTGGAAAAACGAGTGAAAGGAGCAGAGTGAGAGAAAGGAGACAGAGGTCCACTGGACCACCAGGGAGGAGGCGCAGGGAAACCTGCGGTTGGAGGAGGGCCTCGATCACTAACACTCAAGAGTGCAGGGGCAGGGGCACCTCATTTAATGGTGGAGCTGCGAGGGTGGGAGAGCAATTTCACTGACAATGAGTCAGTGGTCTTGCTCGCCTGTCCCCGCAGTGGTCGCCATTAAGTAGGGGTCGGGGAGGGCTGGACAGCTGGGAGGCGGGAGCGGGGGGAGGAGCTGGATTGGGCCGGTCACACTGGGGGCGGAGGGGCCGTGGGGGCAGCAGCGGCGGGGAAAGGTAAAGGGAGGAAAGGAGGGATAAAGAAAAAAGGGATAATAAGCAGAAATAAGGCACAAAAGAGCAGAGATGCAGAAAAGGGCAGAAAGGTGAAAGATGGAAAGGGTAGAAAAACGAGTGAAAACGAGTGAAGGAGCAGAGGGAGAGAAAGGGAAAATGGGCAGAAATAAGGCAAAAAAGAGCAGAGGTGCAGAAAGGTGAAAGATAGAAAGGGTAGAAAAACGAGTGAAAACGAGTGAAGGAGCAGAGGGAGAGAAAGGGAAAATGGGCAGAAATAAGGCACAAAAGAGCAGAGATGCAGAAAGGTGCAGAAGGGTGAAAGATAGAAAGGGTGGAAAAACGAGTGAAAGGAGCAGTGAGAGAAAGGAGACAGAGGTCCACTGGACCACCAGGGATGAGGCGCAGGGAAACCTGCGGGTGGAGGAGGGCCTCGATCAATAACACTCAAGAGTGCAGGGGCAGGGGCACCTCACTTAATGGTGGAGCTGCCAGGGTGGGAGAGCAATTTCACTGACAATGAGTCAGTGGTCTTGCCCGTTTAGAGACCGTGTGAGGCTGGGCCCCCCCACCATGTGAGGCTGGGCTGGGCCCCCCCTCTAACGCCCCTGCTTGAGTAGAATTTTGTGTATAAGTATTATTAACTATATTGAATTTTATTTTCTGTATTAGTGATAGTGGACCTTTTGTCTGTTCTCATTATGAGCACTCGTGGGAGTAGAAGTAAAACGGCTGCAGGAGGGGCCTCTTTAACGGGCACACATGATAATTTTATAATGAAGGCAAACACATATATAGACCAAGGGATCACCTTAATGGAACGCAGAGTGTCCCAAGACTTAGTTATGGCAAAAAGAGCGTTGTTGGGCCAACTTGCCTCAGCTACAACTCCCGAACAGTCTAGGGTTGTGGGTCAAATAGATATTCACACTGAACGATACAGTCTGCCCAACACGGTGGATCTGTCAGCGTCTCATATATTATCTGACTCACAAATAAGTCTGGAATTAGAAAAAACTCCGAACCTAGTAGGTAATATTACTCAAAATGAAAGAAGCCCCAGCCAGTCGAACCAAAGGATGGAGGGGGACATCCCTAAAATCCCTAAAATAGCTAAATCAAAAAAACCCAGGGGCAGGGGTGAACCACAGAAAAAAAAATAGCGGGGATTCTGTTCAAACTTTACAGGCAAAACACGATCAATTAAGTACTGCTGCCCTAAAGGAGGGTATTAGCTCTGTAAATGTAGAGGCCCAAATCAGTCGGGCTGAGAAAAGCGTTAATGTTGACAAGGCTGATAGTATACTCCTGCTAAAAATAGGGGAGCTTTTAAAATCTTTCTTATCCTCGATTGAGAATAGATTAGTTCATATAGAAAAACAGATAGCTGATTTGTGTGCTTTGTCCAAAAATACAAAACCCCAGACGACATTAAAAGCAGGGGGCAACAAATTAAGCAACACTAAACCTGCAGGCCCAGTAGTTACAAACTTGCCGGCCCCAGTGACTAGTACAAAATCAAAGATTACATCTGCCCCAGAGAAGACAGTTGCAGATAAATCTAAAGTTTGTGCCACCCCCTTGTTAGAGGGGACTACCCTATCTAGGGTGCATACCTTGCAATCCAAGGAGATTAGGAATAAGGGTTTATTAGACAGGAGACGATCTGTGAACTTTGCCCCTGAGGCAAACCTCTACGTGGTGGTTATGACCGGGGTCCCGGAATTGGCCGAAGCCGTAGAGGATGCTAGTTGGTCCTTAAAAAACAAGGTTCAACATTGGCTCAATTTAAATCAGCCCTTACCTCCCCACCGTTCAAGAAAGATCTTGATGGTGCGTAGGGTGCCATGGGTGGGACATGAGAGGAAAACAGTTCAGGGCGATTGTGTCCTGATCAACTTCGAGGATCCTTATGCGGCCAACCATATTTGCTCATGGGACTTGCAAGATTGGCTCGAGGGAATTCAAACCAAAAGACTCTCTTTTTTTCTACCCACTGAGGAATCGCCCCACTCGAGAGGGTATTTATTATGGGAATTGGTACAGAGTAGGTCAGCGTGAGTGGGGGGGCGGGAGATCGGGGAGTATGGGGGGGCAGCCCATTAGGGACTTAGCCTATGGAGATAACTGGGATGGCTTTCCGATTGCAAACAGGTTCAGTTGCCTGGATATGGTTGACTGATGGCCACCAATTATTAGTCCGTCAAATAGAAGAAAAAAAAAAGAGTATGTACTACTAAGCCCAATAGAAGAGCCTGTCTAAATGATCCAATTTTCCAAATGGATAAAGAGAAATCTGTAGACCTTATTAAAGACTCAATAATATTAGAGCCAGATATTACTGTCGATCTAGCGACTAACTTCATCGCAGATTCTGACAGGAATATTTTGACCAGTCCAAATCACCCAGATACACCAGTTGGGGGTGCTGGAGAAACAACAGGAGTTGGTATAGAAACTATAGCCCGGATAGACGCAAATTCATCAGTGGTAGTAGATCTCTCACCAGTTGAGAATAGGGGTAGGCTGGCTTTGACATCTTGGAACATAGCGGACCTGTCTAGTAAAGTAAAAGACCCAAACTTCCTAGCATTCATAGATAACGTTGACGTAATTTGTCTTCAGGAATGCTGGGAACAGTCTGAAATTCATATAAATGGGTATCATACTTTTTTTCCCCAGCGCAACAGTCTAGTAGGGGTAGGTGTTCTGGTGGGCTATGCACCTTTATATCTAACACTGCCAACCAGTCAGCTAAATGGCTCCCCAGCAAGGGAAAAAACAGTACTATCAGGCACTTATACTTAAGGAGGGAGGTAACCAGCTTATCAGACTGTTTAACTTCTATAATAACATTCCTGGTGATGATTACAAAAGGGTTTTAGACAAACTAAAAGAAGACTTATGTGGGGAAATTGGTTTAGAGCAAGAGGAAAGGTGTACTGTAATAACAGGAGACTTTAATTGTCATCTTTGTCCCCACGGCAACATAGACATATGCGGCATGGTCAACCTTATGGGAGATCCATGCACTCATTTTGGGCATTCTACGTTGGGAATTTACTAAACACTTTATTATTCGAGCAAGACTTGGGCTTTGTTAACGAGCTTTGCATTCCCCAGGCCAAGTTTCAACCAACTTTCAATGGTAGGGAAATAAAGTCGGTGATTGAGTACACCCTGGTCACTACAAGTTACCACCGCAATGTCCTAATGTTTAAAACAGAGGACATTGCTCTTAGTGACCATTTTCTTATTAGTTCAACCTTTAGGTGGGGGGAGAGCTGTGCTCAACCACCTAATGTAGTAGAAAATTTGTATAGGCATGGGATCTTTTTGAATAAAACTAATGGCTATACAATAAAGTGGAGTAAGGTGGATCCTATAGGGTTTCTTCAAAGCCTTGTAGCAGATCATTTCTCTGACTTTATGATCTGTCTCAAGGAAGATATAAATCCACACAAGGTCACTGCAGCATTTCAAAAAATTTCCCTTCAGATCAGTAGTAAACTAACAGGGACTACACGGGGCGGGGATAACCTAAAGGCTGAGGGATGGTTTAATTCCGACTGCAGTAAGGCACACTCTCACTTAAAGAAAACTTTGAAGATTGTGCCCAGAAATCCCCTAGACATTAAGTCCGCAAGAGCAATGTATAAACTTGCCTTGCGGAAACGAAAAAATGAACTGAAAGAGGTTGCTTGGGGAACCCTGCTTAAGGCGTGTATTTTGAGGAATAACACTGCCTTTTGGGGAGCAGTTAATGCCCCCTTTTTCATAGAAAGGAAACGTGATGTCATGGAAATTGCCATTGAGGAGACTGTATGGGTTAATCATTTCGCTGAGCTATATAAGATAGAAGACTTGGTTAATCTGTGCAGTACTAGTACTGACCAGCTTGCAACCCTAGAGTCTGTCTTCCAAGTCTCTTTCCCACTGGATATAGTCTTTTCTTTATCAGAGGTGGAACTGGCCGTCATAGAAAGTTCTAATTGTAAAGCCCCAGGACCAGGTGGTATTCCTATTGATATTTATAAGCCCAATATCGCTCTTTGGGCAGCGCTCATGACAAATGTATTAAATAGTTATATTAAAAATGGATTTCCTTCCACTTAGCAGGATGCGATAGTAGTGCCAATATTTAAAAAGGGCAATCGTAATGCCCCAAAATGTTATCGCCCCATTTCTTTGCTTGACTCCGTAATGAAAATAGCAGGTCGAGTTATTTTAAATAGACTACAGATATGGGCCAAGGATGTAGGTGTTTTATCTAAATTTCAATATGGGTTTAAGTCTGGTCTTGGTACTGTTGAACAAGCACTTAATTTGGCAATGCTGATAGGAAAATATAAGATGGCCAAAAAGGGAAACTTATGTTTAACATTCGTTGATCTCAGTTCAGCTTTCGACTGTCTGAGCCACGGTGTCTTGTGGGATACCTTGGCAACTCTGGGTGTTGATGTAAATATACGAAATTTCCTCAAGGAATTATATAGAGGGGCAGGGGCAAGGGTGCGTCACGGTAAGAAAGGTGAATGCACTGACATTTTTTTAATAATGAAGGGTGTACGTCAGGGATGCATTTTTGCACCCTTTCTTTTTAATCTTTATATTAATAGTGTAGCTGAACATTTAATAAAATTGGCTGTGGATTACCCTCAAATTGTTGGTGCCGCAGTCCCTATTCTGATTTACGCAGATGATGCGGTCATCATGGCAAGAACCCAATTAGGCCTCCAGAAGGCACTAGCTAGTTTTTCAGAATATATGGGATCTAGGGGCCTGAAAATTAATATTGGGAAAACCTTTACTATGTGCTGCACATCTAAAAATAAGTCGTTTGTAACACTTTTTTAAAACAGTCAAGGATAGAAAATACTAGTACCTTTTCCTATTTGGGGTTCGTTTTTAATAAAAAAAGGTACATGGATTACTGCTAAAACTACTAGGTGTTTAGCTTTCTCACGTGCTATTGGGGCACTATTACAGTTTGCTAACAAGCTGGGAGGTAGGCCGGAACGCATCTTGCTTGATATCTATAAAGATAAATGCGTGTCGACTGCCACTTATGGGGCTGGCATATGGGGTATCTCAGATTGTCAGGAAATCCAGATGAAAGAAAACAGTTTCCTTAGATACTTGTTAGCTGTCCCCAGATCTACCTCAGCATACAATTTGGACCTCAACTGAAACTGATCTTAACAGGGCGATTATTATAGATTGTATGCGACATGAGGGGTCCAAAAATATACAGTGGCTCTCTTATGTCAAGGAATTTATAACACATATAGGGCATTTGGAATCTTATAATACGCCCGCATCTTTATCTTCCATATCCAGAAAAATGCTAAAGGAGCAATGTTCTGTCTTTTTGGCTGACCAACGCTGGTCTATTGAGGGGAAGAAGACCTCTGTTCTGCATCATCACTCTTTAATGCAGGATTCTGGCTGGCACCTTTATCTGTCCCCCGAGCTGGCTAGCTATGATAGAAGTCTTTTGGCACGGTTGAGAATGGGTATCTTTTATAGGCTGGTTGCTTTTCCAGCCATAAATAAATTGGTCTAAAAACCTAATTAGTTGCCCATGCGACAACCATTCTGCACAGTCCACAATTCATTGCATTCTTTTTTGTAAATTCTTTGGATGGGGTAGAAAAAGGTATTTAATTCCCTTGTTAAAGCTCTGTGGTTTGAGACAGTGCAGACCGGCACTTTTTATGATCCTTCTGCTTCAGTATGAAATGACCATAAGTGCTGTATCTAAGTTCTTAAAGTTCATCATTAGATGTAGATCTTCTCTGGGCTGAATGAATTTTAGTATTGCCAACAGCACTCTGTGTGTAATTGAACTGCAATGTACTGAGGTAAATGAATTTGGTTAGAGAAAGCCCTAGTCAGTACCGTTTCTCGTTAGTACTTTATTTAAAATATTTATTTGTATTTTTTATATATGTAATCTACTTTGTATCCAATTATTTTTAAATTTGTATGTTTTTACACTGTGCTTATATGATCCTCATAACGGAATCGAATAAAGCTATCTTTGACTTTGACGTCATATCTTTTACCTTTGGTAGAATAGTTTCATGCCACACCAGCAGGAGAGTAGGGCAAGCGCACAATGTCCCTCTGCAAGACATTCTCCTTGTGCAGCAGTCTCCTCCTGGTATTGCACAAGATATTTTTATGCAAGCTGCCCGCGTGGATTAAAAAAAGTTGCATAAAATAGTGTAACATGAAATTTCAAGGAAGTTTATGAGATTCATGTAATATAATATTTAGGAATTTTTCTAATTTCGCTGGTGTTATTAAAATTGTGCCCATGGCAATGATTGCAAATAAACCTTGGTCCGGGTTCAACAGAAAGAGTCCAGCCCGAACTGCTAGGGTGCATCCCTCTCAATGTGAATACAATTAACCCAAGGTCAGGTTTAGCCTTGTAGGGCCTCATTAGTGATGTATTGCTTGAATATTTATGGTACATCTCAGCATACCTGCACAACAATGCATATCTCACATAGATAGCAAAATAGTGATGGATGGAAGTACCAAAATTAATATTGCACACTGTTAGCTAGTTTACTCTGGAGGCATTTCATACTATTGTTCTTTACCTACTTCATGCAATCACAGAAGCCAACTAACCACATGGAAATGAGCCTTGGTCCTATTACAATAGGAATTGCACACCTAGTGTGGTAAATAAATATTACCTATGCGGAATTTCTATGCGGTAAAGTTCAATAAAATAGCTCAATCAAATGAGAGGCAGAGTCCGTGGTATCTGAGTTTATAAGGGTTTTATTCCATGTAATGGAATGGTTCGAACCATGGTATCAGGTTCCATCACCACGAGGGTTCAGGAAGGGATAGACAATGCTTTATTAACAGTGCACGTTATATATAGTAAAAGCATACAATGGTGATGGATACAGAAGGCGTAACAGCTGAAAGAAACGAGATAAGAACACATGTGCGTAACGGAAGGCGTGCACGGAGGTGTGTGCTAGAAACGTCACATGAAAGTGTCACAAGTGGGTGGATTCATAGAGGAATCCTGCAGTGTCAGCAGAAATATATGGCTGGATGCGTGCGCAGGCAACATGACGTGTGATTGACGTGGAACTGGAGGGTGAAGGGGACTTGACATTTAGCTCTACATGGGGAGACAGAAGTCTGGAGTGTCAGAACAACCTAATCCCAAATCATATCTGATATCTAATGTTTGAGGAACTGTATTATCTAGAGGAAAAGGTCTCTCGGGCAGAGGCTATTCTATACTGACTGCTAGTGCGTGCATATGTGACTACGTGTCTACGTGTAATGCGAGGGGGCCATGGGCCTACCATGGTAACGGGAGCAATGAATTACTTGCACGGAGACAGAAAGGCCGGGCCCTTTGCTCTGCAGCTGGGGGAATGTTTACCTAAATCACTAGACAGGAATGTATTTTCGAGGAGCGGAGCAGATAACTTGAAGGCAAAATACAGTCTTGGCAGGCAAGCAGGCCGAACCGGGCACCGCTCGCCGCGCAGGGAGTAAGGCAAGGGTCACGGATGCAGATCCAGGCTGTAGTTTTCTGAGGCAGAAGGCAGGAAGGGCTCGATGGCAGAAATCAGGGCCTAATTCTACAGAGCCAGGAAAACGTGAAAGTGCACCATGTAAAGACGGTGGCACGGCATACTTAGGAACAGAATCATTGACCCATTCATGGTGGATCTGATAGAGGACATGTTAACGTTGGACGCAAATGTATTTGCGTCTTCATAGCTGGTTGTGGAGGGAAATTACATGTACTTGAAGCACGTACATGGAGCCGTTGGGGTCTACGTTAGGGGACACAATGGACCATAAAAATTCATATTACCTCACTAGCACCACCTGATTTTGCCTGTGTCCTTCCCACCTCTGCTGCTTCCACAAGAGCGAGTTTGAGCCTCATGTGCCTGCTCTTGTTTTTTTTGCTTTTGCTGTGTTTTTGCCCGCTCTTCTGGGCTACTGTGTCTGCCTTTCCTGTGCTGCCTTTTTCTGTATTGTTTGTCGTCCTGCCCCCCTCTCCCCGTAGCTCCCTGGTTCCTCTTCCCCTGAAGCTCTCTGATTGTTTTTTCCCGCTGCTGCGCCCCCTGAGGCCCCACCCCCTCAATCGACCATTCGCCCTCCCAACCACCTTCCAGCTGCTCCTCCCACCACCTCCCTTCTTAATGACGGCCGCTGCGTGGTGAGGAGAGTGACCCTTGACCCTGCATTTGGGCAGGTCGCTCCCCACGCCACACAGCCAGCACCACCTGATTGTGCCTGTGTCCTTCCTCGTGCTGCTGCCGTGAGCGCGAGTTCGAGCCTCCTGTGCCCGCTCTCATTTTTTTCGTTTTTGCTGTATTTTTGCCCGTTCTTCTGGGCTACGGTGTCTGCCTTCCTGTGCTGCCGTTTCCTGTATTTTTTGTCATCCTTACCCCCCTCCCCATAGCTCCCTGGTTCCTCTTCCCCCGTAGCTCTCGGATTGTTTTTTCCCGTTGCTGAATCCCCTGCGGCCCGTCCCCTCACTCGCCCATTCACCCTCTTACCCGCCAACCAGCTGCCTCTCCCTCGCACCTCCCCTTCTTAATGACGTCCGCACACAGGGGGCGCGCAGCTGGTGCACCGAAGGTGCGCCTAATGCAAGCCCATCTGGGCCCGTCCGTGCCTGGACTGCGCCCAGCGCAAGACCCCCTGGCCCCTGCGAGTACCACAACACCAGACGCAGCTACAACACCAACTTCCTCACGCACTCAACGCCGGCCGATCAACCACCTGCTTCCAGGCCACCCGAAGCTCACCGACGGACCCTTCACCTGCCAGAACTGCACACAACCACCCGCAACGAATCCCGCACCACAACTGGGTCAAGGTCACCGAAGACCAGCTGATCACCACCCTCGCCCTAGACCCACCCACCGACCACACTGACACAGCCACACAAAACCTCAGGCAATGGATCGACGACTGTGCCAACACCCTCGCCCCGTTCAAGAAACCCTCAAACAGGGGCACCGGCAGAAGGGCCATCTGGTTCACCACCGACCTCCAAGCATCCAAGCAGACTTGCCGAAGACTCGAGAAGAAGTGGCACCACAAACAGGCACTGGACAAACATGCAGCCCTCAAGAACGCCAGCTGCAGACACCACCAAGTCATTTGAACTGCCAAAAGGACCTCCTTCAAGGTCGACATCAACATCGACAACAACGCACACAACAGCAAAGAGCTCTTCACCTTCATGAAGGAACTCGCCAACCCCAGCTCTACTGACATCCTGCCGTCCCAAGACCTCTGCGACTCGCTAGCCACCTTCTTCCACCGCAAGATCTTAGACATCCATGACAGCTTCAACACTCTGACCCCCCTGATAGCCGCCGACACCTTAGACTCACCGGTCCCCTGCCACACCGGCTCCTGATCTCCTGGAACCAATTCAATGACAACAGGACCATCAAAGCCATGAACACCATCCAGTCCGGCTCACCGTCAGACCTCTGCCCCCAGCACATCTTCAACAAAGTGAGCTCCATCATCGCACCCCAACTCTGGAAGATCATCAACAGCTCCTTCGAGTCTGCCACCTTCTCAGAGAGCTGGAAACACGCTGAGATCAACTCCCTACTCAAGAAACCCAGGGCGGACCCAATGGACCTCAAGAACTTCCGGCCTATCTCCCTGCTCTCGTTCCCGACGAAAGTCATCGAGAAGATCGTCAACAGACAACTGATGTAAAATGTAAATGTAAATTGATACTTGTATAGCGCACTACTCACCCGCAAGGGTCTCAAGGCGCTTGTACAAATACCACTGTGGAACCCATCCTGGCTTTCCCTGTGAGGCGTCCACTCCTGGGAACCCCAAGGTGGAGGCCTGGCATCCTAAGCGTTGTGGGGGCCGTTGTGGAGATTAAGCAAGCTATATTTCCCAGGAAATAGCAAAATCACGGAGAAACTAGTGAACAAAAAGCTATCACTATTCCTAGAAACTAACAACCTGCTTAGGAACTCTCAGACAGGCTTCCGCCCAGGCCAGGGCACTGACACCGCCCTCCTGGCGGCAGTGGAGAAGGCCAGAAGCATTTTAGATACAGGAGGATCAGTGGCAGTGATCCTCCTGGACCTCAGTGCGGCCTTCGACACTGTCAATCACCAGGTTTTAATCCAGCGTCTGAGAGACATTGGAGTGAAGGGCACGGCCCTGAAGTGGCTCGCGTCATTCCTCAACGACCGTTCCTTCCAAGTTTGGGAGAATGACAGCCACTCCCCTGCGGTCCCCCTCCGCTGTGGAGGACCGCAGGGTTCATCACTAAGCCCGACGTTATTCAACGTTTACATGTCCCTGCTGGAGGAGTTGGTCACCCCGTTTGGAGTGACGATTATCAATTACACCGACGACACCCAGCTGGTGGTGACCCTCTCACACCCTAACCAAGAACCCTCCAATCTCCACAGCTGTCTTACTGAAATCCATGGTTGGATGAACACCTCAGAACTGAAACTCAATGGGTCCAAGACCAAAATCTTGCTGCTTGGACAAAAAGGGCCCTCCCTGCCGCCCAACATCTGGCCCGCCTGCTTAGGTGATCCCCCTTCTCCCAAAGACGAGGTTAAGAGCCTGGGTGTATGGCTTGAGAAAGATCTGACCTTCAGAACCCAGGCAAAAAAACTGCTGGAATATGCTTTGGACTTCTCAGGGCATGCAGGAAGGTGCTTCCCCTGCTCCCCCCCACGTCCCGGAAACTGCTGATCTAGGGCCTTATTTTGTCTAGGCTGGATTACAGCAAGGCAATCTACTTGGGAGCCCCGGAAGCCACATTCAACACCTTACAGAGAATCCAGAACGTTGCTACCCGACTTCTTACTAACACCCCAGCCAGATCCTCAGCAAAGCCAGCCTTGAAGCAACTTCACTGGCTCCCAGTCAGAGAGAGGGTAGTCTTCAAGGCCCTCTGCCTGGCACATAAACTCCTTCACAACAAAGGCCCACCCTTTCTTAAAAACTTCATCATTCCTTACAAAGCTACCAGGTCACTCTGGTCAAACCACGAGAACTTCATCACCGTTCATAGAGTGAAAAAAGCCCGGTCTGGAGGCCGCCGCTTTTCTGTAAACACAGCAAAGCATTAGAACAGTCCCCCCCCGGAAACTGAGAACTGAACCAAACCTCCTCCATATTAGGAAAGCACTGAAAACTCTCCTCTTCCCCTGATCTTCCCGTCTCTTCCGCTCCCTCCTGACTTTCTAGGTTCTAGCGCTGGGATGCTCACGGGTTACTGCGCGCTCTACAAAAACCTTAAATAAAATAAAAATAAATAAATATTGCCCAGAGTTGCACTCCATGATTGGAATAGGCACCGAGGCGAGAATTATCAGATCCGTGGAATTTTTGAGCCCAAGACCCGCCGAGGGGGTGAATTGAACCCTGGTCCCGGGCTAGACCTCTGCATCAGGGTCTGCCTCTCTAGCCATTGAGCCACACTTCTCCACTTCCTCGAAGAGAACAACACCCTGGACTCGTCCCAATATGGATTCTGCAGCAACCACAGCAGCGAAACCGCCCTCATCGCCGCCACTGACAGCATCAGGACCCTGCTGGACAACAGCAAAACCACTGCCTTCATCCTCTTAGACCTCTCGGTTGCCTTCGACATTGTCTGCCACCACACAACGCGGGGATCTGTGACAAAGCCCTGGACTGGATCACTTCCTTCCTCACTGACAGAACTAAAGAACATCAAAGGATATCCCCAACTATAATTAACATTAGGGCAATAGCTCCAATATTTAAAGACATTCACCCACAGAACAGCTGAACTGATAATTTATTTATTTGTCATTATTAGATATTTCATCATTTAAAAAAAAGGAAAAATCTAAAACATATACAAAGAATTCATCCATGAGAATACAAAAAATATCAAAAAAGACAATACAACCTTTACATGAAATTCACAAGCCCAGCCCACCGGAAACAATATCAGAGAAAAACACATATAAAAGTACACACTATATCACCAACAACCCTAGAATACATACAATGGGGACAAATAGTAAATCAGAAACACATTAAATAGCGAAAAGAAATTTTAAACATCCAACACTACAAAAAAAACCACAATATACAATAGTACCATATCAAACACTAACAGAAAAAGAGAGAAAGAAAAGGGCTGACGCGCGTTTCGGAAACTACACAAGACACAATAAAAATTCCTTCATCAGGGTGCATATTTCAGTATTTAAATCATGATTTGTGACCCGGGAATGGTCATCAGAAGGATAGTAGCATAATACAGTGTGCACAGGGTTAAAAACAGGACCACTTAAGGTCAAACATTGAGCAAGCATTCCAGCTGTTCCACAAAACAACTACATGCACTCCAGAGGATAAATAAGGAAAAACAACAGCACAGAAAAAACATGAATGCTTATAAGCATGACTTTGCAACCATAGATTAAACCTTATAGCCCACAGCTGTCGTGTAAAAAAATCAAAAAAGAGAAAATTCACCACTAATATAAGAAAAACACACACACCTAGGCAACCTCGAGGCGATAGTTCTTAATTTAAAGATACCATGAGTTGAAGAAAGTCAGTAATAATTCCCAAATGGACAGGAATATCCTAGATGGGACAACAACAGAAAAAAAGATTAAATGAGGACTAGTCTGTACCAAGATATCAGTCTGCTCTAGAAATAGTCTGGCACCAGTCATCCAGGTGGGATAAAAAAGTAAACAACAGACAGAACACAGAGAGTCCGCCTCCCTCCATTCCGATCCGAAGCCACCAAGATCACCTGCGGCGTACCCCATGGATCATCCCTCAGCCCAACTCTTTTCAACGTCTACATGATACTGCTCACCAACATCATTCGATTTGATGCCCTCAACATCATCTCATATGCCAACGACACCCAGCTGATCTTCTCCCTCACCAAGGACACCACCACCGCCAAGACCAACTTCCATGAAGGAATGAAGGCCGTCTCCAAATGGATGAAGAACAGCAGCCTGAAGCTGAGCTCGGACAAGACGGAGGTCCTCATCATCGGCTCCACCCCCTCCGTCTGACCCAACTCCTACCCTTGCTAAGAGCTGCACCGACACCCACCAACCATGCACGGAACCTGGGGTTCATCCTGGACGCATCGCTGTCAATGACCCAGCAAGTCGATGCCGTATCCTCCTCCTGCTTAACACCCTCTGCACGCTTCGCAAGATCTACAGATGGATCCCCACCGAAATCAGAAGAACGGTCACCCAGGCCCTCGTCACCAACAGGCTAGACTATGGCAACGCCTTCTACACGGGAATCACAGCCAAACTCCAGAAAAGTTTTCAACGCATCCAGAACGCCTCCGCACACCTCGTCCTCAACATCCCCCGCCACAGCCACATCACTGCCTACCTGAGAGACCTGCACTGGCTCCCCATCAACAAGAGGATCACCTTCAAACTCCTCACCCATGCTCACAAAGCACTCCACGACGCCAGTCTAACATACCTCAACAAACGACTCACCATCTGCAATCCTAAACGCCAGCTTCGATCCTCTGACCTCTCCCTCGCCACCATCCCACGCATCCATCGAAATACCATCATCGACAGATCTTTTTCCCACCTCACCGCCAAGACACCCTCCTCATCCACCTGCGACAGACCCAGGACCTACTCACCTTCAGGAGACTTCTCAAGACCTGGCTCTTCAAGCAGTAGCTGTATTCTTCCCTCCTTACCGCCTTGAAACCCTTGCGGGTGAGTAGTACGCTCTACAAATGTTTGATTGACTAGTCCATGTCCCCTCTGAACAGGCACTAAAGCAAGCCAATGCTGATTACTTAGGGTAAAAAAGTATTGAAATCTCAACCCATGGAAGGTAGGAATGAGGATGAAGGACCTGGGCCAAAGAGGATATATATGACATAACTTTAAAATCGCTAGAAGATAACTATGGAAAAAAATAAGTGTGGTGGTAGAGAGGCATAAATTATTTTCTTGTTGCCAAGCACTAGGGGAATCAGTGTATCAATATGTTGCAGCTCTACTCAGATTGTCTGCACATGCGAATTTAGGGATCTCATGGATGAAATTATAAGAGATCAGATGATTAACAGAACGTGCAATATTAAAATTCAAGAAAAGCAACTGAGTATGAAGGATCGTACTTTGGATGGGGCCATTGAAGTGGCAAAATGTATTGAGAACACTTCCTTGTATGTGAAAGAGTTGGGTGTGGCAAATGCTAAGGGGGAAAATGACTCTGAGGAAGTCATGTAAGATTTGTGATATAAATAGGCAGGTACAGAAAAACATGTCAGAAGGTACCACAAGTCAGAAATTCCAAGAGAGTGCTAAAGTGAGGTCCTGCTTCAATTTCAGAAGTGTAAGACAATCAGTGGATTCAAGCAATTGTCCGGCTACTATTAGTACTTGTTTTAAATGAAAAAAGACAGGTCACTTTTCCAGGATATGTAAAATGGGTCAAAGATATCAATTAAAAAAACTGTGTGGATGAATGCAAAATGTTGGGTGGGGTGGACAATTCTGAGGTGACCGATATTGAGGAAGTGGAGGGACTGATGGTGGAGGATGCAAATTTTGTTAATATGAGTACATAACGTCCACCAAAGTGTGTGGTTAAGATAAATGGGAAGAATGTACATGCACGGGCAGATTCTTTTCCTCTGTTCACCTTAATCGATGTACACAGATGGAAGAGCATACCAACTGAGGAATTGATTCCTGCTGTCGTTGAGCTGGAGGGCTATGGTGGCGAGAAGCTACCAGTGTTGTGTTACTTCAAGTCTAAGTTGGAGTTTCAGGATAGGGAAGCTTGTGGCAAAGTGTATGTTGTTGAGAAGGGGAGAGCCTTGTTGGGATGGAAAGAGCAGCAAGAATTAGGTATTGTGTTAGACCCCAATCATCCTAATCAAAGTTTTTTGACAGAAGTGCCTTCGGAAGCAAACTGGGTCAGTATGTTTCCTAACTTGTTCAGGAAAGAGTTGTGATGCTTTATCAGTTTCTAGCATTGTATTGTATTGAAGGATGGAGCTATACCCAAGCTGCACAAGGTGCGAAATGTGCCTTTGGCATTGAGGGCACCACTGTGTAAGGCTGTGTAAGGAAGGAGTGATTTAGCCTATCGAGGCTTCAGAATGGTTGAGTCCAATCTTAATTCCTCGGAAGCCCAATGGAAAAATTCACATGTGTGTTGACCTTAGAGACCTGAACAGTTCTCTTTGGGTGGATCACCATCCCCTTCCGAGAATCAGGGAGGTGTTGCCAGTGTGAAAGGGGGAAAATGATTCACCACTTTAGATTTGTCGAGTGCTCACCACCAGGTACAATTACAGAATAATTCGAGGCACTTAAAATCTTTAATAACACCTGCGGGTGGATATAAATTTATCTGCATTTCTCTTGGTTTAGCTTCAGCCTCAGCTGTTTTCCAAAGAATAATGCAGTGTGTACTAAAAGATTTGTCTAATGTCTTAGTGTTCCAAGATGATGTGTTAGTGTGGGGTGAGGACAAGGAAAAGCACAATGTCTTGTTGAAGGAAGTTTTGCATTGGATGGAAGTTGCTGGTCTCACCATTGGACTGGAAAAGTGCAAGGTTGGCACTGAGGAGGTGGAATATCTAAGCCATTCATTGTCACATGAAGGAGTGAAACCCAAACTTAATCTAGTTGAGGCCAATGAGAAAGCTCCTGCTCCCCGAGATAAGGATCAGCTAAGGTCCTTTTGGGGCTAGCTGAGTGCTACGCCAAGTTCATGAATCATTTTGCTGATAAGGTACATGTGCTGAGGGCCATCATGTAGAAGCGCGTTAGTTTTCAGTGGTCGGAGGAGTGTCATTTCTCGTTTGATAATCTTAATAAGGCCATTGTGGGGGTTGTAGCTCTCAAGTCGTTTTATCCCAAGGACAGGACTATTGCAGTAACTGATGCCAGCAATCATGGTCTAGGGGCTGTGTTGATGTAAGTTTAGGACAAGAAGGAGTTAGTGGTAGGTGTTGCTTCATGCACGTTGAAGGGTGCAGAGAGGTTGTATTCCACAGTCGAAAAGGAGGCCCTTACCTGTTGGTGGGGTGTGCAGCATTTTCGAACATTTGTGTGGAGTTTGGAGTTTGAACTGTGCACAGACCACAAACCCCTTGTGGACTTATTCACCATGACAGGAGCAGGGAAGGTTGTGCCTCGTATTGCCAAATGGCTATACAGGTTAAAGGAGTATTTGCTTACTGTGAACTATGTCCCTGGAACAAAAAACCTTAACATGGATTGTTTGTCCAGATTGCCGTTACCCTGTGACAAGGAGTGTGAGGAGAATGAATGGATGGTGGCCAAAATATCTGAGGAGTTTGGGGGAGCTTTTAAAGAAGATGAGTGGGTGAGAGCTGTCTCAGAGGACGCCATCCTGACAAGGTTTACCCAATGTGCCGGACTGGAAAGATCATGAGGACTTGGAGCCCTATAAGCATTTGTGGGGGCAAATATTCGTTGTTAGGGGCATTGTGAGAAATTATGTGCATTTAATTGTCCCTGAGGGTCTCAGGGAAAGAGTGATTCATTTGTTGCATGAGAGCCCTGAAGGGATGTCCGCTTTGAAAAGGAGAGCCCAGGTAGATTTTTGGTGGCCTGGGATGGACAAATAGCTGGAGAGACATGTGCGGAACAGTATTCCATGTGGGTGTAGTGATAAATCAAACATGGTGCATGAGTCTAGAATTAATCTGGTAACCCTGCCCATGCTGCCTTGGCAAAGGGTCACCATTGATATTTGTGGGCCATTTGAAGGTTTTGGTGTCAGTGAGAGGTATGCCATAGTTATGATGGAGTATTTTTCAAAATGGCCAGAAGTTGGATTTGTTAAGAAGTGAATGATTAGAACATCATTGCTTTTTGTGAAGAATTTTTTTGTCGAGAGGGTTGTCCAACTGAAATTATGACAGATAATGGTCCTCAGTTCGTATCTGAAAAAATTCAGCGAGTTCCTCAGGAATTGGGGAATTGGGCATTTCAAGACCCTCGTGATCATCCCTGGGGAAATGGCGTGATTGAACGTTTTAACCATGTTTTGGGGGAAAGCATTCAATTGCCCCTGGCTAGCAACCTCTGCTGGAGGAGGCCGATGAAGGAGATGATATGGAACTATTGTGTCACTCCGCATACTGTAATGGGGAAAACTTCTCAAGGGAATGGTGCCATGTACAGTGGTAGTTCCAGCCTGGATGGCCAGGTCTGGACCATGTAGCGTGGACTATGCCAAGTTGAGTGAGAAATTTGATGATTATCAAACTAGGTACAACGATCGTCACAATGAGAAAGTTAAGAGGTTTGACAAGGTTTTAACAAATGGCACCTGGGTCAGGGGGAAGTTTGACAACCTTAAAAGGAAGGGTAGTTCCAAATTTTCTGCACCAAGGAGGGTGGTGGAGGTTGTAGGAAACAATGTCAAGTTGTCTGATGGCAAGTGGTGGAACTCCCGGAAATTGGCTACGTGCAGTGGAGTTGAAAATGACGAATGGATGAGAAGGGAGGGAAACAGACAAGACTGGTAATTGGTGCAGGAGAGAACTCGGGACAGAGACCAGATTGGTAATTGGTGCAGGAGAGAACTCAGTGCTCTTATCAGAGCCAGACCACAGGCATTGGCTGACTATGTATGCTATTGATTTCTTCTTAGAGTGTTTAGGACACATTGTTTTGTTGCAGTGCTGGTTTTGATGTCTTGTTTTTATCTAGTTGCTTTTGTTATCTTATATTAAAGAATGGAGATGTGTTATGTCTTCTTCATGTATTCTAGGAGAAAGGCGGCAGTGTTCCACTTCCAGAATCCAGGGTTGGCGGATTCGAGGAAAATGAATGTCAGTTGCCGAGGACCAGCTCAACCGGGGGCCATTCCTACCTACTGATAAAGAGGATATCTATCTACTTCCTGGAATCATTTGTCTCCTTAAAAGTTTGTGCAATCATAGAAGGGGGCACACCATGTGCAAACCAGCCTACATCTAAAATTGGCCCTAATTACGCGTTGTGCAGAGTTAATTTACCACAATTGTTGCATTAAAACTACTCTGTACAATTACAAAGTAGCTGTAAAATCCCACCCGGATTTGCTGGGTGCAATTTTACCGGGTGCAATTAAAATCGGGTGCAGTAATAGGGTTCCTGTTGCAAAGAGCAGTTGGACCTCGCACAGCTACAGAATCAGCACAAAAGAATACCATCCGGTCAGATATGTGTTTAAGGACACCGGAAATTATTTTTTAAATAGTTAAGTAGTTTCAATAAAGTTAATTTTCATTAAAAAAAAAAAGTTAGTATCTATAACCCATAAGCACATTCATCCAAGAACCCAAACCCACCAACTTCAACTAAACCATTACAACTCATATCAATTTACTACTTTCAGGCTAATATATTTAAAGAAACTATTGCTGAAGTACTGGTAGTGCATCACAGCTGTCTCCAAGTGCTTAATTTATTGTTCCTACAGCTACATTTGCAATTGCAAGTGCAGCACCAGGACACTGGTTATCCATTATGTGAGCGGCTCAATCTCAAAATAGATATAAAGAGAGATATAAAGAGTGACACTCTAGGACAAGAAGTACATTTAAAACACCATATATATATTATCCACATATTAAGGGTTAGCACACCGCATACCTATTAGAAATAAACGAGTTACTGAATAAAATTATATCAGAATGAGGCAGTGCAGAAGACTATGTTCATCTTGAAATGGAAACTTAATAACTCCCACCATCCCACCAACCTTTCCAACTGCCAATCATTACAACAATTATTTCCTACAATACCAACAGACACTTCATATCAGACAATTAAAGATGACAATATTAAAAATCAAAAACAACATCACAATAATATATTATATGTATGTTAGCAACATAGTCAAAACATATTTCATGAAAAATGAGGGGGTAAACTAAGGAGAACTGTTATCCTTTTAACTCTACAAACTTGTCTCATGTCCGTGACATACATTGTTTCTGCAGACCTACACACTCTTCTCTATGTATGCGCACACTCTCAGATTCAAACCGTGGGAGCAAGACTGCATTATTTCTCCACTGAAAGCGGGTACGTAAACTTCGTCTAATATTTCGTCTAGCTACGAGAAATGCAAGGTCTGTGAACTTATGAGAAGGTTTTCCATGTTTGGAGCAGGGAGAAGAGGCTCAGTATGGTGGTTTGAAGGGAATTGCTGAGGTCTGGTCCTGCTATGTTAGAAAGAGTTTCCACAACTGTAGGCTAGTGGACTAGTATACAATAATAGAATTGCAGGTCCATAACACGTGAGAAAAGTAAGCATCCAATGCAGGGCATCGATTGTATCTCGAATTAGCACCAGCATATATTCTGCTAATGCTCTTGGGTGTCAAATAGGCCCTATTCAATATGTTAAATTGTGCATACTTGAACAGTGCATTCATTCTCATAAAGTGCGCAGGGAAGTCCAGGTTAGATCCCAATGCAGTAGGTAACTTACTGCCATCTCCCATAGTATCTCTGCATACCTCCTACTGAGGCTTTACACCACACAGAACGCCACAGCCAGACTCATCCTCGGCCTTCCCCAATGAACCCACAACACACACAATCTCAGGTAATTCTCCAGGTTCTCCGTATAGAAGAGATGCCAATACAAGCTGCTGACCCACACACACAAGGCTCTACACAACCAAGGAATAGCCTACATTAACCACTGCCTGAACTTCCACCAACTATCACTTGCCCATACTCTGCGCATCTAACGAAGCGGAAGTGGAGGATGCTCCTTCTCCCAAATAGCTGCAAAGACCTAGAACAATGCAACTCCAAACCATGACCTTACTCCCGGAATTCCAAATGACCGCATGACCTGGCTGTTTGAATATGCCTCCGGGACCTTCAAGCGTCTGGACACACTATCAGGTGATTAGCCTAGCACGTCTACCTCACCCACATATGCTTGAAACCTATCACCCACTGCAACAGCAAAAAAGTTCTAGGTGCATGTGCAGACTTTTCAGGAAGATGAATCTAGGAGACACTATCATGTTCTTAAGATGGCAGCAGCCAGAGATAGGCTCCAGGCAAAGTCAGTGAGAGGGGTGTCCATTTGCCATGGTACAAGTCCATTGCAAAGTCAAAGGGCTAAACCTTGGAAGGGTTAATGGATAGGAATATTAACACTCAAATTACAATATTCCTATCTCATTTACTCATAGCATGCACTCATTCAGTTTCTCAAGTCACTGGTCACAAACTAGATTATAACGTTTACAGTCTTTTTATTAAGAAATACATTTGTTAAAATTTCAGTATAGAGTCAATTTCGAATCCACTGAAAACATATAGCATAAAAACATCTCATAGTATAAGAAATTATTTAAAAAAACATAGTAAAATTACACTAGTGCAACATATTAAAAAAAGAAATACATTTTATAAGTAGTCTGAAATAATCATACAGTAGATTGCAAAATAAATTGCACATAAACAACAAAAAACCCCTATTGTAAATAGAGCACCTAATGTTGCTACAGATTCAATAGCCTTTACATAAATTCATAAAGACTACCAGTATTATAGAATACAATATATCTGGAGTCTCCTAGGCTTTGTTTAAATTCTGTATTAGAAAAGTGCGGTGGATGCAGCTTCTCGCAGGCACATCTGAACTGTAACTGTGCAACGCATTCCCGAAGCAAGACCTCGCATTGCAGCCTCCCTGAACCATAGCTATGGGATGCATCTCTAATTCAGGCCTCCGCATCACATGCCCCTCATCAACGGCATCCTCAACGATGATACAGGACCTCCAATCACAGTCCTGCAGTTTCCTTAGAGCCACCACTGAGCAATGCATCCTTGACTCAGGACTCCACATAGCAAGCACCTCATCGAAGGCATCCTTGACGAAGCATTGGAGCACAACAGCTTCCTCAAAACCACCGCTACACAATGCATCCTCGATGTGAGCTCTCACAATACTCCACAAACCAGGATTTTAGGTACTTTGTTCAGCAGGCCTAACTAGGTCCCTCTTCTCTGGCTCGCGAAGTTTGCAAAGATTGCGCAACTTCGCACTACGTGAATTGCACGTAGCACAGTGCGAACATGCGTAGTGCAGTGTAGCGGTCATTTTTTGCTTATCCGCGCTCCTCAACGTCATGTTCGCGACCGCGAGCAAGCAAAATGACATCCCGGCGAGATTCTCAATGCGGGGAGGTCAGGTTTCTCATTGCAAATGGTTGCGCATGCTCGCGACCGCTCTTGATGAGAAACTACCAGTTCGCGTAGAGAAAGCTGCTGCTCGAGTAAAAATCTACTCGAGCAGCAGAAAACTACAGCTCACACTGTGCAAGATGCCGTTTTCAATGATTGCACAGTGCCGTATGCTTGTCCGCACTGTGCAATCATTGAAAACGCATCTTGCACAGTGCGAACATGCTACTACGCAGCTCGCGTAGTGCGAAGTGAAGTTTGCGTAGTGCGAAGTGCACTTCGCGTAGCGCTACTTCGCGAACTACGCCCACCGTTACCCATAATCCATCGTGGTCGGCCTGAACTTGTGCCTTTGTCCTGGTCTGGTGTGACCATATAACCACAATTGGTGCTCTGTGTTTTTTTTTGTTATAACAATTTTTATTAGAAACAAACAGCAGCAGTGAAGGCAGTACATAGACAGTTCAGCTGTAGATACATGCATTCTAATATGAAAAAATAGTGCATTGTCCATCTAGAGCATCCATGATAACCCAGAACAAAAGGCTGGTCAGTAAAGAGGGTTACAATTGCTTCCTAAGGTCTGGGAATCACCACTCATGATCTTTACTTTGTTGACACGTGGGCTCATGTCATCATGTCTGCGACTGCCTCCTCCAATAGTGCATGTCTCTCCCGTCTAAGTTCCACTGTGGGAGAGACACAGATGTCCCCTCTGTATTTATTCCAATGCCCCCACTTTTGATACCATTTTCATGGGCAGCCTCTACCTTTATATACAGTTTTCTCGGCTACTATAGCGTGGTCCATGTCCTTAGCCCAATCCCGCAAATGTGGTAAAGTGTCCACCCCCGCCCCCCCCCCCCACCCCCACTTCTGGGCAATATTTATTTTTGCTTTGCTTCATCCTATAGTGGCCCACAATTGTTCAGCTTGAGTGAGGTCTGTTGCCTCCCAGCTATTGAGGAGGCATAGGTGGGGAGAGGGATGTATGTGTTTATCACAGGACCTACGTTCGTTTGTTTGCTTCATGAAATTTTATTTTCAGGTATTTTCAAGGAAGGAACTTGTAAACAGCTTGGTAAACCCGCCGGAAGCGGGTATATCGGAAAGACGGGAATTCACCGACATACATCTACCGACAGCCACAGATCGTGGTTTCACATCTTCTTCATCGTTTTGAAAACCCATGACAATTGCGCAAAGACAAGGAACCCCTGAAGAAGGGCTTTGTGCTTGAAATGCATTGGGAACAATTAAAAATTCATGAAAAATTGTATGGAAATAATACAAGATACAGAAAGTATGACTATTGAAAATACTGAAGATACCTGAAAATGAAATTTCATGAAGCAAACAAACGAACGTTGATCTATTATTCAAGGAAAATTGAAAGGAGTGCGAGGCAGGAGTGATTCTTGATTGCCAGGAGCCACACAGGCTACACACATTGGACGTACCCTAACAGCTCAGTAGGGTAACCTACCTACGCACCACTGACCCACAAGAAAGCTTAATGTAAATTACTGACACCTAATTCAAAAAGGAGTGCAGAATCACATCCCAATTGGATTCTCGTTATCACAGGACCTAGCCATTTGTCGGGTAACGTCTATCCAGTATTGTTGTTTGTGGGGGCATTCCCATAGGATGTGTATGAATGAGCCTAATTGATTGCAGTGTCAAAGACAGTTTGTATCTGGTCTCCTGCCTAATTTAAATAGCAGTTTAGCATCAAAGTACATGCGATGTAGAATTTTTTTAATTTTATTTTATTTTTTTAAAACCTTTATTGATGCATTCAAAGTATTACAAGCGCCGGCCTACAACCACAGGGGACGGCCGCAAATTAGCAAAGCAATTTAAAGTTTATGCATCTATTATCGACCCTGGCGACGTCTGCGAAGAAATTGCAGCATATGATTGGGTGCGTCACCAGTACAAAGGACATATCAAAGGTTTCTTTTTTTCTTTTTTGAAGAAGCAGTAGTGGCATTACTGTAAGAGGCGTCACATCATACTTTAAGAAGCAATAAGAGATGAGGGGATGTACCACGCACTGCAGTCAAGAACAGGTAACAAAAAATACATCCTTAGTCACGTGACAGAACAGGAATAAAAATAAATCTATTAGCAAGCGATCAAGTGCGAGCACCATCCAGAAAACCCACTCTCAGGAGAAAATGAAGTAGAAGCTGGTGTAGACGTCCCATGAATCAAAAAGTGGCAGAAGGAGAAACAGCCGACCCTACTGAGAAGAGGAAAGGAAAGAAAGGGACCATAGAACAAAACAAACTAAAATAACAAAACCCCCCCAAACACCCACCACCCTGCACCCCTGTAATGGCTACGGCCTACCCCACTAACAGCGTGCCTGTCGCCCAAGGACCTACCTTAAAGAAAGGGAAAGAGAAAGCGGAGGAGGAGAAGAACATACACACTCCTGATCTCCCTTACCCCCCGCCATTGGCGACCTCCCCAAGACATCTTAGCCACTGTTTGAAGCAAGTAATCAACCCCAACCTGGGGAGGACATAAAAAAAAAAAAAAACAACGACCCCCGTTACAATATGAGGTACAATCCCAGCTTGTAGCACATGACGCAGCAAACCCCAGAAGCCAAAATCAACCCTGACCAGTACGTGTCTTTACGATAGTCCTTGCTGCCCAATCCAGAGTCATCATAAGGAAATCGAAGCGTTCAACACAGTACAAGTCAATGGAGTAGGATCGGAGACAGGATACAAGAAGGCGACATCCACAATTCCGGCAAGGAAAGATGAAGAGGAAAGGCAAACCTCTCTGATAGTCACTGAAGAGCTGTTCATGGAGATCAAAGTTCTTAGCAACGGTGTTCTGTCGAGCGAGGATTGAGTAGGGAAAGTCAGCAATGATCATAAGTGCGCCATCCATGGAGCCAGATGCATCAAAGTGGGCTAAATCAGGCTTCCGCCCAGGGATCTCAAAATGGTAGGCAGAGGACTCCACAGGAACCACAGCCTGCTGATAGCATGTCGGAGCATCGCGCTTCGGTCTCAAACGTTGTTCAGCGGTACAGACATCCGAGCGTATATGACGGCGAATTGAGAGTGGAGCGCCCCAATGGCGGCCATTACAGACCTCAACGATATTGTGCCGTCCGTCCCCTCCATCCCCTCTCGCGAAGAGACGAAGCAGGACACAAACCCCGGACACAACTCCAAGGTAGCAGGCACACACAAAGCCGATGACAGCAGTGGGCGCTCACAAAACCGGCAGAATCGACACCTTCGCCGCCCGCGGCGCCAAGCCCGTCGACCCCGGCCCAGGAGGGTCTCCGGGCGTCGGACCCCGACCGCGGCTGCCGACCTTCACTTGCGTCACTGTACCATGTCCGCTGCGTAAGCCGGTCACTGAGTTGCCATTCGAAAATGCCAAGAATGGTCCAAGTTCGGGAGACCGGGAGACCGGACGCAGCCCTGGTCCCACAGCCGATGTTGTGCAATTCCAACCCGGATGGGCTAGAAATCGAGGTCCCGGCTTCAGCCCTGGAGTAGGCCAAGAATAGTACTCGACATAACTTTGTCACCCGATAAGTTGCGGAGACCGGGATTGTACCGCAAGAGTCAGGAGCACTTCCTGCGCACGGGAGTCCTGTGGGAGAAAAGGATAGTCAACAGGATAAACGAGCTGCCGGCGGAGGTTGGCGGAGCCGGGAGCTTATGCGGCCATTTTGGTTCATAGCGTAGCTCCTCACGCGATGTAGAATTTTAAGTAGGACCAGCCGGAGTCGCATCAGGATCAATACCTCTAAGGGGGAAGCCAGTACTTCAATCTAGTCCTCATCAGTAATAGCACCCAAGTCCACCTCCTGACTAGCTCGCAGTTTCTGCACTGGATCGGGCTGGTTATTGATCAGTTTCTTCTACGTTAGGGAGATGGCCTTGCAGTCCATTGGATCCAGCAAAACCCTGTCCTCCAGAGGAGAGGATTCTGGGAGGGAGGTGTCTGTAGGAAGAGCACAGTCTATGGTATGGCTAATCTAAGGAAACCAGAAGTGCTCTGAAGGTGCTAGCTGATATTTGAGGTGGAGATCTGCAAATGAGGCTTCTTGCCCTTAATCCACATATCCCCAACCGTGGAAATACCGATCATGTCCCACTTATCGAATCCTGCCCAAGCACTGAGGTGTCCCAGGATGTCAGGCTCCCACAGGGGGTAGCCTTGGTCAGGCGCCCTCCCCATCCGATCCGCCGTTGGACCCCATGCCACACTTCTACTGTATGGGCCGTGGGGCCGGTCAAACGTAATTTCTTAGGGCTTGAATATAGCGCTCTGTTGTAGCCTCCCGTCCCCATTAACTACAGATCAGTGTGAAAGCTGGGGTCAGTATGGGATCCAAATACCCATTTGTTGATGGCAACTAATTGCGACGCCTGATAATACAGGCGCTTGTCCAGCAACCTGATGCCTCCATCATACTATCCCATAGTGAACTGATGTATGGCTATCCGAGGTGGACCATTATCCCATAATAGATTTCTGACCGCTGCCTCAATCGCTGTCTTCCAGTGGGTGACATCAGATTTAAACCTCTGCAATGGACCCAACAGGTTGTGTTCATAGAACACTGCTGCTTCAGTTGTTATAAAGATGCCAAGGTATCGGAAACCCTGGTTCGCCACTGGCATGGTGTAGCCCCGAGGACTTTGCGGCGGATCACCCCAGAGGGAATACATCTGGGATTTGGACCAGTATATCTGGTAACCAGAATGGGCCCCGAATATATGGAAAATGTGGAGAACGAGGTGGAGTGAGCGTGCCGGCGAAGTTAGATAAAGTAAAATGTAGTCCACATATAGCGATATGCGGTCTTCATGTTTGTCCGTCCATTTAAAGCCTCGGATACCAGGGTCCCCCCTAATCCAGACCGCTAAAGGCTAGAGGGCCAGGGCAAAGAGAAGCGGCGACAATGGGCAGCCCTGCCTCGTGACACAACACAGGGATAAGGAGCCTGAACGATGGTTGTTCACTGAGACGTGGGCAATGGGAAGATTATATAATAATCTGATCCACCCAATCAATTTGGGCCCAAGCCCAATGCGAGTCAAAACCGCAAACAGATAATCCCATGCTAAGGTGTTGAATGCCATTTTTGCGTCAAACGCGCCATGGATGTGACGTAGGTTACATGCCGTATTACAACCCTGCATGAATCCCGACTGGTCCGGGTGAATCAAGTCAGCGAGATATGGAAGTAGACGGTTAGCCAACAGTTTGGCCAAGATTTTGGTTATCAATGAGATGGGTCAGTACGATGTGCACTCGTCCTCTGGTTTACCGGGTTTGCGGATAACCACAATGGTGGCTGCACTGATATCGGCTGGGAGGAGGCCAGTCTCATAGCATTCATTGTATAGATTCAGTAAATAGGAAGCGAGCTTCATAGCCATGGGTTTCATGAGTTCGATCGGAAGCCAATTAGGGCCCATCGCCTTACCGGCCCAGACATCTTGAATAGTTTTCCAAATCTCTTTAACTGAAAAATCAACATCTAAGGCCTCTCTATCTTGTTGGGAGATAGTTGATACCTCGATAGTAGCGAGGAGATCTGCTGCCCATGGTGCTTGTGAATCCCGCGGCATTGTGTAAATTTGCTCATAGTATTTCGCGAACGTCAGCGCAATGCCCTGAATGTGTTCTGTGTTTTTAAGCACTATTTTCACTTAAATCTTGAAAATTGTGTACCTCTGGTACTGTTGATTGGATTTTTGCAATTTTGGTGTCAAAGGATATATTAAAATTTACCATATTTTTCTACATTGGTGTTGGATTTGTCTTGTGTTGTATTTCCACTTGATCACTGCCTGTGTGCTGCTTAACTACTTTACACATTGCCTCTAAGTTAAGCCTGACTGTTTTTGTGCCAAGCTAACAGAGGGTTAATCACAGGTTAATTTTGTGACTTTTTGTGGTTCACCCTGACAGGGTTACTTGAGCAGGGTTACCTCTACATACATCCATTTCTTACACAAATTAAATAATCTGGTTCAATACAACGAAAGGGGGTACATAAATAATCTCAAAACCAACTTTGCACTAGGTGCTTAGCCGTTTAGTTTTAATAATTGTACGTGCCTCACATGAGCTAGCACCCTAAGCCCATTGGGCCACAATCGCACTGGCTACTTCTTCTCACCATTGGCAAAGCTCCTCATTGCAGGGAAAAACAACCAGGATTAGAGCCCTGGAAACCATAAACCCAGACAATATTTTGTCAAACACAGATAAAGGGGATACACCATAAACACACTCCTTCAATGTCACCCTGTAATCCATTGTGTCAGGCCCTCAAAAACAATCAAATGTTTAAATGCACTCCAAACTAAGAGTGTGTACAGGGAACAGTTTTCAACAGTTTAAATAGTCCAGTCCCTGGCTCATAGCTAAACACAAAAACACATGTTCTGACCAGGAATCATGGGAAGCCAACGTGTTTAATTGCCAACAGGAGTTTAAGGCAATTTCATCAGGGGTTGAGGGCCAGGCGATCAACCATTTGTTGCACCACACATGGAAGAGAGAAGGTAAAAGGTAACTATAGATAGTGATCAAAATAAAAATCTCTTATTTGACAAAAAGAATACTTAAAATATGACTTTTTACCAAGCCTCTGCCAGTGAGTACATACCAGTACACACTGGTGTCAAAGAATCGTGTGTGTTTTCTATATTGTTTGCCACACAACCAATTCAGGAGAGTTGTATATTCAAAAAAGTATGGAAAACAATGCTTGTAATTGCTTTGTTGATAGGCAATAACCAAACGCAACAGATTGCATGGAAAGAAATTAATGCTTCTCTGTAAAGGGATTCCTCATGCCATTCCTTGAATAAAAATATACTCTGATGAAACTATAACCCGTTCCTACACCAGGTCGCCTGCACATGAAAATCTACAGAGCTCACCACTTGATCTCGATCCCCCGTTAACTTCTAGAATGAAACCCTTCTTCATATGGAGTGGTTTCTTCACACGTACATAACCACCCACAACAATCTCCAATTCCTTCACTTATTTTGTGGAATCAAAATACCTTTTCTGGGGGCGTGGCTTGCACGCTGAAGGATGATGGCGGACCTTACCTAAGCTCGCTACAACGCGGGACTCTTCCTCTTATTAGGACCTCGAATGCTGACGTTGGAGCTGTGAGGTGACTGCTTCGACCCTCCAACGTTACATTGCATTTGCTGGCCGAAACATGACAGCGTTCCTTCCCTCTTGATGGGATTTCGGAGTGGTGTTGCCTCTGCTGTATCGGAGATGTGAGCGCCCGCCATTATGGGCGTTGAGCTTGCGGTATCTCTGTCGCCTCAAACAAAGTTTTGTGGTATGTTTTGTATTTTCCAGGCATGATATGCTGCTCCAACCTCCCAAGTTCATAATTTTACTGTGGTGACTGCATTTCTACTTTTGTTATAGTTACCGTGAATTTTCTCTTCAGTAACGCGAGCGGCCGCCATTTTAGGTCGGCGCGCTCGCGGTTTTCACACTCGACATACCTCATTTTTTCAACTGCCACATGCTATTGATTTCTTATTTATACACTGGAGGTCCTTAAGGATTTACTAACTCTTCTTCATATGCCTCCTACTGTTTTCTTTTGTTTGACACAGCTTCACTATTGCCTGCAAATGCCGCCTGTGCGGGAATGATGAGGAAAACATCTTACACCTCATCACCATCTGCAAGGAGCTTCAGCAAGACCGCAGGAACCTTCTGAGACCACTGTTTAACAAAAAAGGGATCAGGTCCTGCAGGCAAGCAATCCTGGCATGCTTCTCAGGGGATGAAGTCCAAATAGCTTTTTTTTTTGTTTTAAATTTTAACCTTTATTCACAGTCAAAAATTCTTATAACAGAGCGAGTCGCCTGCAGCCCCAGGGGGCAACAGCCATCATGTAGAAAAACATATCGAGTGCACAGCAAATATCTGACACAGCCTGAGAGCCGACATCCCGGGGGCTCGGCGGCGTATGATGAAAGCACGGCGCGTTACAGATCTAGAAGTATTCAATATAGCGTCACCATGCATACTTTTCAGAACTTGTGTCAACACACCGCTGACTGCATATAAGAGGGTAACATTACTAACCCAAGGATAAGCAGGCAAGACTCGACCCCGTATCATAAAAAAGAAAAGAAAAAGAGAAGGGCTAACTAACTCCTACCCCAACTACGCCCCCACCCACACATCGCCATCAGAGCTCTTGACCAGAGTGCGACCTAGCTAATACTTGGTGGAACATAGCGCTAGTCGAATAAAAAGGGAGAAATTTGTGTGCCGCCTAACGTCCTATGCAGCCTGCACCCCTGTGCCCCACTACCCGCCATATCCCTACCACACTCCCCTGGGGGCCCCAGCTATACACTAACCTCAATCCCCTAAAAAGGCCCCTTCTCAGGTTCCTCAGGTACGTTCAGCTCGTCAACATCCCCACCATGCTTTGTTTCCTCCTCCTCCCCAGCACCGCTAATATATGACTGATACAATGTCCAGAAGTTCTTGGGTCGGCTCATGGGAGGAAGTAGTTCGCTATATACCTCAAACTGTGTGCAGCAATAACCCATGTCCTTTGCCCATCTTTTCTTTGTTGGCAATGGGCCTCTCATCCAGCAAGCGGCTACGACTCTTCTAGCTATTAACAAGGCCATATCTGCCAACCGTCTCAAGGCAACAGGCAAGGGCTTTGAGAATCCCAGCAACGCCAGAGCTGGATCAGCTTCGATCTCCACCTCTAGAATCAAGCTCAGCTCCAAGAACACTTCCCCCCAGAATTTACTGACTACCGGGCAGACCCAGGCCATGTGGAAGAAATCAGCAGACATCGCATGGCAGCGTTCACACTCCGGGGACTGCCGCAAACCGTATCTATGCAGCCTCTACGGGGTATAATAGACACGCTGTAGAATTTTGAAATGAACCAATCTATGCCTCCCATTCAATGACAGCCTCTTCGTACTGAGGCAACAGTACCTCCACATGTCATCCTCTATCTGTATTTGAAGATCGCGCTGCCACTCTGTTCTAGCTTTGGAGGGCTGGGGTTGCCTGTGACGGGGTCCCAGTTTGTTTAGATTAGTCACCAACTTACGAGCAGAGACAGTTTTAATCACGTAAGTGAGTTCCGGCACCTCAGTTGGTTCCTGCAGATCCGGTCCCAGGAGTTCCCGCAGTGCCCCCGAACCCTGTGATATTGAAAGCGTGACAGGAGCGAGACGTCTACCTGCGGGGGGGGGACAATTGGTCCCACGTCTTCACCACTCCATCCGCGAACAGGTCCTCAAGTTTGGTCACTCCCAACTTCTGCAATGTTCTTGTGACTCCCTTTTCCCTAAGCATGGGGATCCAAACCGCACATTCAATTCTCAGGAGCGGGGAGTACAGAAAGTCGCAGCTCTGCGCTCGTGCCAACTCATGCCATGCATGATTCGTGGTTTTTATGGAGTCCAGTCTACCTATGCTCCGGTCCACTGGCAGGCATACTGTGGCTGGCAGCAGCAGCGGATCCGCAAAGAGGCGCTCAAGAATGGCATGTGGGATCTGCTGGGATGCGTGTATCCAGGGATGAAGGTGAGCCGCCTGCGCCACTCTGTAATATCTCTCCATGTCAGGGGCGCCTAGGCCTCCCATCTCATAAGGTAACGTCAGGGTCTGCCATTGTACCCTGGGGTGTTTCCCCCCCCCACGCTAGCCGAGTGAGTGCCTGTGTCATTTGTTTGAAAAAAGCCTTAGGGAGGACTACTGGGATATTGGTGAATAAGAACAGAAACCTAGGCAGCACCACCATTTTCATAATAGAGATCCTGCCCATCAAGGACAGGGGGAGTTTGCACCATTTCTCTATATCATCCACAAGTCTGAAAAATGCGGTTCCATAGTTTTCCCTGATCAAAATATCAGGGTCCATATGCAACCGTATCCCCAAGTACCGGACCGGGTCAGAGGACCACTGGAGGGGGTATTCCATCTCAAAAGGTGTGGTTACTGGGGTTAACGGGAACGCTACAGATTTGTTCCAATTGACTTTGAGACCCGATAGCGCCCCAAACCGCACCACCTCTCTGAGCACTGATTGGAGATTCTTCTCCAGGTCGCGGACGTATAGCAGAGTGTCGTCTGCGTATGTAGATATGCCAATCTTATACGTCGGGAAATTGACGCCCTCTGCAGCATGGTATTCCCTAATCGCGCAGGCTAGGGGTTCTGCCACTAGAGCATATAGTAAGGGAGAGAGAGGGCATCCCTGTCTTGTTCCTCTACTAATTTCGAAAGGGTCAGTGACAGTGTTCCCTATTCGCAATCTGGCCTTAGGTTTATAGTACAGTGCCCCCAGCATTTGCAGGAAGGGTTCACCCAGTCCAAGTTTTCGCAGCACACGCAACATGAAGGGCCATTCTACTGAATCGAATGCTTCTTCCATATCAAGAAATATAGCTATGGCCTTATTCTCTTGCCGTACATGTTGCATTGTGCCCAACACTGTCCTGATGTTATATGTCAGATTCCGTTCTGGGAGAAACCCTGCCTGCTCCGGCGCCACGAGATCAGGGACAAGGAGCGCTAGACGAGTGGCCAGCACTTTGGCATACAGTTTGGTATCAACATTCAATAGTGACAATGGCCGATATGAGCCGCAAACCTCCGGGGGCTTACCTGGCTTCAATATCGTTATCAGCAGGGCCTCGCTCATGGTGGGAGACATCAACCCGTCTGCACATATCTCATCGAAGAGGGTGATCAGGTGGGGCATAAGTTTGTCCAGAAAAGCCTTGTAGAATCCCACAGTAAGACCGTCTGCTCCGGGGGCGCTACCCGCTCTCATCCCCCCCATAGTTTCCGTATCTCATCCTCTTGTACCAGCACCGCCAGGAACTCCCTCATCGAGTCCGGCAGGAATGGCATCCTAATGTAGCTAAGATAATCCTCTATCTCCTCTTCCATGTGAGGGGATTTGGACTGATAAAGATCAGAATAATAATTTTTAAGGGTTGCAATAATCTCTGTTTCGTCCGTAATGGAGTGCCCTGTGGGTGAAATCAATTTGTCTATTATCAAAGGCTTCCTCTCCTGCCGCATACTGCGGGCTAGAACTGAGCTGGGCCTATCCCCCTCCCCATACACCCTTGCCGTGGTGTACTTGCCCATATGCTAAACCTCCCTGTCAGCCTCCTCATGAAATTCAGCTAGCAGTGATTTAAGATGTTCCGCGGATTCCGAAGCGGGGCAGCCGCCTTGTTTCTCCTCTAACTCTCTCAGTTGGGTTTCGAGAGTCCGCAACCGTTGCCTAATGGCCCTGAGTGTACTGGAATGTTTGGCCATGGCCATCTGATGTACGCCTTAAACGCATCCCACAAAGTCAGGAAGCTATCCACAGAGCCTAGGTTCGTGTCAAAGAAAGTGTCAATGTCTTCAGCAAGGCCACCCCTAAACCCTTCATCCAGGAGCGAGTATGGAGAAAATCTCCAAGTAAACGGGGGAATTCTTTTCGCCGGGACCACCAGCTTCAGCAACAAGGGGGAATGATCCGAGAGTGTACGGGGCAGCACCTCGCAACTACGGACACCTGCGATTATCGATTGTGAGGCCAGGAAGTGATCAATGCGTGTATGTATAGCATGGTAGGCCGAGTAGAGCATGAATCCTTCCGTGTGGGGTGCCTAGAGCGCCAGACATCAACCAGGTCTAGTTTCATCATTTCCGCCTGCATGAGGAGGGCCGCGGCCGCCGGGCGGCGCGTCAGCCCCCTGGATCTATCCTTATCAGGGTCATAGACAAAGTTAAAGTCCCCCCCCATAACATCTCATGGAGTGTCTCATAGGGCCGACATCGCGTTGATAACCCAGCGTAAAACTCGGGGTGGTCGAAGTTGGGCCCATAAACATTAACCACTACCAGGTCCAAATCTTTGCCTATGCATTGCGTAATCAAGAAGCGCCCCTCAGGGTCCGGCTCGATTAGGGACAGCCGTAGCTGTGAGCGAGGATTGACCCATATGAGTACTCCCCTCGAGTGTGTGGTGAATCCCGCTGCGAGACAGTGACCCCTGATGCCCGAGGTATCAAGCATCTTGCTCTTGGGAGGGAAGTGTGTCTCCTTGTTGCGTGTTTATCTAGGTTCCTGATCGATACTGCGACCTTATGCCCCTATTCGGCTATAAATCCATTTATTCCCTTATATTGGCATAACCGTTCAAGTGCGATTTTCAGAAAAGTCATCTCTGGCCTCACACGAACAGAGCCACATTCCAGCATAGTTCTCTGCCACTTCCTTTGCAACCAATTAGTGCAATGACAGAGCAGAAGTCACTATCTGATATTCCTAGATTAACACTCCGAGTTCTTCAACAAGATAAAAACTCAGCAAACCTGGAAATCCCCGCTTGCTGTGTTTTGATTAGTAATGGAACTCTAATGAGCAACTGATAACTATCACTTCCTAGTGACATCTTTAATTGACGTCTTATGTCCAGCAAACTTGCGTCAAACCCGGCACCTGTCAGGTATAAATATTACCAACGTTGCCTTAAGCAATAAGCTGTCGTGCTGTTGTATGCTGCTGTGCACCCTGTTGTGCATCCCATTGCTGCTGCAGGCAGTACGCTGCTGCTGCTGTCCCTTGGTGGTGAAGCTACTGATACCATTATCGCTGCTAAAGCGCGAACGATGGTGCAGTACGCTTAGGAGCTGAACAGCCCTCCCTCTGCGAAAAAGCCCAGCAGATTCCAGCTGCCGCGGACGCTGTCCCCCGCCTCCTCCTCCCGACGCGCTGAAGAAGAGCCGCTGCCTTTCTCCTGCAGAGAAATCCAGCTCCAGCGTTTCCGGTCTGCCCTCGCCGGTGACTGGGATATCGAGTGCCCCCTGAAGGAAATACCAGACTTCCATCATTCTATTCAGAGGTATGGTGTTGACTAAACCCTTAGACGAGAATTCTTGAAGCAAACCTTGGCAAAACCAACTTAATTTAAAGCTACTTACTTACTCCCCTTCCACGTGTTAGGCTTAGGTCAGGCACACTGGGGTAGGCTTAGTTAGAAGCACCAGTTGAGTATTTTAGCCTAATGTATATATGAATGTATATATGTTTTATTACTTTTAACCATTGTATGGCTAAGAAACCATATCAATGCTTTTACAGTTCTATTTCGCAATCCTTATCTTACTGTACGTACTTTTTATAATAACAAGTCTTGCAATTGTGGCAATACATTTCTCTTGTACGAGAAGAAAGACTGTTCAATAAATGTTAACCCTTTATTGACAAACGCCCGTCTCTCTATTCTCTACATCTCGTGAAAGTAAACTGCACTAACCTGACTGAGTGAAATACCTGTCTATTGTTTCACACGACCCTAGAGATTGACTCTTGATCTGAGGAGCAAAGTTGTCATGTTGCACGGTTGTTGGAAAGCTGATTCCCTTCTTGTCTGTGCCAGGGAAGCTGATCACTTCCCATGCAGAGAAGAAAGTTTCCAGTGACCTCTGAGCTAGTTGGTAACACACCCAATTAAGTTTAGCATAGTCAGTGGAGGCCTGGAATATCTGCAGTTCCTCGTCGATACTACTGTTTATGTTATTCCAATGCGCAGGGCCTAGTGGGAAACTAGGAACTACACTACATGGCGCCCAACGTTTGGTAAGGCGATAAACTAACGCAAGACGTTAGAGTAACTCAGTTGTGCATATTTCACACAGACCCTTTTCTCCCGTAAATACTCCAATAGACGTCTGGAGTGGATGAAAGGTTAAAATCCGCCCGACCTTAGTAGGAAGAGATTCCTATGTAAAGCTCTGGTTTATTCAACGTTGAAGGATACAGTGTTCCAAAATATTGTGCACCTAATCTTTGTCTCCTTGGAGACCTACTCTGCAAACCTTGCATTTTAACAATGCCAGGAGAAAATAACAGAACCACTGGGGCCGCAGTAAATGCAACTCAGCAGGATTCCGACGATATGGTACCGGGTGCAGTAATCATCCCGGCACATTTAAGAAGATCTATAACATTAAAACTTATAGAAAACGGACTGACACCTCAAGGTGGTACAGTAATTTTCGTGATAGAGGCTCACGAATATCGGCAGACAGAGGTATTCTATTCATGGATAAACTTTCCAGCGGTAAACGCTATAACAAAAGAGTTTCACTATTACAAAATAGAGAAACCCCCGGAAGAGTACGCTCCTTTCGAGGAGATTGAAATTCCACTTAAATTTCAAGAGCACTTGCTCTGGTTTAATGGCGCCCTAAAACACAATGATCACATTACCAGGCTCGGTCCACTAGGTAGACCAGGAGCAACGTGGCCGGTTCTAGCCAGCTACACACCACATCCGGACATTGTAAAAATGTCAAAGGAAGAGCTGTTAGTACAGCTAAAAACATTAATTAAAATACATAGGCAATTAGTCCAATATGTAATGCGGACTGCAACAGTCCAGCCAGCTGTTAATGTACCACAGCTGACCCCTCATCAGGGGAACACTAATAAAATTACACCACAGAACATACAGTCATGTCTTGGTAAAACACCCGTAAAACGGGAACAAATTCCTTTCTGGTTAGCACAGAAAATCACTCAAATAGAGGCAGTATTTCCTGATACTACCCCTATAGAGAAACACAGAATCTTGACCATCTGCCTTCCTATGGGAATTGCACCACACGTGGAGGACTGCGACACTTGGGGTACAGTCTTTGCTTCCATTTACACAAAAACACACGGTGTTCCGTCTATGGCGGTAATACCAGAAGTGCTAAAACAGATTCAAAATGAATACGGTCCAGAGCCCGCTTTAAATCTAGGTATGACATTACTGAAAGACTTCAAGCAGGTCTCGGCTATATTATTAGCCAATATAAAAGGAGAAGCAGCATCTGTGGCGATTCGCCAGAAGTTGAAGGAAACAGTTATAGAAGATCCTGTTGAGCTTGCAAAAATCATAGAAAAATGCTATGAAGAATTGGGTAGAGACAGCTTGGGTGGGAAACCAGTAAAGCCCCAACTGCTCGAAAATCCTGAAAAATTATTTATTAAAAATAATTCAAACACTCCTAAAAAGAGCTGGGATGGAAATAAACAATCCACTCCCAAGGAAAAAGTTTTCCAGTCCAGAGGAAGGTCTCCTCGACGGAGGGAAAGAACTCCGACTCGAGAACGCCAGTCTCCCCAGAGGGAGCCCTCTGAGAAAAGATATAACCTTAGAAATAGGCATAATCTGAAAAAACCTGATAGATATCAAAGCATTGATACATGTCCCTCTCGATCTTTTCCACAGAATTCGGAAAGAAGAGGACGGTCAGACCCAGGAGAGCACACCAAGTCCAAAGACAAGGAACCTGCTCAAAATAAGAAATCTCAATTTCAGAAAAGGAAGGTAGCCAGTATTAGAGTAATCAACCATGCCGAGGATACTGAGGACACAGTTGAAAAACGGGGAGTGGGCATTGACAATGTTGGACAGTGCAGCAGAAATCAGTATAGCGCGCAAGATCTTGATGAGTCATCTGGAGACAGTGGACACGAATGAATACATTCAGGTTGAAACTGCCGACACCAGACTTAGCGAGCCCCATAAAATATACGAAATAACATTGCGTATAGAGGGTGATAAGACTAGGAAAATAAGAGGTCTATTTTGGGATAAGCTCTCAAAAGGCTAAGGGGCATATTATCAAGGGGGTTTATCTCCGCTTTTTTGGCTTTAAAAGCCAAGAAAGCGGAGATAAAATTATCTCCCTATTACCAAGCTGTCGCTAACACCAGTTAGCGACAGCTAGTTGGAGATAGCGACCGTCTTGGGCCCCACTTTGCATGTCAGTGATATTTATCACTAATGAGATGCAAAGTGGGCGTGCCAAGATGTTAGAGACTGAAAACAGTCGCTAACATCGCTATCTCCTATTACCAACTTTTGGAGATATTCGCGCTAAGCGGGAATATCTCCAAAAGCTAACACCTGCCCTGAGCAGTTCTTAGCCATGTTATCCAATGGGAGGTGGATAACATGGCTAAGAGCATTTGCTCGATAATGCATGAATATCGCTGACTTTTCAGCGATATTCATGCATTTCGGCCGTTTTTTATCGCATTTGCGATAAACCTTGTTAATAGCAAGGTTTATCTGCGATAAAAATCGCCGATGTGCGGCGATAATTTTTGTCTCTAAACAAGTTAGAGACAAAAATTATCGCTAGTTGTTGGTAATATGCCCCTATGATATTCTGTTAGCTGAAAAAGATTGGCCCCCAGAGTTTGTCAGGGAGTGCCCTCGTGGCGAAGAAGTGATTATGCCTGCCTTCTCGAATCACATTCCGAGTCACAAAAAATATACATATGCAAGGAAATGGGCAGTAGCCCAGGCACCTGCATTATATAAAAATCATGTAGGATGGGATGAGGACTCACCTCCTCACAAAATCCAGTTAAAAAGTGAACCAACTGCCCAACGGCAGTATCCCATTAAGCAAGAAGCTAAAAAACAA
Source organism: Lissotriton vulgaris (assembly GCF_964263255.1). Taxonomy (NCBI): domain Eukaryota; kingdom Metazoa; phylum Chordata; class Amphibia; order Caudata; family Salamandridae; genus Lissotriton; species Lissotriton vulgaris. Next base: position 421,127,787 of record NC_141695.1, on the reverse strand, counting down.
GTCAGGGAGATCTTAGATCAACTTGAGTACCAGGGGGTGATTGAAACATGCACCTCTCAAATGAACAATCCTTTGTTTCCTGTCTCCAAGCCAGACAATTCATATCGTCTAGTTTTGGACTTCAGACATCTTAATACATGTTGCAGAACTTTTGCAGTACAAAACTCGCATAGTGCAGCCCTAATGAATAACATAGTTAGGAAAAAATATAAAACGACATTAGACATATCTAATGGTTTCTTTTGTCAAAACATTGCACCGGAAAGCAGATATTTGACCGCTTTCTCTGCATTTGGGTCGCAGAAAAAATTCTGTCGACTCCCACAGGGGTTCAAGAACAGCCCAGGACTATTCTCAGCTAGAGTAACAGAGTTACTACAAATATATGATGATGAGGCATTATCTTACGTAGATGATATCTATCTCACAGACGACGACTTGGATACTCACTTGAAAAGAGTGAACACCATTATACTTGGGTTCGCAGCAGAGGGTTACAAATTCAACTTTAAAAAGTCCCGAATTGCCCATCTGACAGTACTATTCTTAGGGTACGAATTATCAAGTGAAGGGAAAAGCCTAGCGGACAACTTCTTAGAGAAGTGCGCTGTACTCCAAGCTCCAAAAACGCTGAAGAATTTACAATCCATTCTAGGTTTTTTGAATTTCGGAAGAACTTACATTCTAAATTACGTAGAGAGGGTTAAACCTCTCTACGAACTAATTAAACCTGATTTTAAACAAATCAATTGGACTCAAAAACACACAGAAATTTTGAGATCACTGCAAACAGACATGTTAGCAAAAACAAAATTAGATACACGTGACAACACACATGATCTTGTAATCCGAGTCATCCCAGGAGGATGCAGATTCACGTACCTGACCTCTAATGAGGGAGAAAAGGTACCAATTTCAATTAAATCTCACTTGTACACACAAGCAGAAGAAGCATTCAGCCACACAGAAAGAACTGTGAAAGCAGTGCAAATCGCATTAGCAAATGAACGAGAACTAGCACACGGCAAACGGATTAATATCCTCACAGTGGAATCCGCCTTCGAGGCACTATTCAGCCCAGTAAACCTGCCTACAGTGTCACTGGATCCGAAATGGATACGGTGTGTAGATTCTCTAGGAGCGGAAGACGTGAAATACTATTTCGCCCCGCAATTCGATGAACTGAATGATTTAGAATATGAAGAAGAATATCCTCTGCTAATCGAAATTCTGCCTCTCCCACAATACGCATGTATAATCTATACAGATAGTTTTGTACAGCATTTCAACGTAGAGAGAAAATCCTACGATGCAGCATGTGCGATCATTAAAGGTAGTTGGCTGTGTGGTAAATTCAGACCGAAAGTAACAAAAACTGAACCTGTAAGAAACTGTTCGGTTCAGAGAACTGAAATCAGATCTTTAAAGATGGCGCTCGAAAATGCAAAACGTGAATTCCCGACACTTATCGTGTGCGATTCTCATTTTTGCGTCAACTCTTACAATAACAAACTGCAGAGTTGGATCGAAAACGACTACAAAGATGACACAGGTGCCACAATAAAGCATAAATTGCTATGGAAACAGGTAGCTCTTTTACACAAAGAACTACAAAAGACTCACGTGATTCACGCACAGAGTCTTCAACGTGATGGCGTTCACGTTGCAGGGAATTCATTGGCTAATACAGCCACAGCGGAAGCAACTAACCCGGCTTCCGTAGCCACAAAAAAGCGTACAGATAAATACATAGACGGAGAAACCATGCTGGCAGTAAAAACGACCGTAAAAGGCGACTGTGCAGCGCTACCCGTAAACTATCCACTCAATTATGCATACGTAATCGATGCAAACTCCGTTCCTTTTGCTCGAATCCCTGGAGTGGGGGACAGAGTAATTCCAAACAAGAGCAGGAGGGGCTTCCTCTTACTGGAAGCACACATGGGGTTGGGTCTGAGACACCAAACAATTAAGGTTTCTCTGAAAGAATTGCAATCAGAGTACTGGTGGCCAGGAATGAGCATAGATATTCAATGTTTTGCTCAAAATTGTGAAAACTGCAACAGAGATCGCAGTAATGAACAGGCCAGTGTAGTTTCAGGATCCCTTCTAGACAGCATAAGGCGGTCTATCTGCGCAATCAAAGAAGAGAAGCGCGTCCCATTGTACACAGTTAAGGCTAAACACACTTAAAAGTTGAGGCCTCCAGCGCTCGGCTGACGCTAGAACGGTTATAAGAGATTTGCGAGTCAATATCGGCACATACGCAATTACCACGTTCCATTCTGACCAGGGTCCTGCTTTTAGCTCTCGAGCTTATAAGGAGGCCATGGCCAGCATGGGAATTGGGTTGCGGTATTCTTGTCCGTCATACCCCGGAAGGGAATAGTGTGGTAGAAAGAAAAAACCGTGACATAAAGCAATCTATAACAGCGAAGGTATTAGGTTCAGGCGCTGGGTGGGTCAAACATTTAATAAGTGTTCAGACTAGTCTTAATAACATGCCAAGAAATTCTCTAAAAGGTTTCAGCCCATACGAACTATTGTTCGGAATTAGAATGCGTATTCAGGACCTCGATAGTCAGATGTCAGTGGTACAAGAAGAAACAACGCACTTTGATGTAAAGGATCGTTTGGCTGTTTTACAGGAACTGAACGAAACAAGAAAATCCTTAAGCAACATAAAGTTAAAGCAACAGCCAAGTACCACTGACGAGGCACCACCAGCAACAGCCCCAGCAAGGCCTGTCTGGATTCCAAAGATTGGGTATCTAGTCAGGGAAAAGATCGCGGTAAAGATGGAATTTGGGCCTTCTTACAGAAAAGCAGTACCTGTCTTGGCAGTCACCGGAACAAGATCAGTTGTGCTACTGCCCCTTGCTGGTAAAAAGGAGAACAGAGTCGTGTCCATCGACCTGGTAAAATCACAAGCATGTGGCCTATAATCAGCAGTAGGCCCAGTGGACTCCCAAGAAACAACAGAATACCCAAACTTGCAACAATCCAAGAGGTTCAAACTGAAAGACTCATCACATTCGATCAGCCTGCAGTGCACAATGAAGAACTATGCAATAATGACATGGAACTCGTGCCTCTTGAAATACAGATTGAAACAGTTCGTCAAGAAACACCAGTCTACACTAATGTGGCATCAGAAAGTGCTACCGAGAGACAGATTGAAAGAACAATCCCATCAATTGACAGAACTGCCTCTGGTTATTTCATCAACTTCGACAACTTCTCTGAAGATCAAAACGACCCCGAAGTGATGCCAGAAACTAAAAAGACTTTTAAAGAAAAAGTAACAGAACTCTTTCATCAACTAAAGGAAATCTACCTTATTTCACCTTGGTTAGAGTTCTGGTTCGGTCTAGGTGTATTTTTCCTCCTGCTTTGACTCATCATGGTACTGTGTTTGGGAAAATTCATTGAGGGAAAATATATTACGATGGACACAGCAAGTCAGAACATCAACCTAGTCCTGAAACCACACAGATCATCCCACGTGAAGAAAAGAGAACTGTCAACAGTAAATGTCACAGCAATTCCAATACCTGGTGGGGTAGTATGGGAGAAAACAGACTATGAGATATATGGTCCGGTCGAAATCCTGAAGTATCCTCATCAACTAAAGGTTTCCTTAAGTGACTTTGTAAAACCTAGTACATTCTCTGATGATTGGGACTTTAACAGTATTAATGACATGATGTCTGATTTAGTAATGTCAGCTAGATTCACAGATCATGATTATTTACAAGGTTCATCTAGTTATGAGCAGTTATTCTGTTACACACACTATGGTGATCATTACTTGCATAATTCTGCACAGCCTAGAAATGTTTTTATGTATAATCAATGGGAACATTGTTCTACACCACCTAAAAGCAGTTCTAAAGCATTTTTTGAGAAATTCAAATACTTCTCAGGTTTTAACACCAGTAATGCAGAAACGTTTTATTACAAACTGTTAGATAAAACAGGAATGAAAACAATGCTGACAAATTCTAAATTGATATATTCAGAAGCATTTTATGACAAAATGATGACATTTGGTTTTGATTATTGGAAAAATAACATTGAAACGAAAACAATTTGGGGTACAAAAGATTGGCAGGTACAGGGCATTGAAGCACTATTTAGAACCTGCATGATACCAGAACAAATGTTGTTTTTAAATGACACAATACACCAAACATCCTGTCTTGGCCTAGCTAAGATCAAAGACCTTAAAACACCGTCTATACCAAAGCCAATACCAGAAAATATAACTGCAGATATTGAGTTAGACGTATCACAAATTTTACATTTGAACAGAACACATCCTGATTGGAAAAAGTGGTTAATCTGGCCTACAGACACAAACAACTGTCAAGATAGATTCCTGAATAAAACACAGGGGTTAAAAATGACCAGATTAGACTCGAGATATTCCCAGAGACAACATCCAGGGATAATAACAACATACAGTGTAGGGAAACTCTGCCTTGAATGGCTAACAACATCCACACTGGCTGAAATTAAGCAACACTTGTCTTTACTAAAAGATGGTGCTGATTTGCGCGATTTCATTCTTGGACCACGCAAACAGCGTCAAAAGCGTTTCATAGCGACCAGTATCTATGCTGCTTACAACGAGGCTTGGAAAGTCAAACAAATTGAAACAGCTGAAAAAATACGAGAAATTCATCGTATTAATTTGGAGAAATCACTTTCTGTGGTAGACAATGGGTTAATGACTCTGTCTTCCAGAATATATTCGTTGGACAATATTGTATCCTCTGCCTTTGATGTGATAGACAGAGACTTGCTAATGTTACAACATGGCCAGTCTCAATTACGCTCTATTATAGAATTAGGCTGGACGCTGCAAAATCTTCGTTCAGGCTATGTGCCTTGGCGTTTAATCAACACAACGTCATTATTTTCCATTTTTAACCTTACTGATAAACAGATTAGTTTGGCACAGAAAGGAGCAGACTATACAATCCTGAGCATCGAAAAACTTGAGAGATTACCATTGACAATGTCAGAGAGTCCTGTCATTGAATGGATAATACACAGGATTATCACAATTCCGATAATAACTTTCCGATTTAAAAAGTGCCTTGAGTACATACCTCAAATCTGAATGGAAATTACCATACACACATTCTTGCTATAGTGACAGCGACAAAAATGTATTTCTTAGTGGTGAGAACTGTAAACATTCACTAAGCGGTATACTTTTGTGTCAGGGTATTAATTTACACGGAGCATGTGATGGAAATTCAAACAACCTTTCATGCCACCAGCTAGTCACACCTGCAACTCAGATAGAGCCCTTCTTTATGCAACTTTCAAACGGGAGTTACATTCTTAGAACGGATCACAGATGTTGTGGCCTTGTGCCAGGGAAAAGTTATCTAGTAAGAGTAACATCCATGGTCAAATGCTGTATGCAAGCATTGTTCCCGAGTGGGCCTGCAGACACAGTGACTCCCATCTGGCCTCGTCTGAATCTCTATTCTATACGAATTGATACATTAAGCAAAATGAAATCTGTACTTTTACAGACAACAGTGCCTATAACGTCATCAAAAGAGACGTATGATCTTCTAGTTGCAAGGACAGCTACTGAAGTTCATGACCTTTTATCAACAAATTGCCCCGTGCATTTCGTAGAAATGTTGAGCCAACTCCTTAACATGTCTAAGTGCCACAAGCATCCCAGGCATATTTAAGACAGTCTTTACAGGACTGCTGACACCTTTCCAGGCAATTTTGGGAATCGTTCCAAATTTTGTACACTCTGTTTTTGGTGGCATACCATTATTTTTGGGACTTGTAGCAGGGATTTTATTTTTGACCCTCCTGCTTCGTTATGACAAGCCGAAACTCAGACATAGCTCCCATGGGAATGGAAGAAACAATCCTAGCAATGCGCTACCGGGACAGGATAACTAACGTCCTTGGATTGGCCAGGCTTAGAGATCTAAACATGACCTGGTTCCTTTCATTCAGACCTATATGGCAGAACTGTATCTTACCGGTACTTCGATGTATGCTATGCGGAGATGAGTGCGTGTTGGAAATCTGTCTTTCACTTTCATCAGCAGTACCAATGGACGTCAATACTTTGCTCAGTCCAATAACGGCTCATGCATTGTGTTGTCCCCAGCGGCTACCAATCCTGATGACGGCATTCGTTGAGACCCCTGTGCTACGACTAGGTGGTAACAGTGGAGCAAGCGACAAAAGCAGCATCACCCAGGTACGACCATCTGTGAGCATTGCTGCTCCTGACTACGATGACAGCAATCATTCTCACACCTGCCAAGTTACAGCACTATCGAATTTGGTTGAACTGTCACCTGATTTTGTAGACCAATTCTTTGAGAGCCTGTCTGATACGATGTTCTCACCCGTACAGAAACAATAACTTTGGAGAAGCTTTCCGACACACAGCGTTCCCATGAACTCTGAATTCGACCTTCAGTTTTGATCAACAAAAACTGCTAAAAGCTTTGGAAATCTATTTTTCCCCGTTCAAGCAATAATTCTTTTGAATTGGACATTTTTAATATTCACCTTTTTTTTTGGCACGAACAATTCTTTGCTTAACGTAAAAACTATTCTTAAAGAACAGAAGCTTCAAACTTCTATTTCTAAACACATCTAGAGACATAACAACATTACATCAGCCTCTAGCACATGTTATTACAATGCATTTATATGTGATGATTTATCTCGCCCTTCTTCTGTCAGAGATACTTCATGTGTAATTCTTTCTGCATAATCGTTCAATGATTTCATATGCAATAATTTTTTGAATGATTTCTATGCTTCAAAAAAAACGTACAGTGCCTAAATTTCATGTATTACAAATACGCCTATTTCGAATGCATTTATGTATTTTGGGGTGGGCAATGTTACACATGCATCTAATTGCTCTAGTTTTAGTAATTTGATGGACATGAAAACGTGGAGTGGGTGTTGCGTGTTTATCTAGGTTCCTGATCGATACTGCGACCTTATGCCCCTATTCGGCTATAAATCCATTTATTCCCTATATTGGCATAACCGTTCAAGTGCGATTTTCAGAAAAGTCATCTCTGGCCTCACACGAACAGAGCCACATTCCAGCATAGTTCTCTGCCACTTCCTTTGCAACCAATTAGTGCAATGACAGAGCAGAAGTCACTATCTGATATTCCTAGATTAACACTCCGAGTTCTTCAACAAGATAAAAACTCAGCAAACCTGGAAATCCCCGCTTGCTGTGTTTTGATTAGTAATGGAACTCTAATGAGCAACTGATAACTATCACTTCCTAGTGACATCTTTAATTGACGTCTTATGTCCAGCAAACTTGCGTCAAACCCGTCACCTGTCAGGTATAAATATTTCCAACGTTGCCTTAAGCAATAAGCTGTTGTGCTGTTGTATGCTGCCGTGCACCCTGTTGTGCATCCCATTGCTGCTGCAGGCAGTACGCTGCTGATGCTGTCCCTTGGTGGTGAAGCTACTGATACCATTATCGCTGCTAAAGCGCGAACGATGGTGCAGTACGTTAGGAGCTGAACAGCCGTCCCTCTGCGAAAAAGCCCAGCAGATTCCAGCTGCCGCGGACGCTGTCCCCCGCCTCCTCCTCCCGACGCGCTGAAGAAGAGCCGCTGCCTTTCTCCTGCAGAGAAATCCAGCTCCAGCGTTTCCGGTCTGCCCTCGCGGGTGACTGGGATATCGAGTGCCCCCTGAAGGAAATACCAGACTTCCATCATTCTATTCAGAGGTATGGTGTTGACTAAACCCTTAGACGAGAATTCTTGAAGCAAACCTTGGCAAAACCAACTTAACTTAAAGCTACTTACTTACTCCCCTTCCACGTGTTAGGCTTAGGTCAGGCACACTGGGGTAGGCTTAGTTAGAAGCACCAGTTGAGTATTTTAGCCTAATGTATATATGAATGCATATATGTTTTATTACTTTTAACCATTGTATGGCTAAGAAACCATATCAATGCTTTTACAGTTCTATTTCGCAATCCTTATCTTACTGTACGTACTTTTTATAATAACAAGTCTTGCAATTGTGGCAATACATTTCTCTTGTACGAGAAGAAAGACTGTTCAATAAATGTTAACCCTTTATTGACAAACGCCCATCTCTCTATTCTCTACATCTCGTGAAAGTAAACTGCACTAACCTGACTGAGTGAAATACCTGTCTATTGTTTCACACGACCCTAGAGATTAACTCTTGATCTGAGGAGCAAAGTTGTCATGTTGCACGGTTGTTGGAAAGCTGAATCCCTTCTTGTCTGTGCCAGGGAAGCTGATCACTTCCCATGCAGAGAAGAAAGTTTCCAGTGACCTCTGAGCTAGTTGGTAACACACCCAATTAAGTTTAGCATAGTCAGTGGAGGCCTGGAATATCTGCAGTTCCACGTCGATACTACTGTTTATGTTATTCCAATGAGCAGGGCCTAGTGGGAAACTAGGAACTACACTACATCCTGTATGAGTGCAATATCAACATGGTATCTATGTAGGTAGTTTAACACTTTTCTAAGCTTGCGGTGATCATTCAGACCCCTCATATTCCATGTTAATGCATTCAATGAATCAGGCCCAGTATCAGTGGTTCGTCTACCTACGTCAGCCATTGCCGGTGAGAGAACAGTGTAGCAGCTAACAACATTTCCCCCTTGCTGTTAAATGTTGTCCATATACAAACTATAAGAGCAACGGTTCCTACAAGATAGCATTCAGTTAGCAGTCTGCATGGCGTACCCACTAGAACCCCCCATTTGAAACCATAACCTCCCGCAACCTGAGCCACCCCCCACCCACTGCAGACCTCCCCCAACCTGGCCTGACAGGGTCCAATCCCACCCTCAAAATTCAAAAACATAGAACCATCCTGAGGTCCCCAGAAATAGTCCACCTGGGGTCAGCTTGAGCTATGCGCGCTGGGGCAGAGGTCGCTAGAGGAAACACATAAGAGGACCACATTTGTGTAACGTACTGTGGCTGCCCCAGGCGCCACCACCTTATGATATGTCCAACAACGGGATGAAAGAACAGATCACAACTGGAAGACACACAGTGCTGCCTCCAGGATGGCCCCAACACAGTCTCGTGACGCAGCTTTGCACTTAAAGTTCAGGAAAAGGGGAAGAGAAAGTAACAACAAAGAAATAAGAGCGATCTCACCCAACTGCCAGGCTTCAGGGACGTCATGAATGCCTTCGCTTCTGTGTGCCCTGGAGTCCAAACCGCATGGAGTCTCAGCCGTGCAGCGCCTCAGCGCCGCTGCACCGCGCTGCAGCATGTAGTTACCAAAGTACACCTCTCAATGGCTGGCTGGGGCGTCATTCCTGTTCATTCAGCCATCGGATTCTCTGTTAGGACTAGCCCTCTGTTCCTTGGTCCATTCCTTAAGCGATTTCTGAAGAGCCTTCGGGTCGATGAAAAAGTGTGAGTGCCCTCTCCTGTTTATGCGCAATTTCGCAGGGTACAGCATTGCATAATCGAGTCCCAGTTCACTTAATTGCCTTTTGTAGGAGGCAAAGCGCCTCCGTTCCTCTTGGACTTTCGCCGTGAAGTCCGGATACAAGGAAATGTCCATGCCTTCGTACTGCAGCTTCCCTTTCTCTCTGGCTACCCGCAGTGCGGCGTCCCGGTACCTGTAGTTCAGCAGTTTCGCTATGATCAGAATAGGGGCAGCCCCCGTAGGTCTGGTGCGCCCTTTCAACTACGAACATCGGGGAGAAGACATCGTCTCCAAGCAGAGTAACTAGCAATTTCTTCACAAACAGTTCCATCCTCCCGGTTTGCGTTGTCTCCGCAATTCCTGTAATGCGGATGTTTGAGCGCCTCGAGCGCGCCTCCAAATCCTCCGACTTCTCCTGAATAACTTGTAGGAGTCTGGAGAATTGCTTACGATCCTTGTCCCATTCAGTTTGTGCCTCTTCCACCTCTGTGATGCGCCTCTCCGGCATATCGAGTCTTTCCGCATGTTTGTCAACCCTTTCCGCCATGCGATCCATGCGATAGGTGAGCGCGTCTATCTTCGTACCTATGGACGCCATACTTTCCTGTAGCCCCCGTTCCATGGACACCAGCATGTCCTTGATGTTGGCATAGAGCGTGTTTTCAGGGCCCGCACTCTTTGCTGGGGGGTCCGACTGTTGCTCTTCAGGGGCTTTCGACATGCGTTGGTCAAAGGCCAATTTGGATGGTTGATTGTCCGAGGCGGTAGGCGCCGCACTTCACAGTACTAGTATTCGTCCTATGCGTGCAGCCGAAAGAAGGTAACAGGTACACTGCGCTTCGCCGTCTGGGCACACCAATCCTGTCTGCTGCCCCCTCCATGACTGCGCCTCGTCGTCTTATCCGTTTATTCCGCGCCGTAGGCCGAGGTGCGTGGGCCCACGATACAGCGACCACGAGGGTAGCCCGACTCAGTTCCACAGCCGGCTCCCGCACCCGACCCCAGCGACGGCCGCGTCAGCAGGCCCCCAGTTTCGTGCTCGACAGCTGCCTCCGCGTGAGCACCACTAATGTCCAAGGGCACCTACCCACGACGCTTAGTGTCCGACTGTTCCGCTGTGCTCCCCTCACCAAGTCCTGGAGCAGTAGTGGCAGTTTACGCAATACCCTAAACGCAGCTCAGCACTCCGCAGTCCCTTCCAAAAATGAGGGGGGGCCAGAAGGGGCGCAAGTTCTGTTGTTCGTGGATATGGGGGGGTCTGTGTCACCACTGGGACAGGGTGAGACAGCCGGTCCGCAGGTCAGGACTCACTTTTGCCGTACAGTCGCCGTGGCGCTCCCGTTGCGACACCCCCTTGGTCCCCGGTGTATGAATGAGCTTTTGCTGATGTCTCCGCAGCGCCGCCCAACCACTCGTGGCGCTGTGCGATGGGGGTGGGGGAACGCCGCCGAACCCCCCAGACTTGAGATCCCCCAAAAATCACAGCACCGGGCCGCAGCTCAGGGCCTGGCTCGCCGCCCACGCGTTCTTCGGCTGGCCTTCTCTGCCGACTCACGCAGACCCGCACCAGCCTCAGCCCGGCCTCTCACCTTTCTGCCCGCTATCAAGTACCGCCTCTGTAGTCGTGTGCCGGGCCGCCAAGCCGTCAGGGCAGCCCACTGTTTCCGAAGCCCGGGGCAGAGGTCGCTCGCCGTTCCGCGGGGCCTCTTTGATCCACTGGCCGCACGTCAGGTCACGCACGCCGGCCAAGCCCTCAGGAAAGACCACTGCTTTGGGGCCCAAGTCCGCCGGGTTTCTGTCACCCTGTCCCGCCGTAGATTGCAGCAGTTCCGTCGCGGGAAGGCAGCCGAGTGTGTCACACGGTCTTCCCCATCGGCAGCGCTCACTGGTATGGGCAAAGTCCCGTCTATGGAGGATAATTTTGAGGATTTTGAAGGTGATGGCGCGGAGCTCAGTGCTCACGCGTCCGGCATCGACGCCTGCAAGCTCCGCCCCCCGAAGTCCAAATAGCTTGTCGACTGGTAAAATATATCGAAGCTGCAGAAGCCCGAATTAATAAAAAGAAAGAACAAACGGTTAAAGACAGCGCATTATCCATATCTCCAGAGCAAAAATACTCTGATTATACGGAGGCACAGTAGGCTTGTAGGAGCACACGAGGACAGATTACTATAAAGTACGAGCATACGGGGAAAAGAACGTCTTGCCTCCTATATGGAATGTGGATTGCAACGCACTTAGGATGGGAAAGCAGGTCAGGTCACCCTTAAGATACCTCCCATGAGGAACATAGAAGTGCCTTAGTGGGGGACGAACATTCCTTCCTAACTACTTTTTAACTCTAATTCTTAGCATTGTCTAATTGAAGTTTTTTAATAACTTACCATAAGTAGTATTTTCCATGCTGCTATAGATATTTATAATTGTTTTCATCGTTGCTGGTTTTGTAATGGTTTTTATTAACTGTACAATAAAGTATTACCTTACAATTGCCTGCAATCGCAATATACAAATGTCTCCGGTCTTTGATATGACCTGTTTTTCTTTACTATTTTTTTACCAATGGCAACACTTAAATTGATTGATGTTCCTATCAAACCGCCTCTGCGTTCAAGTTAAGTCCTGTTCCCTCCCACTCGGCCAGAAATCTGGGGGTCCTGATAGATAACTCGCTCTCCTTTGACCTCCAAGTCAGTAGGACGGTTTCCACCTGCTGTGGTATCATCAGGATCCTCAGAAAGATTGCGGCCTACCTCTCTCCAGCTGCCCTGAAGCAAGCTACAGTGGCTCTTGTCTCTTCAAGACTGGATTACTGTAGTGCCTTGTACGGGGGTATGAATAAGAGCACTGTCCACCGTCTCCAGATGGTACAGAATGCCGCGGCTAGGGTTGTCCTGGATCTTCCTCGACTTTCCTCAATATCGTTGGCTCGGAAAAATCTCCACTGGCTCCCGGTCCAGTATAGGATATCTTTCAAACTTTTCTGCCTTGCTCACGGGGCCTTTTATGGCTCGGGAGCTGAAGGTATCAGGTCCCTTCTTCAACCCTACTGTCCCAGTAGAGTTCTCCGCTCCTCCTCTAAAAGTCTCTTTTCCATTCTGAGATTTGCAAAAGCAAGATGGGGACGGAGAGCCTTTTCCAATCTGGCGCCCAAGCTCTGGAATTCCCTCCCCCCAGAGCTGACTAGTCAATCCTCTCTAGGGCTTTTTCGTAAACAATTAAAAACCTGGCTTTTCTTGGAGGCATACCCGTAGATCCTGTATTTCGGTGCTGTAAGACTAGGTGTCTGTCTGTCTGTCCATCTTGTTATGGCCAGCGCCTTGATGTCCTTGGGCTAAGTTGCGCCTTATAAGTCCCCCATTCATTCATTTATTAATTCATTCAAGTTTTGGCTAAAGACCCGGAACGTGCTCTTATATACAGTTTGTAATGGCATGTTCCTTCTTTTGGGTTGCTGCGCCTACATCTTAATATGTTGCTAACACCTTGCCGCTCTTGTTTTCCTCATTCTCCGATTCTCTCCTCATACACATACCAATAATAGTGGAATCTTGGAGTAGTTTTTATTGTTGACTAAAATCAACATTTAGTTTCTGAGGAACTTTCTTGTGGTTCACTGTTCTACTTTAATTTGGTCATTTTTTTATCACAACGTCCAACATAAGTATCTGAGTCTTCGGTTTTTCACCTTTACTACGACAAGTGATTTCTTAAGCAACTCAAAATGACCAATAATATTCATAATGCTAGAGCGTCTGTATCTGGGACAAAGCCAAAAAGACATAAAAATGATCCGCCTTCTTCCATTCATTCCCCTAAAAAACCTGTTTTAGACTCTATATTAGACCAAATCTGTGGTCTTCAACCATTTATGTCAGCGACCAACGAAAAACTAAAACAAATTGAGGAGAGATGGGTTCTTATGGAAGGAAAGGTTCTGGATCTGGTACAACGTGTCAGTGACCTACAGGATGTCTCTTCAAAGATCCCCCTACTGGAACAGGAAATACATAACCTAAAAATCCACACTGAGGACCTTGAAAATTGAAATCGTAGAAATAATCTACGCCTCTATGGTCTTCTGGAAAATGTTAAAGGCATGGACATGGTTTTATTTTTACAGATATTTCTTCCAGAACTTTTAGAGCTTCAGACATCGACAAATCTTCCCAACATACAAAGAGCTCACCGCCTTGGTCGTCTAAACCCTAATGCTACCAAACCACTTGGCATCATAATGCTCTTCCTTGAATTTACTGAGTTGATGCATGTTCTCAAGGCTGTCAAACTTAGACGTCGCCTCGTCTGGTTTGTTCATAATATTTTCATATCTCAGGCTATCTCAAATGCAACAAACGCACGTCGTAACAAATGAGACACCTTAACATCTAATATGGTATCCTCAATCCTTGTCTCTGCAAGATTACATATAATGGTCGCACTCGCTCCTTTGATGATCAGGGAAAACTTAGACTATATCTGCAGAGTGTTTCATCTAATGGAATGGAAACTAATATTTGACTTTTTTTTCTATTATTTTGTTAGGAATGTGCTTTTGAACCTAATTCATATGTCTGCTCCATGATCTCATACTATTTGTTTTTTTCTCACTTAATGAGGTTCCTCTTCTTTTTCTCTTCCTTTGTACCTATTATGGAGGTCCGTGTCCTTTTGGCGCCACAATGCTCCTATTGTTTCAACTTCTTTTTTCTCTGCAGGTCTGGCTGTTATGCCTTGATCTGTTCACCTGCTCCTTCCTTCTGCCTTCTTTTTCTTCTCCTCCTCTCCCTCTTCTCCCCTTTTTCTATTATGTTGCTTCTATTGTCCTAACCTTTGCTAATGGTTCTTTCCCTAAAATTATTTCTATTTTTTTAATAGTAACTATATTTGGTTTATTACAGGTGTTTGTCACTAATATGTGCTTTTTTGTAATATTTTCTGTATATAAATCTCTTATGTGGTGTGTTTTTTCTTGTAGCTGCACTCTTGATATGTATGACATCCATTCATGTATTACCCTCCTATCCCTCCATTATGTGTAAGTTTGTTACGTGGAACGTTTGTGGTCTTGGGAATCCAGTCAAAAGGCAAAAGGTATTGTCTCATTTATCCAAGCTTCAATCTCAGATGTCTTTTCTTCAAGAAACACATTTGTAATGAGCCAGAGTCCCTAAAGTTAAAATGGCAATGGGTGGGTCAAGTTGTTTATTCCCCTGCTTCCTGCAAAAAGGGGGGTGTTGCTATATTGTTTCATAAATCATTGTCGGTACATATTTTATCTACACAAAATGATGATGTTGGACGATGGGTAATGGCAAAGATTGTGGTACAAAATAAAACTTTAGTTTTGCTAAATATTTATGGCCCTGTCAATCCAGATCCTAAATTTTGGAAAGACATTAAAATTTTACTCTTCTCAATAGATTGTCCTAATATTATTGTTGCTGGTGATTTTAACCAATGGTTGGATCCCTTTTCCGATAGATTGTCCAAATGCAAATGTAATCCTGATAAATCTCATAAAGCTTTTCAATTGGCTATTGCCTCTCGTTCACTGTATGATGTTTGGAAGACTTGAAATCCTGATTTGCTTGAATATACTTTTTTTTCACACTCGTTCCAGAATTGATTATATTCTGATCAGTAAATCCCTCCTTCCTTCTATTCAAACATCTGACATTGTCTCCATTTTTATATCTGACCATACACCCTTTCAAGCCGTATTAGACATTTCACTTACCTCTTCTCAATTTAGTCAATGGAAACGTAACCATTTTTTACTATCTGACCCTGTTTTTATTAACCCCTTCCATGCTCATGACACGGTCAGCTCGTCATGAGGCACAGTGGAGCTGTGCTTATGACGAGCTGACCTTGTAATGAAACTATAGTATTCAAGCAATTTCAGCACAGGAGGGGAAAACCCCTAGCAGCCAAGGTGTTAAAGAAGCCACCACTTTTATCAATTAATTTTTTAATTTTAATAACCCTTCAGACACATCTGGTCCTAATAACTGGGATGCTTTCAAAGCCTCTTTTCGTGCCTTCACCATTTCATATGTCTCAAAAAAAAAGAAATTCGCGAAGAAACAATATGAGGATCAATTACAACATCTTAAACAATTAGAGCATACGTATTTTACCTCTAAATCACCTTCTGCTCTTCATGAATTGATTAAAGCAAAATCCGATCTCAACAAATTGGCCACACTTGAAGCCTGTAACATTCTGCTTAAAATTAAACCTAAATACCATGGAGGTCAAAATAAAGCGGGTAGGATTTTAGCTAAATATTTGAAAATTAAATCTGAACGTAAAAATATTGGTCCCATCCTTAATGAGCCACCAACAAACTGGCTTCATCAGATGAAGATATTGCTGAAGTTTTTCATAAATATTATCAATCTCTTTATTCTGATGACACATCTCCCACTAATCACAATGTAAATACTTTTTTCTCAGGCCTCCCTTCTCCACCTTTTTTACCTGATGAATTTAATGCATTGGAGAGTGACATCTCACCTCAAGAGGTAGCTAAAGCTATTAAATCTTTAAAAAAGTCAAAAGCTCCAGGACCTGATGGTCTATCTGTTGAATTCTACACTACCTTATCCTCCATTTTTGTCCCCAAACTTTTGGCTCTTTTTAAATATTTTATTGCAGGTGCCAAAGCGTCCGGGTCCTTTATGGATGCTTTAATCATTATAATTCCTAAACCTGATAAAGATCATTCCTATTGTAAAAATTATCGCCCTATATCTTTAATAAATTATGATTGCAAAATTTTTGCCAAAACCTTTGCATCCTGCCTTGAAACAATAATTCCCTTATTGATTAAAACTGACCAAGTTGGATTTGTGAAGGGTAGGTTAGCATCTGATAATGCACGAATGTTTGCTAATATTATTTCTTATGGCAAAAAATACAAATCCCCTCTTGCAGCTCTGTCTTTGGACGCTGAAAAGGCATTTGACTGTATCAATTGGCAATTTATGTTTGCAACTCTCCAGTGGTTTGGTTTTGGACCTTCTTTTATTTCTTTTATTAAACTATTATATTCCTGTCCTTGAGCTAGTATTTTTGTTATTAATCACTTTTCCATTTTTTTTTTCTCTATCCAGAGGTATGAGGCAGGGGTGTCCACTTTCCCCTTTATTACTCATCCTCTGCCTTGAACCATTCCTGGAATGTATCCGTGTTAATCCACAGATTCCTGGATTTAATTATAATTCTATAGAAACTAAAATATCTGCATACGCAGATGACATATTGATTTATATGTCTAATCCTGCTAAATCCCTTCCCCATTTTTTAAATGTAGTTCGATTATATTACAGTATTTCTGGGTATAAACTGAACTTTTCTAAGACAGAAGATTTACCCTTAAACTCCATATGCTACCAATACATGTTTAATGATATTAATTTTTCCTGGTGTCCCTCGAAAATGAAATATCTTGGTATTTAGTTTTCTTCCTCTTTGCCTGCTACTATCAGACATACATTTCATGCGTTACTCACTAAAATCAAACCACTCCTCACTGTATGCCCCCCTATACCTCTGCTGGTGGGGCAGATTAGATACTATTAAAATGATGATCGTACCTCATGTTCTATATACATTATCTATGCTACCTGTTCGGATCCCCCTTTCCTATTTCTGAACTCCGCCTGCATAAAATGTTTGTGGAACAAGAAACACCCACAAATTGCTCTTACCAAACTTTTTCGTCCCAAAGGTGAGGGTGGTGTTCGATTTCCAAACTTTAAAGACATCACTCAGCTTTTTTGATTAAACAATCATTTGCTTTATCTTATGATTCTGTTGACTCTCCTGTTCCTAGATGGAGTATTTTTGAGCGCTCCTTACTAAAAGACTTTTCTTTTCAGAATGTAATTTTTATGTCAAATAGTACTTTCTTATCAAAGAACCCTATTTTAAAATATGCCCAAAATCTATTACACAGCACTTTTTCTAATGGTTTTACTCCATTTCAGTGTTTCTTATCTTCCACCATATGGTTTAATACATTTCTCAAATATAAAGGTAAATCCTTCTATTACAAATATTGGCAGGAAAGGAAATCATTTATGTGCATCAATTACTACACCAAAATGATGTTATCCCTTTTCTTACCCTACAAATACAGTACCAATTACTTGACTCTTGCCTCAATGAATATACCTTAATCTCCAATGCCTTACGATCACACTTAGCTACTTTGACCTTCAAGTTGATACACTGACGAAAGAAGGTGAATGCTGAAAGATTATGCTACCAGATTTTGCTAAAAACCAGATGCGTGACTGATTGCAAGTGACGCCGCTTGTACTGCATTTTTAAATCACTTTGATCATCGATCTCTGTCCGAGCAGCGCTGAACACCGAACACATGTTCGAGCGCCACACTCTTTTATCCCACTGCACCGATTTGATTTTAAGAACCTGCACCGTGTGATTGAAATAGTGTAAACCCACCTTCTAAATAGCTTTATAAAATATCTGTGTCCCCTGTAGCCCCGGTCCTCCGCAAGCACTAGGCTTGTTTGTGGGGAGGGTGCAGGGCGGTACCTTCATCCGGCCTCCTGGCTGGAGCAGGCACTGATTGGGCCAACTGACTTGTAGAGGAGGATGCTGACCAATAGCCCGTCCTCTACAAAAGCCCTTGAACTGTCACTAGCCTTTCAGTTGACACTGACGAAAGAAGGTGAATGCTGAAAGATTATGCTGCCAGATTTTGCTAAAAACCAGATGCGTGACTGATTGCAAGTGACGCCGCTTGTACTGCATTTTTAAATCAATTTGATCATCGATCTCTGTCTGAGCAGCGCTGAACACCGAACACATGTTCGAGCGCCACACTCTTTTATCCCACTGCACCAATTTGATTTTAAGAAACTGCACCGTGTGATTGAAATTGTGTAAACCCACCTTCTAAATAGCTTTATAAAATATCCGTGTCCCCTGTAGCCCCGGTCCTCCGCATGCGCTAGGCTTGTTTGTGGGGAGGCCGCAGGGCGGTACCTTCATCCGGCCCCCTGGCTTGAGCAGGCACTGATTGGGCCAACTGACTTGTAGAGGCGGAGCTGACCAATAGCATGTCCTCTACAAAAATCAGTCTCACCGGATGACGCGCAGCGAATACGTGCAGCAACCGCGCCAAAAACCGCGCCAAAGACTAGCCTAAGATATGCCCGTCTGGGCCCGTCCGGGACAGGACGGGGCATGGGGCACAAAACCCTCCACAGACAAGTTCCCAGGTATGAAGGCCACGCAACTAAAAGCTTTACGTCCCGCTCCACACCATGATTGCATTGTACTTTCACCACTGGGTGAAACACACTGCCCAAATTGTAAAGTGCAACTTACAAATATCCAACCTTACCCGGACCCAGTAATACATACCCAAACCCCATCCAAACGCCCCAAACGCTCGAGCTGCAACTACTCCTTTTTCTCTGTTAACTGCAGATCCTTGCCACAGCACAAACTAGATATTTTCACCCTTCTAGTGGAAGAAGCACCTAGGACTCTCTTCCTCACGGAAACCTGGCTACATGACAGCTCCGGCCCAGATGTAGCAACAGCTCTCCCAGTCAACTATGCCATAGCAAGAAAAGACCGACAAGGCAAAGTGGGTGGGGGTATCGCGATCATATACTGCAAAGATTTCCTCTGCAACATGCTCCCAGTGAACATCCCAGACTGCGAAGCTGCCTCCTTTCAAATTACTTTGAACCCGAATTTTACGCTCTCCGGCCTCCTAATATATAGACCTCCTGGGAACGCTTCTACCTGGATGGCCAGTTTAGCAAATTATATCTCGCCATTTCCGCTAGACTATAAAAATTTTACACTACTAGGGGATCTAAATCTGCATCTTGAGGACCCAACCAACATGGCCTGCCGTAATCTATTAGACGATCTAATAGCTCTAAACCTATCACTTCTCAACTCCGGCCCCACGCACAAAGCAGGACATCTTCTTGACCCCATAATTACAAATCTCCCAGAATTAAAATGGACCCTAACCAGTCCCATATGCTGGTCAGACCATCACCTTATCAGTTTCAGTCTAGCCAGAACTCCCTCCCCCAGTAATACTATACAGTCTTCAAACCCCATGAGAAACTGGAAACTACTTGACAGTAAAAAACTGAATCAAGTGCTGACAGCTAGCACACCCGCCCAGGACCAAAACGTGGAAAGTCTCGCTGTAACCACTAACCAATGGCTAGAATCCGCAGTCAACCAATGCCTCCCCCTACCGAAGACAAATAAAAACTTCCACCGCCCCCCAGCCCCCTGGTTTAACGAACTTCTCAAAGTTGAAAAATCAAAATGTAAAGCACTAGAAAGAAATTAGCGCAAAGATTACTGCTCTTCTTGCATCAAAGCACAGGCCCAACACGTGGCACATCAATAATGCCACAAACAAAGCAAAGACTCTATTCAATACAGTAAAGGACCTAGCTGGGGCCCAAACAACGGCTACTGCCCATCCTTCAACTAAAAAACAATGTCAGGACCTTGCGACATTTTTTAATGATAAAATTGAGAACAATATCATCAACATCACGACCAGGCCCCTCAGCAACTGCTCACACCAGGATATCCCCATGTCATCAGACAAAATTAACACCTTGGAAAACTGGCCCCTAGTAACGATGGACTCCCTAAAAACCTCCCTAAAATGCATCTCATCAGGCTCCCCCTGCGACCCTGTCCCTGTGAGTATTTTAAAACAACTTGATCCTACCCCCTTGACTGCCATAATAAACGTGCTTAATGCTTCCCTCCAAGCCTCCACCATGCCATCAAACGGGAAGCATGCAGTGGTAACCCCATTACTGAAAAAACCGTCATCCGATCCCACAGTTCTCTCGAACTATCGACCTATATCTCTGCTTCCCGCCTTTTCCAAACTCATGGAAAGGCACATACACTCTGCCCTCACCACTTTCTCAGAGGACAACAATCTCCTCCACCCCTCACAGTCGGGCTTCAGAGCAGGATAATCCACAGAGACTGCCCTACTGGGTGTGACGGAAAAAATTCGACAACTGCTGGACAAGGGTCAAACGGTCACACTCATTCTTTTAGATTTGAGTGCGGCGTTTGACACCATATCACACAAAATTCTTCTGGCCACCCTAGAGAAAAACGGCATTCGCAAGGACGCCTTACAGTGGATCAAGTCCTTTCTTTCCGAAAGAACCTTTCAGATTAAATCCAGTATCGCAAGCTCTGACATCTTCCCTGCTCCTCATGGAGTACCACAAGGTTCTATCCTGAGCCCACTGTTTTTTAACCTGTACCTCAGACCACTGGCCGATGTGGCAGATGGCGCAGGCCTGACGTTAATGACCTACGCTGACGATACCCAGATTATTTTCTCCCTCTCTGAAGCAAACCCGTTAGCTCCTTCCCTACTCAAATCCGGACTTCAGAAAAATCGACTACGGAAATATCCTCTATCTTAGCTCTAAATTAGCAGTAATCAAGAGACTCCAAATGATTCAAAACTCTGCTGCAAGACTCTTGCGAAGGATTCCAAAGGCTGAAAGAGTCTCAAAACACCTGAACGAATTACACTGGCTCAGGGTTGAACATCGGATCAGCTTCAAAACCCTGAGCTACATGTTCAAAATTAAAAATAAAACGGCTCCCTCCTATCTACAAGCCTTAGCCTCCCCCTACTTGCCAACAAGAAACCTCCGCTCCCAAACGGCCTCGAACTTCGCCGTTCCCAGATTTAAACTTCAAAGAACTGGCGGGAGATCCTTCGCTGTTAGAGGTCCAATTTTGTGGAACTCACACCCCCTGCATATCCGGAAAGAGGATAGCTACACTAAATTCTGGAAATACGTAAAAACCTGGCTGTTTCAGAAACAACTGTGCTAATCAACCAACTCAGCATTTTCCTTTGAACAACTCAATGTCAAAGGCGCCGGGAAACCCTTGTTGGGTAGCTGAGCGCCATACAAATGCAAAAAATAAATAAAATAAAACACCATCTCTTACCCCCTCTACTCCTCTATATCTCTTATTCCCACTCACTGACCTAAAGCCGCTCTTATATATAAGTTGTTGTTATCAAATGTTCATGTAAGACCCAAATCCCTTGTTGAACCTGCTTGGGAAACTGATTTGACGGTTTATTTTTCTATTTCGACTTGGGATAAAGTGTGGTCTAAGTTATTCAAAGTTTCTGTTGCAGCTCGAATAACCCAATTGTTGTATTTTATTTACAATAGAGCTATTATTACACCTGTTTATATTTCTAAATTTTCCTCATCCTCTTCTCCATTGTGTTGGTCTTGTTCTAATCATCCAGGCACATTGAAACATCAACTTTACGAGTGTTCAAATGTTTTTTTCATTTTTGAAATCTGTTTGGACTATTTGCATGTCAATTTTTAAATGTGATCTTACTTTATCATTTTGCAATGTCTTTCTAGGTTCTTTTTCACCTGATGTTGCTGATTCATCTCCTGTTTCCATGTTATTTGACCTTTTTATTGCATTAGCTTTCAAAGTTATCTTGTCATCCTGGAAAGACAATTCTAAAATATCTTTGTTATTTTGGTGGAACTTTATTTGTGATGAACACAGGATTGCTACTGTCTCCTCTGTGTCCATCTCTCAAAAAATTAAATCTGATCTTCTATGGCTACCTTTTATTACATATCTCTCTACTCATGCTCCTGTACACTAGTTCCATTTATATTTTCCTTATACTATTCTCATATTCAATTTTACACCCTCCTTCCCCTTCCTCTTCTTTCTTTATATTTTCTCTATCTCTTCTCTCTCCCCTTCTTCTTCTTTCTTGTCTTTTTTCTTTTTAATTTTTAATTCATATTACTCATATTACACTATGCTATTTGCTTATATATCTTTGATAACTATAATGTGTATACTTTATGATTGCTTTTCCCTTTTTAGATTGTTTCCATTTTCTCTTTTTCTCTCCTGTACTTGAAAACTCAATAAAAACTTCTTAAACAAAAAAACAAAAACAAAAACTTTTCTGTTTGCATTGAGCCATTTTTACATGACTCCTCACACAGTCACCCGACCACTGTCCACCCTTGACCCACTTGCTCATCCAATGGGGACTAAAAGTGTTTGAGGCTCTCCTACCACGTAATAATTCAAAAGGCGAAACTCCTGTGTTGGAATGAAGGGTTGTACGATGGAATCCCAACATGCTCTACACCGAATTGGAAACAACACACTTGTGGGCAAAATCCCATTGTATGCTCTCTCCCAACACTCTGTTCATGCGCTCAACTAAACCGTTGGTCTGAGGGTGGCACAGAGAACGTTTAAGATGTTTGATCCCGTAGGTATGAAGAAAATCTTCAACCTCAGTGGCAACAAATTGTAACCATTATCTGTCACAAAAAAATCAGGAAAACCTTCTTTCATGAATATGTCATAAAGGAATTTAACAACAGTCCTAGAGCTCACTTACAAACCTGACCTCTGGCCACTTGGAGTAATAGTCCATCATGAGCAAACTTAGATGATGGATCAAGTGCATTGAATGGACCTACATTTTCAAGCCCTAACTTAACCCATGGTGCAGACGGTAAATCAATTGGAAAAAGAGGAGATGAGCGAAATTTGGATTTTTTATCACAATTTGAACAGATAACACAAGACTTGACCATTTCATCGACCTCCCTGTCCATGGAAGGCCATCAAAAAGAAAGACATACTCTTTTCTTTACCACAGTAGCTCCCAAATGCCCCTCATGAGCATGCTTGATTAATCCAGACCTCAAACTGAGAGGAGGAACTAACTTGTCCCCTCCCATCAACAAACCATCCTCAATTGTCAGATCATCAGTAACTTGAAGATAAGTTTTGTACTCAAAACTTCGATTCCGCTCCTTTGGCCAACCTCTTTCTATGTATTTCATAACCAAATCTAAAGATACATCACTGCTGAGGGATTGACACCATTGAAGTTCAGAACCCGCACGCAACTGTGGGAGATCAACGGCAGCAACAATGAACTCCTACTTGTCATCCTCACCCATGGCATGCTAATCCTCTACAAAGTTAGAAGAACGTGAGAGAAAATCTGCACACCCATTTTTTCCCCCAGGAATATATTCAGCACAAAAATCAAAGTGGAAAACTTTTGAAGACAACTGTGCAATTCTGGGAGTGAAACTTCTGACATTTTTGCCACTCAGAATAAAAACTAAAGGTTTCTGATCAGAGCGAAGACAACATTTTCACACCCAAATGAAATTTCAAAACGTCATCACCGCCCACCAACACGCCAGTAATTCCTTTTCAATAACAGAGTATTTCCTTTCCGAAGGAGACAACACTCTTGGGGCAAACCCAATAGTCCTCTCTTTACCATCTTTTTTCGGGGTCAAAACAGCTCCCACACCAACATTGCTATCATCCACAGGGAGTGTGCAAGTGAGAGAAGGATCATAATGTTTCAACATTTTTGGAGATACAAGCTGTTGTTTCACCCACTCAAAAACCTCCTGGCATTCATCATTCCATTCAAATGCCACTCCTTTCATAAGCATCCGTGACAAAGGTCTCGACCTACTCGCAAAATCCTGTACAAAACGAGAATAAAATTCACATAATCCCAGGAAAGATTTGAAGCCAGTCTTGTCAGAGGGATCTTTGGACTTGACAATTGAATCAATCAAACTGGTCTTTAGGAGAATACTATTTCCATTGACTATATGACCCAGATATTCAACCTCTCTGGTCATAAAAACTAATTTTTCTCTACGTAATACCACACCATATTTTTGGAACCTGGACAAAACTTCAGAATGAATAGCATCATGAGAACTCTTGTTGGGTGCAGAAATTAAGACATCATCTTGAAAAATAGCCTCTGAAAACCTGAATTGGCTGATGCAAAGCCAAATGGCATGCAAACATACTGATAAGTAACAAAAGGGAACACAAATGCCGTAAGATGTCTTGATTCAGGGGCCAACTCCACCTGATGGTAGGCTGAGGTTAAATCCAATTTAGATTTGTTTTAGCATCCTTTAGACTTACCAAAAGTTCATTGATGTTGGGCAATGGGTGAGGACCCACCCAGATTTCTTTGTTAAGACAAAGAAGGTGCACACAAACTCTCAACTCACCATTCTGCTTGTGTGCAACCACTAATGGAGATAACCACGGAGAGGAATCAACTGATTTAATTAAACATTTTGCACGAAGAGAAATAAGTTCACTCTCTAAATCATGTCTAACACTAAAAGGAACATTTCTTAACTTGAGTTTTATAGGAATTGCACCATCTTCCACAATGATCTTGTGCTGGAAATCTTTGATCTTACCAAGTTCCCCAGAAAACACATTGGGAACATTATTTGTCAAATCTTCCAGATCTGGATTGTCCCTAACCACTAACACCTGGTCAGTTGACCCAGGTTTAAGTACCATTCCAAATAGACCTTGGTGGAACCAGTCCAAAATGTTCAACCCTCTGTGTGCCACATAAACCTTTCCATAAATCTTCCTTCTCTTGAACTCCATAATGTCTTCAATGTACCCTGATAAATTCATCTCACGCCCCTCATAAGAAACTGTCTTACAATCAGGAGGTAAAAAGGGTTTTGAGGGCTATGTTTGATCAAAACGGACTTGAGTGATCATGGAAATGCGGGCACTAGAATCAACTAAAAGCTTCAGTACTTTATCGCCAACCATGATCTCAACATACGAATCAATACACATTTCAGCATTTCCTACAATGACACCACTATCTTGTACAACTGAAACAATTTCACTAAGTTCTTTAGTGACACATTCTTCATCATCACTATACATACTCTTGTCAACAAAACATTTGACTGTAGAAGATTGAGGAATTGACTTGTTTTTGCCAGTCGGACACACTTTAGCAAAATGTCATGTTCTATTGCAGATACTGCAAGTAACAAACTTGGCTGGGCATTTGCCATTACCAAAATGAGATTAATAACCACATCTAAAGCAAATGTTACTTTGTGAAAAGAAAGAGTTCTGTCTTTGTCCTACACTGGGACGTGACTTTTCAAAAGAATTCAGTTTTTTTCCTAAAATGGAGCAAGGTTTTTCTGTATTCTTCTTGTCTTTGTCCTTGTTATCCTTTACTTTTTAACAGCAGAAATACGTTTATTGCTTTTACTATCTAATTCCTTTGCAGAAATATGCGACGTCTCAATGTTCTTTGCTACTCTTATGTTTCTTCAAGACCAGGGTTACTCATAGAAAGAAGCTTTTGCTTGATTGATTTATTCAAACAGTGACATATAAACTGGTCACGCACCAATTGGTCTGCAAAATGTTCAAATTGGCATTCAGACATAAGCCTCCATAGAGCTGTGATGTAACTATCCACATCCTCAATCGTGTTTCGTACAAGTAAACATTTTTTGTGGCAAAGAACAACAATACTTAGTTGAACGTCAAACCTTGTTTGTAACTAGGGTTCCCGGTTTTATGGTATTTATTTTCTTGCCATTTCCATCTGTATTTATCCATATTTATTTTTTGATGACTTTATCTGTATTTATCCATATTTATTTTGGGTTTTATGGAAAAATTAAACTAAAAATAGTATATTTCCACATTTATTTAACCGATAAATATGCACTCATGCTTGACTGTCTGCCAGGTTTCTGTGCTGTGAACACACGCAGAAGATAAATCAGTGCACTTATATGAAAATATGCAAATTTCAATATCAACCTTGTGCATATCTACTGCTGTTAAAGCCTCTTTAATAAAATAATTTTCTTTTTTAACACCCATATCTATCAAACCACATATCTATTGGCCTGGCGGTCATGGCAGACAGTAAATAGAATTACTCAAAAAGCAACTCAATTTGTGTTTTTTTCCACATTTAAAAATAAATACAGACTAGAAAGTGAATGTTTTTTGTCTATATTTATCTATTTCAATCAGTAAAAACTGAAAATAGGGAGCCTTATTTGTAACCTCTTAACTGTGTCTTCATACTCATCTAGAACATCTTCACCGACAATAACATGTGGAGGAAGATGCTTTAATATTGTTCTTCCTTCAAAACCTAAGGAATGGAGCAAAAGATACTTTCTGCGTTCTGCTCGAAATCTACTTGCCCCAATTGCACCCAGGTAATTTTCAAACCCATCAAACCACTGTTTCCACTTGATGGGTGATTCACCAGGTGTTTCCAAGAATGGCGGAGGTGGTATAACAGCTTGTTTGGTGCACAGTTAGAATGCTTTATTTGTCTAAAACAGCTGTTTAAAAAAACACTGTGTTAAAAATTGATAAACTTGCAACTGTACAAACAGTGAACACAATCCTCAACCGTGTTTTGTACACGTTAAAAAAAAATATGGCGAAGAACAACAATACTTGGTTGAACGTGAAACCTTGTTTGTAAGGTCCTAACGGTGTCTTGATACTTTTCACAGCAAAAGTTTTATTGATAAATAAACCCCTCAAGAACATATGAGGTAACAGCATGGCCCTGTCTTTTAACAGTGATAATTGAAGAATCACATGAAGGGCTACAAATGGAAGAGGTTTCAACAACGATTTATGATAAGGAAATCATTTCAGAATACATGTATATAATAAATCATAGAAATAGAACCCAGAGCTGATATTTGAGAATGTCATATTGAATCAGATCTGTTTGTTTTGTTCATTATAAAGTTTAATGAAACCGCAAAAATAAACTGCAAAAGTCTATGTCGCTGATTGATCGATGCGAATAACCAGCAGCAAAACTAGGTAGGTTTGCTTTTCAACCATATTATTATGAGCCATACAGAATATACATGGCTCAGGGAAAGGTGTAACAAAAGTTTTGGGCAAGTTTAGGAGTTTGCAGACTGACAAACATTGCACAAATATCTATATACATATGTTTAGTATAAATGGAAACATCACATATATTAGTTATTACAAGACTGAATGTCTCCTAGTTTTATATAATTGAAGTGTAAATAAATGAGGTATAATGGCCATGATCTGAATATGCTAATAAATAGTGGAGTGTAAAGATTAATTTTGAAGTTCAAGACTATACTCAAATATCTCTATAAACAATATGAACTAAGTATAATTACTTATGTAACAAGTGTTTTAAATCTTTGTTTTAATTTAGAGTGCTTTTTAATGAAAAAAGTGTCCTGAAGAAGGCGACGACCTTTATCACCGAAACACCTCGTCGACATATAATCTTTTTCTTCATGAACTGTTTTATATATAAAATGTTTTTATGAATAAATTTGATGTTTTTAACTTGAATACCTGTAATATTTAACAAATTAAAAAAGAGATATAACTTATGCTCTTGGTTCTCCACTCTCATTGTTTTCTTTGATGCCTGATGTTGATAATTGAAATACTCCAATATTGCAAATATGCAAATTTGTTAATCTGGTCACAACCCTAAAAGCCCTTTTTGTTTATTACCCTGAACCAAATTTCTTTCTGAGACAAAAAGTCTCAATATTCAACAAAAAAGAAAAAAGGAACTTTTTGTATTTTTTGCTCATAAATAGACCCATTCCCTTTCTCCATAAAGGGTTCCTCCCAATATTGTAGTGTTGATACTCATCTAGAACATCTTTACCGACAATAACAGATGGTGGTAGATGCTTTAATATTGCTCTTCCTTCAAAACCTAAGGAATGGAGCAAAATATACTTTTTGCGTTCTGCTAGAAATTTACTTGCCCCAGTTGCACCCATGTAAGTTTCAAACCCATAAAATAACTGTTTCCACTTGATGGGTGGTTCACCAGGTGTTTCCAAGAATGGTGGAGGTGGTATAACAGCTTGTTTGGTGCACAGTTAGAATGCTGTGTTTGTCTAAAACAGCTGTTTAAAAAAACACTGTATTAAAAATTGATAAACTTGCAACTATATAAACAGTGAACACAATCCTCAACCGTGTTTTGTACACGTTAAAAAAAAATTATGGCGAAGAACAACAATACTTGGTTGAACGTCAGACCTTGTTTGTAAGGTCCTAACTGTGTCTTGAAACTCATCTAGAACATATTCACCGACAATAACAGATGGAGGAAGAGGCTTTAATATTGCTCTTCCTTCAAAACCTAAGGAATGGAGCAAAATAAACTTTGTGCGTTCTGCTAGAAATTGACTTGCCCCAGTTGCACCCATGTAAGTTTCAAACCCATTAAATCACTGTTTCCACTTGATGGGCGGTATACCAGGTGTTTCCAAGAATGGTGGAGGTGGTGTAACAGCTTGTATGGTGCACAGCTAGAATGCTGTAATTGTCTAAAACAGCTGTTTAAAAATAAACACTCCAAAATTGATAAGCCTGCAACTGTAAAAACAGTGAACACAATCATACTATATAATTGTATTAAGAAGTCAATTTCCCACTGAAAGGTGAGGGGTACTGTTCATTCTAACTGAATTATAACTGGTTCTGAATTTGTTTCTTACCATTAGATAATATTACTGGTACTCATCAGACTTTAAGATAATGTCAAACCAAATTTTTCCAATAGAACTGTAAAGTTTGAAAACCCCCTCAAAAAAACAAAAAAAACTTGTATAACAAAGTATTCCCAAAACAACGCAGAATTCAAAGTTAAGCTCCGTGACACACACTGTGCTGATTTCTTTGCATTTGATATATGAATGCCGTACATAAACAGGAACGTTCTAACATCAAATGTGTTTTTCTTCTGCCTTACTTCTCTTTAAACACAAAGGTGACATCCTTGCGCTCCAGAGATAAAACGTTGTAACTGCGTAACAGCTGCGCCTTCACATTCTCCAACATGTTGGTACTTTTGTACATTCCACAGCCTTTGATGGCTTCTTGGATAAATGAAGCACCGTAACTAAGCAATACACTTGTTAACAAGATCTGCGTCTTCACGTGCACATACACGTTTGTGAAACTTAACACGATGTGTTCTACTGCTTCAAACACTGTGTTAAAATGAAACCCCTTATGCGTTCCATGGCCCGAATGACCTTGTTTTCACTGCAGAACTCCAAACCGCTCTGCTCACAATTCTTTTGTGAATCACCACGATGTGTATTTCGCACATCCGCCAAATTCAACTGCAAATTACCCCGACCCGGGCAAAGAACAGTGCTCCACTTCTTCTGCGCCAACCGAGGATGCCTGCACACACTGCATGGGTTTGTATTGATGGCCCAGTTTTTGTCGTCATCAAAAGTGTAGTGAAGACTTAGTATACACCGGCTAAGTTGAAGATTTGTTTATTATAATTATCTGGACCATCAGAGCTGAGCAGCAGAGTGACAAACCAACTCCAACTGCCAACATTGGAACTCTCCACACAGAACCCTGACACAGATAAGTTCCACACCATAAGAGTTCAAAAACAAACACAGATTACTAAAAAATCTTCATGATAAATTGGATTGTTGGCACTGTATTATAGAACCTGGGACACTGAAACATATTATAGGCCCGATTGACAGAACTAACTTAAGACAAAATCCTAAACTTACTATCATTTTGACTCACAGAAGGCACTAACTCATTTTGTTATTCACAGAAGGCATTTACTCATTGCCCGTGCAATTTGATCAGCTTATATGTTGAATTTGATGAACTACTGTATCATTCTCCGTATGTTTTAAATGTATTATAATCATGACGGGACAATCTTAACATAGGACATTAGCCGATCCACAGCTTTATTCTCTGTCTATATCTTTAGACATATGCAATGAATAGACCCTCCAACCATTAACACGTAGTCCATCAGTGGACGTTATGAGTCTTTTATATATGTAATATGGCTTTGGAAACACATTCCAATATGGCGCTCATAATGTTGTTTGAGGAGTTAGTCCTATGTTTGTGTCCATGATTGAGTTGAACTTTATTAACATGCTGACCGTTTGGTGCAATTGACACACTGACAAAGGCAGCACGCCGAAACGCATCTGTGCAGTTTCCCTGAATAAACCTTTCTGTGGTTTCTACAATCCTCCTTGAGTGCTGTGCCTTTTCTGCAGAGATAATAAAAGTTCGAGCGTAATATATATATATATATATATATATATATATATATATATTACCTACTGGCAGTTGCCAGTAGGTAGTTATAGTTAGGATCTACTTTCCATAGGAAAACAGCAACATTCTATTGGGAATAACTTTGGCACCGGTGGACGAATCTTCGCGAATTTCTCAAAGTTCGTGCTCCGCTCCGGTCCTTCCCTGAAAGTTTGGGGGGGATTCGTCAAGCGGGGGCCAAGATAAAAGGGGGTCCCAAAACGTGTTTTCCCCATGTTAATTTCCATAGGGCGGTCGATCTCACTTTTAGCCCGAACGGTTGAATGGATTTCCACCAAACTTGGCAAAATTGTAGGGACTGGTAGCCCGATGTGCCTTTGCTATGTCTCAAGATATGTGCTCCAGTGGTTTTTGAGTAATTTAGGTTAAAAAAACATATATATATCTATGGCAGCGCCCCGGTACGCGCACCGGGGAGTGCTCCGGGTGCGCCACGTGAGGTGCGCACGGAAATCTGATTGGCTCTCGGGGGTCGGTAAACATTCGAAACAGTCCGGAGCGGCCGCCATCTTGTGTCTTGGTAGAATCGAGACACAAGAGGTGGGAAAAAGAAAGGGGGAAATGACCATAAGGGGGAAGAGTAGATCCCCCTTGACCCCCTAGGTTTGATGTGGGGGCTATAAAAGGGCCCGGTGGCCCTTTTTGATTTGCGCGGGGGGAGCGCCCGTTACGCGCACGGGTGAGCGGACCGGGGAGCGTAGCATGGGGAAAAAAGAATGATAGAGTTTTTTAAAAATTTAGCCTTTTTTTAGAAATTGGAGGTAGTATTAAAAAGAACTTTGTTTTTCGTCTTTTTGTTGTTTTATATTTTTTTAATGTTTTTTGAACATTTTGTAATTTTTTTGGCTTTCATGAACTATTTTGTATTTTTTTTGGTATTTTGTTATGGGGAGAAACAAAAAACAGGGAATTCAAAATGGCTCAACAGGAGCAAAAAAAAAAACAGGAAAAAATTAGGGTTTTTTGGGACATTTGTGGTTGTCACCAGAAAGGAGGATCAGCTTTATGCTTTGTTCACCATATGAGATGGTCTTTCCACAAAAAATACAGGTGACCATAAATTCTCCAAACCGTGGTTGAATGCAAGGGATTGTCTCCCTTGTTTCTGGTCACGATGGAGTGGGTTGACTTTGTTTGGAGGTGCTACGTGTAGATTGGGGAAGGTTGCTGGCCAGTTCTCTCAATTCTGCAGCAGAGTAGTTGATAGGATGCATGCGCTGCATGTGCCTTATCATGGTATTGTTCCCAAATGAATATTTTTTATTTGGGTTACCCCTTCAGAGTTCCATGCCACAGATAAGGCAAGTCACCTTTGCTGCATTGACTTTCTTTTTTCCTTCAGGGATGGAAAAAAACTCCCACACAATATGTGGCTTGGGTTGGTATGGGGTATTAGTTTCTTGCAGCCACCTTGTCCTCCTCCCCTCCTCTTCTTCTTCCTCCTCCTCCTCTTCTTCATTTCCACCACTGTAGTGTTGTGGTGGGCCTCTTGGTGGTGGAGGTGGTGGTGGTGGCTGAGATGCTCCTGCTGCTGCTGCTACTGAAGCCATTTTATAATAGTTCAAAAAGGTACAGAGAGGTACAAACAGGTCTTCCTCAGTCAAAGGACAAAGTCAGAATAAGGAAAAAAGGTGGGGGCTTTCATCATTTGGAAAAATAAACTGTCCTGAACCAATGAAAAGTGTTATTTTCAGGTCACAAGACCAGGGGCTTTATCATTATGAAACCAAAACTGTTATAAACCAATGAAAAGTGTTATTTTCAGGTCACATGACCCAACGCGCTTATGCTATGCGCCCCCGGGCGCGCCCCGGGGCGCGCCATAGGGCGAGTCGCGTAAGCGCGTCAGATGCTTACGTTGCGCGATCGTACTCACTCGAGTGCTTCCGGGTGCGCTTACGCCGTGCGTATCACACGGACGCTGCTACGCGATACGTCACGATCATGTTTTTGTTCGCGATATTGGCGCTAACGGGACGCTTCCCGGTTCGCACACCGGGGCGCTTCAAAATACTACACTTTCAGGGGCGCTCACCGGGGCGCGCTTCGTAGCGCTCCGAGGTAAAAAAAACACAAAAAAACCAATATACATAAAAAAAATTGTTTACCATACATATACAATATAGCTATAGAAATTTGCTATGAAAAAACCTTTGAAATTCACTGAAAAAACCATAGGTTTGACACCAGTTATATATATATATATATATTCACTGAAAAAAACCATAGGTTTCACACCAGTTATAGTTGGGATTAGCATTTAAAAAACCTATGAAATTCACTGAAAAAACTATAGGTTTCACACTAGTTATAGTTAGGGATTAGCATTTAAAAAAGCTATTAAATTCACTGAAAAAACTATAGGTTTCACACCAGTTATAGTTAGCTGGAAATTTTACTGACATAAAACCATTGAAATTCCACGTTATAGTTAGTTGGACTCACTATAACTTGCGCGCCTGCAATGCACTGCTGATGACGTCACATATTACATCACTCATGACATGGTCAGTGACATCACTCATGACATCACCGATGACACCATCCAGTGAATGTGTGTCTTTCTGAAAAATAAATATGTTTCCCATATGTATATGAAAAAGGTCGATGTAAGAATAAATGTTTAAGTAAGTGTCTAAATCGATGTTTAAAAAAAATTGATTGGTTAACTTGCTTATTAAGTGTATCTTAGTGAATACATATATTATCGAGTAACTTTTAAATATTGAAATGTATGTATGTCGGTATCAGTGTTTCACTTTGTGTATAAGTGGCTGCATGGGTTGGTGACTGACTCACTCTTTGTATGTGTTTTGAAGACAGCATATGTACAGGACTGTATGGATGGATGAGTGTGTATATGTGTGTGTTAGTGAGTAAACAACTGTCTCACTATTGTCTTTATCAGTAACAACATATGTTTTCATCAAGTATATGTGAGTATTGATATATATAAGTGAGTATATGTGAGAGTGCAAGATTGTAAGAGTTCCTGGTTAAATACGTATGTGTTTCTATAAGTGATTGTTTAAGAGAGTAAGTATGTGTAAGTTTCCTAAGAAGTAAAGTGGTAGTGTGTGTATAGCTGTATATGCAAATAAATGGATGTTCAATAGTTTATTTGCATGTGTGAATATGTGTGTGAGTAACTTTTGGATGACTGTCGGTGTGTAACAGGATGTATAGGTGTTTCACTACATATGATGAGTGAATATATGTATGAGTGACTGTATAGAACTGTTGGTGAATGAGTGGATGTGTATTAGATGGTGGTATTACTGAATTGGTTGTTGTAACAGGTATGGGTATCTCCACTTTTTTGAAAATGTTAGTTACTATTTTTGAATATATGTGTTTCAAGGGTTACTTTACAGTGAAAGGAGGTATGTCACTCTGTCAGAAGGATGGTGTCATCAGTGATGTCATGAGTGATGTCACTGACCATGTCATGAGTGATGTAATATGTGACGTCATCAGCAGTGCATTGCAGGTGCGCAAGTTATAGTGAGTCCAACTAACTATAACGTGGAATTTCAATGGTTTTATGTCAGTAAAATTTCCAGCTAACTATAACTGGTGTGAAACCTATGGTTTTTCAGTGAATATATATATATATATATAT
This sequence comes from Lissotriton vulgaris, assembly GCF_964263255.1. Taxonomy (NCBI): domain Eukaryota; kingdom Metazoa; phylum Chordata; class Amphibia; order Caudata; family Salamandridae; genus Lissotriton; species Lissotriton vulgaris. The sequence goes on along the minus strand of NC_141695.1, from coordinate 421,093,604 downwards.
ATATATATATATATATATATATATATATATATATATATGGTCATCAAAATTCCTCTATACTGGTATATGTAATTTTTAACCTGCAAAAGAAAATAACCCTGGATAACCTTGTGTTCAAGGGTAAGAGTCCAAATACTCCACTATCATCTTTCCTCAGAGGTATACTGTAATATAAAAAGTTATCTACCTAAACTTGTACTGGTAGATTTCTTTCACCATTTGCATAATCATGAATACCTACTAAATAGAACAAGAAGACATGCCTCACAGGGAATGAGCCAGACATGACTCAAATGATGTCATTTTAGGATATTGAAAAGAGAATACAAAAATAACTAATAAATGTTTCAATTGTTAACAGATTTGTGTCATAGCAATAAATGAATCAGTGATTATTCATTTTCATAACCACAACTTCCTTTGGTATATTTCATAAGTTCCTTAGGACTTTTTATCTCAGTAAGAAGATCAATACTCTGAAAGTCTATCAAAATATTGCAGGGAAGCCATGATCCTTTCACACAGTTGTTTCTTTTCTTTGGTAAAATTTACAGCTGTTTCTCTCCCCCCAAATACCAAAGAGTTCAGATACAAACAAGTTATCCGAGATAAAGAATGAAGATGAAGATGAAGATGAAGAATAGTCACCGAACCGTCTTAGGAATAACACCCAGAAATACTTCACCATTAAACTTTTTTTGGCGGGGGGGGAACACATTATGAAAACAAAAAGAAAAGTCCACTTTTTTTAAGAAGACAAAGCCAAGCGGTGGTTAGAGAGCAACCTTCACTCAGCCACCATTTTAACAATTCAAACTTTGATTGTTGCACTGCACTCTTACCCACAATAATACTCCGATATAAACGCTCTGCTTCAAAGATCCGGCAAGAATAATCCACAGCGTGCTGGACCCGGAAGCCGCGTTTATTCTTCCGACTCAGCAGGAATCATGGGAATCATAGTTCAGTCTCTAAACACAACATGGGCAACGATGAACATTCTCCACTGGAACACAAACGTTTTGTTACTTGCCTCTGATGTCTTCTCAATGAATGTGTAACTATTCTTTAGGCACAAATTATAAAACATATCTTAATATATTATGCATATTAGAATAAAATATAAAATAAATAATAGACTAGAGCTAATAAATTATTGGGGGCCCATTACGATGTTGGGTGGAAAGCCTCAGCCCTACAGTCGAAATGTTCCCGACCATGTCGGGACCACACCGTAACCACCTATGGAGGCTGTGAATGCAGTCGGGATTACGATGCCAGTTTCTAACAGCCTTTCTGTTTTAACCTGTCAATCATGGAAAGGCTGTCGGAAAGTGACTTTGGGGCCCCTAGCAGCCTACAGTTGGTGGATGAGTGTGCACCCCCCTGTGATACTCGGCACTGAGTGGCAGGCACCCCACAGGGTGCAGGGTTTTATACACACCCCATTTCCCATTGGGAGCCTGTGTTACAGCCAGTTCTCGGGCATAACACTGGCTCCCATAGCCATAGGAAACAATGGGAATCAGACCAAACAGTGTTCCGTAGCATCGCAATCTGGTGGTCAGAACCGCAGACCGCAAATCTGTCGGTCCCAAATCCGAGATGTCCGCCAGACATCGTAATGAGGGCCAAAGTGTACAAGCACATTAACTCCCTCAACTATTTTCAGCTCTGTGGACCCCAACCCCGTGGCCTTTCTAAAGCAGTGTCCCAGTCCCAGTTTCCCTGCCCTTACTCCATTATACAGGGAACTGATGTGTGCTTCTCGCCAGGATAGCAATCAATCGATCAATCAATCAATCAAGGGTTTATAAAACGCGCTACTCACCAGTGAGGATCACATGGTGCTAGTGGGGCAGCAGCCCTGGATCAGTCATAGAGCCACGTCTTGAGGTCCTTCCTGATCCTGTGCAGGATCAGGGAGAGTCTTATGTTCATAGGGAGGATCTGATGTTCTCAGGGAGCCCGTTCCAGATCTTTGCTGCGGTGGAGGAGAAGGTTCTTCTGCCAGACGGGGACGTCTGCCAGGGCTAGGTCGGCGGAGTGGAGGTTCCTCTTGGGTGCGTGAAAGGAGAATACAGGAGAAGTCGTCTCCCATTCAGCACCAAGAAGGGAGTTCTCAGAGGGGCTGGCGGGGCTGCGAGGGCCATATCCCCTACCTGTGGCCTCCATGGCAGTGCATGAGTGAGCTCCCTGCGCTGGCATTTTTTTTTTTTTATTGGCAGCCATATACATTTCATGTTTTAAATGCTAGCATGGGGTGGGCTCCCAGTGCTGCAATATATAAAATCATAAAGAGAATGGCAGTGAAGGAGTGGACTCCCTATGTTGCCTTAAAAATAAAAATGGCATAGCAGTGAATATCAAATGAGTAGAGTAGACGCTCATTTCATATTCACTGCATCTGCCGGGGAAGTGCCAAAGAAAGCTTACTATATATATTTTTTTTAAACAATCTAAGCTGGAGCGCTGTGCTCTTTAGCTGGAGTGCAGAGCTCTTTGAGGGGCATTATATGGCTGTACTTCATGCCCTGAAAAATATTGCAAAAAAGGCATGTTGATGTTTTTTTATGAAGGTTTACCAAAAAAAAACAGACAAGCTGACAGGATTCTGCCGTCCTGCCACTAGATATGACTCATGAGGGCCCTTGAGAATCAGGCCTTCCATCAGTATAGTAAAAAATTCATATCTCGACTAAGCATACTTAGGGCCACATTACGTTGTGACTCGGGCTTTCCAAATCACATCGTAGGTTTTACTTCCAACCGGTGCATTAAAATGGAGGGGGTTGAAAGTGAAACTGGCTGGTCATTTCGGCAAGGAGCCCATCGCCAGTCAGAAGCCCCACCATAATCCTTATGTATGGCGTTTCCAGGGACAGGATTGCGATGCTGGTTTCCGATGGAAAGCCTTTTGAAAAGCGTCTTTGGGGACCCGTAGCAGGCCTCCTTTGGGCCTGGTTCTGTTTATTCCTGCACCATGTGGCAGCTACCAAGAGGTGCCTGCCAAAGGATACAGGAATTAACAGAAACTCCCAATTCTCTATGGGAGTTTGTGCTACGGCCTGTTTACGGCCGCAGCCCAAGCTTCCATAGATAAATGGGAGTATGCTACAGCACTGTGAGTGGTCCACACAATATTGTAATAAGGCCCTTAGTGTCTTTTCACTTCTCAGTCCAGGTTTTTGTCCCACTTCCCTAATGCTTTATGATCCTTGTAGTTCCCTCTGTCTTTAAACCCTGCCACAATCACATCCTGGTGGTTGGATTCTATTCTCTGCCTTGATTTCTGTATCCCACGGCCTTTCTGACCTATTTATATCTGATTCTGGAATTTTCACTCCCTTGGCTCCAACCTGTACTCTTTTTCTGGCTTTGCTGTGTCTTGTCCTGTGTCTGCTGGATTCCCTGGTCTTCCACTTCACCTGCCCTATTTCTGCCTTCCCTTCACTGGTGGTTCAAGGATTTTTAGTACCTAGTTGATTTCTTGTACCTGGCTCTGTCCCTGCACCTGTGCTTCCCCTATGAACCTCCAACTATTTCAGCCCTGTGAGCGCAGAGTAGAGAAGCTTGCAACTGACTCTGGTGCTGTATCTCCTTGCTCTCTGTGTGATCCTCCAGTTTTATTCCAGACTTTGGTTTGCTTTCATCCTTCATTGTTGTTTGATTCTATGTTTTTGTTCTGAGTAGGTATTTGTCTCTGTTGATTTTCTTTTGTTTATCCTGCCTGTTTATTTCCCTATTTGCCCTGACCCTTGATCCTGTCTGCACCACATCCAAACCAGTCTTGTATAAGCAGTATCCTTGTCATGTATTCCTGTGTTCCTATTCTGACTGCATGTTGCTGTCCTGTTATAGTTAGTGTGCAGAAATCAGTATACTTAGTTTTGTGTATTTGAGCCTTGTTCCTGATCCTTATTCCAATCCAGAGTGTCCCAAAGCCCAGTTCCAGTTCCTGTGTTCCTTCTACTGTTCTTTGAGTTACGCAAAGTATAATCAAGGCCAAGTATGAGAAAGTCCTTTGTTTTAAGGTAGCAAATGCTTTAATTTACTGTTCCCACCGCCATCCTAATCTGGCAGTGAGAAATATCCGTTCGATGGCACAAGGACTGCCCTCGCAGAGCCGGCGGTTGCCTCCACCAGCCCTGTGTTGGCGGTCCTTCAGTCCCTAAGTGTAGTGTTTGCTTACAATGGGGACAGAATGTTGTCAGAAAACTTATCAGCACCACGTTATGTTCCGTAGTAGAGAACAGGCGCCGTGTAGTCACATGATCTATCTTAATATACAACGTCCTCCTAGATGGAAAGTGAGGGTGGACCATAAAGATAAAACTTATCTGAGCAAGCGTCCGGTAGCGCCTTTATTAAAGTACCAAAAAAAAACAAAAGTAAAATAAAGTGAGTTAATAAACTCCAACAGACCTTTCAGTATGAACAGTATTTATAGTAGCTTGAGGACAATAGTACACCTGATAAATAGTAGACAAAAACTGCAATCAGTAAAAAAACTGGAAAAATTACAATATTGAAAAGTGAGCATGAGGAATTAGAAAAGAGTGTTAAAGGACAAAGTCCCCTAATGGTGTGAACAGCGACATGCTGATTGACCATACTAGTCTGCAAAGTGAAAGCAATGTCCCAAAGCCAAATAAACAAGAAGAAAAAACTAAAAACATAGAATATGATCTAGGGAATTGTTAAAATCGTCATTATGAGGTGTAACATGTCATAGATATAAACAGAGTCTGTACAAAAGATCCACAAGGTGACAGAAAAACACATTAATTGTGCCCTTTCCTTTTTCCTTGAGAAAAATGGTGTCCTCCAGCCTTCTCAAACCGGCTTCTGCCCGGCCAGGGGACAGAAACGGCTATTTTGTCAGTGGTGGAGAAAACTAGAACAATCCTGGTCTCAGGAGGTACAGCCGCAGTCATCCTCCTAGACCTAAGCGCGGCCTCAGACACGGTCAGCCACCCCCCCTGGTTCACCACCTCAAGAGGGCAGGAGTGTCTGGGACAGCCCTAAAATGGCTGCAGTCCTCCCTTGAGGGTAGGTCCTTCCAGGTCTTCCAAGACAATCACATTTCACACAAAATTTGCCATTAGGGTGTGAAGTACCCTAGGGCTCCTCTCTCAATCCCACCCTTTTTAATGTTTATATGGCCCCACTGGCAGAGATAGTGTCCCCATTCGGAATCCACGTGGTAACCTAAGCTGACGACACACAATTGGTAGTAGCCCTGAGCCACCCCGGCCAACAAATCAAGGACCTCCAATCCTGCCTAGAGGAAGTCGTGAAATGGATGAATCTCTTCCAGTTGAGACTTAACGGAGAGAAGACTGAACTCATGATATTCGGCGACCGTTCGAGCATCGATCTAAACATGTTCTGGCCGCTCACGTCCATTTATCCTGCCATTGCCACGGAGGTATTCTACTGCCCAGGAGGGGAATAAGAACAGCTTGACCAACACGTGTGGTCCAACCGCTGGTGGGAGCTTATCCGCATTCGGAGGATTTTCAGCACGCTCCCAGTGGTATTTGAGACCCGGTGTTTGGAAACTACAAGGCGCTTTACCGGGGGACTGCGAGGCCCGCATTCAACATAGCCCACAGCTGGTGCCTCTTCCCCCGGAGGACACGCCCCCACGCCTGTGATCTGCATTTACTTTTCGCGACACCCGCTTCGCGGGTGCCGCTCACGTCCATTTATCCTGCCATTGCCACGGAGGTATTCTACTGCCCAGGAGGGGAATAGGAACAGCTTGACCGAGACGTATGGTCCGACCGCTGGTGGGAGATTATCCGCATTTGGCGGATTTTCAGCGCGCTCCCAGTGGTATTTGAGACCCGGTGTTTGGAAACTACAAGGCGCTTTACCGGGGGACTGCGAGGCCCAGCATTCAACACAGCCCACAGCTGGTGCCTCTTCCCCCGGAGGACACGCCCCCAAGCCTATGATCTGCATTTACTTTTCACGACACCCGCTTTGCGGGAGCCGCTCACGTCCATTTATCCTGCCACTGCCACGGAGGTATTCTACTGCCCAGGAGGGGAATACGAACAGATTGACCGACACGTGTGGTCCGACCGCTGGTGGGAGCTTATCCGCATTCGGCGGATTTTCAGCACGCTCCCAGTGGTATTTGAGACCTGGTGTTTGGAAACTACAAGGCGCTTTACCGGGGGACTGCGAGGCCCAGCATTCAACACAGCCCACAGCTGGTGCCTCTTCCCTGGAGGCCACGCCCCCACGCCTGTGAGTACGTAATAGACTTTGGTACTCCGCGACGCGGGACGCGCGCGGGTCAAAGCACGGGGCTAAGACCGGGCTAAGACCGGGCAAAGAGCGGGCCGTTTGAGGCCGTTCGAGACCGGTGGAGACTGGACTGGCCTACTCCCCTTGGCCCCAACCTCGTTGCTATTACAAGTTTGCCTGTTGAGGCGCCTGTAGATTATAAGGTGGTATGTCCACACGTGAGTATAGAAGTAGGGCAGCCAAAGGGAAACTGCAAAATGGGACACTTGATGACTTTATTACCAGGACTAATACTGCCATAGACATTGAGATCAATAAAATGCAGCATAGGGTCTCCATTGAACTTGATGCAGCTAGAAGGTTATCCCAGGAGCTGGCTATGGCCAAAAAATCCTCGCTAGGCCATTTTGCTCTTGCCAAAACACCTAAACGTTTAACGGGCCTAGATCCTATCCTGACACAGGCAGTCATCCACCAGCCAGCACTCTCGTCCCTCCCAGCCCCAGCATTAATGGTGGAGTCTCCCCGTTTATCCCCCACCATCCTTAGTCCTTCATTGGGTGGGGCGGCTGGGGGTGAGGGGGCCCCTCCGGAGATGGCACCCACTGTTAACTGTAAGGTAGCGAGCGAGAGGATTTCCCTTACCCCCCAAAAGGGTGCTATCCACAAACGAAAGCGCAACAACACATCGGCCTATTCTAGGAAAAAGGCCAAAATTGCAAAGGCCCAGTTTTTTACGGGGACAAAGCTTAATGATAGGAGGGAGGGTAGCCTCCCTCCCCAGTTTCCCCTCTCACGCACCCCCTGCTGGATCCCACGTATCCCTTTCTATGGGAAATAATTGTCCCTCTGTATCAGTACCTAACTTAACAAATTCGGGGGGGGGATCATGATAACCTTGTAATAGAAAGTGAGAATGGTGGTGTACCACTCTGTACGGTACAAGGGAAGGATGTGGAATTTCTAACAATTGTTTGGGAAACATTAAAAAAACTCTTAACCCCCCTGGAAGTTAGACTGTCACGAATAGAAATCCAGCTGCTTGAGACAGAAAAAAGCATTCTAACTTTAGCAACCCTGAGCATACCTGAAAATAAACCTACTAGTGCTCTAGCCGCTACCCATACTCCATCAGTACCTGCTGTTATTCCAACAGAAGTTCCTGTGACTAAACCCATTCCAAAACCTCGGCGCAAGGTTATAGCCAGCACTCCCGCTAATTTAGCACCCGAGGATGCAAACCAACTGCCAGCCCATCCTCCACCAGCCCCGAAAGCTACGGCAGTCCCGAGGGCTAAAGACCATAATACACATCACTTCACTTCACAGAGGGCAAAATCTAATAAAAATCATTATAGGAGCTATGTTGATCTCCCCCCAGATGTAAGACCTTATGTAGTTGTGTTAACGGGGGTGCCGGAAATTCCATACCATCAGCAGGAAGACTTTGGGTCACTTAGAAACAAGGTGACCCATTGGCTTAATGCAAAAAGGCCGTTACCCAATCACCTGAGAAACAAAATTCTCATGGTGCGCCGGGTCCCTTGGATAGGTACCTCGCACAAATCTATCACAGGTGATTGTGTTATTGTCTCCTTTGAAGACCTCAATGCTGCTTATCACATTCACTCATGGAATTACTATGGAGGGAACTCGCCTATAACACCTAGACCCCTAACTTATTTTTACCCCCGCGCTCATATTCTAATACTGGGGGAAATTGGAATTAGATCCCGCCAAGAAACTGTGTACAGGGCGGGTTATCCAACCACTGGCAAGACACACATGGTGGGTGGAATGGGGCACCCACTTATGATAGATTTGGGTGCCTTGAGGATGTGGATTGACTTTCCCATAGGACCCCTGACACACTGCCCTCAGCTGACCCATACTGCTCCTTGTCTTGCCCTTCACCCCGCTCTGTCCTCTTACCATCACAATGTTTCCCTGATAACTGTAAACCATTCATAGGTGAGACTACGCACATAGTGGGCAGTGTCGTTGTACACTGTGCTGGTGGCACATTCCTTGAGCCAAAAAACGATAAGGTGAACCACCTCGTTCCAGCTGGTCAGAACACTAAGGGTAACCCCCTTCTCAGGGAGCCGTGTGAAATAAGCTCGCTGCATCCAGAGGGATTGCTCTGCACTAAGTCACCTCCGCTTGCACTAGGTACTCAAGGTGAAAGATCTGCATCTAACAGCCACATTGAGCGACCAACATTGCTGATAGGGGGAGAGCTCATTGGGCGACTTGTGGAATCACCAGGGAGGGAACAGCTAGCCTTGTCCCTGGTCAATGTCCCTAATATCGCTCTAGCTCCCTCCATTGTCGATTGTGCACTGGATGTTGAGGGAGTTGGTGGCGAAGGCCTAAAGTTGCTTAGCTGGAACATAGCTGGCCTTGCACGTAATATAGACTTACCCGATTGGAACACATTTGTTGATTCCTTCGGGTTGTGTCTCTTCTAAGAAACTTGGACCTTAGAACCACATTATAAGGTGGGCTTTACCACCTATTTTGTTCCTGCAATTCAGGCACCCGGAAGGAAAGGCCGCCCTTCTGGCGGCCTCTTAATTCGGGCAAATATTACACTAGGTCTCTCTTTTAGGTCTATAGTTAGTAAATCTCCAGACTTACAGAGAATCACAGCTAGAGGGCCACGCGGGGGGAGAAGGCTTGAAATCTTTAACATTTATGTTAGAGGCTCGAGGGGCGGGTCTTCCACACTCTCCCTTACGGGCATAGAGGAGGGCCTTAGTTCCTGTGCACCAGATTCCCTAGTAATTGTAGCAGGTGATTTTAACTGCACTTTTGAACCCCTTGCTAGGGAGGATATACTGGGCACTGGGGAGGATGATGCCAGAAGAGGTATCCCTTCCCTCACACAGGCCCCTATCAGAAGCTGGTCACAAACTGCTATTGATTTTAATGCCCTTTGCTTGGAGCATGGCCTTAGGGCCACCAATGGCAGATCGGTCTCAGACCAGGCAGGTGCTCATTTGTATAATAGAGTAGGACACTCTTCACGTATTGATTTTATTCTACTCAATTATAGCCTTTGGCCCCACTTAATAGATATAGAGGTCCTCCAGACTTCTGTTAGTGATCACAATCCTCTATCTCTGTTACTGTCCACCTTATGGACGGACTCCCCCTCGGCCCAAAGCCCTCTTGCTAGGAAAACAACGCACGAAGTAATCCCTACTAATTGTGGCAGACGATTAAAATGGAACACCTTAGCGGCTAATGAAGCTAAGTTCCAGGGCGCCAAGTTAATTATGTCTAATACCGCTCTACGGTTAGTCGCCCTTGAAGCCGCCCGCCCTGAAGTCTCCAAGTTGTTCTCTGAAACAACAAAAGCACTAGGCACTTTGTTTCTGGTCCATTCCTCGGGTGCTAGGAGTAAGGCTCATGGTAATCACATGTGTAACATGGGTTGGTTTTCCCAGGCCTGTAGTGTTGCCAAGAGGGAGCTGGTAAGGGTGGTGAAAGCCAAGGAGGGTCCCCAGATCAGCTCCGCTAGGCGCACTTATCTAAAGACTCTAGCAAAGGCGAAGGCCGAGCATGAGAACCAGTTTTGGCAAGACCTATTGTTGGCCAGCTCGAGGAAAGATTCTAAGGGCTTTTGGGACCTAATAAGAATGAGGGACAAACCTACGGACTCTCTTATAACATGTAATATAACGGAGGATGTATGGTTTGACCATTTCTCAAAGCTCTACTCTGTGGCCGCATATCCGGGGCCTTTTGAGGTGGAGCAGTACTTCCCGAGCATCACTGAGCCCAGTGAGGTAGCTTTATTTAAGCACAAGGAAGTGGAAGGGGCGATCAGGTGTTTGGTTCCCAGCAAGGCAGCGGGCCCCGATGGTCTTCCAGGGGACTTGCTTCGTGTTAATTTGGGTGGATGGGGGAGACTCATTGCCTCTGTGTTGAACGGTGGCATGGCTGGTTTAGACCTCCCAGATTCATGGAGGGGTGCAGAGGTTGTACCAATTTTTAAGAGAGGAAGTCGGGGGGACCCTTCTAATTATTGTCCCATAAGCCTCCTGGATTCCACACAAAAGGTGGCAGGTAAAGTGGTCCTAGCTAGGCTCCTGCAGTGGGTTGAAGAGAACAATATTTTCTCTGATTTCCAAGCCGGGTTTAGATCGGGTATGGGAACGATCGAGCAAGCACTCCGGCTGTTGATGTTGTTCTGGAAAGTGGTTGTACTGGGCAAAGGCAGTCTATACCTTGTGTTTATAGCTCTAAGGACTGCCTTTTTACCTGGTCCCACGTAACCACCTCTGGAGCGTCCTCCACGCATTAGGCATCCCCCCTTACTTATTGGATATGCTGATAAGATTTCATGTTAATAACTTTGCACAGATTAGGTGGGGCAAACAGGGCCAGAAAACAGCACGAATACCGGTAAGTAGGGGTGTCCGCCAGGGCTGTGTGCTAGCTCCCACTCTATTTTCAATATACGTCAATGAAGTGGTTGAGCATCTACTACAACACCCAGCAGATGCACCATCCCTGGCGGGTAAGAAAATCCCTACACTCCTATTTGCCGATGACACCCTCCTCATCTCCAAGTCACCAGCGGGCTTGCAGTGTCTTCTAAACAATTTTAAGAACTTTTGTGATGCTAGGGGATTAGTCATCAATACGGGGAAGACGAAATATCTGGTACTAAATCCCCCCAAAAAATCAGTCAACCCGCCTACCCTTGACTCAGTCCAACTCGAGAGGGTCAAAGAGTTTGACTATCTTGGTATTCGCCTCTGCGACTCTCTGAGTTGGAAACCCCACCACAATAAGATGCTGCTGACACATAAGAGGGTGACGGGGGCTCTTCTAAAGGAACATCGGGGCTCTTCCCTTAAACCCATTGCACCGGTTCTTGATATTTATAGAGCGCGAGCCGTCAGTGCAGCCCTTTATGGGGCTGAATTATGGGGTGTGCAAAATGTGGACCACTTAACTCGTTCTGAAAATAAATTCCACAAAGATCTAATGGCCGTCCCTTACAGTACCCCAACCCTACCTCTCCTTATTGACATGGGCACAGGTCCTATCAGTGACCAGGCAAAATTGCGTCCACTCCTCTTATGGGCTCGTATCTGGAGAGTACCTGAACTCTCCAGCTATGCAGAGGGGCTAAAAGAGATCCTCCTCATGCCTGGCTGGGCTAAGATCCAGTGGCTAAGGGGAGTTAAGCGCCTTCTAATAGACATGGGCCTTGAGGAAGCCTGGCTAACTCGATCGGCCCCGCCCAAGTTAACTTTGAAACAACTATATTGGGCATGGGTGATTAAGGAGAGAAAAACCAATGTTAAACTGTGTAGGGCTACGACTGAATTTCTACAGGTTAAGGAGGTTCACCTTTGTGAGCCTTATTTAGACTGTATTTGAACCCCGTGGGATAGGGCACTCTACTTCAAATTCAGGGTAGGGGTCCTCCCCTTAGGAACCATGACAGCTAGCTGGAGGGTCCCGATGCAGACAACCCCTTTTTGTCCCTGTTGTGTAGAGAGTCTAGAGACAGTTCCTCATTTACTGTTTGAGTGCCCGGCTTATGCAGCCCCCCGTAAAAGATGGCTGAAGTCACTGTGCAGAGAACTTAAAACTAGATCCCACAAGGAGGCCCTAATGATCTTGCAAACTGACCCTCGGCCATTGTTTGCCAGTGGCATGGCTAAATTCCTAGGCTGGGCCTGGTGTATTAGACTGAATAGACTTTCCCATCTTGTCTGAGAGCATCCTAGGCCACAAAGTTCAGAATTTTTGTGAACTCTCTTTTAAAGAATATGTTTTTATCAATGCTGTTTCTACTGTTTTTATGTAAATGCTTTGCTTTTTATGATATGAATTATATATATCGAAATAAAGCTTTTTTACTACTACTACTACTTAAAACACGTTCTGGCCACTCTCAATGGGAGTACCACCTACCCCCAAAACAGAAATAAAAAGCCTAGGAAAATGGCTAGATAAGAACCTCGTCTTCAAAACCCAGGCTAGGAAGACAGCCACCACATGTTATGGCCTGATCAGAATCATTCGGAAAGTCAGTCCCCTCCTCCCCCCGCTCGCAAAAAGACTAGTTACCCAGGCCCTCATCCTCTTCAGATTGGATTATGGCAATGCCCTATATTTAGGTGCCCCCAAAAGAAGTCATTTCCAAGCTACAAATTATACAGAATTGAGCCGCAAGGCTGCTTACCAATATCCCTGCTCGCTGTTCAGCAAAGCCAGCCTTACATTCTCTGCACTGGCTACCAGTCCAGCAGAGAATTAACTTCAAGGCCCTCTGCATTGCACATAAATCTCTTAATAAACAAGGACCCCTAATCATCAGAGACATGATTACACCTTACAGAGCTAACAGGTCACTTCGCTCCAACGAGCTCCACCTTGCTACCATTCCCAGAATAAAAAAGGCCAGGAGCGGAGGTAGGCTTTTTCCACTCAATGCCTCCAAATTATGGAACGCCCTCCCAATCCATCTACGGCGTGAGTATGATAATCTAAAATTCCGCAAACAACTGAAGACCTGTCTTTTCATATAGACTAGCTCCATTTCATCCTTCGTACTCCTTCAGCACTGCGACGCCTATGGGTAGCTTCGTGCTCTACAAATGCCTAAAATACAAATACAATACATGTACATATAGAAATTAGGAAGTAGGTAAATCACAGTCACTATAATAGTACATTTGAAACATCTTATCCAGAAAAAACATACAGAACAAAAGTAAGGTAACATTGACCATATATATTGAGGTGTTCTCCTGACCACATCATTACGCTGAGACGCTAGCATCAATTACTATTATAAAAGACATTTAATTCTCTGTCTATGCTAAGACCAAAGTCCATAGCGTGAAGTTTTATTATCCTACTGGTTTCCATTTTCCTTAACATGTATGTTCTGTTCCCTCCCCATGGATGATCTTGAGCCATCCCTCAGCAGCACCATGACAGGTATTGAAATGTGATGTCATTAGTGATGTCATTTGAGATGTCATCATGTCATGATTGATGTCACTGGCCATGTCATTAGTGATGTATTATGTGATATCATCAGCAGTGGATTGCGGGCGTGCAAGTTATAGTTAGCTGAACTAACTATAATGGGGGAATTTGAATGGTTTTGTATGAGTGAAATGTCCAGCTAACTATAACATGTGTGAAACCTATGTTTTTTTCAGTAAATTTCTAAGTTTTTTTTAAATGCTAATTCCGAACTATAACGTGGCTGAAACCGATGTTTTTTTCAGTGAATTTATAAGGTTTTTTAAATGCTAATTCCTAACAAAACGTGGCTGAAACCTATGGTTTGTTCAGTGAATTTCAAAGATGTTGTAAATGATCATTTTTAAATGTATTAATTGTTATTTTTTTTATGCTGATTTACTACATTGTTTTAAACAATTTATTTTTAGATATTTTATTATTTAAATTACATGACATATTTTTAATATAAATTGAAAAATAAATGTGTTTAAAAATATTAAAATTGTAATATTTGTTTTTTTATTTTATATTTTTTTAATGTATATATATTTTATATAGCAGGCAATGAAATCCTATGGAAGGAAATTCAAGTTAGTGGTAAGTACGGTTAAAATTACTTTTCAGGATCAGTACTGGGCTAACAGATGCAGCACTGAGGTCTCTCCTGATAACAGGTGAGTAAATCGGAATTAGTAGATCGGCTAATTTTAGAGACATTTTTTAAAGATCCAAAACTCCACACTTAGAAGAAATTCCAAGTGAAACCAGTCAATGTTTGCCTTTGGAAGGAAATTTAAGTTACTGTAAGTATGGTTACAATTACTTTTCAGGATCAGTAGTGGGCTGAAAGATGAAGCACTGAGGTCTCTCCTGATAACAGGTGAGTTAATCGGAATTCGTAGTTCGGCTGATATTAGAGGAATTTTTTAAAGTTCCAAAACTCCACACTTTGAAGAATTTCCAAGTGAAACCAGACAATGGATTCCTATGGAAGGAAATTCAAGTTACTGTAAGTACGGTTAGAATTACTTTTCAGCATCAGTAGTGGGCTGAAGGATGCACCACTGAGCTCTCTCCTGATAACAGGTGAGTAAATCGGAATTCGTAGTTCAGCTGATTTTAGAGGGATTTTTTAAAGTTCCAAAACTCGACACTTAGAAGAATTTCCAAGTGAAACCAGTCAGTTCAGTTCAAAATCAAAGTTTATTTGAAAAATTGTCCTTAAACAGATAAAACATTTTAAAAAACACGTCAATGTTACATTAAAAAACTTTAAAGCAATATATGACTTATAACTCATTAAAATGGATCAAACACGACTTGGGCTAGTCAAAATTTATAATTCGTTCAACTTTTTGCATATATCTCCCTAGTGCACAAGTAATATCTAAATTCATCATTTCTGTTAGGAGAACACTTGCAGCAAGTCTATTATGTATACCATATTTTGTTTAAATGGGCCATAAAATCTCTTTTCGTGGTTCTAAAAGCTTTGTACAATCCAATAAAATATGCATCATATCGCATGTAGTTCCCAATATACACTTACAGTTTCCAATACTATCTATCATATCTAATTTCACTCTGGTATTACAATAATACGGATTCAATCCAGATCTTTGTCTTAGAACTTCTCTCCTCAACCATCTATTCGGTAATCTATCCATATAAGGGAAATATGTGTCTTTTAACCAGGCCTGGGCAATAAACTGTACCGACTTTTTTGTCGCTAAGTAATCTTGGTCCTCGGCTCGGGATACTTCATATCCCACCTCCCTAAGAGCCTTCCTTGTAACTTCCATTTGGAGGGTCACTTACATTCAGTCTCAGCAATTTACCAACCATCTTTAGGGAATTTCTAACCCCTTTAGCCCATGATCATTCACTCATCAAGGCTTCCCTCCATTGTGAGACTTTTAGATCTTCCTCAGTGCCCAAGTGCTGCCAGAATCTAACTAAGGCCATACAGACTGTAATCTTCCAAGAGATTACACATGTTTCTAACCTTACAGCTTGCACCATTGAACATTTAGGGAGTGAGAATAGATTTTTCAAAGCTTTTCCCTCCTCTACGTCCCAACCATGTTTACCACCCAAAAACAGTACCTCTGCCCCATATAGAAATTGCGGGGGCACCATAGCTAAATATGCCTTTAGGGCCGGCCTTTCTGATTTTTCTCCTTAGCTTCCATTAAATTTCTTAAGGCCATTTATTGATGCTGCTGTCCTTATTCTACATGCATCTAGGTGGGTTGTCCATTTAAGATTTTTCTGAAACCACATACCTAGATACCTGTATTCTTCTACAGTTTCCAACTTCTCAAAGCCTAGGTACCAGTTATATCTTATTTCCCTTCTCCCAAAACATAGAATCTTTTTTTTGTCCATGTTGACTACTAACTTTTCCGACTTACAATACTCATAGAAACTGTTCAACTTTCTTTGTAACCCGATCTCAGTTTGGTCAAAAATTACCAGGTCGTCTGCGTATAAAAGACATGCTATATGTTCCCCATTTATCTTAGGGCTTGCCCCCCTTGCTCTACCTAAAATTGAGGGTAGATCTGCTATAAAGAGAGAAAACAGTTGGGGGGCCAAAACACACCCTTGTCTTAGCCCATTTCCAATCTCAATTTTTCTAGATATACTCCCATCTGTATCTAAAATAATCCGTGCCCAGTTTGCAGTATGCAGAAGTTGTATCAGGCTCAACAATACTCTGGGAATATCATAGCCAATCAGTGTCTCCCACAGCTTCCCTTGGTCCACTAAGTCAAAAGCCGAAGTGAAACCAGTCAATGTTAGCCTATGGAAGGAAATTCAAGTTACTGTAAGTATCTTATCTTATCTTATCTTAACCAGAATTGATACAGCGCACGTTCACCCGGGGGTTTCTTGGCACTCACCAATAGGTCTAGAAACTGAACCCAGGGAAGAGAAATGGAGTACTAGGCCAGCGTCTGAACAAACAGCCAAGTTTTAAGCTGCCGCCTGAACTGAAGGAGAGTGGTGGAGGAGCGGATCTCCAAAGTGAGGGAGTTCCACAGTTTAGTGGCAAGCTTGGCAAACCTGCGACCTCCCTTCCGTTGGAATTTAAAACGGGGGACATTCAGAAGAATCTGAGAAGCGGACCGCAGGTTGCGTGGAGGAGTGTACTTGGCCGAAAGTTCCTGGATGAACCTAGGACTGCGTGCTCAAAGAGCTTTAAAAGTCACGCAGGCAGTTTTAAAAAGTGTACACTGTGTAATAGGAAGCCAGTGAAGTTGCTTCAGCAGCGGTCTGGCAGATTGCCAGCATGGGAGGCGATAGATAAGTCTGGCTGCTTGATTTTGGGCCAACTGGAGGCGTTTACTGAGAGCCACAGGGAGGCCCAGGTAGATGGCATTAGCATAATCTAAGTGTGATAATGCCAGTGCCATCACAACCTGGGTAAAAGCGGACTGAGTAAGCATTCAGCTGATCTTTTTTATTTTCCGAAGCTGAAAAAAGCAGGATGACACCACTGCATTAACCTGAGGCTTTAGTGAGAGCTCGTCATCAATATGTATTCCTAGACTTTTGACCAATTTGGACGAGTAGGGGGCCGACCGAGTTTGGGGGGCAAATAATGTGGCCCCCAGAGAAGTTTGCTTTTCCCGAAGAGGACCAGCTCTGTCTTTTCAGGATTCAATTTAAGATGGTTACTGTCCATCCAGTGACCTATAAAGAGCATGGTGCACTGAAATTGGCAAACAGATTCTCGGGAGTCATCAATGGTTAAAGTGAGTTGCAGATCATCTGCATAATTAAAAGTAGTGACTTTGAAATGTTTTAATGAGAGCAACAAATGAAGCATATAAATATTAAACAAAATAGGTGATAAGGAAGAACCCTGGGGACCCCACAAGTGGTGTGAAGTTTTGATGAGGAGAAGCGAGGTAGACCAACAGCTTGTGAGCGGTCACTAAGGAAGGATCTGATTAAGCATGGGCGAATTTTGCGAATCTCGCGTTCGCGAATTTTGCGGATTTGCGAATTCGCAATCCGCAAAATCCGCGAATTCTCGCGAATTTGCAGATTTTTTTTTGTGTTCGCAAGTGTTTCTGCCAGTTTGCGAGGATTTGGTACTAGTTCGCAATTGCGAACTTACTTGTCGGCTCGCAACGGTCGCGACTATGTTGTTTCTACGTCTGGTTCATCATCACAGCCTCCCAGCACCCTCTGTTTCACCACTGGCACCCTCTCTTTGACCCATGCCACCCTCTGTTACATCAATGCCACCCTCTGGTTCATCATCACTGTAGAAGATGGGGGGGAAAAGCAAGCCCACCTGCCCTGCTTGAACTGACATGAATTAATTTGGGGTTACTTTATTAACAACACCTGCCCTGCCCCAACTGACAATAATGAATTAGGGGCTAATTAATGTGTCACTGAAAGAATTTGAAGTTCCAGCCTGGCGCCTGCTTGTCTGCTCCTTTAGCTGTAAATCAGGACCTTTGTGGCATACAGTTAAGGTCAGAGCAGGGTCACACAATAGTTGCAAGCAGGCAACCGAATTCTGGAGGGCCCCCTCAGGAAGCACTACAGGGAATCGTTACAAATCATGAGGTTGACCTTTTGCACCTGCTCATTGCTTTTGCTTTTGCAAAAATCGTTTTTCGGTTTTTTCGCGCTATTCGCGGGGCGCGGCGTCGTGCGAAACCGACCGCGGAAGCCGCCAATTCGTGCGAATGAGCTTTTTATTTTTTTGCGGCTTGTTGTTTCGCGAGTTTTTTTGCAGTATTCGCGAGCCGCTTGCAGCGCAACACGCGAATTTACCCCAAGGTCGAGTACGGGCGCGGCCATTTTGTTTGCGTGACGTATTTCCGTTTCCGCCCGCTATGTATAATCTCGCGCAGTAAGCGCATTGCGAGTAGAGGTTCGCACGAGATCGCGAGGAAAATCTCGCGCGAACTTACTTTCGCGCTCGTGAACGGGCGCCGGCCATCTTGTTTTTCATTCATTTCCTGTGTCTGGGCATGGTGTTTAATCCTCTTGCTATCTTTGCCATCCTTTGCTTGTTTTCAGTTTTTTTTTTACGATTTTGCTTCTTATCTATCCCTCTCTTTTCCTAGCTGTATATTTTTGTCTTTTCTGCTATTTTTCTTTACTTTTAAACTACTTTTTTAAACTCTTTTCTTTTCTTCTTCCCTATCCTATTCCTTCCTAATTTTCTACTTCCTACCTTACCTGCCCAGACCATGGTGAAGCCAGGCGCCGTGAAGCTGCCCAGGCACTTGAGGGTGGCAGCGGCGGCGGGGAGGAGGAGTCCTGGACCCCGTGCCAGGACACCATGCGGTCGATTGAGGGGGGAGCAGGTGATGCGACGGGAGATCTTCAGCCCGGAGGAAGTGGGCGCGCTGGTCTACTTCGTCCAGCGCCGCCTGCCCAGGACCATCGCGGGAGGCGGCAGGATCGCGGCCGGCGGCTACAACATGCGGGAGCGCCGGAAGCGGTGGGAGAAGGTGTGCTGGGCCATATCCCACCTCTATGGGGTCCAGCGCACCTACAGCCAGGTCACCCATCGCTGGACGGACCTCCTGGACCGGGAGCGCGACCTGCTGGACCAGCTCGGCTTGGAGATCCCCGGGCTTGGTGAGTAGTAGTAGCCATTTCATCACTCACTACTATGATGTTTTCTCCTGCTCTGTGTTGTTGTATTGCAAATATTTGTTTTTTACATGGAGCAAGCCAATAATGCCGCTGATGACGATTACATTGTAGTTAAATTATATTTCAAAATCTTCTGTGCATTTCAGGTGCACTGCTCTCCTTCTCAGTGGCGTTGCTACTATGCTTATTTGTTTTCTATTTTGTGGTCTCATTGGCCTGAGTAACTATTATGTATGAGTGTACTTTACAGAACTGCGTAATGCTAGACACTAGGGGGCAGATTACATTTACAAGCCCCTTGCGCCACGTTTACGTTGCCTTGCGTGACGCAACAGCGGCGTAAACGTGCCGCATCCCTGCGAGTCATTTACAGCATGACGCATCTAGGGAGATGCGTCACGTTATAAAGCCATGGGCCTGCACCACAATGGGTGCGTTCCTAGTACGCAGGGTGGGCGGTCCGGCGGCTGTGCGCCTCGCAAAATTGCCTGCGTGAAATCTACAAGATTTAACGCAGGCACTTCTGCGACGCTGCTACGTTAATTCAATTCCTTATGCCTGCTTGAAGCAGGCGAAAGGACTGACACAGCATGTTAAGTATTGGGTGGCCCTGAGCATTACTGGAGTTGCATTGCGTTGGCAACGTGACTCCAGCGATGCGCCGCTCTTACGTGACGAGATGCGTCACGCAAGTGCCTACCCTTGCGCCAGGGCGCGCCGCATTGTAAATGAGGCGCATCTGCCGTGTCGCAAGGGTAGTTTTGCGTGACGCATTTGATCTGGCGCATCTCTGGAGATGCGCCAGAACGCGTGAGTAAGTATGCCCCTAAGGGGCAGAATTGCAATTACCGTCGCATTCCTGCAAAGTAGCAGGGATGCGCCATTAATTGTGTGGCCCGCTACCACCACCAAACATGGTGCGCCGTATTTGCAATGCGGCGCACCATGGGCCCAAAACGTCACCGAAGCTTTACTGCTGGAGTTGCGTCGCAACGATGGCGCAGCTCCAGCAATGCTCTGGGGTACCCTATCTCCCCAATGCTGGGTCAAGCCGTACGTCTGCTTCAAGCAGGTGCAGGGTTTGTGTGACGCATCATTGTCCTAAAGGTGACTGATTGAAATTTTGTAGATTTCCCTCAGCCACTTTTAGGATGTGTTCCAGCGCAGGAATGCCCTCCCTTGCGCCGGAACGCCCCCTGATGGCGCAGGGCTTTATAACGGGATGCATCTCCCAAATGCGTCACGTTGTTATAATATTATACGCCGCACCATGGCGCCCTTTTTTGTTTAGCTGCTGCGTCACAAAAGTCACGCAAGAACGGAGCAAAAGAGCCGCAAGGGGCTTAAATCTGCCCCTTCCTTTGTACCCCTGACAATAAGAAAAATAGTGGCGGTGGATTGATAGTTTGACTATTTAAATGACTGGTAATGTAGCAGGCAACTGTTAGTGTTGTCACTGATCTGACTGAAATCACAATGGAGTTTGTCTGTCACTTTGCGTCTTGCCTGCGGACTGCTGCCTGCCAGTCCTAGGTGAACCTTTCAGTACTTTGTTTAGTGAGTTACCTGACTTTTGAAGTCACAGGTCCGCAAATAAATGAAAACTAACCCTAATCAATATAATTTCGCGGAAATATTTTGTTATTGTTCTTTTGAAATGTTTGATTTGGTTGACATTGACAAGCAACAATCATCCATGTTTTCTGTTCTTTCTTTCATGTTGTACGTCAGCTCCCCCCAGGGGCGAGGGGAGGACACAGGAGCAGCAGGCGGCGGATGCTGTTCAACAGGGCCAGGATCGGGCAGGCGAGGGCTCCTTTGCTGGCCCCAGTAAGTTTTCATTTTAGACTAGTACCTATTTTTCCTAGCGTTCCTCATTTGATTTTTTCAAAATCGTCTTTGATCTTCTTGTAGACTGTATCTAAATTCTTATCCTGCCTCTACTATGACTCCCTGTGGTATTACTAGATTATTCTTATTAGTCTGTCTGTGTAGCTAACTAAGATTGCACAGTTGGCGAAACTCCCATTCTAGTCAGCAATAGCTCTATCAACTTAGTGCAGTCCTCTGGGATTGTCCATAATGTCTTTTGAAGTGTTCTATCTGCTTTGAAAATTCCCAACTATAAAATGTGAATGACCACCAAGAAATAATAAGATACTACCTTTTAGTTTGGATAGGAGAACAATCCATACCACTACAGTGGCGCGGACAATTCTTCTGCAGAAACAGAACTATGGACAATAAATAGTGCATTGCTTATGAATTATAATAGGCGCTGTTAGAGTTTCCACATACCTCTGTGATAACAGACTTTGAACCCCCAATGTCCTTACTGACTGACTACTACATAGTGTGGCACAGTCATTTACCTCCCGAATTCATCGATCATTGATCCCCAATGATGATTATTATCCAACGTAGCTGAAGAGTACGGAGTCAGAGTCAAGAAGTGTCAGAGGCACGGACTCATGCTTGCAAAAATTGCAAAACTTTTCGCTCAGTCACTCTAGTCACTCTGGACCAAAAAACACAGAGTCTCTCTAAGTTTAAAAGCTTTATTAAAAGTAAACACATTTATTAAAATGAAGTCATAATAAAAAAACGAAACGTTTAACTGAGAATGTAAAAGTGGTTAGTGCTGACGATTAATTGAAGACATTTCTTGTGGTCGAGCCGAGCTCTCACCTTGTTTCAACTTGATCTTGTTGTTAGAAGTCCATCTTCTGTCTGTGTGGAAAAAAATGGTGCGTGTTAAAAAGCCAGCCTTCATCAGTTGTGCCAAAAAGTGCTGCATTACATTGTTTTCACATGTCTTCATTCCTTGACCAAATACTAGTGAGTGGTTTATTCTAACATTCTTAAATGTACTTTGTAGGTGGAACATCTGGTGGCGGGGCCAACGCGGAGGTGGTGGTGGTGCTCGACACGGAGGCGGAGGGCAATTCCTCAGGGGAGGATGCGGCGGTTCCAGTGCCGGCTGTGAGAGATCAGACGGTGGTGGTGGCGGGCAGAGGTAAGCTCTTATATATTCCTTACTTATTGAGATTGAAGACGTGGCTGGGAAGGAAAGAATATGAGATGCATGGCTGGGTGAATGATGAAGCAATGATTGGTGGAAGGACAACAGCCTGGGCGGGTGACACAGAAACTGTATGTGTCCATATACCTGGATCATGCTACTATCTGACTCTTAGATAGCATATGTGTATCTAGAGCAGGGGTACTCATAGTACGGCCCGCGGGCCGGTGGCGGCCCGGCAAGCCTTCCTTGGCGGTGTGCAGACCTTCCAGACAATCACTGCTCCCCCGGCCCCCACAGAGCAGAGTGGAGATGCAGGGCCACAAAGAGGTGAAATAGAACAAAGCCTCTGCTCTGTGGGGCCGGGCAAGCAGTGATTGTCAGGGTGGAGATGCAGGGGCGCTACAACAAACAAAGCCTCAATAATATGTTAATGGTCTTTTAAAGACCTGTTAAGTACTTTGGTGTGGCTGTCTGTGTGTGCGCGTTGAGGAAGCTGTCTCAGCCCGGGCTGAAGGCTGACACAGACAGACACACACACAGTGAGATGACAGAGGGGGAGGGAGAGGGAGGGCAGGAGGGAGAGAGAGATGGAGAGGGAGGGCAGGAGGGAGAGCATGAGTGAGAGAGATGTATGTAAATGCTGGGTCTGGTGGCTCAGTGGATGAAGGCATCTGCTGCAGGGACCTGTGTGCAACCTCATGGTCACAAGTTTTCGTTTTGCTTTAGCCCCGCCCCCTCTGACTCCGCCCCCACCAGTGCAGCCCTCGGCCACAGACTACACTGTAAATTTAGCCCCTGAGAGAAAGTTTTGAGTACCCATGATCTAGAGAGAGTAGACGGTCAGTGGATGAACTAAGTGTAACTTTGAAGAGCATGTAACACTGCACCCGCACGTCCGTTCCAGTGTAGGAAAGGCAAGGAAAAGAAGTTTTAATTTTGTCCAAATACTACCATCAATAGTAGCAGTAGTTTGTATTGCAAGCACAGCATAGATCCGGTTATTAGGGTGGCCACTCCCTACCTCTCTTAATAAGTTTAGTAGTACTCAGTCATTCATGTGTGGATGTATCACTGGTCACTCAATAAAAAGCAAAGCACCTAAAGTCATCCCATATATAAGCAAAAACATCCCATGTGAAGTGATAGATAATCCGATTATTTATCTTCTTCAATTTTCCATTTCTAGTACTCATTTCCACTGTAGGGTGAAAGTTAAATTAATTAAGCAGTAGCCCTTGAGTTGTAACAGAGTATTCTCAGTGCCACCCGTAATAGAAAAGTAAGAGCTTCACCACCTGCATGTACTGGACGGGTACAGTAACGCAACGCAAGTCTAGGTCACTCCTCATGGCGTGCGTCTCTTTTTCTCGGGTGCAAGTTTACTGCGCTGGCATTATGCCGGCTTGCTGAAGATAACGTACCAATTTTCCTAAACAAGAGACAAGAAGAAGAATAAGACTGGTGTACTTTCATAGTCGACTCCAATGGAAGTCCATAGTGCTTGTAGAATTTGTTCCTTAAACTCCCACTAATGTTAGAGCAAGGATGAAGAAGTTTGAGGTTAGATAGATACTGGCCTCAATAGTTATGTAATGCGCTTGCAAGTTGCTAGTTGTAGTGCAACACAAATTTCTGCTGAATGATTGAGTTAATCTTAAAGAGCATTGGTTACAGACTATGTCTTTCTTTCTTCATATAGGTTCTCCTTCCAAACGAACAAGGAGGAAGGAGCTGGCTAGAGCGGCCCGGCAACGGAGGATCGATGCCACTGTGGCCGAATATCGGCGGCTGGTGGCCCTGGAGGACGAAGAAAGTGTGCAGTCGACCACAACAACTACGTCGTCTGCATCGGCCTCCGTGCCCCCACGGGCTGCCACCCAGCACAGTGGTCCACCCAGACTGAGCCGGGCTGCCAAAGCCAAACGCCACCGCCGAGTAGCAAGGACAACAGCTTCCTCTCACAGCCGTTGCACCTGCAAGGCATTGAAGGCACGCCTGCGCCGCAGTACCCTGATGGTGTCCCGCCTCCAGCAGGAGCTCCACCACTTTTCAAATGAGTTGGAGGGGCTCCGCGTAGAGCACGCCTTGCTCCGCCAGGAGCATGATGCCCTGGCCCAAAAAGTAGACAGCATCCACCCATAGTGTCCCTTGCCCCTTTTTTAGAGACTTTTGGGGGGTGGGAATTGGGAGTTGGGTTTTTGGGGACTTTTGAAGGACAATCGTTGGGGTTAGGGAGGGTCTTGCGGGAGATTATTTTGTTAGGGATATAAATATACTTTTTCAAACTTTATCTGAGCATACCCGTTTCTTACTGCTTGCCTGGTGGGTGGGGGTTTAACAGTAACTTTGTTTTCCTGAAAGTTTAGTTCCAGTTTCTTCCTTTAAGTGTAAATGCCCAAATGTTTTCAACACTAAGTGCCTCTCACAGAGTAAGTGAAGTGAATCCAAGAGTCCTAGGACTTTAGTAGTACTACCGTCAGTCTCTCGTCTCTCCTACTAATACTCCATTATACCCCCAAACCACCAAACGCTTATCTTACCTGTAATTTGTGTTTGAAAGTAGGGCTAGACCCAGGGCTGGCTCCACGGGAAACAGCGAATAAGGTTGGCAATCTTGGTCGGATAAAATTTCCTCATAGCGGTGGTACTAGTGGTGTGACACAGTGGCAGTTGCATGCCTATGAAAAAAAAGAAAATTAAATCTGGTTTGTCCTCCTGAGCAATTCAACGGTACAATAGAGAATATAGCAGGTGACAGAAGTACACTAGAACAGTGCCACATTGTAGCCTAACAAATGGTAAAGTATAACTACTAATTCGGTTGAAGTTCTTTGACATTAGCCATGGGTCTTTGTCAAGCAGAGTAAGAATATATCCTCGGATTTCTTCACCAGCCTGTTGCTATCACCTTATCCTCCCCAGCAAGTGTGTGGATTTATTGCTGTAATTTAGTCACACATCAATCAAAATCACACAGCCCGGGGGAAGAGGGTTAGGGTTTGAAAAATGGATGGGTACGGGGGTTTTTGGGAAAGGTTTTGGGAGACAAGAAAAAATAGCACAGCATGGACAAACAATTGTGAACATAAACAAATCTTTGGGTACAAACCTATCCATCAATCTTTGAAAGTGCATGCACTACTGCATGCATGTCAGTGAAAAGTAAGTAGTACTTTCGACAACTGTGGAAGAAAGAATGCGACAGTACAGGGCCTGTGTGGAATTATTCATAACGATATTCAACATAAGGTCTCTGTAGCCAGATACCAGAGAGCCTTGCTGGTCACTATAAATCCATTCACAACAACACTCAATGGGGTTGGTCTGGAAGGTATAGTAGATAGAAAAGGAGAAATTGCTTTTTTTCTAGGTGTCCCCTCACTCACCAGGGTTGCCCCTTGGCGACATGCTTCATCATTGGGGCCATCCCAGTCCTCTACGGGCTGGGGCGTGCTGCGACTTGCGAATTACGTGGGAGCACTTACAAATGACTATGTGTGGTGCAGATGTGATAGTGGAGTGGACTAAGTGATGTGTTAAGGGATCAATTTAGAAGCAGAGAGAGATCCAAGAAATGCAGTCACAGTCAGAGAAAAAGGCAAGGGATACTGTATCTATGTTGTTGTAGTTGTCCTGTTGGAAGTGGTAAGTAAGTTGCCTGCAGAAAAAAAATCCTCTTATTAGCGGCACTCCTCCATTGCAGCCGACGCTTCGTCCATCGATGTTGGTCACCAGAAGACACCCTGTAAAAAAAGCACAGCATAGACAAAGAATTGAACATGAACAATTATTTGGGTACAAACCTATCCATCAATCTTTGAAAGTGCATGCACTACTGCAATGCATGTCAGTGAAAAGTAAGTAGTACTTTCGACAACTGTGGAAGAAAGAATGCGACAGTACAGGGCCTGTGTGGAATTATTCATAACGATATTCAACATAAGGTCTCTGTAGCCAGATACCAGAGAGCCTTGCTGGTCACTATAAATCCATTCACAACAACACTCAATGGGGTTGGTCTGGAAGGTATAGTAGATAGAAAAGGAGAAATTGCTTTTTTTCTAGGTGTCCCCTCACTCACCAGGGTTGCCCCTTGGTGACATGCTTCACCATTGGGGCCATCCCAGTCCTCTACGGGCTGGGGCGTGCTGCGACTTGCGAATTACGTAGGAGCACTTACAAATGACTATGTGTGGTGCAGATGTGATAGTGGAGTGGACTAAGTGATGTGTTAAGGGATCAATTTAGAAGCAGAGAGAGATCCAAGAAATGCAGTCACAGTCAGAGAAAAAGGCAAGGGATACTGTATCTATGTTGTTGTAGTTGTCCTGTTGGAAGTGGTAAGTAAGTTGCCTGCAGAAAAAAAATCCTCTTATTAGCGGCACTCCTCCATTGCAGCCGACGCTTCGTCCATCGATGTTGGTCACCAGAAGACACCCTGTAAAAAAAGCACAGCATAGACAAACAATTGAACATAAACAATTATTTGGGTACAAACCTATCCATCAATCTTTGAAAGTGCATGCACTACTGCAATGCATGTCAGTGAAAAGTAAGTAGTACTTTCGACAACTGTGGAAGAAAGAATGCGACAGTACAGGGCCTGTGTGGAATTATTCATAACGATATTCAACATAAGGTCTCTGTAGCCAGATACCAGAGAGCCTTGCTGGTCACTATAAATCCATTCACAACAACACTCAATGGGGTTGGTCTGGAAGGTATAGTAGATAGAAAAGGAGAAATTGCTTTTTTTCTAGGTGTCCCCTCACTCACCAGGGTTGCCCCTTGGTGACATGCTTCATCATTGGGGCCATCCCAGTCCTCTACGGGCTGGGGCGTGCTGCGACTTGCGAATTACGTAGGAGCACTTACAAATGACTATGTGTGGTGCAGAAGTGATAGTGGAGTGGACTAAGTGATGTGTTAAGGGATCAATTTAGAAGCAGAGAGAGATCCAAGAAATGCAGTCACAGTCAGAGAAAAAGGCAAGGGATACTGTATCTATGTTGTTGTGGTTGTCCTGTTGGAAGTGGTAAGTAAGTTGCCTGCAGAAAAAAAATCCTCTTATTAGCGGCACTTCTCCATTGCAGCCGACGCTTCGTCCATCGATGTTGGTCACCAGAAGACACCCTGTCCACTGCCTGCCTGATGCTGAATTGTGGCTCGCTAATGTGAAGCCTGACTCCATCCTTTTTTCCCCATTGCAGAGACTGAAACCCGGCCTGTAATTATTCGACGAAAAACAGGAAGTGATATAATATTACAACACCACTGATAAATAAATATAAGGTTTGTAGGCTGTGGAGTGCAAAAAGTCACAATTTGATTTTCCTAGTAGACAGTACAATATTTTTGAAAGTGCGTACTCTGTCTGAGTCACCTTTTGAAGGATAAATAAGTAGGGGCAAATTAATGTAGCGGATCTTTCCCCTCAAGCTAGGTGTACTGTAAACTGTGTTTTAGAACAAAATTAGATCTTCCTAGCAGTGCTCCCACCCAGACCCTTACTAAAGCCAGTCGCAAAAATGTAGAAGACCCCCAATCAAATCTCAAAAAACGAGGCCTAGCAGAAAACTGGTGACAAAACTTACTTTGAAAGTAAAAGTAGGCCGAAATACCCCCTTCCTAATTACCCCTTACCCAGCGAGGATTGCATTCAAACCACTTGCAAGCAACCAAGCAAAAGTATCCATAGCCAGCATCGCTCCAAGACTTGAAATCCCCCCCCACTCAAACACATGCAATAGAAATACTGCTAACCCTAACGAACCCTAAGTTAAGAATAGTGGCAAAGGCTTTCTTTAACTATGCCAAATCCCCCCTTTCTGTTATCCTCTCCATCCTCGGGATCAGTTTGTGGTATAAATAGGCCACCTCCAGATCTATCCAAGCCCCGAATGCTATTATAGCCGTGGGCTAGAGAAGGATCAGGTGAGGGCAAAAAACAGGAAGGAAAGGAAGGGGTCTGCATGGAGGGAGAGCTGTGAAGACAGAAAACAAAAATAATGATTGGTATCAACTCTAATGAATGTTTTCTTACTACTATGGCTAACAAGCAGGATGTACTGTCTATACCTGTAACTGGAAAGCAGACAGCACTAACTCAGGAGATACTTCTCTTCCACTGAGAACACGAAAATTCAGCCTGTGTCTGCCTTTCCCTGTAAACACAAACCTCAATATTGGAACAGCCCATAAGACCCAGGTAATAGCAGACCTATACTGGTAAAGAAGGATACTACATACCCTGATATCTTTCCAACAGAGTCCTGAAGAAACGTAGCCGGAGTTCCTATTTAAGATAATAACAGTCACAGTATCTCCCTAAACTTAACAAGGGTTACGTCACCCAAAAGAAATGAGAACCAGGGTTACCTGAATCATTGTGCGTTCAGGTGCAGGAAAGCAAAACTCTTTGTCCCAGCCTGGGACCTAATGATGTGAATCCTCCGCAATAGCCGATGCAAGAAGGCTTTCCAACGGAGGATTCAATTCGTTAGATAACGTACTCAAACAAACAAATGTTTCCTCCGCAATAGCCGTTGCAAAAAGGCTCACCAACGGAGGAAACGGAATCGGAATAAACCCCTCTACTCGGAGTTGAGCACTCGTGTCCTCCGCAAGAGCCAAAGCAAAGAGGCTCGCCAACGGAGACACGCGAACTGGAAACACGGCACAAGAAAGTCCGTCCTCCGCAATAGCCGGTGAAAAAGGCTCTCCAACGGAGGACTAAACAAAGCCATAAAGCGGGAAATACTCTCGACAGACTTGCTCCAAACCTCAGGGTCGACAGGAACGCTGGCGGTCACGAACCAAAATATCCGACATCGGATGCAGGAAGTGGTGTCTAATTTATACCCCGCCTCCTAACAGCAGAGCATTCTGGGACTTGTAGTGTCTACCCCGTCCGTACCCTTATTGTTACATCGAGGCGCGACAGAATCTCACAGTACATCCCCCCTCACCTAGAGCGCCGAAGGGGACCGGGGCGCTCAGGAAATTGGCGATGATAAGCAGCCACCAGGCGAGGAGCATGAACACCAGGCGCCGGCTCCCACGAGTTCTCTTCGGGACCGTAACCTTTCCAAGCCACCAGATACCTAAGGCCACGTCCCCGCCACCTTGAGTCCAGTATGCCCTCCACCTCGTACTCCAGGCCTTCAGGGACCAGCAGAGGGGGAGGAAGGCGCCTTACCACCGCAGATGCAGGCTTGAGCAGGGGCACATGGAAAACGGGATGTATACGCAGATGTCTCGGTAACAGCAACTTCACCGCCACCTGGTTGATGCGCTTCACAACACGGAACTGACCAATGAAGCGAGGGTTAAACACACTGTAACGTCTGAACATAGAATTCCGGGTGGACAACCACACCCAATCCCCCACCTGATACAAAGGACCTGGCCGACGTCTCTTGTCTGCCGTATTCTTATATGCCACGTTGGAAGTTTTTAGGGAGTCCTGAACCTGCTCCAATACCCTCTTGAGTTGTGAAACTCTCCTGGCAGCTTCAGGCACTGTCTCCTCTGTGTAGGGCTGTACAAATGGAAGAAACCGGGGATGATGACCGTAGGTACTATAGAAAGGTGATACTCTCGTGGCAGAATGTGTCGCATTGTTATATGCCACCTCCGCAAGCCAAAGATGCTCTACCCAGTTATTCTTACCCTGAGACACATAGCAACGCAGGAACTGTTTCAATGTCTGGTTGAGACGCTCCGTTTGTCCATCAGTCTGTGGATGGAAGCTTGTGGATAAATCCGTTTCTATATGAAGAGAGGAGCACCATGCTTTCCAAAACCTTGCAGTGAATTGTGAGCCCCTATCTGATACTATGACATTTGGTAAGCCATGCAGACGCACAACATGGATCATAAGAAGCTGCGCTAATTGACCCGCCGTAGGCACCTGAGGACAAGCAATGAAATGCCCCATCTTCGTCAAATAGTCAATGACTACCAACACTGCCATACAACCATGATCTCTGGGTAGACCTACCACAAAGTCCAACGAAATACGCTCCCATGGAGTAGAAGGGGTAGGCATAGGCTGCAGAAG
Source organism: Lissotriton vulgaris (assembly GCF_964263255.1). Classification (NCBI taxonomy): domain Eukaryota; kingdom Metazoa; phylum Chordata; class Amphibia; order Caudata; family Salamandridae; genus Lissotriton; species Lissotriton vulgaris. The sequence continues at coordinate 421,063,617 of NC_141695.1, read as the reverse complement.
CCCTGCAGGACGACGATGATCTGACTTGGCGCGAGCACAAACATCACACTCATTCACCCATCTCTTTACATCGTCTCTTATCGTTGGCCACCAACTTCTACGCTGAATTAGATCCATAGTCTTATCCCCTCCAACGTGTCCAGCACTGGGAGAATTGTGACACCATGAGAACATTTGTTTCCGCAAGGATTCAGTAGGAATCAACAATCGCCCTTCATTAATCGGAAAACCATGTTGTAAGTTGCATTCGGGATGTGCCTGCAACCATCTCTTCCATGGGTCCGCTCTTATCCCATACCGTATGCCCTGCAAAAAGGCATCAGGTTGGATACCACAGACCACCTTGACAGGGTCCACTATTGGGGTTTCTAACCCCTTCTCAGGCGTCTTCGTGGATGATTGACGGGACAAGGCATCCGCTTTTCGATTGTCTGCTCCGGGCCTGAAAGTAATGATGAAATGAAACTCTGAAAAGAAAAGCATCCACCTAAGCTGTCTAGGGGTGAGATGTCTAGCAGCTGACATAAATTGGAGATTGCGGTGATCGGTATAAACCGTCACCACGTGCTTGGCCCCCATGAGAAAATGTCTCCATTCCGTGAATGCATTCTTGATAGCCAAGAGTTCCTTTTCTGCTATGCAGTAGTTGAGTTCTGCCCCCGTGAGTTTACGTGACATAAAAGCCACTGGATGTAATTGTCCTGTGGTCTTATTTCTTTGTGAAAGAATAGCTCCTATAGCAACCTCTGAAGCGTCTGCCTCAACTATAAACGGGATATCAGGATTGGGATGTGTCAATATTGGAGCAGTGACAAACGCTTCCTTTAGAGTTACAAACGCCTCCTGGGCTTTCTCATCCCACCCAAACCTTTGGTCTTTTTTCAGCAGTCTGGTTATGGGAGCCACCACCTTTGAGAACTGGTTGATAAAGCACCTGTAAAAATTGGCGAATCCTAGGAAGCATTGAACATCCTTGATGTTTCGGGGAATTGGCCAGTCACGAACAGCTTGAATCTTTCTTTCCGCCATTTCCTGCCCCTGAGGGGTGAGCATAACCCCTAAAAACTCTACGGTGGTGACATGAAAGTCACATTTGGACAGTTTGCAGTATAGGTGGTGTTGTTGTAATATACTCAGGACAGATTTGACATGCTGTACGTGCATATCCTCCGACTCAGAATAGATGAGTATATCATCTATATATACTATGACATGTCTATCAAGTATTTCTCTCAACACGTCGTTTAAGAAAAACTGGAACGCCGCAGGGGCGTTACAAAGCCCGAAAGGCATGACCAGGTATTCGAACAACCCATACCTGGTCTGGAAAGCCGTTTTCCATTCATCCCCTGCTCTCATTCTCACGAGATGATATGCTCCTTTCAAGTCTAACTTGGTGAATACCTTGGCCTTTTTCACCTGTTCCAATAGTACGTTAATTAACGGCAGAGGGTATCTGTTTTTTACCGTTACTGCATTGAGGGCTCGAAAGTCTACACAGGCTCTTAATTCCCCATTGGCCTTGGGGATGAAAAACAAAGGGGATGCCGCCGGTGATCTTGAAGGGCGTATAAACCCCAATTCCAATAGTTTGTCTAAATATGTTCTTAAGTAAGCGTTTTCCGGCTCCGTCAACGCATACAGCCTACCCTTGGGAATCACTGCCCCAGGAATTAATTCAATCTGGCAATCGTATGGCCTATGTGGAGGCAACTCTTCGGCCAATACTTCATCGAATACCCCTTCATAGTCCTGATTTACCTCTGGTAGAGTTACTGCCTTTTCTGCTGCCGTGGCTATCTGATCCCCACATGCCAAAGCAAACGAAGGACTCTGTGAGTATCTAAAACAATGCTCCTCACAATGTCGGGAATTCATCACAATAGTGTCCGTTTCCCAATTGATGTCAGGGTTGTGTCTTTTAAGCCAAGGAATACCTAGGATTACCCCATACTGCGGTGCCTCGATTATGCTGAAAGAAACTCTTTCTCTGTGATACCCAAACCTCATCTCTGTCATGGCCGTCTGATAACTGATGGGCCCTGTATTCAATTTCCTGCCATCTACTGCAAACACATCGGTACCATCTTCTTTAGGGATCAGAGGAATGCCGATTCTTTCCGCTTCCTTCATGTCCATAAAAAAGCCAGTGGCCCCTGAATCCACCATAGCTTGTGTATGCACCTCCATCATGCCAATCATCAATATTATCTTGATGAATAAATGTTCTGCTCCCACTACAGTACTCAACATAGAAGGGATACTAACATGACTCCAGATAACCCCTTCATCATCCCCAGAGCCCCTTAGTTTTCCGCCGGTTTCTCCGTGGCTGCGGAAACCCCCCTATTTAAGCGGAATTTGGAAAACTTGGGTTTGACAGGGCACTCTCTCACAAAATGGCCCTTTTTGCCGCAATGAAGACAAAGACCAAATTTGCGCCTCTGTTCCTTTTCGGTAGCGGTTAAGGCCGCACGGACAGCCCCAATTTCCATGGGTTCAAGGTTGTGAGATACCGAACTGTCAGGGGTCTTCACCGGTACAGAAGAGGGAATAGTTCTGTTCTTAGCTCCGCTAACGCCTTTACGATTCTTCATCCTATGATCCAATCGTAATACCAAATTGATCAAATCCTCACATGACACTGGTTGGGGGTCTATTTGAGCTATGATATCTTGCATTTCCTCAGTTAAACCCTGATGAAAGATTGATGCTTGCTTGGCTTCTGGCCATTTAGTTTCAGCAACTAGTCGTCTAAAATGGTTCAGATAGGTCACAATATCTTGATTCCCCTGACGCAAGCCTAATAGCTCTTTATCCGCCGTATACGTATCTGCTCTTCTATCGAACACCTTCGTGAACTCAGCTTGAAATGCATCCCAATCATGTAACAATAGGTCATTTCTCTTAACTATCGGAACTGCCCATTGAGCCGCGTCCCCCACTAAATACGAAATGACGAACGCAACCTTTGACTGGTTGGTGGGAAATGATCGGGGTTTGCAAGAAAAATGCATCATCGCTTGCGTCAAAAATACTTGCACTGACCCAGCGTCTCCGTTAAATCGTTCTGGATGTGCTAACGGAATGCTAGGGGGTATTTCCACCACTACTGAACCGGCCGTACCAGACCCTGAAGCCCCAGCACTAAAAGGGTTTTTCTGGATGTTATCTAACCGGTTCCTTAATTCAGTGCTTTCTTGTCTGGAAGCTATCAACTCAGATTGCACCACGACTAAAGCAGCCATCACATCGTCCAGAGTAGCCATAACCCTTCAACTGATCAGGAGGATTAAAATTCTTGGGTCGGATATTCTGTTATCCTCTCCGTCCTCGGGATCAGTTTGTGGTATAAATAGGCCACCTCCAGATCTATCCAAGCCCCGAATGCTATTATAGCCGTGGGCTAGAGAAGGATCAGGTGAGGGCAAAAAACAGGAAGGAAAGGAAGGGGACTGCAGGGAGGGAGAGCTGTGAAGACAGAAAACAAAAATAATGATTGGTATCAACTCTAATGAATGTTTTCTTACTACTATGGCTAACAAGCAGGATGTACTGTCTATACCTGTAACTGGAAAGCAGACAGCACTAACTCAGGAGATACTTCTCTTCCACTGAGAACCCGTAAATTCAGCCTGTGTCTGCCTTTCCCTGTAAACACAAACCTCAATATTGGAACAGCCCATAAGACCCAGGTAATAGCAGACCTATACTGGTAAAGAAGGATACTACATACCCTGATATCTTTCCAACAGAGTCCTGAAGAAACGTAGCCAGAGTTCCTATTTAAGATAATAACAGTACACAGTATCTCCCTAAACTTAACAAGGGTTACGTCACCCAAAAGAAATGAGAACCAGGGTTACCTGAATCATTGTGCGTTCAGGTGCAGGAAAGCAAAACTCTTCGTCCCAGCCTGGGACCTAATGATGTGAATCCTCCGCAATAGCCGATGCAAGAAGGCTTTCCAACGGAGGATTCAATTCGTTAGATAACGTACTCAAACAAACAAATGTTTCCTCCGCAATAGCTGTTGCAAAAAGGCTCGCCAACGGAGGAAACGGAATCGGAATAAACACCTCTACTCGGAGTTGAGCACTCGTGTCCTCCGCAAGAGCCGAAGCAAAGAGGCTCGCCAACGGAGACACGCGAACTGGAAACACGGCACAAGAAAGTCCGTCCTCCGCAATAGCCGGTGAAAAAGGCTCTCCAACGGAGGACTAAACAAAGCAATAAAGCGGGAAATACTCTCGACAGACTTGCTCCAAACCTCATGGTCGACAGGAACGCTGGCGGTCACGAACCAAAATATCTGACATCGGATGCAGGAAGTGGTGTCTAATTTATACCCCGCCTCCTAACAGCAGAGCATTCAGGGACTTGTAGTGTCTACCCCGTCCGTACCCTTATTGTTACATCGAGGCGCGACAGAATCTGACACTTTCCCAACATGGATTTTCTTCAAATGACTTGCAACCAAAATTACACATTCTCACGAGTGCTCTAAGACCCCAGAACTCAGTTGCAAAAATCTAGAACACCCCGAAACACATGCAATCCTGCTGCTAGGGCTAACCCTAACGAACCCTAAGTTACAAAAAGTGCCAAAAGGCTTTTCCGCGAGGATTTTGTCCCAACCACTTCTACCCGGTATTAGACCTTCCCGGGAATGCCCCAAGACCCGCCAACCCACCCGCCAAGAAGCATAATACCCCCAAACAGGCCAAAAGCAAAATCTCATACTTACAATATTTCTCGGCCTTCGGTCCAAACGCGCTGCGTAGCTAGGCCATAAGTCGGGGTTGCCACGACGGATTTCCTGAAAAGCAAATGCAATCAAGATTAGAGTGTCCCAGCAGTGCGCCCAGACCCCGAAACCCACCCACAAACACCAGGAAGCCCCCCAAACAGGCCCCCGAAAACGCTACATTGAGCAAAATGTCAGAAATAGCCCAAAAAAAATCGGCCTGGATTTTGTCCCAACCACTTCTACCCGGTATTAGACCTTCCCAGGAATGCCCCAAGACCCGCCAACCCACCCGCCAAGAAGCATAACACCCCCAAAGGCCAAAAGCAAAATCTCATACTTGCAATATTTCTCGGCCTTCGGTCCAAACGCGCTGCGTAGCTAGGCCATAAGTCGGGGTTGCGACGACGGATTTCCTGAAAAGCAAATGCAATCAAGATTAGAGTGTCTCAGCAGTGCTCCCAGACCACGAAACTCACCCACAAACAGACGGAACCTTCCCTAAGAGCACCTAAAAGGTAAGCAAGTCATCAAAAACACAAAAAAAATTCCGCCTGGGATTTGGTCCAAACCACTTTTATCCGGTATTAGAGCTTCCCAGCAATGGCCCCAGAGCCGTCAACCCAGGAGAAAACGAGTAGAAGACCCCCAAACAGCCAAAGAACAAAAGTACAAAAATGGGGACTTTGTCAGTTTTTCACAAATTTCCCAAATCACTCCGCGCGCGCTCTGCAGCTAGGCCCTAACTCCCCTCTGCCACCATGGATTTGCTTCAAACCTCTTGCAAAGTAAAGTATCCATAGCCAGCAGTGCTCCCAGACCCCGAAACCCACCCACAAACACCAGGAAGCCCCACAAACAGGCCCCCGAAAACGCTACATTGAGCAAAATGTCAGAAATAGCAAAAATAAAATCGGCCTGGATTTTGTCCCAACCACTTCTACCCGGTATTAGACCTTCCCAGGAATGCCCCAAGACCCGCCAACCCACCCGCCAAGAAGCATAACACCCCTAACAGGCCAAAAGCAAAATCTCATACTTGCAATATTTCTCGGCCTTCGGTCCAAACGCGCTGCGTGGCTAGGCCATAAGTCGGGGTTGCCACCACGGATTTCCTGAAAAGCAAATGCAATCAAGATTAGAGTGTCCCAGCAGTGCTCCCAGACCACGAAACTCACCCACAAACAGACGGAACCTTCCCTAAGAGCACCTAAAAGGCAAGCAAGTCATCAAAAACACAAAAAAAATTCCGCCTGGGATTTGGTCCAAACCACTTTTATCCGGTATTAGAGCTTCCCAACAATGGTCCCAGAGCCGTCAACTCACCTGCAAAGAGGTACAACAACACCCCCACAAGTGCTGAGTCTTTCTTCATTGGGCGTAAACCAGCCCTCTGGTTTGATGGAAATAGGAGTCTGGAGGAGGAGGATAGAGGAGCATGTTCTTCTGAACTTGTGAACCTGAGGAATGCAGACTGCGGCAACTTCAAATCAATTAGCAAACCAGTGAAGACAGTTCTGCTGATGGGTTTGATTTTGTGATTATCTGATTAAAGTTTGAAATATATTAACTGTGCACAACAAAGAAAGACAGACACACAGGAATAAAAGTGAATAAGGACGAAAAAGAAAGTTATTGATTCGTTGTCTCATTTTCAGGGCTCGGTATCACAGTCCAGGAATAAGAATAAGGCTTCGTCATCATACTCTGCGAATTCAGGCAGGGTGAGCTCAGTGTCACCTGACAGAGTAGAAATTCCCTCATCTATGTTGCTGGCCACCTCCTCTTCATCCGGCACGCTTTCTCGTACTCTGAAATCTGGTGGTATGAGGTGCTGATTCATCTTGATCATTGTTAACCTCTCCACATTTTTGGGCGAGAGGCGGCTCCGTTTGGGAGTTACAATGCCACCAGCAGCACTGAAAACCTGTTCAGAAGACACGCTTGCGAGTGGGCAAGACAAGTAGTTTAAAGCCAGGTTGGTGAGCTGTGGCCACAATCCTTTTTTCCCATGCCAATACGCCAATGGGTCAGAATTAACATAGACCTCTGTTGAGTCATTCAGATAGTCCTTCACCATCGACTCAAGGTCCTCATCCAAGGTTCCTCCACTTTGCTTAGCTCTTGCTGTGCCTCTGACCTTTTGAGAACCAAACCCACGCAGAGCTAGCCAATCCTCTTCAGCCTCCAATGTTTCTGTTGTGTCTCGTGCAGATGATCCGGTTGCCGGTGTCTTTAACGGCTGAGAGGTCACTTGTGCCACAGCCACAGGTGCAGAAGTGGATTGTTTTGACTGGGGATGGCCTGCTGATGTACTGCCATTTCCTTCAATTTTCAGCCGTTCTCTTTCAAACCTCTTGGCTGACAAGGCTAGCCAATGTTTGTACTTTGGAACATGTTCATCATCAAAAGGAAAGAATGCTTGGCCTGCCAGCGCCTTTTTGTAGCGTGGATCCAGAATAGTAGCACAAATGTAATGCTCTTCTGAGTGGATCTTTTTAAGACGTTCATCACCTTGTAGGAGCTCTAATAATTTCTCAGCCAGAAGCAAAGAGTCTTGGTTTTTTTCATCTTTTTCAAACACAGAACACACCTCCTTCAGTTGGTCCTCCAGCATGTACAACAATGGGATAGCTTTTCCCAAATTAGAGTCCTCCTTGCTGACTGCACGCGTGAAGAACTCAAAAGGACGAAGCATGCGTGTCAGGCTTTGAACTATGTTCCATTGCGCCGCACCCATCCTCAGCTCCTCTGTACCCTCTGTAAGGAAATATTGATCGAGTTCCGTATACTGCTCATACAGACGCTCAAGCATGTAGAAGGTTGAGTTCCAACGTGTTACCACCTCCTGGATGAGTGCTTTCACTGGCATTTGACGTTGATATAGCAGGCTCCTCAGCTGCTTCCGGGCCTTAAAAGAATGGCTGAAATGCTTGCACATTTTTCGGCAGGTGTCCAATACACTGTACGCTGCACTGCCTTTATTACCCAAGAATTTTTGGACAACCAGGTTTATACAGTGCGCCAAACACGGCACTCTGAAATAGTGACCGTCCCTCATGGCCTTAACTATATTGGAGCCATTGTCCGTGGAAACATAACCAACCTGGCGTTTTAGTGGGGACAGCCAGTTAAGGACCTTTGTGTTAAAGACATCCAAAATGTTTTCTGCTGTGTGACGTTTATCCAAACCAAACATGGCTAGTGTTGCATGTTTCCGAGCAGCTTTAAAAACAATGTCCGCGTCAACACCTGCGTTTAGCTTTGCTTTAGCCCCTGAAAAAGAGACCCAGTGTGCAGTGATGCACATGTAATCAGCGCCTGCGCCACTGGTCCACATGTCTGTTGTCAGATGTATAGTGTGAACAGCACTCTTCTGCAAAGCTGCCCCAATCACCTTCAGAACATCTTCATGTAGTGCTGGAACCGCAACTCGGGCAAAATAGAACCGGCTAGGAACCTTCCATTTAGGGCAGAGCGCTGCCACTAATTCTAGAAAACCAACCCCTTCTACAAAAGAAAAAGGGAGAAGGTCCAGAGCTAGCATTTTAGCCAGCTTAGTGTTATACAGACGCGTCAGTGGGTGGTTGCGTTCATATTGCGCTTCTGTAAACAACATCTTTTTAATGTTGCCCTGGACCAAGGATTTACGGGATGATGATGATATCTTCGACCCAGTTACGCTCGCTGATGAACTTTTCCGCATTGATGTCTCACTCTCTCCCACACTCTTAGTGTGCCTCACATGGGGTGTGCTGCTGACAGGGGTACTGGGTGTAAGTGAAGTGTTTGAATCGTCTTCTTCCTCCTCGTCATCATCAGATGAAAAATCAACGTTTTCATTACGTGCAATTCCGGCTTTCTTGACCGCCTCTAGGTGCGGAAACCATTGGACAGGGTGCGCTCTCTCAAGATGACCTCTCTGGCCTCAGGTACCATAGTTAGAACAAAGCTTACCACGACTAACTCGAAGCTTACAAATGCTACAAATGGCTACGTTTTCCATTTTTGGGCAAACACTAAAGAAGTCCCAAACTGGAGACTTGAAATGTCTTTGGGGGCCGGAGGAGGCGGCGATACTGGTGGTGGTGGTCCTGCTGCTAATGCCAGATGAAGTGGAGGATGTGGATTGCCGAACTTCAGTACGTTTTGCACTTTCACCACCACGAATTGAGGTTGAGGTGGGTACCTTCTTGCGAGGAAGAAATATGGAAGCGGTAGGTCTTGGTGTACTACTTAACTCCAAATCTAATGATTGTTGTGTTTCCATTTCCATTGCCTCCTCGTCGACATCATCATCACGCTCAGCAGCTTCTCGGGATAGGGTCAAAATGTCTCTTTGCTGCATGCCCAGTGGGGCTACAGTGACCTTTGTGATGACTGGCTCGTCGTCATCGTGAGAGGCTTCATCACCAGCAGTATCTGTCACTTCTTGTTGAGCCTCATCACAATCCATAGCTATGAGTTTTTCGACGACCTTCCTTTTACGCTTAGGTACCTTTGTCAGATCATGGTGTGCCTCACTGTCAGACCGCAGTGTTGGTTCCCAAGATGGATCACTTGCATCAGAAGGAGGTGGGCTTGAAGAAGATGTAGACACCCCCCTTGATCTTTTCCTTGCTAGGGATGTGGAAGACAATGAATGATCATCAGGAGGAGTGGCTTCCAATGATACCTTGGCTTCATTGTCGATTTCCTGATGTGCCCCTACTTCGGGAGGAACAACTATTGTGGGGACTTGTGACCCTCCATGCACCTCTGCTTGCGCATCTCCTTTTGCTGCCTCTCCTTCCACATGTACTTGGGCGTGTACTTGCACATGGTGTTGTTGTTGCGGCTGTGGTTGTTCAACACTTGTCAGATGAGTTACAACAACCTGTGTTGATTCAGGGACATTGCTGCTACTTTCTTGCGATGAGCCAACATCACTGGTTGATGGTGATTGGAGAAGTACACTGACTGCCTCTGAAGCACTCAAGGGCTTTGACTTAAGTTGGCGTGGTGGTGGAGGCACTGAACCCAATGGAGCAGGGGTGCTGCTCCCAGCTTGGTCCCCAGCAGATCCTGCTGCTGCTGCAGGCGTACTTTTTTTTTTTCTCCCAAAAAACATGGCGGTTGGCACACCAGCCTCCTTGGTAACTTGCTTCTTCTGCTCCTTACTAGCAACTTTCTTGCTAGAGGAGCCACGGAGAACTTTTTTTGGGGCCATCTTCTTCAGAGCAGGTCAGACAGCAGGCCGCAGTTGCACGAATTGTAGAGTTGTCTGAGGCCAGACGTGACGTCGCGTGACGTTATGCTGCACACACACACCGCTGCAGGACTTCTTCCTGGCACTGGTGGTTCTCTTGAGTCTTGTGCACCTAAAAACAATGGAAGACAGAGGAACATCAGTTCAGTTATACACCACAAAATAAATCAGAAAAAAACAGAAAAATCAGCACAATCCCATTCCATCCATGCCCTCCATGATGTTTAAGTTCAAGACAGCCCACTTAAAGACTAGGCCCATGCTAGACTCAAATACCCCTGGTGAAAAGGCCACAAGTACAGCCCCAAAAAACGAAAATCACTGAAAAATCAGCACAATCCCAATCCATCCATGCCCTCCATGATGTTTAAGTTCAAGACAGCCCACAGAAAGACTAGGCCCATGCTAGACTCAAATACCCCTGGTGAAAAGGCCACAAGTACAGCCCCAAAAAACGAAAATCACTGGAAAATCAGCACAATCCCAATCCATCCATGCCCTCCATGATGTTTAAATTCAAGACAACCCACAGAAAGACTAGACCCATGCAAGACTCACTACCCCTGGTGAAAAGGCCACAAGTACAGCCCCAAAAAACGAAAATCACTGAAAAATCAGCACAATCCCAATCCATCCATGCCCTCCATGATGTTTAAATTCAAGACAACCCACAGAAAGACTAGGCCCATGCAAGACTCACTACCCCTGGGCATAAAGGTTGAAAAGTAGGCAAAATGGTTGCAGGCCTAACAACAAAGCCTGCATTCAAAATGGCCACTTGCCTCTCCCAGCACATGGCCAGTGCCTGTAGCAGCACTCAAAATGGCCACCAGCCACATGGCCTGTCCCTCCCCATGAACACCCCCAAAAATCGAAAAACACTGCAAAATCAGCACAATCCCATTCCATCCATGCCCTCCATGATGTTTAAGTTTAAGACAGCCCACATAAAGACTAGGCCCATGCTAGACTCAAATACCCTTGGTGAAAAGGCCACAAGTACAGCCCCAAAAAACGAAAATCACTGAAAAATCAGCATAATCCCAATCCATCCATGCCCTCCATGATGTTTAAGTTCAAGACAGCCCACAGAAAGACTAGGCCCATGCTAGACTCAAATACCCCTGGTGAAAAGGCCACAAGTACAGCCCCAAAAAACGACAATCACTGAAAAATCAGCACAATCATCAATCCATCCATGCCCTCCATGATGTTTAAATTCAAGACAACCCACAGAAAGACTAGGCCCATGCAAGACTCACTACCCCTGGACATAAAGGTTGAAAAGTAGGCAAAATGGTTGCAGGCCTAACAACAAAGCCTGCATTCAAAATGGCCACTTGCCTCTCCCAGCACATGGCCAGTGCCTGTAGCAGCACTCAAAATGGCCACCAGCCACATGGCCTGTCCCTCCCCATGAACACCCCCAAAAATCGAAAAACACTGCAAAATCACCACAATCCCAGATCATCCATGCCCTCCATGATGTTTAAGTTCAAGGCAGCCCACAGAAAGACTAGGCCCATGCTAGACTCAAATACCCCTGGTGAAAAGGCCACAAGTACAGACCCAAAAAAACGAAAATCACCGAATAATCGAATAATCAGCACAATCCCAATCCATCCATGCCCTCCATGATGTTTAAGTTCAAGACAGCCCACATAAAGACTAGGCCCATGCTAGACTCAAATACCCCTGGTGAAAAGGCCACAAGTACAGCCCCAAAAAACGAAAATCACTGAAAAATCAGCACAATCCCAATCCATCCATGCCCTCTATGATGTTTAAGTTCAAGACAGCCCACAGAAAGACTAGGCCCATGCTAGACTCAAATACCCCTGGTGAAAAGGCCACAAGTACAGCCCCAAAAAACGAAAATCACTGAAAAATCAGCACAATCCCAATCCATCCATGCCCTCCATGATGTTTAAGTTCAAGACAGCCCACGGAAAGACTAGGCCCATGCTAGACTCAAATACCCCTGGTGAAAAGGCCACAAGTACAGCCCCAAAAAACGAAAATCACTGAAAAATCAGCACAATCCCAATCCATCCATGCCCTCCATGATGTTTAAATTCAAGACAACCCACAGAAAGACTAGGCCCATGCAAGACTCACTACCCCTGGGCATAAAGGTTGAAAAGTAGGCAAAATGGTTGCAGGCCTAACAACAAAGCCTGCATTCAAAATGGCCACTTGCCTCTCCCAGCACATGGCCAGTGCCTGTAGCAGCACTCAAAATGGCCACCAGCCACATGGCCTGTCCCTCCCCATGAACACCCCCAAAAAACGAAAATCACTGAAAGATCAGCACAATCCCAATCCATCCATGCCCTCCATGATGTTTAAGTTCAAGACAGCCCACAGAAAGACTAGGCCCATGCTAGACTCAAATACCCCTGGTGAAAAGGCCACAAGTACAGCCCCAAAAAACGACAATCACTGAAAAATCAGCACAATCATCAATCCATCCATGCCCTCCATGATGTTTAAATTCAAGACAACCCACAGAAAGACTAGGCCCATGCAAGACTCACTACCCCTGGACATAAAGGTTGAAAAGTAGGCAAAATGGTTGCAGGCCTAACAACAAAGCCTGCATTCAAAATGGCCACTTGCCTCTCCCAGCACATGGCCAGTGCCTGTAGCAGCACTCAAAATGGCCACCAGCCACATGGCCTGTCCCTCCCCATGAACACCCCCAAAAATCGAAAAACACTGCAAAATCACCACAATCCCAGTCCATCCATGCCCTCCATGATGTTTAAGTTCAAGGCAGCCCACAGAAAGACTAGGCCCATGCTAGACTCAAATACCCCTGGTGAAAAGGCCACAAGTACAGCCCCAAAAAAACGAAAATCACTGAATAATCAGCACAATCCCAATCCATCCATGCCCTCCATGATGTTTAAGTTCAAGACAGCCCACATAAAGACTAGGCCCATGCTAGACTCAAATACCCCTGGTGAAAAGGCCACAAGTACAGCCCCAAAAAACGAAAATCACTGAAAAATCAGCACAATCCCAATCCATCCATGCCCTCCATGATGTTTAAGTTCAAGACAGCCCACAGAAAGACTAGGCCCATGCTAGACTCAAATACCCCTGGTGAAAAGGCCACAAGTACAGCCCCAAAAAACGAAAATCACTGAAAAATCAGCACAATCCCAATCCATCCATGCCCTCCATGATGTTTAAGTTCAAGACAGCCCACGGAAAGACTAGGCCCATGCTAGACTCAAATACCCCTGGTGAAAAGGCCACAAGTACAGCCCCAAAAAACGAAAATCACTGAAAAATCAGCACAATCCCAATCCATCCATGCCCTCCATGATGTTTAAATTCAAGACAACCCACAGAAAGACTAGGCCCATGCAAGACTCACTACCCCTGGGCATAAAGGTTGAAAAGTAGGCAAAATGGTTGCAGGCCTAACAACAAAGCCTGCATTCAAAATGGCCACTTGCCTCTCCCAGCACATGGCCAGTGCCTGAAGCAGCACTCAAAATGGCCACCAGCCACATGGCCTGTCCCTCCCCATGAACACCCCCAAAAATCGAAAAACACTGCAAAATCAGCACAATCCCATTCCATCCATGCCCTCCATGATGTTTAAGTTCAAGACAGCCCACAGAAAGACTAGGCCCATGCTAGACTCAAATACCCCTGGTGAAAAGGCCACAAGTACAGCCCCAAAAAACGAAAATCACTGAAAAATCAGCACAATCCCAATCCATCCATGCCCTCCATGATGTTTAAATTCAAGACAACCCACAGAAAGACTAGGCCCATGCAAAGCTCACTACCCCTGGGCATAAAGGTTGAAAAGTAGGCAAAATGGTTGCAGGCCTAGCAACAAAGCCTGCATTCAAAATGGCCACTTGCCTCTCCCAGCACATGGCCAGTGCCTGTAGCAGCACTCAAAATAGCCACCAGCCGCATGGCCTGTCCCTCCCCATGAACACCCCCAAAAATCGAAAAACACTGCAAAATCAGCACAATCTCATTCCATCCATGCCCTCCATGATGTTTAAGTTCAAGACAGCCCACAGAAAGACTAGGCCCATGCTAGACTCAAATACCCCTGGTGAAAAGGCCACAAGTACAGCCCCAAAAAACGAAAATCACTGAAAAATCAGCACAATCCCAATCCATCCATGCCCTCCATGATGTTTAAATTCAAGACAACCCACAGAAAGACTAGGCCCATGCAAGACTCACTACCCCTGGGCATAAAGGTTGAAAAGTAGGCAAAATGGTTGCAGGCCTAACAACAAAGCCTGCATTCAAAATGGCCACTTGCCTCTCCCAGCACATGGCCAGTGCCTGTAGCAGCACTCAAAATGGCCACCAGCCACATGGTCTGTCCCTCCCCATGAACACCCCCAAAAATCGAAAAACACTGCAAAATAAGCACAATCCCATTCCATCCATGCCCTCCATGATGTTTAAGTTCAAGACAGCCCACAGAAAGACTAGGCCCATGCTAGACTCAAATACCCCTGGTGAAAAGGCCACAAGTACAGCCCCAAAAAACGAAAATCACTGAAAAATCAGCACAATCCCAAATCCATCCATGCCCTCCATGATGTTTAAGTTCAAGACAGCCCACAGAAAGACTAGGCCCATGCTAGACTCAAATACCCCTGGTGAAAAGGCCACAAGTACAGCCCCAAAAAAACGAAAATCACTGAAAAATCAGCACAATCCCAATCCATCCATGCCCTCCATGATGTTTAAATTCAAGACAACCCACAGAAAGACTAGGCCCATGCAAGACTCACTACCCCTGGGCATAAAGGTTGAAAAGTAGGCAAAATGGTTGCAGGCCTAACAACAAAGCCTGCATTCAAAATGGCCACTTGCCTCTCCCAGCACATGGCCAGTGCCTGTAGCAGCACTCAAAATGGCCACCAGCCACATGGCCTATCCCTCCCCATGAACACCCCCAAAAATAAAAAAACACAGCAAAATCAGCACAATCCCATTCCATCCATGGCCTCCATGATGTTTAAGTTCATGGACAGCCCACATAAAGACTAGGCCCATGCTAGACTCAAATACCCCTGGTGAAAAGGCCACAAGTACAGCCCCAAAAAAACGAAAATCACTGAAAAATCAGCACAATCCCAATCCATCCATGCCCTCCATGATGTTTAAGTTCAAGACAACCCACAGAAAGACTCAGTCCACCCACCACTGAGTACCCCTGGGCAAAAGGCCCCAAAACAGCCCAAAAATCGAAAATTCCAAAATTTTAGTTGCAGCAACTGTAATGCCCCAAACAAACTTACTTGTAAATTTTCTAATCCAACAGTGATCCAAAGAAAGTCAAAAAGGCCTCAAATCCAAAGATCCAGCAGCATCCACAAAAAGTAATCCTTCCAGCTCCAGATCCAAATGAAAAGTGACCAGGAGATGGACAAAGCACTGGGAGGAGCCTGCTGAACAGGAACAGGAAGTTGAAGACTGTGGGGCACTTCCTTCCTTCCACCCCCCTACCCCCCTCCCCAAAATGGACTCCTCGCTAAAAAAGTGCAGGCAAATGTCAACCTAAGGAGTTATTCAGATAAAAATCATCATTTCAAGAAGGTTTATGCTGCTTGCTCGTGGATTTCTTGTGCAGAATTGCAAATTTTATATTTTCGCTTGTGCGAGATTCTTGCTGCTCGCCGCATCTCAAATCTCGCAATTGCGAAGTACCGCGAGACGTGATCTCGCCGTACTCGCGTTGACAAACTATCGCTGGCAAGCCGCGATGACGTAATCGCGCTCGCCAATTCCCGCGGGATCACACAGCAAGATCCAAAATGGCGCAGCACTCGCAAACTATCGAGAAAAACAACTCGGCAAACGATGATAAACGCCGCGCGCCGCAAGAATTGTATCACCAACGCCGCGCGCCGCAAAAAAAATCCGCTGCGTGCGAATTTGCGGATTTTGCGGGAAATTCGCAAATCTCGCGGATTGCGAATTTCCCAAAAATCCGCAAAATCCGCGAGCGTAACGGATTTTCCGCCCATGCTTAGATCTGATCCAGTCATGTACAGGGCCGCGTATACCGGCTAGTTTGACACGGTCAAGAAGGATGTCATGGTCGACCGTGTCAAATGCGGCCGATAAATCGAGAAGGACCAGAGCCTGAGGGATGCCCAGGTCTGCACTATGGCGTAGGGAATGCAAAACTGCTGTGATGATCGCTTCAGTGGAGTGGGCTGGTTTGAATCCGGTTTGAGCGGGGTCCAAAAAGTCCGACTGCTCAATGAAACTGGAAAAATGGGTAGTAACGTGGGCTTCCAACACTTTGGCCAGGTAAGGAAGCAAAGAAATTGGTCTATAATTAGACAAGATAGTGGATTCCATACTTGCTTTTTTTTGCAGGAGTACCACCACTGCCTCCTTGAATGAATTAGGTACCACGCCTAAAGTTAGGGAACTGTTAAGGAGACCTAATATAGGCAGAGGGAAGGCAGTGATTACCTCTTTTAAGAATGTGGGGAGGGCAGCAATCGCGGGGGGAACCTGACTTAACCCTGGCTGTCAGGGCAAGCAAGGATAAGACATCCAGAGGAGGGACGTGGTCAAAGATGAATTTATTAGAAAGATAAGTGGGGTCATGGGGGATCGGGAGAGTAACTGGGATACTAGACTTGATGAGCATAATCTTTTCCTGAAAATACTCGTTAAGAGTATTACAGAATTCTTGTGTAGCTTTAGGTTTGGGCTGGATTCTTGCAGGATTGGTAAGCTTATCAACAATGGAAAAAATGTCCTTCAATTTATTGTTAGACATTCAATAGAGTTGGAGAAAAACTCAGTTTTAGTTGAAAGAATGGCCTTTATGTAGGCAGAACGAGCGACCAAATAGTGGGTCTTCCCGAGGGGGTCATAGTTCCTTCTCCACAAGCGTTCCTTCTGGTGAACGATGAGTTTCTTAGCCCTTAGGTCCGGAGAGAACCATTTGTGAGTGTCGGATTGGCGCAAAGTTTTTGACATTTTCAAAGGGGCGTGTATGTTACTAGCATTTACAAGCCAGTCGGAAATGTCCGCTACAGATTGATTAAGGTTAGCTTTGTAAGCAGGAACTGAGGTTTTCAAACTACCAAGGAAGGCAGAGGTATCCAGAGAACCCCATTTCCTGATCAAGCCTTCCCTGGTGTCAGTATTCATAGATGGCTTTGAGATGGAAATGTCAAATTTGATCAAGAAGTGGTCGGACCATGTGCAGGGAGAGATAGTGGGGGTGCAATACTGAGGTTGGAGGTCCAAATCTGATCTAACGTATGCCCTTTGATGTGGGTGGCGGATCTAATATGATGGCTAAAATTGAGCCCTGTAAGGAGATCCACAGGCTCACTTTCTACCGGGTCCCCAGACATACTGTCCAGCCAGTAATTAAAGTCGCCAATCAGCAGAATCCTATTGTAATCAGTGGCCAGTATGGCCAACTGGTCACACAAAGAAAATGAAAAAGCGGGAATACTTTGGGGGGTCTGTAAATCAAAACACATATAAGGGGGCCTAGCCCAGAGTCAAGCCTGATCACCATGTTGTCCGTTCCCAAGAGGTCAAGGGACGTCAGTTTGGAAAATACCAAGCGTTTATTGATGATGGCCACAACTCCACCACCCATTTTACCTAAGGCGCGATCTACCTGTAGAATGTAATAATGCTCAGGTAGAGCTGCTAATATATCTGGGGAGGAGTCCATGTTAAGCCACGTTTCTGTGAGGAAAAGGATATCTGGTTTGTGACAAGTTAAAAGGAGGAAGATATCCAAATGATGTTTCACTAAAGATCTCAGGTTGAGGTAGTGAATATGTAGATTTTGAGTTACAGCTGTAATCTGACTGAGAGGCAGATGCTCATGACGCATGGGAGGTGGTGATTGATAGATACCTAGTTGAGTAAGATGTCTAATAATGGAAGGACGAAGGGAGCCGGCGGGGCTGCGGAAATTCAACAGGCACTCAGAGGAATAAATCAAAGGAGATGTTAGGGGGTGGCCCCATGCCCCGAACTGGCGCAGACGGGCTTGCTTCGTCGCGCCCGCTGCGCGCGTCCACTGCGCTGCCGGGAGGGGATGCACATTTATGTTGTGCTGAGGGTAGGGTGTGAGGAAAGCTGCAACGCCAACCCTGGTCTAGCCCCAAGATGGCAGACCCCCTGTCAGTCCCGGAGACAGCACCTAATCGGCTGCTCGGGAGGAACAGGCAATAACAGTGCGGCAAGATGAAGTAAATGCCAGAGTGCAAGTAGCAATTATTAAAAACAGACAAGCAGGTTAAAAAATAAACATACGTTGCTCCCAGCTTCTGCCTCAGAAGGTTAAGTAGCAAGCTATCGATAATACGTGCGATGCAAAGAGCGCGACTTGTATGCTATGCAGAGATCAAATCAGCTGTGCAAATAGCAGTTATTAAGACAAACAACAGTTTAAAAATACACATTCGTTGCTCCAGGCTTCCGCCTCAGGAATTTAGTGACAGCTATCGGTAAGTATGGTTAGAATTACTTTTCAGGATCAGTAGTGGGCTGAAAGATGCAGCTCTGAGGTCTCTCCTGATAAAAGGTGAGCAAATCAGAATTCATCGTTTGGCTGATTTTAGAGTAATTTCATTAAGTTCCAAAACTCCACACTTAGAAGAATTTCCAAGTGAAACCAGACAATGGATTCCTATAGAAGAAAATTCAAGTTACTGTAAGTACGGTTAGAATTACTTTTCAGGATCAGTAGTGGGCTGAAAGATGCAGCACTGAGGTCTCGCCTGATAACAGGTGAGTAAATCTGAATTTGTAGTTCGGCTGATTTTAGAGGGATTTTTTAAAGTTCTAAAACTCCACACTTAGAAGAATTTCCAAGTGAAGCCAGTCAATGTTAGCCTAAGGAAGGAAATTAAAGTTCCTGTAAGTACGGTTAGAAATACTTTTCAGGATCAGTAGTGGGCTGAAAGATGCAGCACTGAGATCTCTCCTATTAACAGGTGAGTAAATCGGAATTCGTAGTTCGGCTGATTTTAGAGGATTTTTTTAAAGTTCCAAAACTCCACACAAGGGAAACCAGACAGTGGATTCCTATGGAAGGACATTCTAGTTTCTGTAAGTACGGTTAGAATTACTTTTCAGGATCAGTAGTGGGCAGAAAGAGACAGTACTGAGGTCTCTCCTATTAACAGGTGAGTAAATCGGAATTCCCTAGTTCGGCTGATTTTAGAAATACTTTTCAGGATCAGTAGTGGGCAGAAAGATGCAGCACTGAGGTCTCTCCTATTAACAGGTGAGTAAATCGGAATTCGTAGTTCGGCTGATTTTAGAGGAACTTCTTAAAGTTCCAAAACTCCACACTCAGAAGAATTTCCAAGTGAAACCAGTCAATGTTAGACTATGGAAGGAAATTCAAGTTACTTGTAAGGTTAGAATTACTTTTGAGGATCAGTACTGGGCTCAAAGATGCAGCACTAAGGTCTCTCCTGATAACAGGTAAATCGGAATTTGTACTACATCTAGTAAGCGCCACAGAGCTGCGTAGCAGAGAGATGTAAAAAGGGGCACCGAATGCACCACCTCTATGTAACGCAGCACAGTGGCGCTTCGTGGAAGCATCTAGTGGACTACGTGGCCCCCATGGTCCCTCAGGTTGGAAGTTGAATTTTTTCCCCAACTTAAAACGCGCCACAGGGCGTGTTTGCACACATCAAGTCAGGCCCCGTCCCCTCCCTTCACCACTGTGTAAATACGCCGTGTCACCGTTCTAAGTTGAGAGATTAAGTCCCCTTCAATCCTAAGGATCTGAGGGTCAAACTAGACCACTAGGTACCTCCAGTAAGCACCACAGAGCTGCGTTGAAGAGAGGTGTAAAAAGGGGCATGGCCTCTGAACTCCTGTCTGCAACGCAGCTCCCTGGCGCATACTGGAGATACCTGTTGGGCTATTTGGCCCTCAGGCACCCTCAGTATTGTAAGATAATTAATTCTGCAACTTAAAATGCACCACTGGGCGCGTTTGCACACTGATGAAGGAAGGGGGCAAGGCCTGAGGTGACATGTCTGCAAACACACCCTGTGGCGTATTTTAAGTTAGAAAATGAATTCCTCTTCATTCCTGAGGTCCCCTGTGGGCCAACTAGCCCACCATGTACCTCCAGAATGCGTCAGGGAGCTGCATTGCAGGGAGGTGTTCAGAGGCCACACCACTTTTTACAACACTCTGCAACACAGCTCCGTGATGCTTACTGGAGGTACCTGGTGGGCTTGTCGGCCCCTTGGGGACCTCTGGATTGAAGAGGAATTAATTCACAAACTTAAAAAGCGCCACAGGGCCTGTTTGCACACACATCACCTCAAGCCCAGCCCCCTACCTTCACCACTGTGCAAACGTGCCCCGTGGCACGATCTAAATTGGGGGATTAGGTCCTCTTGAATACTGGGGGTCCCTGGGGGCCAACTAGCCCACTAGGAACCTCCAGTATGTGCCAGGGCTCCCCACACAGGTTTTTTTTTTTTTAAAAGAAGACCTGGGCGGTGGCGGTCCCTGGGGCTGCGGGGGGGCAGTGAGCCCCCGCATACATTTCATGGAAGCCCCAGGAGGTGGAAGTCCCCGAAGCCCCCCACCCTAATAGAATAAGCCCCGGGGGTGGCGGTCCCCGGGGCTGGGGGGCCCCTTTGGGCCCCCTTTGCAAAGAGTCGATTGCCCCCGGGGCTAAAGAAAAAAGAAATATGCATTTTTTAATTTTATCGGCAGGGTACACGTACCCTAGGCGTACTCTGCGATTTATAAAAAAATCTGGGGGCCTTGGGGGTCCTTGTGAGATCCCCAGAGCAGGCCTAGGGGGTCAGGGTGTTTCTACCCTGCCCCCTTTGCGCCTTTTGCGCACTTGTTTTTCAATTTACTTGTGCCTCGGTTCTACAGAGGCACAAGATGGCTGGCAACACTTCCTGGTTTGGAGTGTTGTCAGACAGTTTACAGCCAATTAACATGCAGCTCGTGCTTGTAATGCTACGCGTATAATCCTCGTACGGTACGCGTACGGTACAACTTCGCAAATATATCTATGATTTTACTTTTGATTTTCTCAGGAACTACTGAACGGATTTACACCATTTAACAAAAAGCACAATCCGAACCAAACTCTACCTTTTTGCCAAATTTGGTGTAATTCCGTTCAGCAGTTTGGGCTGTAGCCGTGTCTAACGGTCCCTATGGAAAAATTGCATGGGGAAAACACGTTTTGGGACACCGTTTTTTCTCGGCCTCTGCTTCACAAATCAACCACAAACTTTCAGGGAAGGAGCGGAGCAGGCCATCTTCTTGGAGAATTTCACGTAGATTCGTCAACCGGCGCCAAAGTTATTCCAAACAGAATGTTGCAGATTTCCTATGGAAACTAGGTCCTAACTATAACTACCTACTGGCGAACGCCAGTGGGTAATAATATATATATGTATGCCATTTATATATATATATATATATATATATATATATATATATATATATATATATATATATATATATATATATATATATATATATATATATACATATATACATATATTATATATAAATGGCAGAGTGAAGGGTTAATTACTAAGGAGGAATACAAATTTTTGTACAAAGAATATCCAGTTTTACCCTTGTTTTACCTTATCCCCAAGATACATAAAGGACTGAGCCCACTGCAAGGGAGACCCATTATCTCTGCCATCAACAGTTGTTTTGAAAGCACCTCTAAATATGTTGATTACTATCTGCAAGAATTTGTTACAGCCTTACCTACTTATCTTCAAGATTCTAGAGACTTTTTGAACAAATTAAACACTGTGCAATGGACCAATGATATGGTGTTCTTAACACTGGACATAACAGCGTTGTATACATGCATCAGGCATGAAGACGGATTAAGAGCAGTCAGTACTATCTCGATCAGAGAGAGATAGGAATGTATCAACATAACAAAATGATTATAGAAATGATCCGCAAATGTCTGATGAACAATGTATTTTTGTTTGATTCTAAAATTTACAGACAGAAGAGAGGTGTTGCTATGGGGCATTCTTCTCCCCCAGCTATGCATGTTTACATGTAGGCTTGTGGGAGGAGCATGTCCTCAGAAGACAACACAGGGCAGTATTTGATGCGTATATTGCCTATATGTGGAGATATATAGACAATGTTTTTATTGTATGGAAAGGTGATATAGATCAGGCAAATGAATTTGTCCAAGGTATCAACAATAATGATCTCAATTTAACCTTCACCAGCAATATAAGTAACACAATCACTAACTTCCTAGACATCGAAGTTTCAATTCATGACGGGGTTATTGAAACTAGTCTATACCAAAAACCCACAGCTGGCAACACGCTGTTGCATGCATCCAGTTTTCATCCTAGACACACCATAGAAAGTCTCCCATATGGAGAACTTTTGAGAATTAGAAGGGCATGTAGTACGGATAATGCCTGGAAAGACTCGCAGGAAATTGCGAAAGCCAGACTGTTAGCGCGAGGATACGGGGCACGCAAGATTAAATTGGCTCTACAAAAAGTCAATTTACAAGACAGAGCGGTTTTACTAAAACCATTGATTACCACCCAGAATAGAGAAGCGGAGCTAACTTTAGCGCTATCTGAAGATTCGGGCAGTGGCAATGGCAATTCCCAGTGCAGGTTTATCACCACGTACAATAAGCAATCACATGCCATAAGAAAGATCATTAATGCGCAGTGGCCCATTGTTTTAACAGATGGGGTTCTCAAAGGAGTCTTGCCCATTAAACCTAATATCACTTACCGAAAGGCATACTCTATGAGATCAGATCTGGTTAAGAACAGTCCAGAACTATTAAACAAAGATATATGGTTTTCCACAAAGAAGGGCTTCTTCAAATGTAGTAGTTGCAGAGCATGCAAGTTTGGTGTGAACACTAAATCCTACAAGAATGCATTTTCAGATGAGCCGATTGAGATCAAAGGCAATTTTAACTGCAAAACTGATTACGCAGTTTATGTTTTGAATTGTGTTTGTGGTCTTCGCTATGTAGGAAGCACTAAACTTGCAGTGCAAGCTCGTATATTACAACATTTGCGAGCTACTGTCAATTCAGATCAATCATATCCCGTTGCAAGGCACGTTAAGTTCGAACAAGGGAACAATTTGAATGTTTTATCTTATTTTGTCATTGACAGTGTCCCTATAAACAGAAGAGGAGGGAACAGATACAAAGCTCTGCGACAATTGGAAACCAAATACATTCTAGAATTAGACACGAAGAGCCCGCAAGGTCTAAATATGTGTGAGGACATGTATCATTATTTATAATTGAATATGCAATCGTATTTAAGTGAGTATTTGGTCACAGAGAGATTTGTAGTGGTCACAATGGGTTTAGATTGTATATACAGCAACGTATTTATGTCTCCAATGGATCGCCGGTGGATGTGTGTATTATCATGAATTTATTTATTTATGGTTTTTATGCTATTTATTGTCGTTCTTTTGCACAGATGTAGATTGCACTGTTTTCAATATATAAATACCCAGCTGCTATGCACATGATCACTTTATTCTCGCAAAATCTGCATATATACGTTTCTTAAAAATGACTTAATATTACGACTATCAATGCTGATTTACCCGCTGAATGGGGTTCCTGGCTGGGATCCCCTAGAGATATTATTAAATGCTATGCACTTTATTCACTCTTTTGCACTTTCTTTTGCACAATAGCACTTTCAAGAATACAGATAATATTTTATATGTCTGTCTATTTACATATGACCGAATAGCTTGCGATTAAAGTACTAAGAATTGGTTATAGATTAATTGGGATCTAATTATATTGTATTAAGCAGATATAAGAGAATAGGATTTCATTGCCTTGTATTGTTATGCTTTTAATAATGATTCTAATATTTACCATTTTAAATATGAATTTGATCAATGAAATTACGATATTGTATTAGTTTTTTTCTCCACAATATATGTCATGTGCAATTTCAATGTATTTATATAGTTATTAATCGAATTGCGACATTCATCATTGTGAAGCAGATGAAAAGTGAGTCTGTCTTCTATCTTCGCACAGCTATGATTGATGGTCACGTGGTATATGACAGAAAGTGCTCTGATTGGAGTTTCACAATTTAAATGTTATGCACTCACAAATGCTTGTATCTGGTGAGCAAGGCGACAGGTTCGCTGAAACGCGTCAGATCGCAGCACCCTTGACACTATGAAAAGAAAATAAATAAAAAAACTCTGCTGCTGTGTCCGTTTTTCTCCTGGAGAGTTCTGGCTTGTGCGGTGCGCTGTGGGAGCGTCAGCGTTACAGCCTACGTAGGGCCTTGGTCACATGACATGTCAAAAGGATTGCAACAATTTAAAGTGCCAGTGCATCAAAGTACTTCCCCTTTCAGTCCATAGACATAGAAAACATACTTTGTTTAAAGAACTGCATAAATGCTAGTACTGTTAATATAAAATTAACTGAATCCATATATAATACAGAGTTGTGCAGTCAATATGCTAAATTCAAATATCAGAACTTTTGCATAGATGAAATCATCACTTAATACACTGAAAAATACAAATATGAAAATGGTATCACAATTCCATCTTGCAGAGATATATATACACACATATAAATACATAAATAAATAAATACAAAATATTTAAATATTTGAATTAAAATACATACCTATACCTCTAAAATTTCATCTATATATAAACAACTATATATATATATATATGATGTCACTGACCATGTCATGAGTGATGTAATATGTGACGTCATCAGCAGTGCATTACACGCGCAAGTTATAGTGAGTCCAACTAACTATAACGTGGAATTTCAATGGTTTTATGTCAGTAAAATTTCCAGGTAACTATAACTGGTGTGAAACCTATGTTTTTTTCAGTGAATTTAATAGGTTTTTTAAATGCTAATTCCTAACTATAACTGGGGTGAAACCTATGGTTTTTTCAGTGAATTTCATAGGTTTTTTAAATGCTAATTCCTATCTATAAGTCTCACTTAATAAGTAAGAATGTTAAAGCTCTAGTTGTTCTTTAGAACACTCTGGTACATTCTATCATTGGGCTATAGTTCGGCTACATATGGCTGATATTTGGGCTACATTTGTATTTTTTTGTCTCTGGTGGCCATCTTTGGGCTACATTGGGCTACATTTGGGCTACATTCTAACATATATATAGCCCAATGTAGCACAATATATATTTTTTTCAAAGTTAATTTTCGTAAAAACCACTTGAGTATAGCAAAGGCACATCGGGCTACCAGTCCCTACAATTGTTCCCATTTTTTTTTTGTTTGCCTTGGAGCGCTCCCAGTGCGCGCCCTGGTGAGCGCCCCGGAGAGCGTACTTGTTTGAAGCGCCCCGGTGCGCGAACCGGGAAGCGCCCCGTTAGCACCAATGTCACAAACGAAAACATGATCGTGACGTATCGCGTAGCCGCATCCGCGTGATACGCACGGCGTAAACGCACCCGGAAGCATTCGACGCGCTTACGTGACGTGCCCCGGGGCGTGTAGCGTAAGCGCGTTGGGTCATGTGACCTGAAAATAACACTTTTGATTGGTTCACAACAGTTTTGTTTTCCAAATGATGAAAGACCCCACCTTTTTTCCTCATTTTCACTTTGTTGTTTGAGTGAAGAAGACCTGCATTCTGTGAAAAATGGCTTCAGTAGTAGCAGCTGCAGGTGCATCTGGACCACCACCACCTCCACCACCACCACAACGACCACCACAAGACCACATTGGTGGTCATGAAGAAGAGGAGGACGAAGAGGAGCAGGAGGAGAGGCAATATCTGCCTGAGGACACTCCCCCATACAAACCCAAAGAACATTTTATTTGGGAGTTTTTCAAAATGCCAAGGGGTGCCAAAAAAGTAAATGCAGCAAAGGTGACTTGCCTCATCTGTGACCAAGAACTGTCAAGAGGGAACCCAAATAAAAAATATTCGTTTGGGAACCACACGATGATAAGGCACATGCAGAGGAAGCACCCAAACAATTATTCAAGAGCAGAAGTCAGGCAACTGACCTTGAACCCTCCCCAACCTTCTACTTCCAGCACCTCCAACCAACCCACTCCATCGGGTGAAGAGGCTAGGGAGATGGTCCCTAATGTTCAAACCAAGTTTTCCAAATTTAAATGTGTTTGCATATATTGCAACAAAACTATATCTTATGGTGAGCAGAGCATCACTTTACTTGTCATCATAATCAGCCCCATTTTCTCAACGTGATTATAACTCAGCACCTCTAGACCCTAATTGGTGATTTGCCATGCTTTACAAATCCTGGATTTAATCATTTTATTTATTTATTGTTAGAGAGTGTTAATTAGGGAATCAGTGAAGTAGGAGGTCATTGGAGGAGCGCCCAAGAAAATATTGTCAATCTGGGCTACATCAGCGCTAAAGCCGGCCCTGCTGTGTAGCATGAACAAAAGAAATTAACACAAAAAATGAAAATGATATGGCCGCCGAGGTTGCATTGTTGTGTAGGTACGTGCATGCGTGATGATGTGTGTGCATGCATACTTGAATACACATGTGCCCCTACAAAATGATGTGGACACCATTTTTTTTAAATATACTGATGGATCAGAAGGAATAACATGAAAAAGAAGTAGCACAAAAGTGATATTTTTTTTTTATTTTTATTTTTTTAAATTAAATTTTTATTGTTGCATTAGAAGGATCAGAAAGGCAATGAATCTGCATACGGTAGAGCGTCAACATTCCGCTCTGGCTGTCAATCACGCAACTTTTCTGATGTCATGAGACATAGTACCCCTCAATAGAACTCTTGCTTTCAAACCAGCAACATAGAAAAAAGAAAACAAAAAAAAACCCATAAGTCTATTATACAGCAGGCCTCTACCCCCTCCCTCCCATCACCCACCTCCTGGTCTCCCCTTTCCCCGCTCAAGTGGTCCCACAGTTCCTTGAGTGGGAACCGGGCAGTAAAGTACATATTTACAATCAAGGCATCCCCACATTCAGTCTATCTCAAACCGGGTCCCACGGGCCTCGTGGTATAATGTCTCATTCTAGTCCGTGACGGTGTCTCCACTTAGCCCACACCCTCCGAAACTTTTTGGGACAACCCCTTGCTTTGTAGGTCACCCTCTCCGCCGCCATGTACAGGTCCAGCCCTCGTCTCCATTCCTCTAAGTCTGGTTTTTCAGGCGCCCCCCAGCGCCGTGCGATGTCTCGTTTTGCCACTACAAGCGCTAACACCGGAAAGATACACAGGGGACGGGGTAGGTCTATTTCAGTGGTCATACCCAGCAGCGCCAATCTAGGGTCCCGTGGTACGTCTGCCCGAGTACCTCCCCCAGTTCCAGGAGCACAGCCCCCCAGTATTCCTGAATGACTGCACAGCCCCAGATTCATGGAAAAAATCTGCATTCTGTTGGCGGCATCTAAGGCATGTCGTGTCCGGTATTCTGCCCATCCTAAACAGTCTCACCCTGTCAAAATATGATCTGTGTAACACTTTAAATTGAATAAGACGTAGCCTCGACTTGATGGCCACCTCCCGTGGGTGCATGAGGGCTAGCTCCCAGTCCAGATCCTCCATGGAACCCACATCCGCCTCCCATTTGACTCGCAAGCCCTGCAAATCCCCTAACATGTTGTTGGTCAGGGTTTTATACGTGAGGGACACCGCCCCCCTCCCTATTTGTTCCTGTAGCAGTCTACCCTCAAGTGGAGCATATTCTGGAATGTCTGAGAGTGTGATGTGTTGTGCCCTCCATGCGTGCTGCAGTTGGACGTATTTGAAGTATTGGGTATTGAGGAGGCCAAAGTCGTCTTGGAGTGCCTGGAAGGTTTTTAGGTCCCCCCTTGCTATCACGTCACCCACTGTGGAAATCCCAATGTCGTCCCACCTTCCGAAGCCTTTCAGCTTATGTAACTCTCCCAGCCATCTACAGCACCACAATGGCGTCTGTTTAGTGGGCCTTTTGTCCCACCCCATTCTTTTGGACGCTCTATTCCAAGCTGTGAACGTAATCCTGGTGGCCGGAAGGAAGTGTCGTCCCATCTTCTCCCCATAGAGATAGTGGAAGATGGTCTTACCTGACCATTTAGACCTTTCCAAGGCGTATGTGGGGTGGTCAGCTGCAGCATGCAGCCATTCATTGATCGGGGCGAGATGTTCCGCCCAGTAGTACGCCTCGAGGTTGGGGAGCGAAATCCCCCCACTATACTGATGGCGCTGTAGGGTGGCTAGCGCCACTCTCGGCTGCTTCCCCAGCCACAGGAAGGCACGCAGGTCAGCGTGGATTTTATTCAGGGTCTTATTCGGCAAAGGATAGTAATCATTCTGGAGTGCATAAAGAAACTTAGGGAGGAGGACCATTTTATATAGCGCCGCACGGCCCAGTATGGTGAGCGGGAGCTGTCTCCATCCATCCATCTCCGTCGTTGCTTCCAGCATTATGCGGGCTAGATTAGTAGTGAAAGAACGTGCCCTGTCTATCGTTATAAAGATTCCTAGATATTTGAAACCTTCTGTGGTGTGTATCAATAGCTCTGGCAGGCAGGCTCCCCGTTCCTTGCCCTGCGGATCATAAAGGATCGACTTGTGCCAATTGATCGTGTGCCCTGCTCGCGCCCCAAAGTCGCCGAGTTCCCCAAACAGCGCTGGGATAGTTGTGCCTGGGTCTGAAACGAACAGCAGTACGTCGTCGGCATATAGGGATATTTTTTCCTGTGTGGCAGCCGAGCCACCCCAAGTAAAGCCTCTGATTGCCTGATTCCGTCTAATCCTTATCGCTAAAATCTCAATGGTGAGGGTGAACAGGAGGGGGGACAGTGGGCAGCCCTGTCGCGTGCCACGCCCGATGGGGAATTCGCGGGACAGCCTCCCATTAACCCGCACCCTCGCTCTCGGGCCCGAGTATAGGAGTTGAACCCACTGTAAGTATTTAGGTCCAAATCCAAACCGTTTGAGGGTCTCCATCAGGAAGGGCCAGTGCACAGCGTCGAACGCCTTCTCCGCATCCAGGGAGAGGAACCAGTGGGGTTCACTTCTCCCAGAGACCTCTTGCAGCCAGTTGTGGGTGTGACGGAGATCAAGCTTGGTCGCCCTATCAGGGAGGAAACCGGATTGGTCCATATGTACTAGCTCAGTGATGACCTGTCTCAGGCGGCGCGCCAGGACTGTGGCCAGAATTTTCGTCTCTATATTTAGCAGGGAGATTGGGCGGTATGAGGAGCAGTCATCTCTAGGTTTCCCCTCTTTGTAAATTGGTACAATGACGGCCAATTCCAGGTCGGGAGGGAGACTCCCCGCCCGGAGCGATTCAGTAAATAGGGCCCCCATGTGCCGCTGCAATAAGTCGGCCGTTCGTTTAAAAAACTCAGCCGGGAAGCCGTTGGGACCCGGCGTTTTCCCTGGATTCAGGGCCGCTATGGTTTCCGAGAGCTCCTCCAGTGTTAAATCCGCCTCTAAGGCTACACTAGCTTCAGTGGACAGGGTAGGAACCTCCACGTCTCCCAAATAGTATTGGGCGTCCTCACTGTCGCCCAGTTCCCTGGCCCTATAGAAGTCTTCATAGTAGGTCGCGAAGGCCTCCGCTATGTCACCATCCGTGTTCGCCCTCCTGTCCCCCTCACACCTGATCTGATCCACCCATCTTGAGGCCCGTTCCTTCCTGCTCAACCAAGCTAAAAGTTTACCGGACTTGTCGCCTATATCATATAGCCTGTGTAGTGTCGCCAATGCCTGGGTGCGTGCCTCTTCCGTGGCCAATTCCCGTTAGAGTCTCTGTGCGTCAAGCAGTCTTCTAAGGCTCGCCTCCTCTTTCTGTTGGAGGTAGTCTGCTTCTAAGGTTAGGACATTCGCCTCAGCATTCGCTATCTCGCCCTGCTGTGCCCGCCTGGCCTCTCCTAGCCTACTCTGGATGCGGTCCCGGAGGACCGGTTTCATCGCCTCCCAGAGAGTAACTCCGGAGTCCACTGATCCCTCATTTTCGGCCAGGTATACCCGTATGTCGGCCCGCATGCCCCCAAGTATTTCTGGCTTTTGGATGTCCCAAGCCGTTAATCTCTACTGCGCCCGCCTGACTCCCGTCGCCCGCCCCAGGTGTACATATAACGGGGAGTGATCAGAAATCCCTCTCGCCTTGTATTCCGCTAGGTCGCCCACCGCGATCTCCTGTCGGGACACGAAGACATAATCGAGCCTGGAGAAGACCTTATGAGCCCCTGAGTAAAATGAATACGTTTCTTGTGTAGGATGAAGCCATCTCCAGACGTCAGTGAGGCCCATGGTAGTCATGAGGCGTGCTAGTGCAGTTGTGTGTGTTCCCCCATGTGCGATGACCCGGACCTATCCTGCTCGATGGACATCACATCGTTGAAATCCCCACCCACCACTTGTGTTGTGTCCGCCGTATCTAGCAGGATGGCGGTGACTGCCTTAAGTGTACGTGGTTGTAGCTTGGGGGGGGCGTATACAGACAGAATTGTGTAGCTGCGCCTTTTCCACATCCCCTGAACACCCACATATGTGCCCTGTGGATCCAACCAGGTGCGAGTAACCGTGAAAGGTAGCGCTTTGTTTATGAGAATCGCGACTCCCCTGGAGTCCGAAGTGTAGCCTGCGTGCGCCAGAACAGTGTACCGCCCTCTCGCTATGAAAGCGCAGTTATTCCCTCTCAGGTGAGTTTCCTGGAGAAGGATAATGTCAGGCATCAGTCTCTTGAGGTAGGCGGTAACCAGACCCCTCTTAATTTTGGACCCCAGGCCGTTCAAATGCCCCTCATGACCTGTAGAGTCTTGCTCCAGTTGCCGGATTTCTTTGGCCAGAGGGTGCAACGAATCACTCCTTGTATCATCCTCATCCCCTCCGGATGCGCGGCCCTCCGACTCCTCCATATCTTCTTCTTCAGAGCGGATTCCATTTCTCATGCTACTAAATCTCGAGCCCGCCACGGAGTCGGTACCCGGTGACGCCGACCTGCCTCGCCTCCTGTCCTGCAAGTTACTTGTCCTGTGTGGAGTCGCCGGCGTCTTATTCTGCGTCCTCCTCAGTCTTCGTCGCTGCGGCTTCGGCCTCTCCCATTTCGGTCGTTCTCGCAGCGACCGGTCAAGCGCTGCCCGGCCCGGTGCCTCCCTACTATTCAGGATAGGGCGCTCCTCGAGCCACTGCCATGCGTCGTCCGGATGTGCAAAAAAGATGGATTTGCCCTGATAGATGACCTTGAGCTTGGCCGGGAAGAGGAGCATATACTGAATGTTGAGGGACCTCAGCTTTGCTTTCACGGCGTCAAATGAGCGGCGCTGTTTTGAGACTTCCTGACTGTAGTCCGGGAAGATCATTATGGTGGCATTTTCAAAGCGGATCTCACCCATATCTCTGGCTTCTCGCAGGATCAGATCTCGATCGGCAAAGTTCAAGAAGCGCGCTATGACCGGTCGTGGTCTCGCTCCCTCCGGTGGTTTGGCCAGGAGCGCCCTGTGTGCCCTCTCTATGATAAAGCACGGGGAGAACCGCGCCATCGGGAAGGTCTTTTTGAGCCAGTCGAGGAGGAAGGCGGTCATACTCCTTTCTTCAATCCCTTCTCTAAAGCCCACAAAGCGTAGGTTGTTCCGCCTTGACCTATTTTCGGCATCGTCCACCTTCCACAGAAGTTGACGGTGGGAGGCCTGGAGCTCTGCCATGTCCTTCTTAAGCTCAGAGACCGACTTCTCATTGTCCGTCAACCTCGATTCGGCCACCGTGACCCTGTCGGTCAAGTTTCGAAAGTCCTGGCGTAACAGCGTCACCTCGGACCCTACCTCCCCAATTTTTGTTTCCAAGGCCGCTCGTGAAGCTTGGATGTCCGTTCTAGACGCCTGTATGGCCTCCAGTAACATGTCCGTATCATTGCGTGCGCCAGATGGCACGGGCTGTTGTTCCACCATAGGTCGCGGAGCAGCGAAATTGTCCATTGGGCCCTGCCTCGTGGTCTTGGGTATCGTTTCCCTCTTGCCCATACCTGCGTTGTCTAGAGGCCAGGAGCTTCTGGGATAAATCCCCCTTCCTCTGCGAGATCGCTGGGCTCGGTCGTGTGCCGGGGACAGAGGCAGAGCTATGTAGCGCCTCGACCACTCAATTCCCTTGGGCGGCCTCTATTCGTGATCCCTAGAGTCTCTGGGTCGGGGCCCGTGTACACTCCCCGTCTTGGGCGTGGGGAGCCGGGGGGTATTCCTCCGCTCGTGGCTCGTGGGGGTTCTTCCCCGAGGGTCTTACCGCCTCAAGCGCGTCTCAGGGCGTCTCAGGGTGTACGTCTCAGGGCGTAAGCACAGGCGGTGCAGCACTGTGGGTGGAGGTCTCGAGGTGCCGTCCAGCCGCTCCCTTTCCCGTGTGGGTTGCCGGGTTCTAGGACAGCAGGGCCTGGTCCACTCACTCCCGGTAGGCCTCAGTGGTCCTCTGCGGTTTGACCGCCGTCACCCAGGTGTCCTCGACTTCGCAGCCGCCATGTTGGTGAAGGCGTGCGACGCCTCCGAGGCTGTCCCCCGCTCCCGGTGCCAGGCAGACCGGACCTCACCCTCTTGATGCAGGCCTCACCGTCTCGAGGGTCTGCCGGTACCGCTCTCTGGGTGGGGGCAGCCGGGGGTACGTTCCTCCACCCGCGCCTCGTGTGGGCCTCCCTCGAGAGTCTCACCGCCTCAGGCCCGAATCACTGAGTGCAGGCACAGGTGGTGCGGCGCTGTGGGCGGGGGGCTCGTAGTGTCGCCCAGCCGCTCCCGTTCCAGTGCGGGCTGCAGGATTTCTGGGACAGCAGGGGAAGACCTTCTCTCTTCCGGTTCGACCGCCGTCTCGCCGCACTCCTCTACAGCGCGGCCGCCATGTTGGTAAAGGCAGGCGCTGCTTCTGAGGCCGACCCCCGGTCCCGGTGCTGGGCAGGTGCGGATCTCCCCACCTCAATGCGGGCCTCACCGTCGCTCCGTCCCTGGGCCTGGGTCCGGTCACAAACCCTCTCCGGCGGTGGCAGCAGTGGGGGACCCCGGCGTCACCAGTCTCCAGTCACAGCGCTGGCCGCCATCTTGGAAAAGGCGGTCGGCGATCGCCGCTGTCCGGCTCCTATTGTTCGGCGGATAAGGTATGCGTCCGTCCGCTCGGCGGCCAATCATCTGGCGGAGCCTCCGTGGGTCGGCGACAGCAATGTGCGGGGTCGTCGGCTCTCGATGTGTGCCTTTCTCCCCGGGTCCCTAGGCCGCCATCACGATCGCCGGGGTGCAGCGGAGTCACCTTCACACACGGCACCCAGGCGGGATCGACTCCAGTGCAGCACCGCAGCAGCCCGTAACAGGTACCCGGGCTTCAGCTCCCTGCTTCGGTGGCGTTTCTGGGTCTTGGGGGATAGTTAATGCCGAATAATTAGCGGGCTCGGCCGGAGCTCTGTGCAGGCACGTCTAGTCGGCCATGCTGCTGGCCACGCCCCCACAAAAGTGATATTTTTAAGGCGGCCATGGCTAGCATCAATTTGTTGCCTGGTCCGCTCCCCCAAAAAACTAATAAATTAATAAAATATATTAAAATATATATTTAAAAAAAGACAGTGTGTGTAGTGGACAATGGAGTAGTGGATAGAGGGAAGTAGTGCACATGGGCAGAGTGTAGAAAAGTAGCACATGAGGGAGATCAACACAGGGAAGGAGAAGCACACATAAGATAAAGCAAAACAGAGCACGGGGAGGGAGGGAGTTTGTCAGGCAGAACCACAGCCAAGAAAGAGTTCATAACTCGAGGGAGTCTGCAATGCAGAGTGCAGGTGGGTGTTTGCTGAGGTGTGAAGCATGTGAGTGAGATAGCTAGAAAATACACTCTCATGATAGCGATAAAGCAAAACGAAGTTCCCTAAAAGTGAGCAATGGAATGAAAAAAGCCAACTAATCAGAAACAGGGTAAGGAGGCTATGCACCAGGGGAGTAACAAATACAAGATAAACAAGCTGGGACAAGGAGAGCCATTAAATAGGAAACAAGCAAATGAGAGTGGCAATAAAGCCACTCACTGGTAAGCAGTGGGCAGGTTGTAAGACCCTGTCATTTCTTGGAAAGCATGCAACAGGTATTT
Organism: Lissotriton vulgaris; assembly: GCF_964263255.1. NCBI lineage: Eukaryota > Metazoa > Chordata > Amphibia > Caudata > Salamandridae > Lissotriton > Lissotriton vulgaris. The sequence continues at coordinate 421,029,517 of NC_141695.1, read as the reverse complement.
TGCAAAAACACAGCTTGGAATCTCAGCTTGGTAGGCTAACCTAGAAACTATTGGTGAAATCTTTTGCGCTCAGTATCAGGTGACCTGATTTCGAGTATTTCGCATTGTAATAAAAAATAATCTCTGTAGACAATTTTAGCAGCCAGTGTTTTTGCATTGTATCCATTACTACTGATTTGCTCAATTTCCTCCCGGTGACACCTGCAGGGAGTTAAACGTTCAAAAAATGCAGGTATGCACAATTTTTAAAATACATTTAACAACTGGAAAGCAGGAGGCACACACCAGTATGTCCAATGCAGAATATGGATGGTTTGGGGTTCACTATGATAAAGACTACTGATGTGTTCTCTAGATTTTTTAGAATCAAACATTTTTATTGAGCGGCAAGATATCAGATAACACAGCCCAGCTGCCTACATCAACCGGCCGGCAGGGCGGATTCACAAATCAGAGAAGCGGCGCATGGGTCTACACCCCGAAGGTCGACCCCGCATTGATAAAGGCTCCACCGCCCCACCTGCAGGGAAGCAGGGAAACAGTCCCCCTCCTCCTACCAAACCCCCACCCAACCAAAGACCCCATCCTCCCGCCTCCCAAACCCACCTCACTTTGCATCAGCTCTGCTTTGTCCTAGATAATCTTGTGACCCTACCAACCAGTCTAGTCACGTGTTTTGTCATCTAAGGGCCGGCGTGGCGCCCACGGGGTCTAGTGGTATAAGTTGTAAGATTTGGAGATACTTCGGGCATGCCACGTCCCGTAAGTCTTTGGACAGGAGTCGCAGGAAAGGGCCCCATAGTCTAGCATATTCCGAACCCTTCCCGTCCATACCCAAGGAGAGCTTTGTCATGGCCAGAGTATGCCACAATCTTTGAATCCAGTCTCGGAAGTCAGGTATCGCCGGGGAACCCCAGTGAGCCAACAGGACCTGTCGTGCCGCTAGTAGAGCCAACGCAATCTGTCTGCCCCTAAGAGAGCGCAGCGGGAAAGAAGTGGAATGAGGTAACCCCTGCAGTGTATGTTCAGGAAGTCGTGGAAGAGTAATATGAAAAGCAGTATCTAGCTCATCAAGGACCACCGCACAATAGCGCTCCAGTTTCGGGCACTGCCATAGCAAATGGATCAGAGTCCCACTCATCCCGCAACCCCTCCAGCAGACACTTGACTTCGCCTTGTCCCATGCCTGGATGCGTGCGGGCGTGTAGTACCAACATGTTGCAGTTTTGTAGGCTGATTCAGTCCCAGCAGTATTGGATGTCGTGTGGTGCGCCCTGTAAAACACGTGCTCCCACTCTTTGTGTGTCAGTGGGCGCCCTAACTCTATCTCCCAGTGGACTTGCGCTTTGGTGCGTTGCTTCCACGGGTAGCGAAGGATCATTGCATAAAGCTCCGATATAAGGCTCCGATCATCCTTCTTGCACACCAGCCACTGTTCAAAGGCCGTGAGGAACCATGACATGAGTGCAACATTGGCTGGTTAAGTCACCAAATGTGCGACCTGCGCATGATAGAACGCGTCCTCCTTGTGCAGTGGAAAGTATTCTGATCGTAAAGTGTGAAATGGAATTAGCCCTTCCAGATTGAAGAGCGAGCCCACCCTCTTGCACCCCTCCTCTTGCCAATGCTGGAAGATCGGGGAGGCACAACCCGGTGGAAAGTCAGGATTATCCACTATGGGTGTCATCGGGGAAGGGAAGGACGTCCATCCCTTGCGCAACGCCAACTGATCCCAGGCCTTGAGCGTCGGCGAAGTCACCGGAGAAGAGAATAAACCCCGTGCTCTATGTTTGTGCGGCAACCAAAGCTCCCGCCAAATGTTACATCCAGCCACCGACTGGTCCATAAAGTTCCAGTGTTTACTGGACAGGGGCCTATTCCAATCAGTTATGTACCGAAGACAGGATGCCTGAAAGTAAGCAACAAGGAGCGGAAAACACAAACCCCCGCGGCCTTTGGAGTAGTTGTCACAGTAAAGGCAAAACGTGGCCTCTTATGATTCCATAGGAACTTATTGAGAAGACCCTGAAGTCTCCGCAACATACCCGGAGGTGGGCTCAGCAGTAGCATCTGAAAAACATAAAGAATACAGGGCAGTACCGTCATTTTGATAGCGGCCAATCTCCCAAACCATGACAATCCCAGGCGGGTCCAGCGATCTGTTCGGCCAGAGTCGAATAATTTAAGGAAAGCGTCTTAGGGATGGTCGGGGCCAGCCGTATACCCAGATACATGATGTCTGAATGGAGCCATTGGAACAGGAAGTCCCTCTGCAGGTCCGCCACATTAGATTTCGGGACTGAGATATTGAGAATTTGTGATTTGGAGAAGTTAACCTTAAAGCCTGCAGCATTTTGAAAGGCCAATAGTTCCGCAGATAGGCCCCGCAGAGAGGGATGGGGGTTAGTTAGAGCCAAGATGACGTCGTCCGCATACAGACTGACTTTATGGATATCCACCCCAAACTGGAGCCCCGAAATATCGGCATTGGAGCGAACGCGCTGAGCAAAAGGCTCCATATAAAGTGCAAAGAGCAGTGGGGATAGGAGGCACCCCTGCCGCGTCCCCCTAGCAATAGAGAAGGCGCTGGACAGACACCCATTTACCCGCACCACTGCTGTTGGAGCCGCATAGAGGCACTGAATCCATTTCCGGAAATTGTCGCCAATCCCAAAGGCCTGCAAGACTTCAAACATGTAACTCCAGTCGACGCGATCAAACGCTTTCTCCGCGTCGATAGAAAGCAAGAAAGCCTCCGAACCGGAGCGGTGTACTGGATCCAGCAGATGCAGCAGCCTCTTGGTGTTATCACCCCCTTGCCTAGTTGGTATAAACCCGCTTGGTCAGGGTCAATCACTCCATCCATCAGAGGGCTGAGCCTCACAGCCAATACCCCCACAAATAATTTAGCATCAATGTTGAGAAGGCAGATCGGCCTGTAAGAGCCGCATTCCATAGGGTCTTTGCCTGGTTTGGGGATAACAGTGATGGCCGCTTCAGTCATGGAGGGAGTGACCACCCCAGAGTCTGGGACTGAATTAAAAAGGCGAGTGAGGAGAGGAGCCAGCTCCTTACAATATGTTTTATAAAAAAGAGCTGAGAACCCGTCTGGCCCTGGCGTTTTGGCCAGTTTCAACCTCGCAATAGCCGAGATAACTTCCTGGACTCGTATCTCAGCATCCAACATCTCAGCTGAGTCACGATAGAAAGGTGTAATACCCGAGGCTGCAAGATACTCCTTAATGCTCTCCAGGGCAGTGCCCTCTTTCTGGTAGAGTGATTGATAAAAGTGACGAAAGGTGTTTAGTATGTCAGCGTCCGTGGTGTGAGTCTGTGCCCGATGATCTTTGATTGCTTGTATCGGGTGTGCTTGTGTTCGCGCACGAAGCCTATGTGCAAGCATCTTACCCCCTTTATCCCCGCAAAGAAAACATTTGTGCCGTAAGCGCAGTAAAGTATGCACCTTCCTGTCCAGATCAAGATGTTTGAGCATGCGCCGTTTGGTTTCAAGCTCTCTCCAGACCTGAGGTGCCCCGTTCTCTTATGAATTGCCTCCAGGCAGTGCACATCCCCCTCCAGTTCTGCTCGCTTCTCCCTACGCAGTTTGGCATACGTTGCAGAGAGTGCTATCAAATAAATCACCCCTCACCACCAATTTGAGCGCTTCCCAGATCGAGGCAGGCAGGGTGTCCTCTACTCTTTTTTCTTCCAGGTAGTGTGTAATAGTATCCCGCAGCTTCACCACTACAGCGTCAGAGTGAAGCATGGTATCTCGGAGCCTCCAGCCAGCCAACGGCAGTCGAGCACCGGTAAGCAAAACTTCCACCGAAATGAGTGCATGATCAGAGAGGGAGCGCTGTGTAATGTCCCCCGTAGATAGATGGGGTAGCAAGGAGGATGAGGCCAAGAAGTGATCAAGGCGCGCATAGGTCTTGTGAGCGGCCGAGTAGTAGGTGTAAAAGTGCTCTTGGGGATGCTGGACGTGCCACACATCATGCTGTCCCCCCTCCAAGAGCCATTGCTTCCCATCCTGCGACCATGCTCCTGTTTGGCGGTGCAGCTGCTCTGACCTATCTATGCCTCCCTCCATGACAAGATTAAGATCACCACCCATCAACACCAGCGCGTCTGGGGAGGCAAGCTCCTAAGCAAGGGCTGAACGCAGGAATGCTTCTTGTTGGACATTAGGGGCATAGATGGACCCTATCGTGACGGTTGTCCCACCCCCACTGCACCCGCACAGCCAGGCACCTTCCTCTGATATCAACCACTTGGGACAATACTTTACAATGCATACAGGCACTAAACAGCAACGCCACCCCTTTTTTCTTATTCGGGCCAGAACACCAAAGCTGCAGAGGGAAACGCTTATCTCGCATGCGCTGGACATCTTTAGCAAGGAGATGGATTTCTTGTAAGAGACACAAATCAACGTCCACACCCTCCAGAACGGACAAAATCGCAGCTCGCTTTACCGGGTTGTTTAGTCCCCTAACGTTGAGACTCACCACTTTCAAAGACCTGGACGTTTGGCATACATCAAAGGCATAGCGCAAACCCCCAGTACTATATCCAAAACAACATTACAGGACAAGCACAGTATAATCCTCCAAAGAATCCCATCCAGATTTCGTTCACGTGGAGGAAGAACATTCAACAGCCTACTCGCAGCACCCTGAAGCTGATGCGGAGCCCCCCTCATACCCCACTGCCCCTCCCTACCCCACCACCCCCTACCCCACAGAGTAGAAACCCCCTGACAACACAAGCCCCAACAGTGTAACCCTGGACCCAAACAAGACAAGGAGAAAAAGTAAACAATAGTCCGTTGAACAGGCCCAAAGAGCAGGGGAACATGGCACCAACCCCTCCATTTCCCAGGTCCCGATGCAGGACATCCCCCAAAGTAAGTACATAGAAACATTACCCATCTGGATTCTGTGGAAAGTCACCTCCGGCGCCAGCTATCGGCCTGCAAGTGCCAAGCAAAAGACCCAGTCCTCAAGTGCCTGCTGAGGCCTCCATCACCAAAGTCACAGAAGCCACTGCTGCTCCTCTTTCTTGCAGGCTCACTGACAGGTCAGGTTTTGTCGTCGTCGCCAGCTTGCCGACCTTCTGCCACTCCGGGGAATGGCGCCGTTGTCGGATAGGGGAGCTGAAGGTGTCAGTCGGGGTAGCGGGTCGATCCAGACCCAAGATGTCCCGGGCCTCATCCAGCGACCGAACCTGGTTCAGCTTCGTCTTCCATTTAAAGATAAGTCTGAACGGGTGCTCCCACAAGTAAGGAACACCTTGCTCCCTCAGAAAGTTAGTGACTGGCCTAAAATCTGTCCGCTTGGTCAGAGTAGAGGCCGCAAGATCCTGAAATAACACAGGACGATTATCTCGTAATTCAAGGGGGGTGTGGTCACGTGCGTTCCTCAGAATCCATTCTTTGAGTGAAAAATCGTGGACACACACTAGAATATCAGGGGGAGGGGCCTTGGGTCCCCGCGGTAGGCCAAGCCGATGCACTCTGTCGATTTGGATCTCCTGTAGGTCCTCCTCGTTCAGGATGTGCAGAAAGAGAGCCTCTACATATTCACGCAGGTCCGTTCCCTCACCCTTCCATGGCACCACCCTTATCCGTATATTATTGGGTTGGGATCTGTTCTCCAAGTCCTCAGTGTGTGCTTGCAGGTCTATGTTTTGCTCCATGAGGCATAAGACATCGTGTTGGAGTCGATGCACATCCTCCGCCGTCCTTAAATCATGTTCCTCTAGCGTCGCGATGCGCTCTCCCACAGCATCCACATCCCGCCGCCGCATCTCCTTCAGATCCGACGCAAGCTGGGAGCACAGTTTCATGATGTCCTCCTTTATAGCAGCGAACAATTCCATCATGAAAGCTTTTATGTCAGGAGCCTCGCTGTTGTCGCGGCGCGGGGACTTGTCAGCAGACGGCGAGGCCATTTGAGGCGCGCATTTCTGGGCGCTTTCCTTCGGCAGCTTGTCTTTTTTAGGCCTGTTCACTGCCATTTTGTCCCCCACTTGTAGCAATGAAGGCGTGGAGTCCACTGCTCAGTCCCTCTCGACCACGTCGCTGTTTCGGCAAGCACGCACGCCGACCCAGATGCCAGGAAAGGCCAAGGCGGTACGGTCCTTGGGACAAGATGGTCACCCACAGGCAGCGGTAAACTACCTCGCGCCACGCCAGGATCAACAGGGCCTCGCAGGTTGTCACGGCCCACCGCTGGCAAAGGCTGGACAGGGGAGGAGAGGGACAATGCCCGCTAGACAGTCACTCAATGCCACCAAAGTCTACACAGGGCCCTCTCGTCAGTCGGGTCTTCAGGCCTCACTTTCGCCGATCCGGCACCAGCTTCCACCGTGTCCCAAATGCTATAAGGCCCTGCCCAGGTCAGGGCGCTGGGAGCGTCACAGGCCCCTCCAAAGCACTCACTGCGCAAAGCGCTGCCGTTCGAAAGGCCAGGGGTGGGCGATGTGCCTCCACACCACCCCAAGGCCCCTTCCTTGTGCTCCGACTGGGAGCCACTGGGACTCCTCGTTTTAGCGCTAAGGGCACAACACCCTCCGCCAGTCCCCAGTGCGGGCCTGCAGCAGGCCGCAGCGCTGTCCCCCGAGCTGCAGACCGATAATCAGGCGCCCCACTAGGTCTCTTCCACACACTTCACCTTCCAAGGGTCTGGCTGTCACTGGGCCGAGGGAATGTAGGCCTCCGATCGCTGCAGGGCACTTGCGGCGTAATCTTGCTCCGCCCCTGTAGTGGTGTCGCTGCGGGGCTTCGTTATCGCTCCATGCCGCTGAGCGTCACGCCCGATTGCCAATCAGGGTCGGTTCAGTACCGGCTACGACCCCCACCGCAGTCAACGCTCCGGGCGCTCCACCTAGAGCGCAGCGGGCCCCCACCGCTTGTCACGCAGCTCCCCGGTCTCACAGCTCGAGCGGGCCGCACCTCAGCGCGTCTCCGTTTCTCCACCCAAATCCTGGAAATAACGCCGCTCAGCCCGACTGGACAGCCCCAGGATACTGGGCCCGCTTCTGGGCCGTGGATGGGCGTTCTGCAGGGTGATGTACAAAGCTATTAAGCATGCGGCGCCGGAGGGACTGAAAAGCATGTCCTACACAGCCGCTATCTTTGCCACGCCCCCTTCTCTAGATTTTCAAAAGACACAAATTTGATTTGCTAGACCCTCTGACACAAGTCAGAAAATCAGTTATGATGCAACCATATTAGCAATAAGTGAGCTAGATATGGTCTAAGTAACCATCCATCACATGAGATGATAACGGTGGAACCCAAACCCTCTTTGAGATGAATGGGTACTGCCCTTGAGCTGGAGTCTGGACACTGCTGCTAGTCCATGCCTAATCCTGCTGAAAGTGAATGTAAGCAGCATTTTCATCGAGGGCACATTACAGTGTCATGGAGACTAAATTGATGTGCCTGTTTTCTGCCCCATACACCAATGGCAAGGTAGAATTACAGAATACATAGATGCTTGTGTGTCTTCTACTGCAACACAGGTACGATGATGCACATAGATCAATTGTGCCATCTTCAGGGTGCATTCCCTCATTAACATATGGGTTTGGCCCAATGCTAATGAGGGGAACACTTTGCCCCTGTGCCAAGGCCTGGTGTGGGTGGGTCGCTGGCCTATAAGGACAGACAGTTGACTCACAGTCCAAGGCAGTTTTGACTGAGCCCTGTGGCTGCAGAATCACCCACTGTGGGAGGGAACAGAAGAGTCCCAAACGCCCCAAAAGAATGTCACTGCGACCCTCAGGCACACATTAGGCATGGCCTATATAACAGGGCTGAAGAATTTGAACATCATGATTTAATCATGCATGAGAATTCATTTGAAGTGTATTTGGAACCTACTTGAGTTTTAAAAATTATTTATTTTATGTTTTTGGCCCTGGTTCATAAAACGATATCATGTTTAAATGTGATGTTTAAATCTGATACAAATATAAATAGGAGGCCTCACCTGCAAGAAAAGGATACAGGGCGGTGCTGCAAGCCATTTAGCTGCACAGTGCTGCACAATTTTCAAAGCACAGGGATGCATCGTATAAACAACAATGCAACGCATCCTTGTGCTTTATCCTGCTCTGATGCACAATTGGCTGCCATGCGCCAGTGCAAGCACCCTTGCATCATTTTGTGAGGGTGCCTGTGCTGCGGAGATGATTGTTTTTGTGCAGGAAGGTAGACCTTTCTGCATAAAAACAATCATTAATGGCATTTTCCTCTTTCTATGTGTGCTGCCTAGAATGAGCAGCACACATAAAAAGAGGAAAAACAAGGAGAAATAAAAGTATTTATATAATCTCTTCGCGCCCACTGCTCTATTGGCGACGGCTATGGAGCAGGCCAGAGTTGAGTCACCATAGGGAGGAACTAAAAGTGGTGCTGTCTACCTTTGGGGCTGGACGAATCCCCTGGTTGTCCTTTATTAGGGATTCAATGAGAGCAATGGGGAGGGAGGATTTATGGACTTCACCTGCGGAGACATGTCCAGCGATTTCTAAAAAATCTCTGGCTAATGCTCTGAAGGAATACAAACTGACACACATCTTACAGACGGCTAATCCCTCCAGTTTAACCTATGGGTTCCTGGATATCCAGTATCAATATAAATCTGAGCGGGTGTTAGATTCTATACAACCACCATCAGCAAAAAAGCTGTTTTTGCAGGTTAGATATGGGACTCTCCCACTTCATGCCTCAACCAATAAGTTGGCGGGTGCTACTTGCCGTCACTGCCCCGGGTGCCTAGTGGAGGAAGAAACTGTGATTCATGTGGTGTTCTTCTGCTTGGCCTATAAGAGGCCTAGATCTAGGTGGGTGATTCAAATCTGCAGAAACCTGGGTATTAGTAATTATGTAGACTTTTTTAGGATTCTTAAACTAGATACCAATCTGGTTTTTGTTGTCGTTATTTCTAAATTCTTATTTGCAATGTGGTGTAAACGAAGACATTTGCTTAAAAACTGATATGAGAATCTATAACATCTGCTATTATTTGCATCTGCTGTGACTATGGATTCTGCAAAATCTAAGTTTGTAAGTGTAGGTACCTGTTGATTAACTAACTCGAAATATAGTAGTATCTGCTTAAATGGATGCTATTTGATGATAGGCTTCAGATTTATTATTGATATGAATATGTTATTACTTTTAATACTCACATGTTAAATTATAATTTTAATGAAGTTTTAAATTAATCAAATTTCCCTTAGTGACGATTTTTATTGGCCAAATTCCCTAAATGTGGTTCTATATTCCCTTGTGTACCATCTACATTTGTATGTGATAATTGATTACTTTTGTGATATGAACTCTATGTGGTGGTATAAGACTGTATATTTTACAGCATTGTGTGTGGTTAAGACAAAGGGTGATGTGGGCATGTGTGCAAAAGATATTGGAGCCTATCCACAAAGGTAAACTTACACTTGAGTAAATATACATGTGTAAATGTAATTCTACACTTTGTGGTATATTTACTAATTTTGGCTAGTTATCATTTATGAGTGACGGCCTTTCCAACATGGAAAGGCTGTCGGAAAATGAATTTTGGGACCCCTAACAGGACCCCCTTCCCTCCTGACCCTCTGCTATTGGGCCTTGGGGTGTTGGCCCCTAAACATCCCTACACCATGTATCAGGCACCATGAGGTGCCTGCCATAAGGTGCAGGAATGTTTGCAAACATCCATTTCACTATGGCAGCATGTGCTGCAGACCATTTCTGCCTGCCGCAGAAGCTGCAATAATGAAATGAATGTTTCCCACTGCCCCTTGGGCGGCTACATCTGAATTGCGAGGTCAGAACCGCTGACCCATGGTAGGGCAGTTCCAGATGTCCACCTGACATCATAATCAGCCCCATTTTCTCAACGTGATTATAACTCAGCACCTCTAGACCCTAATTGGTGATTTGCCATGCTTTACAAATCCTGGATTTAATCATTTTATTTATTTATTGTTAGAGAGTGTTAATTAGGGAATCAGTGAAGTAGGAGGTCATTGGAGGAGCGCCCAAGAAAATATTGTCAATCTGGGCTACATCAGCGCTAAAGCCGGCCCTGCTGTGTAGCATGAACAAAAGAAATTAACACAAAAAATGAAAATGATATGGCCGCCGAGGTTGCATTGTTGTGTAGGTACGTGCATGCGTGATGATGTGTGTGCATGCATACTTGAATACACATGTGCCCCTACAAAATGATGTGGACACCATTTTTTTAAATATACTGATGGATCAGAAGGAATAACATGAAAAAGAAGTAGCACAAAAGTGATATTTTTAAGGCGGCCATGGCTAGCATCAATTTGTTGCCTGGTCCGCTCCCCCCACAAAAAAAAATTAATAAAATAAATTAAAATATATATTTAAAAAAAGACAGTGTGTGTAGTGGACAATGGAGGAGTGGATAGAGGGAAGCAATGCACATGGACAGAGTGTAGAAAAGTAGCACATGAGGGAGATCAACACAGGGAAGGAGAAGCACACATAAGATAAAGCAAAACAGGGCACGGGGAGGGAGGGAGTTTGTCAGGCGGAACCACAGCCAAGAAAGAGTTCAAATCAATCAAATCAAATCAAAGCTTTATTCGATTTTAGGTTTAAAATCATAAAAGCATACAGACAAATAATACAATACATTTTTCAAAACATTTTAAAATAAATCTCATAATGGCTTTAAATTGCATAGTTAAAAGATTAAGCATGCTTTACACAATCTTTAGGAAACGTTGTAGGTAACAGTGTTCTGAAAGATTTAGTAATTGCCATACATAAAACTGTTGTACAATGGTTTGGGACAATTAAAAGCCACTGAAAAACTACTGCCATTACTTACATGGGTTCCTCTAACCACTGGGCTGTTGTCAAAGCCCCGGGGACTAGGGGAGAGCATGTAGGACGTATTAGGGTAAAAGTCATGTAGATTTCAGGTAGAAATAAGTCCATCGCCATTTTGAGATAGCCATGTCTGCATGTATGGCACAATGTGTCTGCTCCTAAATCGTATCAGGATCAAATCGCCAGAGATGTCGTTTTTAAGGGGTCCAAGCCAGCCCACCCTCCGGACACATCATTCGGCCATCAAGATGGTAGGGCAAAGGTCTGTTTTTAGATAGCCAGAACTTGACCTTGTTCATAAGTTCATGTTGTCTCTCAGCTTTACCTTGTGTTAGTTCAGGGACTCCCGAAAGAACAATTACAAAAGGCGCTGCTTCTGGAGGTAAGTGTATATGGGTGGTGCGCACATGTTTAGATGGAATGTGACATGCTGTTGTCAATTTCGGGGGGGCTTTGGGATTGATGGGCAACAAGGAGGTGGGAGTTGGCAATTGAGTAGGTACCGCTTCATAAGGAGTGATCAGATTAGGTAGGTTTGGAAGAGCGGTTGTCGGCAGGCATTGAGTTGTTACAACATGGGTTGAGGATTTCAGGAGAGATTCAATAGAGTTCTCCAACCCCGTCAGCTTCTCCCCCAATGTGGTGATTTTGTCCATCAAGGGGTGTATTAAAGATTTAATCAGATGCTCGATCATAGTCAGAAGAGCCTGGTGGGACGATGGTGATAAGTCGTCCAGGTTAACAACAGGTGGCGGAATAAAGGACGAGTTAATTAAAGGTGGTATAGGACTTAGAGAAGGTTTGTCAAGTTTTTGTGTTTTAGGAAGGCTCCCGTTGTCTTTGTCCCCATCGATATTCCTTTTGGCAGGTGTAACCCTGGGAGATATTTTATGGGTATCAGGAAAGGCTTTCAGCTCCCTTGGACATGGTGATAAGCTGCAGCATTTTAACATGGGGGAAAGTGCTGCTGGAACGTACTTAGCCTTACACAGGCTGTTTAAGTCATCCAGCCATGAAAAACTAGATAAAGAATGTGCAAATATATCATCCGGGATTTTATCGGACATCTCCCAATTTACCTCTGAACAAACAAAGGGGGGGGCCCGTCCCTGTCCTCCTCAGTCTGATAAGTGCCGTAGAGGGCCCGCCCTTTGCCCGTGACGCGGGGATTGCTGTCCTTTTGATGCGCCTCCTGGCGTGCTGCTCCCATGTCTGGCAAAAAGCTGGGGCGTCTGGGGAATGTAGTTTCCACCCCTCGCGCTCCGACCGCTGTTGTACTTGCGGCGGCGAGGGGGAAACTGGCAGGGAGAGTTGACCCCCGGTGCAGGTAAGCCTTTCAATGTCCCCGATGCTGCTTGCTGGCCCCACCACACAGCATCAGAGGCAGGCAGGCGGCAACCCCAGCAAGTAAGAATGGGTCAGCAGTCCTCCTGGGCACCCCAGCGGCAACAACAGGCCAGACCCTAGATGCTCCCCCCGCTCTGCAGGTCCGTCGGAAGTTTAATGCGCCTCCTGGAATTCAAAAGTTTGCCCATAATCTGATCAACAGTGGTGAAGTTTACTATAAATTCAGTAAGCCTCTGAACAAAAACAATAGGAGGAGCAGAGGATTCTGGATATTGGAGTCCTAAACACCAAAGATGCTAGAAGCTTGCTGTTTCCATCCGACAAAGGCAGAGAGATAAAGACCATATATCCCAATGTATAACAATACAGACGAAATTTTAGCTGGGAAGTTCTTTCCCCTTCCGCGCTTGTGCCAAGGCCCTGAAACTGCAGCTGCCGTTGCTGCGTGCGTTTGATCTGTGCGTTGATGAAATGTCTTGAAAGGGACTCACCCGCCGTCACCAACACTGAGGTTGAAGTCGTTTTGGGGGGGGAGCGGGTGTCGCAGGTCTGCAGGTCTGAATAACCGCACCCGTTAGTCCGTTGGTCCGTTGGTCTGTAAGGCTCAGGGCAGGCACAGAGTCGAAATCCTAAAAAAAAGCTTTCACTGCCCTTTACTTATTCAATGTGGGTATCACCGCCTCTGCTTGAAAAACGCCTCTGGAAACGCCGTTCAGAAATGACAGGAAGCACTGGTTAATTACGAAGAGCAAGAGCTGCCGAGACGCCAGCTACCTGCCGCCATCATACTCGTGCATTACTCGAGGGAGTCCGCAATACAGAGTGCAGGTGGGTGTTTGCTGAGGTGTGAAGCATGTGAGTGAGATAGCTAGAAAATACACTCTCATGATAGCGATAAAGCAAAACGAAGTTCCCTAAAAGTGAGCAATGGAATGAAAAAAGCCAACTAATCAGACACAGGGTAAGGAGGCTATGCACCAGGGGAGTAACAAATACAAGATTAACAAGCTGGGACAAGGAGAGCCATTAAATAGGAAACAAGCAAATGAGAGTGGCAATAAAAGCCACTCACTTGTAAGCAGTGGGCAGGTTGTAAGACCCTGTCATTTCTTGGTAAGCATGCAACAGGTATTTTGCAAAAACACAGCTTGGAATCTCAGCTTGGTAGGCTAACCTAGAAACTATTGGTGAAATCTTTTGCGCTCAGTATCAGGTGACCTGATTTCGAGTATTTCACATTGTAATAAAAAATAATCTCTGTAGACAATTTTTGCAGCCAGGGTTTCTGCATTGTATCCATTACTACTGATTTGCTCAATTTCCTGCCGGTGAAACCTGCAGGGAGTTAAACGTGGAAAAAATGCAGGTATGCACAATTTTTAAAATACATTTAACAACTGTAAAGCAGGAGGCACACACCAGTATATCCAATGCAGAGTAAGGATGGTTTGGGGTTCACTATGATAAATACTGATGTGTTCTCTAGATTTTCAGAATCAAACATTTTTATTGAGCGGCAAGACATCAGATAACACAGCCCAGCTGCCTACATAAAACTGCCGGCAGGGCGGATTCACAAATCAGAGAAACGGCATATGGGTCTACACCCCGAAGGTCGACCCTGCATTGATAAAGGCTCCACCACCCCACCTGCAGGGAAGCAGGGAAACAGTCCCCCTCCTCCTACCAAACCCCCACCCAACCAAAGACCCCATCCTCCCGCCTCCCAAACCCACCTCACTTTGCATCAGCTCTGCTTTGTCCTAGATAATCTTGTGACCCTACCAACCAGTCCAGTCACCTGTTTTGTCATCTAAGGGCCGGCGTGGCGCCCACGGGTTCTAGTGGGATAAGTTGTAAGATTTGGAGATACTTCAGGCATGCCACTTCCCGTAAGTCTTTGGACAGGAGTCGCAGGAAAGGGCCCCATAGTCTAGCATATTCCGAACCCTTCCCGTTCATACCCAAGGAGAGCTTTTTCATGGCCAGAGCATGCCACAATCTTTGAATCCAGTCTCGGAAGTCAGGTATCGCCGGGGAAACCCAGTGAGCCAACAGGACCTGTTGCGCAGCTAGTAGAGCCAACGCAATCTGTCTGCCCCTAAGAGAGCGCAGCGGGAAAGAAGTGGAATGAGGTAACCCCTGCAGTGTATGTTCAGGAAGTCGTGGAAGAGTAATATGAAAAGCAGTATCTAGCTCATCAAGGACCGCCGTCCAATAGCTCTCCAGTTTCGGGCACCGCCATAGCAAATGGATCAGAGTCCCACTCATCCTGCAACCCCTCCAGCAGACGCTTGACTTTGCCTTGTCCCATGCCTGGATGCGTGCGGGCGTGTAGTACCAATATGTTGCAGTTTTGTAGGCTGATTCAGTCCCAGCAGTATTGGATGTCGTGTGGTGCGCCCTGTAAAGCACGTGCTCCCACTCTTTGTGTGTCAGTGGGCGGCCTAACTCTATCTCCCAGCGGACCTGCACTTTGGTGCGTTGCTTCAGCGGGTAGCGAAGGATCATTGCATAAAGCTCCGATATAAGGCTCCGATCATCCTTCTTGCACACCAGCCACCGTTCAAAGGCCGTGACATGAGTGCAACTTTGGCTGGTTAAGTCACCCAATGTACGACCTGCGCATGATAGAACGCGTCTTCCTTGTGCAGTGGAAAGTATTCTGATCGTAAAGTGTGAAATGGAATTAGCCCTTCCAGATCGAAGAGCGAGCCCACCCTCTTGCACCCCTCCTCTTGCTAACGCTGGAAGATCGGGGAGGCACAACCCGCTGGAAAGTCAGTATTATCCACTATGGGTGTCATCTGGGAAGGGAAGAACGTCCATCCCTTGTGCAACACCAACTGATCCCAGGCCTTGAGCGTCGGCGAAGTCACCGGAGAAGAGAATAAACCCCGTGCTTTATGTTTGTGCGGCAACCAAAGCTCCTGCCAAATGTTACATCCAGCCACCGACTGGTCCATAAAGTTCCAGTGTTTACTGGACAGGGGCCTATTCCACTCATTTATGTACCGAAGACAGGATGCCTGAAAGTAAGCAACAAGGAGCGGAAAACCCAAACCCCCACGGCCTTTGGAGTAGTTGTCACAGTAAAGGCAAAATGTGGCCTCTTATGATTCCATAGGAACTTATTGAGAAGACCCTGAAGTCTCCGCAACATGCGGAGGTGGGCTCAGCAGTAGCATCTGAAAAACAAAGAATACGGGGCAGTACTGTCATTTTGATAGCGGCCAATCTCCCAAACCATGACAATCCCAGGCGGGTCCAGCGATCTGTTCAGCCAGAGTCGAATAATTTAAGGAAAGCGTGTTAGGGATGGTCAAGGCCAGCCGTATACCCAGATACATGATGTCTGAATGGAGCCATTGGAATGGGAAGTCCCTCTGCAGGTCCGCCACATCAGCTTTGGGGACTGAGATATTGAGAATTTGTGATTTGGAGAAGTTAACCTTAAAGCCTGCAGCATTTTGAAAGGCCAATAGTTCCGCAGATAGGCACCGCAGAGAGGATTGGGGGTTAGTTAGAGCCAAAATGACGTCATCCGCATACAGACTGACTTTATGGATATCCACCCCGAAACGGAGCCCCGAAATATCGGCATTGGAGCAAACGCGCTGAGCAAAAGGCTCCATATAGAGCGCAAAGAGCAGTGGGGATAGGGGGCACCCCTGCCGCGTCCCCCTAGCAATAGAGAAGGCGCTGGATAGACACCCATTTACCCGCACCACTGCTGTAGGAGCCGCATAGAGGCACTGAATCCATTTCCGGAAATTGTCACCAATCCCAAAGGCCCGCAGGACTTCAAACATGTAACTCCAGTCGACGCGATCAAACGCTCTCTCGGCGTCGATAGAAAGCAAGAAAGCCTGTAAACCGGAGGAGTGTACTGAATCCAGCAGATGAAGCAGCCTCTTGGTGTTATCACCCCCATGCCTAGTTGGTATAAACCCACTTGGTCAGGTTCAATCACTCCATCCATCAGAGGGCTGAGCCTCACAGCCAATACCCCCGCAAATAATTTAGCATCAATGTTGAGAAGGGAGATCGGCCTGTAAGAGCCGTATTCCATAGGGTCTTTCCCTGGTTTGGGGATAACAGTGATGGCCACTTCAGTCATGGAGGGAGTGACCACCCCAGTGTCTAGGACAGAATTAAAAAGGCGAGTGAGGAGAGGAGCCAGCTCCTTATAATATGTTTTATAAAAAAGAGCTCAGAACCCGTCGACCCTGGCGATTTGGCCAGTTTCAACCTCGCAATAGCCGAGATAACTTCCTGGACTCGTATCTCAGCATCCAACATCTCAGCTGAGTCACGATACAAAGGTGTAATACCCGAGGCTGCAAGATACTCCTTAATGCTCTCCGGGGCAGTGCCCTCTTTCTGGTAGAATGATTGATAAAAGTGATGAAAGGTGTTTAGTATGTCAGCGTCCGTGGTGTGAGTCTGTGCCCGACGATCTTTGATTGCTTGTATCGGGTGTGCTTGTGTTTGCGCACGAAGCCTATGTGCAAGCATCTTACCCCCTTTATCCCCGCAAAGAAAACATTTGTGCCGTAAGTGCAGTAAAGTATGCGCCTCCCTGTCCAGATCAAGATGTTTGAGCATGCGCCGTTTGGTTTCAAGCTCTCTCCAGGCCTGAGGTGCCCCCGTTCTCTTATGAATTGCCTCCAGGCAGCGCACATCCCCCTCCAATTCAGCTCGCTTCTCCCTAAGCAGTTTAGCATACGTTGCAGAGAGTGCTGTCAAATCACCCCTCACCACCAATTTGAGAGCTTCCCAGATCGAGGCAAGCGGGGTGTCCTCTACTCTATTTCCTTCCAGGTAGTGTGTAATAGTATCCCGCAGCTTCGCCACTACAGCGTCAGAGTGAAGCATGGTATCTCGGACCCTCCAGCCAGCCGACGGCGGTCGAGCACCGGTAAGCGATACTTCCACCGAAATGAGTGCATGATCAGAGAGGGAGCGCGGTGTAATGTCCGCCGTAGATAGATGGGGTAGCAAGGAGGACGAGGCCAAGAAGTGATCAAGGCGTGCATAGGTCTTGTGAGTGGCCGAGTAGTAGGTGTAAAAGTGCTCTTGGGGATGCTGGACGTGCCACACATCATGCTGTCCCCCCTCCAAGAGCCATTGCTTCCCATCCTGCGACCATGAGCCTGTTTGGCGGTACAGCTGCTCCGACCTATCTATGCCTCCCTCCATGACAAGATTAAGATCACCACCCATCAACACCAGCGCGTCTGAGGAGGCAAGCTCCTAAGCAAGGGCTGAACGCAGGAATGCTTCTTGTTGGACATTAGGGGCATAGACGGACACTATCGTGAAGGTTGTGCCCCCCCCCCACTGCACCCGCACAGCCAGGCACCTTCCTTTGATATCAACCACTTGGGACAATATTTTACAATGCATACGGGCACTAAACAGCAACGCCACCCCTTTTTTCTTATTCTGGCTAGAAGACCAAAGCTGCAGAGGTAAACGCTTATCTCGCATGCGCCAGACATTTTTAGCAAGGAGATGGGTTTCTTGTAAGAGACACAAATCACTATCCACACCCTCCAGAAGGGACAAAATCGCAGCTCGCTTTACCGGGTTGTTTAGTCCCCTAACGTTGAGACTCACCACTTTCAAAGACCTGGACTTTTGGCATACATCAAAGGCACAGAGCAAACCCCCAGTACTATATCCAAAACAACATTGCAGGACAAGCACAGTATAAGCCTCCAAAGAATCCCCTCCAGATTTCGTTCACGTGGAGGAAGAACATTCATCAGCCTACTCGCAGCACCCTGAAGCTGATGCGGAGCCCCCCCCACCACACTGCCCCTCCCTACCCCACCACCCCTCTACCCCACAGAGTAGAAACCCCCTGACAACACAACCCCCAAAAGTGTAACCCTGGACCCAAACAAGACAAGGAGAAAAAGTAAACAATAGTCCATTGAACAGGCCCTAAGAGCAGGGGAACATGGCACCAACCCCTCCATTACCCAGGTCCTGATGCAGGACATCCCCCAAAGTAAGGACATAGAAACATTACCCATCTGGATTCTGTGGAAAGTCACCTCCGGCGCCAGCTATCGGCCTGCAAGGGCCAAGCAAAAGACCCAGTCCTCAAGTGCCTGCTGGGGCCTCCGTCACCAAAGTCACAGAAGCCACTGCTGCTCCTCTTTCTCGCAGGCTCACTGACAGGTCAGGTTTCGTCGTCGTCGCCAGCTTGCCGACCTTCTGCCACTCCGGGGAATGGCGCCGATGTCGGATAGGGGAGCCGCCGGTGTCAGCCGGGGTAGCGGGTCGATCCAGACCCAAGATGTCCCTGGCCTCATCCAGTGACCAAACCTGGTTCAGCTTGGTCTTCCATTTGAAGATAAGTCTGAACGGGTGCTCCCACGAGTAAGGAACACCTTGCTCCCTCAGAAAGTTAGTGACAGGCCTAAAATCTTTCCGCTTGGTCAGAGTAGAGGCCGCAAGATCCTGAAATAGCACAGGACGATGATCTCGTAATTCAAGGGGGGTGTGGTCACGCGCCTTCCTCAGAATCCATTCCTTGAGTTGAAATTCGTGGACACACACTAGAATATAAGGGGGAGGGGCCTTTGGTCCCAGCGGTAGGCCAACCCAATGCACTCTGTCCATTTGGATCTCCTGTAGGTCCTCCTCGTTCAGGATGTGCCGAAAGAGAGCCTCTACATATTACCGCAGGTCCATTCCCTCACACTTCCATGGCACCACACTTATCCGTATATTATTGCGGTGGGATCTGTTCTCCAAGTCCTCAGTGTGGGCTTGCAGGTCTATGTTTTGCTCCATGAGGCATAAGACATTGTGTTGGAGTCGATGCACTTCCTCCGCCGTCCCTAAATCATGTTCCTCTAGCGTCACGACCTCCCACAGCATCCACATCCCGCCGCTGCATCTCCTTCAGATCCGACGCAAGCTGGGAGCACAGTTTCATGATGTCCTCCTTTATAGCAGCGAACAATTCCATCATGAAAGCTTTTGTGTCAGGAGCCTCGCTGTCGTCGCGGCGCGGGGACTTGTCAGCAGCCGGAGAGGCCGTTTGTGGCGCGCATTTCTGGGCGCTTTCCTTCGGCAGCATGTCTTTTTTAGGCCTGTTCACTGCCATTTTGTCCCCCACTTGTAGCAATGAAGGCGTGGAGTCCACTGCTCAGTCCCTCTCGACCGTGTCGCTGTTTCGGCAAGCACACACGCCGACCCAGATGCCAGGAAAGGCCAAGGCGGTACGGTCCTTGGGACAAGATGGTCACCCACAGGCAGCGGTAAACTACCTTTCGCCACACCAGGATCAACAGGGACTCGCAGGTTGTCACGGCCCACCGCTGGCAAAGGCTGGACAGGGGAGGAGAGGGACAATGCCCGCTAGACAGTCACTCAATGCCACCAAAGCCTACACAGTGCCCTCTCGTCAGTCGGGTCTTCAGG
Organism: Lissotriton vulgaris; assembly: GCF_964263255.1. NCBI lineage: Eukaryota > Metazoa > Chordata > Amphibia > Caudata > Salamandridae > Lissotriton > Lissotriton vulgaris. Next base: position 421,009,848 of record NC_141695.1, on the reverse strand, counting down.
AGTCACTTTCGCCGATCCGGCACCAGCTTCCACCGTGTCCCAAACGCTTTAAGGCCCTGCCCAGGTCAGGGCGCTGGGAGCGTCACAGGCCCCTCCAAAGGACTCACTGCGCAAAGCGCTGCCGTTCGAAAGGCCAGGGGTGGGCGATGTGCCTCCACACCACCCCCAGGCCGCTTCCTTGTGCTCCGACTCTGGGAGCCACTGGGACTCCTCGTTCTAGCGCTAGGGGCACAGGACCCTCCGCCAGTCCCCAGTGCGGGCCTGCAGCAGGCCGCAGCGCTGTCCGCTGAGCTGCACACCGATAATCAGGTGCCCCACTAGGTCTCTTCCACACACTTCACCTTCCAAGGGCCTGGCTGTCACTGGGCCGAGGGAATGTAGGCCTCCGATCGCTGCAGGGCACTTGCAGCGTAATCTTGCTCCGCTGGGCCGCCCCTGTAGTGGTGTCGCTGCGGGGCTCCGTTATCGCTCCATGCCGCTGAGCGTCACGCCCGATTTCCAACCAGGGTCGGTTCAGTACCGGCTCAGACCCCCACCGCAGTCAACGCTCCGGGCGCTCCACCTAGAGCGCAGCGGGCCCCCACCGCTTGTCACGCGGCTCCCCGGTCTCACAGCTCGAGCGGGCCGCACCTCAGCACGTCTCCGTTTCTCCACCTAAATCTTGGAAATAACGCCGCTCAGCCCGACTGGACAGCCCCAGGGTACTGGGCACCGCTTCTGGGCCGTGGATGGGTGCTCTGCAGGGTGATGTACAAAGCTATTAAGCATGCGGCGCCGGAGGGACTGAAAAGCATGTCCTACACAGCCGCTATCTTTGCCACACACCCTTCTCTAGATTTTCAAAAGACACAAATGTCGATTTGCTAGACCCCCTGACACAAGTCAGAAAATCAGTTATGATGCAACCATATTAGCAATATGTGAGTTAGATATGGTCTAAGTAACCATCCATCACATGAGATGATAACGGGACAAACAGTGGAACCACAAACCCTCTTTGAGATGAATGGGTACTGCCCTTGAGCTGGAGTCAGGACACTGCTGCTAGTCTATGCCTAATCCTGCTGAAAGTGAATGTAAGCAGCATTTTCTTCGAGGGCACATTACAGTGTCATGGAGACTAAATTGATGTGCCTGTTTTCTGCCCCATACACCAATGGCAAGGTAGAATTACAGAAGACATACATGCTTGTGTGTCTTCTACTGCAACACAGGTACGATGATGCAAATAGAGCAATTGTGCCATCTTCAGGGTGCATTCCCTCATTAACATATGGGTTTGGCCCAATGCTAATGAGGGGAACACTTTGCCCCTGTGCCAAGGCCTGGTGTGGGTGGGTCACTGGCCTATAAGGACAGACAGTTGACTCACAGTCCAAGGCAGTTTTGACTGAGCCCTGTGGCTGCAGAATCATCCACTGTGGGAGGGAACAGAAGAGTCCCAAACGCCCCAAAAGAATGTCACTGCGACCCTCAGGCACACATTAGGCATGGCCTATATAACAGGGCTGAAGAATTTGAACATCATGATTTAATCATGCATGAGAATTCATTTGAAGTGTATTTGGAACCTACTTGAGTTTTAAAAATTATTTATTTTATGTTTTTGGCCCTGGTTCATAAAACGATATCATGTTTAAATTTTATGTTTAAATGTGATACAAATATAAATAGGAGGCCTCACCTGCAAGAAAAGGATACAGGGCGGTGCTGCAAGCCATTGAGCTGCACAGTGCTGCACAATTTTCAAAGCACAGGGATGCGTCGTATAAACAACAATGCGACGCATCCTTGTGCTTTATCCTGCTCTGATGCACAATTGGCTGCCATGCGCCAGTGCAAGCACCCTTGCATCATTTTGTGAGGGTGCCTGTGCTGCGGAGATGATTGTTTTTTGTGCAGGAAGGTAGACCTTTCTGCATAAAAACAATCATTAATGGCATTTTCCTCTTTCTATGTGTGCTGCCTAGAATGAGCAGCACACATAAAAAGAGGAAAAACAAGGAGAAATAAAAGAAATGATATGCTCTATTGGCGACGGCTATGGAGCACGCCAGAGTTGAGTCACCATAGGGAGGAACTAAAAGTGGTGCTGTCTACCTTTGGGGCTGGAAGAATCCCCTGGTTGTCCTTTATTAGGGATTCAATTCGAGCAATGGGGAGGGAGGATTTATGGACTTCACCTGCGGAGACATGTCCAGCGATTTCTAAAAAATCTCTGGCTAATGCTCTCAAGGTATACAAACTGACACATATCTTACAGATGGCTAATCCCTCCAGTTTAACCTATGGGTTCCTGGATATCCAGTATCAATACAAATTTGAGCGGGTGTTAGATTCTATACAACCACCATCAGCAAAAAAGTTGTTTTTGCAATTTAGATATGGGATGCTCCCACTTCATGCCTCAACCAATAAGTTGGCGGGTGCTACTTGCCGTCACTGCCCCGGGTGCCTAGTGGAAGAAGAAACTGTGATTCATGTGGTGTTCTTCTGCTTGGCCTATAAGAGGCCTAGATCTAGGTGGGTGATTCAAATCTGCAGAAACCTGGGTATTAGTAATTATGTAGACTTTTTTAGGATTCTTAAACTAGATACCAATCTGGTTTTTGTTGTCGTTATTTCTAAATTCTTATTTGCAATGTGGTGTAAACGAAGACATTTACTTAAAAACTGATATGAGAATCGATAACACCTGCTATTATTTGCATCTGTTGTGACTATGGATTCTGCAAAATCTAAGTTTGTAAGTGTAGGTACCTTTTGATTAAGTAACTCAAAATATAGTAATATCCGCTTAAATGGCTGATGATGAGCTTCAGATTTATTATTGATATGAATATCTTATTACTTTTAATACTCACATGTTAAATTATATTTTTAATGTAGTTTTAAATTAATCACATTTCCCTTAGTGACGATTTTTATTGGTCAACTTCCCTAAATGTGGTTCTATAATCCCTTGTGTACCATCTACTTTTGTATGTGATAATTGATTACTTTTGTGATATGAACTCTATGTAGTTGTACATTTTTTATGTGCTTTTATGGCTGTAATAGCCGAAATAAAGTTTCTATGAATAAAAAAAAGTATATCTCCTCATTGCTCTATTCCTATGCCTCACCTGGGGAGACGTAGGATTCTGAGTTTTACAACATGTTCAAGTTCCATGAATGTTGAATGGGAACACCCACAGCAACACCAATGGAATTCCTTTTCAAGCAGAGTAATGCTTGAAAGCTGCCTTTATTTACAAGGCCATAAAAAGTCATACAGGGTGACTTTACGTGGCCTTGTGACTTTAGGCAAGCTCATTGCGCTGCTGGTGTATCAAAAAAAGTGACGTACCAGCAGTGTAATGGGGTTGTAAATAAGCCCCAGATGTTTTAGAATTAGTAATAACATCCAAGTAATGCTTGCAAAATTGTCATTTATGTGTGTCGAATGTGTGTAAATTATGTGCATAAATGCAAATTAGGTGAACAGGTACACAACTCCGAGCATCTGGGTTTTCTGAAATATTTGGTGTGCGTTTTTCGCAATTCTTCACACATCTAAACTTAGACGGGACGGGTACATGCATATGTTGAGCAGCAAGCGTTCTAAAGTGCAGAAACATTCCTTGTTTCCAGAAAAGAAGTTAGAAGAAAGATTATTTTATGAAGAAATAATTTCCATGAAAGTGATCTCACACCCCTACAGATTATTATGCAACAAGAAGAACACTGCCAAGTATGGTCCACTGTTGTACTTAGATTTCCTGCTGCTCTTCCAGTATGCATGAGTGTGTGTGTGGAATGTTGGAATGCCTGATGACTAAGTAGAATGTTGGTGTGCTTGGTGGACTGGAGGAATGTCAGTTAGAGAGAGTGGGCTTAGCAGCAAAGATGCTGCTCCTGGTTGGGCCTCTTAACAGCTGAACTGATGAACATCCATCCTGTAACTTACTTAATAAACCTCTACTTATGTTATACCTCATGACTACTATCCATCCTTTCAACATTCACTAAAGCAAAGCTTTGTTCAGCAATGCAAGCAAAATGTGTAAAATCAGCATAAACCCCATATTCTGCTCAGTCGCTCCGAAAATTATAGTCAATCTTAAGAAAAAATGTTAATTTCTGCAATGCATAGATTTACACCAAGCTTGACCAACGTAACTTAGGACATACTTATTAATCAAGCCCTTTATATCCCCCTCTACTCGCTTCAAAGTGGTAAAGACCATCGGTCTAATTCAGGGGCATAGCTTTGTCAGTGAGATAGCACTGGTGGCGCCCTGTGCAACAATGTTTGCTGGCGCCCCCCAATGACCACCTCTGCACGGATTACCTCACCACTTCCCTTTAACAGTGCCCCTCACGTCTCCATAACCACTGACTCTCAGATTCATTTAGTTTTATAGCACCACTCATACCAGTGTAAGGTATCAGAGCACTTTACACCTCACACACATTGCACAGAGACAATCATAGGTTTGTAAATCAGTGTATAGGAAATGTTAAATCAGACAGGGCTACATGGTATAAAGTAGGAGTAACATGTCATCGATACTGGAAAATCACAAATTCAGAATTTAAAATGTAACACCATTGTTAGGGGTTTTCTTTAATAAAATAATTGTTTTCCACCCAAATGAACCCTTTTGACAAGATTAGGATAATGAAAGACTGGGCAAAAAACATGTAGCTCAAACCTATACCTTGATGTTTACACACATATCTTTGATGACAGTTAATAGCTCAATGTTCTATATTACGATTTTGACTTACAAACGACAAGGAACAAAAGAAGCTCTCTTACAGAAGCAGTAACCCACTGACCTATTTACATTACATGTACTTTGTTATCCGCATGGTGCACTTCTTAGCAGCAGGTATTTTAAACCTCTGCACTGCCTTTGGATGAATCAAACGTCTACAAGACAGACCTCGGTCTCTTTCCAAGAACTCTTGACGTTTTAATTGATGCCTCAGGAAGCGTGGCTCAATGGTTAGAGCGGCAGACCCTGTTGCAGAGGTCTGGCCCAGGACCAGGGTTCAATTCCCGACGCGGCAGGGTCTTGGGTCAAAATGTCCGCGGGCTCAATAATTCTCGCCTCGGTGCCTACTCTAACCATGGGTTGCACTCTGCAACTCTGGGCAAAAGCTTGCTTAATCTCCACAACGGCCCCTTCAGTGCCGGGGATGCCTGGCTTCACCTTGGAGATGCCCAGGAGGAACCATCTTACAGGGAAAGCCAGGACAGGTTCCCCAGTGGTATTAAGGGCCAGGACACTCTGAGATGGAGTCACAGTGCGCTTTACAAGTATACACATTTACATTTACAAAAAGTTCTGGAGGCCAGGAATGTGCCAGCAGGTTAGTGCTTTTAAAATGGTAATAATACTTGCAAAAATTATGGCCCCACCCCACCGTTCGCACCGCCCAAGAGCCGGCCCTGGTGGTGTGAATCTCAACTTTCCCAACTAAAAATGTAATTGGCTGCAGGGTAGAGGGTTTAGTTAAACAAGATTTGGGAATAACAGGATCAGTACTGCTGTGCATTAGATGGGCCTCTGTCTAGAGTGGCACAGTGGGCATAATCCGATGGGTTAGAATGCTACCCCGAGAGACTGCCACTGATTGGACTATTGGCAGGCATTCATCCCATCACCAAGTGGGTTTTTGATTGCCAATAGTATGCCTGGGAAGTTGAGACAGGCGCAGCTTACTAGCCAACTATTGGCAATGTTTGTGACCTCCAAATAATTAGGAAATTTGCATCCATTCAAGGAGCACTGCTGTGAGTGCAGATTTCGTACTTTTTTGGTAAACCAGCCAGTATATTTATATTTAATATCCTAATCCAAAAAATTAACCAGTTAAAACCTCTTAATGAAATGAGAATGATTAGAAACACAGACATAAAAGACAGTGCTTAATTTGAGCTAGTGTTTTCAGGTGGGTGCCACCAGCACTTAATTGTCAACATTGGCACTTATGACAGTCTGCCACATGGTGGTCCTGTCATTCAAATTTCGAAATGAGTGCAACAACAGAAGCATATTAATTCAATATAGATTAAAAGGGACTAATACCTACCACCCAAGCTGTTCTTTAAGTGTTGGGCACCTGGAATTGTCAGCATTGTTACACTTGTAGGAGTGTGATTGTCAGCAGTTGTGTTGATATTTTCATTGGCAGCACTGGCATGACAACTGGTGGTGCGAACTGCAGTGGCCTCCTGACGGGTCCAGACACCTATTTTTTTCACAAATTATGCATTGGACACAGAGGTATCCACTAAAACAAATATTATAATTGAAGGGTGTCACACCTCAAACACCCCTCCTGTAGCTACAACCCAGTCCATTACATCTGGGCATGGTAGTGCTCCCTGGGAACTCATGACTACAGTCATGTAAACACAACAGCCTGGAATCCCTACCATGGGACCACTACTTTTAAATGTATTTCACTGCAAATACTCTTCTTCTTCTTTGCTACAAGAAGCCTCAATAGTAGAATTGTCAAATCCATGCATGTTGGCAGGGATCCATGTGTCTATTCCTCACCTTTCACAAATCATTTTATCATGTAATTGATCGCTCCATGTACTAAGCCCCAGTTGTAAATAGAGGAGGGCATGCAGGCAAATTAAAAGGGCAGGCCGAGCCAGAGCAGAGCCATGGGTGTGGCTTGGTTCCAAGAGTCTGTGCATGAGCCGAGCCATGAAAAAGTTTCATATGTATATTGTGCAACAAGGATAATGTAAAAATATGGTACAATATCTTCAAACTTCAAAAAAGTGTACCTCATTAACATGTGGAAGAATTTCATCTAAGTACATCATATTATATCCCAGCATATCACAGAATTTATTAATAATGATAGTTTTTAGAAACATTCATTGCTTGCCCTTAATGACAATGCCATTAGTGCCCTAAGCAGCAAGTCTAAAGCCATGTAAACCCTAAACGGGGCTTAGATTCTTATTATAGATGGAGCAACAATACAGTCTAATAAATCAAATACCAGCAGTAGAGCGCATATCCTTAACTCAAGTGTGGTCATGTGAGACAATAAAAAAAAGGAGGATTTGTGAAATACAATCTTTGCGTAGGATCATACAATTTGGACAAGCTGGGAAGCCAGTATTGATTCCATGTTATCTGGTTGCACATTTCGAAATTTAGCACCAGATGGGTATCTCTTTCTCTCTATCCTGTTCACATAAAATATTTCTTTTGTGCCTTTCATTCCTATCTCACACCAATAAAAAATTACACAAACATAGCAGACCCAACTCAGGGACCCCAGACCCAACTACTAAGCCAGGAATACATTAATTTGGGGGGTGTCACACCCCAAACATCCCACGTCCCTAGAAGCTAGACCCCTGTTATTATTCATAAAAGTAAATTTGGTTGAAAACTTAGGTGTATTACTGGATTTACAATTTTTCAAGCCTGACAGGAATCTAAAAAGAGGTAGGTGTAAATGGTTTTAGGCAGCCACACGTGTGGATAATATTCACTTGTAAATTCCACTCAAAGGCAAAGAATTAATTATTTGTATTAATGTTCTTCTTTAAATCTGTAATACGACTAACTCACCCTTTCCTGGTAGTCATATACACAAGCCTGTCAGGATATCAAGCAGAATGGAGAGAGGCCCTAACATACTTATTAAATAAACATAACTTTTAGTTCACTAACATTTTCTTCCGTTTGAGCTATTTCCTTGGAACATGAGACGAGTTTCTATAAAGAAGAAGCTCTGAAAGAGCAATATCTTCAGATGTGTGTCACCCCATTGGGAAATATGCCAGAAGCCATCACCTTTCAACGACTCGGGTGGGATCGAGTGGGCAATATTTGAAGCATGTTTTTAATGTTATTTAATGTATTTTCTAAGAAATTTCCAGCAGCAAAACGTACAAGGAGTTTCAAAAAGAGCAAGAATTATCCTTTGTTCACTTATTACCATATTTCTTGCTATACTTGTGAACAGCCCTTCTCATTTTTTTAACATTTTGAAAGATTTGCTTGTATTTTCATTATTGAAATTACTGAAATTTAAGAATTTAAAATATAAACATGTATTTGTCATGCAACCTCTGTGCTTCTAACTTAACTGGTGTAAGAGTGAGTCTTTTTCCTAAAGATTCTGACTCCCCACACAACCTGTTCTCTACTGCCATTGTCGGCCCTGTCCTCTTTGTACTACTCCTCCTGGTTAGGTAAAGCACCGTAGTGGCTGTATGACAAGACCAATCATGCCTTTACCACACATGCCTATATAATGAAGATTTTCTTTGTAAAGGTATGTATTGTAAAGGCATGTTTGTAGTAAAAATTTAACAGGTAAGTATAAATCGTATATTACTTACTGGTGGTTGCCAGTTAGTATTAGTTAAGACCTAGTTCTATAGGAAAAGCGTTTTTTGTTTTGCAAATATCTTTGGCGCCATTTGAAGAATCTTCACAGTTTTTTTTAGAACTAATGGGGAGCTCCAGTCAGCTCCTGTCTTGAACGTTTTGGGTTAATTCGCCAAGGAGGGGCCGAGAAAAAAGGTGGTCCCAAAACAATTTTTCTCCATGTTAGTTTCCATAGGAAACATTTGTCGCAGCTACAGCCCGAAATGCTGAACGGAATTACACCAACTTTGGTAGAGAGGTAGATCTTGGTTCAGAGTGTACCTTTTGCTTTAAATAGGGTAAATCCGTTCAGTAATTTTTGAGAAATTCAAAACAAAAAAGCGAACAATATCTGGCTGCTGCGGTGGATCCACGAACCCTCCCGAGCACGAGCTTGATTCTGATTGGCTGTCAATACTCCAAACCAAAAAGTGTTGGCAGCCATCTTGTGATACAGTTGAACTGAATCACGAGAAAAAAGGTTAAAAATGAAGAAAAGGGGGCAGGATAGAAAAACCCTGACCGCCTAGGCCGGCTCAGGAGTCCCACAGGGACCTCCAGGGCCATAAATAGCATTTAATTAAAAAAAATGTAAAAGAATGAAGCGCGGTGTCTGTGTTTCATTTTAATAAACCCCCGGGTAGGCCAGGTCCTGTGGGCAATGTGGTAAATATATGCGGAGACCACCTTCCCGGGGCTTTTTTCAAAATAAAGAGCGTGGTGGGGCTCCTGCTCCCCACACTGCACCTGGGATCACCACCTCTCCAGGATATTACATAATAATGGATGGGGGGCCTTGCAGGTTCCCCCAAACCCTGGGGACCACCCTCTCCCTGGGGCTTGAATGTTTAAATGCGGGGGCTCATGACCCCTGCAACCCTGGGGACAGCCACCTCCCTAGGGCTAGCTTTAAAAATGTGTGTGGGGGTTCGAGCCCCCCACACTACCCATGGGACTGCCACCGCCCCAGGGTACTTCTAAATACTAAGTGTGAGGGGGCTTGAGCACCCCCTACACTTCCCCGGTGACCACCACCTCCCTGGGTCGTGGAATAATAAAGATACGGTGGTCCGTTGTGAAGCCCCGGCCCCGGGAACACCACCTCCCTGGGTCTTTTAACACTAAGATAGGGGTGCCGTGCAGCCCCCCTCCAGGAGCCTTCAATGGCCCTGGTGTCTGCCACCCCCAAGGGCCGGCTTCAGCAATGTCCCAGGGTGCCTACCCTCGGGACATTGCAGTTTGCAATGGCAGAGCGGGAGCGCTGCTCCCGCCCTGTCATTGCAAACTCCTGCTGCGCTTAATGAAAGCAAGAGCAGGAAATCTGCTTTCACTTCCATGAAGCGAAGCAGAATTGCTTTTGTACAAGGGGACCAAAAGCAATGCCAGCTCCTGCAGGAGGCAGGGAGCTGTCAGGGACCACGGGGGCATTAGGGCTCCCCCACAGTCCCAAGCGCCAAAATGTGACCCAGGGAAGGGGGTCCATGCGGCCCTATCCCCCGTTAAATTAAAAATCCAAAATAAATAAAAAGAGCCAAAGCCCCTGGAGATGGAGTCCCTGGGGTCGAAAAAGGCCTCAGTAGGGGGGACGGGTGACCCCCCTCCTTTAATTGTAGTTTATTATTATTATTTTTTTAAGTGGCCATTCCCCAAGGGATGGGGTCCCCGGACCGAAATCAGCCTCCTGTTTAAAAATAAATAAATGGCTCAGCCCCAGGCTTCCCTAGGGCCCACAAAATACTAAGAAAAGGATGGCCACACAGCCCCCCTCCAAAAAAAGAAAAAAAGAAAAAAGAAGCCGGCATCACAACACTCTGCAAATGCGCCTCTTGGTGCACTGCTGGTGGGGGGGTGAGGTCCTCCTGTGTCCTCCTGTGTCCTGAGGACCTCAAGATTAAAGTGGACTTCATCACTCAAGCAGCACTGAGTCAGGAGACACATTTGCAGAGATTTGTAAATAGGGGGCATGGCTTCGGCCCACTCTCAGCAATCCAGCTGTGTGGGGCTTACTAGAGATAACAGGATTCGGGAAAAAACACGTCTGTACGATTTTCATCTAAAGCCATCGCCGTACGATTCATACCCGTCTGTCCAATTCGCATAGTACGATCCGTATTCCGTCAATCCGTCCGAACCGTCGCGATCCGTACGGATTGCAAGGCTGAAACAGTGAACCGTACGACTCGTACACATGTCGTACGACCTGATGAGTACGATCCGGAATGGGGTATGAGGACGCGATTCGTACAGTCCACGTCAGGTAAGGGCGATTCGTACAGAAAAGCACACAATCACATACACACAGTAGGGCACGTACACCCCATGATCGCAGGGGTACGCGCCGTACCCCTGCGATAATGGGGGGTACGCGCCGTACACCCAGCGTACATGGGTTACGCACCATACACCCAGCGTACATGGGGTACGGTGCGTACCCCATGTACGTTGGGAGTACAGTGCGTACCCCCCATGATCGCAGGGTTACGGCACGTACCCCTGCGATCAAGGGGGGTGCGTGCCATACCCGGGTGGGCCATTCCATACCTGTTTAGGCACAAACTCTGCTTTTACGGCTGTTTTCAGATCCCGTCGAAAAAAGGTCGTGCGGTGCGTACCCGACACGTATCGTACTTGCTGGGTCGTATAAACCAGCTTCGAACCGTACATATGTCGTGTACTGCGGGTTCCGAGTGAGAATTGTACGGAGATTAGAGTCGTACGGTCTCTGTATGATTCGTACCGAGTCCAGCTACTGGTACGAATCGTACTTCGTCGTACGTACGGGGGACGTTGCAGGGTACGAATCGTATGGGAAAAACGCTCCGCACGGCTATTCAGAGCAGTTTTTACCGGGATGGAATCGACCCCTAAATGTAACTGTTGTTGTAAGTTAGGCGGTGTGAATTGCTTCACATGAGAATGGCTTGTTTTCAACATCCCTAGACTTACAGCTAAACCTTAGTCTGCACAGTGAGTGCTGAAGCCTCCAAGGTTATCTTAACAATGTCAGGTGTTGTTCGGGCTGATCGGCTCATGCTCTAGACATAACATGCACGCTGCTGAAGCTAGCTGAAATTCTGGTGTCTTTAATATCACACTGCATGCATGATTGAGACACTCTGAAGAAAATCCGTTTTCAGAGAGACAGAGAGCTATTGCAGATCCTGATATGATTCACTTCTGCTGATCTTGGAGGTATGGAGTTCCCCATTCAAGCCTAAGAGACCTTCTAATATTATATAAAACATAGATCCTAGCTAGGGAGGGTGGCATACAAGGCACTAAAATATCTGTTTCCACCATCATTATAATATAATTTCTCCTTTTGTGTTTTATGGAATTGTAAGAATGCTGATCGTATTATTTCTAATCATATGCCTGCTTAGGCTCGCAAAAATATTGCATCTTAGAGCACGTCTTTCAAATAAATATTTTGTATTTGAGCAGAATACCTGCAACAGTGTATTGAAGAATGAGTGGGTGCATAAGTGTCTGGATGGAGGATTTAGTAGGTGCGCGACTGGGTGTATGGGTTCAAGATGTCATGTGGAATCAGCTGCATTGGTGGATGATTGTGTGTATGGATGTGTTGGTGAGTGAATGGATGTCTCAATGGTACATGTCCAAGTAACTACATATTTAACAGGCAGTGTATGTGAGAGTTGGAGTATATAAATGACTATATGAGATATGAGAGAGTCAGTGTATGTGAGAGTGGCTGTATGGATGAGTGTGTACTTGTATCAGTGATTATATAAGAGAGTAGGCGTTTTTTATCTGAATGAATAAGTGAGGTGGTGTGTGTATAACTGTATAGGTGAGTAATTGGGAGATTGATTGATTCTTTGCATTAGTAACTAGGTTTGTGAGTAACTCCATTGATGAGTGGCGGTGTGTGAGTTTCTGTATAGGTGTATGAGTGCATATGATAGTGTGGTAATGATGAGTGACTGCATGTATGAGTGAATATATGGGTGAATCAGTGGATGTGTGTAGTCCTAGGAATCAGTGAGTGCATATGTAGTAACTGGTATTGGTGGGTTGATGGTTTTGAAAATGGTAGTCTGTTTTTTACAGTGGGGGTATCAAAGGTTATATTAGAGTGTGAGGAGGTGCATCAGATTATCAAGTGGATGATGTCATCAATGATGTCATCAGTGATGTCATTTGAGATGTCATCAGTGATGTCATCATTGATGTCACTGGCCATGTCATGAATCATGTAATATGTGACGTCATCAGCAGTGCATTGCGGGGGCCCAAGTTATAGTTAGCTGAACAAACTGTAACGGCGGAATTTCTCTGGTGTTGTATGAGTGAAATGTCCAACTAACTATAAAATCCCTGAAACCTATGGTTTTTTCAGTGAATTTCTAAGGTTTTTTAAATGCTAATTTCTAACTATACCGTGCCTGAAACCTATGGTGTTTTCAGCGAATTTCAATGGTTTTTTAAATGTGAATTACTAACTATAATGTGCTTCAAGCCTATGCTTTTTCAGTGAAATTCTAAGTTTTTTAAAATGCTAATTTCTAACTATAATGCGCTTCAATCCTATGCTTTTTCAGTGAAATTCTAAGTTTATTTTAAAGCTAATGTCTAACTATAACATCCCTATTTAGTCCCCTTGAATCCTGAAGGTCCCTGGTGGCCAGGTAGCCCACCAGGTACCTCCAGTAAGCGCCACAGAACTGCGTTGCAGAGAGGTGTTCCGAGGCCACGTCCCTTTTCACAACACGCTGCTAGTGAGGCTTCTGGCGCACTGCTGCTTGGAGGATGAAGTCCTCATCGCCCCACCAGCAGTGCACCAGAAGCCGCATTTGCAGAGTGGTGCAAAAAGGGGCATGGCCTCGGACCACCTCTCTGCAACGCAGCTCTGTGATGCTTAATGGAGGTACCTAGTGAGCTAGTTGGCCCCTAGGGACCTCAAGATTCAAGGGGACTTAATCCCCCAATTTTCAATGCACCTGGGAGTGTGTTTGCACACTTGTAATTTCAGGCCCGCCCCCTCCCTGCATCACTGTGCAAATGTGCCCCTGGCACATTGTATGTTGGGGTATTAAGTCTCCTTGAATCCTGAGGGTCCTTGGGGGACACCTAGCCCACCAGGTACCTCCAGTAAGCACCACAGAGCTGCGTTGCAGAGAGGTGTAAATAAGGGCATGGCTTCGGACCACCTTTCTGCAATGCACATACTGGAGGTACCTGGTGGCCTAGTTGGCCCCCAGGGATCCTCAGGATTAAGGGGACTTAATCCCTAAATTCACAAAGCGCCATGGGGTTTGTTTGCACACTTGTAATATCAGGCCCGCCCCCCTCCCTGCACAACTGTGCAAATGCGCCCCCTGGAGCATTGTAAATTGGGGGATTAAGTCCCTTTGAGTCAGAGGCCAGCCCCCCTTTTTACACCACTCTGCAACGCAGCTCTGTGACACTTACTGGAGGTACCTGGTGGGCTAGTTGGCCAACAGGGACCCTCAGGATTCAAGGGGACTTAATCCCCAACTTACAACATGCTAGGGGGCACGTTTGCACAGTAGTGCTGGGAGGGGGCGGGCCTGATATAAGAAGTTAGCAATCCTACTGTGTGGGACTTACTGGTGGTAATAAAATGGGTAGTTGGCCCCCAAGGTTGACATTGGGGGCTAACTACTCCTTTTGTTACCTCCAGTAAATCCCACACAGGGGGATTTGCTAAGAGGTTTTTGAAGCCCACTCTCACCTTTGACCACCACTCTGCAAATATGACTGCTATGTTATAGTTAGAAATTAGCATTTAAAAAACCAATGACATTCACTGAAAAAAACATAGTTTTCAGGCACGATATAGTTAGAAATTAGCATTTAAAAAACCTTGGAAATTCACTTAAAAACATAGGTTTCAGAGACATTATAGTGAGTTGGACATTTCTCTCATACAAAACCATAGAAAAATCCCCCATTATAGTTTGTTCAGCTAACTATAACTCACACCCCCGCAATGCACTGCTGATGACATCACATATTCCAAACCCGCCTCCCACGTCCTTGACCCTATACCCACCCAACGGACCAAAAAACTGAAACTCTCCATAGCCCCTTTCTGGTGCAGAATCATAAATAGCTCCCTGGAAAACGGCATCATACCTGAATGCCTCAAAGTTGAACATGGCATGCCACTACTAAAAATTCCAGGCCTTAACTCTAAGGACCTGAATAACTTCAAACCTGTTTCCAATCTTCCCCTCCTATCCAAAATCCTCAAACAATGTGTCCTCTTGCAACTGACTCAGCACATGGACAACATCAACCTTCTGGACACCCACCAATCAGGGTTCAGAAAAGGCTATAGCACTGAGACCACGATCCTCAACATCACAGACGATATCCTCAAATCCCTTGATACCGATCAATGCTTCCTACTCATTCTCCTGGACCTATTGGCAGCCTTTGACATGGTTGATCACCAACTACTCATCAAGTGGCTGCAAAAAAGGGTAGGTGCCGATGAGGTGGTCCTAAGTTGGTTCTCCTCCTTCATTTATAGCTGCTCAAAAAAGGATTAAAATTCTAAAACTTTACCTCCGAACTACACCCCGTCAGCAGAGGAGTCCCCCAAGGCTCAGTGGTCGCACCACAACTGTTCAACATATACATGGAACCCCTTACCACCATTCTTAAAAATGGCAACATCCCTTTCCCCCTATATGCGGATGACACCCAGATCTATCTAGAAACCTCCTCCTCAGATGACATCCACAGACTAAATGACACTCTGAAAGAAATCCAACATTGGCTGTCTCTAAATGACTTAAACCTCAATCAAGACAAAAATGAGATCATCCTCATCTCCAACAAAGAAGAGAACCTTCAAATTGCAGAATGGCTAAAAGTGATGGATGCTCTCAGCAGGAATCTCACTCTGACAAACTCCGTAAAATCACTAGGAATCACCCTAGAACCAAAACTGGACATGGCCAAACACATAGAAAACACCAGCAAGAGTGCCTTACTCAATCTGAAGCTACTCAACAAAATTAAACCATTCATCCCTACCAAAGATCTCAAACAAGCCACCTAATCACTAATACTCTCCAGACTTGACTATGGGAATGCAACCCTCACTGGTACAACAAAATCCCGCCTAGCTCCCCTCAAAACAACACTCAACGCAGCAGCCAGAATGGTCACTAGAATTAAGAAATACGATCACATTTCACCAGAACTCAGAGAACTAAAATGGCTCCCAGTCGAACTTTCAAAAACCAATGAAATTCACTGAAAAAAACATAGTTTTCAGGTACGATATAGTTAGAAATTAGCTTTAAAAAACATTGGAAATTCACTTAAAAAACCATAGGTTTCAGGGACATTATAGTTAGTTGTACATTTCTCTCATACAACACCATAGAAAACTCCCCGTTACAGTTAGTTCAGCTAACCATAACTCACGTCCCGCAATGCACTGCTGATGACATCACATATTCCAAACCCGCCTCCCACATCCTTGACCCTATACCCAGGCAACGGACCAAAAAACTGAAAATCTCCATAGCCCTTTTCTGGTGCAGAATCATAAACAGCTCCCTGGAAACAGGCATCGTACCTGAATGCCTCAAAGTTGAACAAGTCATGCCACTACTAAAAAAACAGCCTTGACTCCAAGGACCTGAATAACTTCAGACCCATCTCCAATCTCCCCCTCCTATCCAAAAGCCTCGAATAATGCATCCTCTTGCAACTGACTCAGCACATGGACAACATCAACCTTCTGGACTCCCATCAATTGGGGTTCAGAAAAGGCTATAGCACTAAGACCGCGATCCTCAACATCACAGGCGATATCCTCAAATCCCTCGATACCGATCAATGCTGCCTACTCATTCTCCTGGACCTATTGGCAGCCTTTGACACGGTTGATCACCAACTACTCATCAAGGCACTACAAAAAAGGGTAGGTGCCGATGAGGTGGTCCTATGTTGGTTCTCCTCCTTCTTACACAGCCGCTCGCAAAGGATTAAAATCTAAAACTTTACCTCTGACCTACACCCCATCAGCAGAGGCGTCCCACAAGGCTCAGTGCTCTCACCACAACTGTTCAACATATACATGGAACCCCTCACCACCATTCTTAAAAATGTCAACATCCCTTTCTTATACCTATATGCGGATGACACCCAGATCTATCTAGAAACCTCATCCTTAGATGACATCCACAGACTAAATGACACTCTAAAAGAAATCCAACATTGGCTGTCTCTAAATCACTAAAAACTCAATCAAGACAAAACAGAGATCTTCCTCATCTCCAACAATGAAGATAACCCTCAAATTTCAGAATGGCTAAAAGTGATGGATGCTCTAAATGGGAATTTCACTCGGGCAAACTCCATAAAATCACTAAGAATCACCCTAGACCCAAAACGGGACATGGCCAAACACATAAGAAACACATCCAAGAGTGCCTTCGACAATCTGAAGCTACTCCACAAAATTAAATCATTCATCCCTACCAAAGATCTTAAACAAGCCACCCAGTCATTGGTACTATCCAGACTTGACTATGGGAATGCAACCCTCACTGGTGCACCAAAATCCCACTTAGATCACCTCAAAACAACACTCAACCCAACAGCCAGAATGGTCACTGGAATTACGAAATACGATCACATTTCACCAGCACTCAGAGAACTAAAATGGCTCCCAGGCGAACTGCGTGCAAGCTTCAGAACTGCCTGCCTCATTCACAAAGCCCTACACACAGGATAACCCAAATACCTGGCAGCCAAACTCAAGAGGGCAGGTCAGACTAGAAACCACAGGAGCTCAAATACCCTACTTCTCATTCCTATGAAAACACAAACAAAAAATCGCTGCACGATCCTTCACCGGAAACACTCCAAAAATGTGGAACTCAATCCCAGCAGATATCAGAACTATCTCGTCCTTCACAAAATTAAAAAAACAACTAAAAGTCCTCTTCCTCAACTGCTCTGTCCCAAAGGGATAGCCGCCGCCTCAGCGCAAATCCGTACTCATCGTTGCTCCCTGACATTGTATCAAAATGTTTTACCTCCTACCTGCTCTCTGACCACCTCCTGTTCCCCCCCCTAAGGGTTCATCCCAAGACAAGGTGCACTAATCGAGGTTATCTCAGGTCACACGTACTACCTGAATACTGCACAGCACACTTGGACCTCCCTATCTTATATGTATAACACTGCTTTCTAACCTCCTCCTGTTCCCCCCCCCTTAAAGGTTCATCCCAAGACAAAGTGCACCAATCAAGGTTATCTCAGGGCTCACATTCTAACTCAACACAGCCTAGCACACATGGACTTCTGAACATAAACGTTTAATGCTGCTCAACTATATTGCTCTTTTGAAAAACTGCTGTGGTTCAACCCAATACAACGTGCACTAGTTGAGGTTATCTCAGGACTCACGTAATACCTCAATACTGCACAGCACACTTGGACCTCCAAACCTATAAGTATAACACTGCTCTACTATATGACTCTTGCGAAAAACTGCTGTGGTTCAACCAAGACAATGTGCACTAATCAAGGCTATCTCAGGACTCACATATTACCTCAATTCTGAAGAGCACACTTGGATTGCTATACCTATAGGTATAACAAGATAACAGGCTCTATTACATGACTCTTACGAAAAACTGCTGTAAAGAGCTCCGATACCCCCGGGTCCGGCCAGCGCTATATAAAACTCTTTAAATAAATAAACATCACTCATGACATGGTTAGTGACATCACTGATGCACATTAATCAGCACAAACGTTAAGGGCCAAAACGTCGACGTTGTTGTCTTAATGGGTCCACGCAATTCCCTGACTTGAACAGAGAATCGTATCTTCCGTTGGGATATATGCAATGAGGTGTGGACTCACATGTTAAATATTGTTGTTGTGTTTTATATATGTTATTTATGTCACCCATGTACAGCACTTTGTCACATATCACAAACAGTCACTAACTGTACCACACAGCCATTGGTTTATTCCCCGTATGTGTTTTATGTTTTTGACAGCCTTTTATTGATTTGAATATACACAAATACCAAGTAAAGGAATTTAGTTGTTTTGGCAGGAATTGTTTTTCTTCTTGGTGTGTTACTTTGTTATATGACTAAAATATATAGTTTTCAATGGATTAACTACCTAGTACAAATCAGTTGATATTCCCGACAGAACCACTGTTTTCCTTAGCATACTTATTCAGGTTCTGAGGGTTACTGGGTTATCCCATTATCTTTAATGACAATCAATCAATCAAATAGGGGTTTGTATAGCGTGATACTCACCCGTGAGGGTCTCAAGGCGCTGGGGGAGCGGCTCTGGATCAGTCGAAGAGCCAGGTCTTGAGGTCCTTCCTGAACGTGTGCAGGGTTGTGGAGCGTCTGATATTCACGGTGAGCTTGTTCCAGGTCTTGGCCGTGATGTAGGAGAAGACTCTTCCGCCGGTTCTGTTTCTGCGGATGCGGGGGACCTCGGCCAGGGCAAGATCTGCGAAGTGGAGGTTCCTGTTGGGTACGTGGAAGGACACTCTCTCATTGAGGTATTTGGGGCCAATGTTGTTGAGGGATTTGCAGGCGTAGGTGAGGAGCTTGAAGGTTACCCTCTTCTCTACGGGGAGCCAATGGAGCCCTTGTAAGTGTTGGGTCATGTGCTTGTGACGCGTAGTCCCAAGGATGAGTCCAGCAGTGTCATTTTGGATGGTTTGGAGTTTGCGTAGGAGAGTCCTGTTGAATCCGGCGTAGAGGGCGTTGCCGTAGACCAGTCTGTTGGTTATGAGTGCAAGGGTGACGGTCCTTCTGCAGTCGGGGGGATCCATTTGAAGGTCTTACATAGCATGCGAAGGCAGTTGAAACTAGTGGAAGCGACGGCGTTGATCTGTTCGCTCATGGAGAGGGAGGAGTCCAGGATGATGCCGAGGTTACGAGCGTGGTCTGTCAGGGTGGGAGGATTCTCGAGGGTGCAGGGCCACCAGCAGTTATCCCTGGCAGAGGCGCAGGTCTGAGGATGAGGACCTCGCTCTTCTCTGAGTTGAGCTTCAAGCAGCTGTCTTGCATCCAGGCTGCCAGGTTTTTCATTCCTTCCTGGAAGCAAAGTCTGGTGTCTTCAGTGTTCTTCAGGAGTGAGAGGATGAGCTGGGTGTTGTCGGTTTAGGAAACAATGCTGAGCCCATGTTATCTGACGATGGTGACGAGGGGGCCATGTAGATGTTGAAGAGTATGGGGCTGAGTGAAGACCCCTGGGGCACTCCACAGTTGATTTCCGTAGGTTCGGAGAGGAAGGGAGGGAGTCGAATTCTCTTGGTTCTGCCGGATAGGAAGGATTGGATCCAGTCGAGGGCGACTCCCTGTATCCATGCGTCGGGAAGTCTGGCTACAAGCATGCAATGTGACACGGTGTCGAAGGCTGGGGAGAGGTCTAGAAGGATGAGGACCCCTGTCTGTCCCTGGTGTAGAAGCATGCAGGTGTCATCAGTGGCGGCGAGTGGGGCAGTGTCAGTGCTGTGGTTGCTGTGAAAGGCCGCAAAGGGGAGGAGAGAGATGGGCTGGTAGTTCTTCAGGTCCATGGGGTCGGCTGTGGGTTTCTTGAGGAGGGGTTTCACCTCTGCCCGTTTCCAGTCTTCTTGGAAGATGCAGTTACTGAGGAAGGCGTTGATTGTCCGTCCTAGTTTGGGTGCGATGACAGCGGAGGCCTGTGGAAGATGTGAGGTGGACAGGGGTCCGTTGTGGCCCCTGAGTGAGTTTTCTTCATGGTTGCGGTGATGAGTTCTGCGGTCGCGGGATTCCAGGACGTGATGGTTGGCTTGTCAGCGGTGGTGGTTAGAGGGTAGTGTCCAGTGCTGGTTCGCTGAAGTTGTCGTAGAGGGCCTTGATCTTCAATGGAAGTAGGAGCTAAGCTTGTCACAGAGTTTCTGGGAGAGCGTGACGTCTGAGGCTTCGCAGGTGGGTTTTGCGAATTGCTGCATGATGTTGAACAGCTCCGTGTTGGTCTCCGTTGAACAGCTCCTTGACTTTTGTTGCGTTGGTATTGACTTTGTCTCTTTCTTATGAAGCTCTGTTTGGTGTCTCTTATGTTCTGGTGGTATTCCCTCAGGGCGTTCTTGTGGTTGTTACGTGCTTCTGTGGATTTCTGGGTTTGCCAGAATTTCTTTAGGCATCTGTAGGTGTGTCTGGCTTCTTGAAGTTCCGTGGTGAACCAGGCTGCCTTCAGAGTGCGTTGTTTGGCGGGGTGGTGGAAGCCTGCCAGCTTGTCGGCGCAGCAGGAGACCCATCGGTAAAATTCCCTCGCTGCGGAATTGGTGTTGGTCATGTTGCTGGAGGGGTTTTGACAGAGGGTAGTGATGAGGTGCTCCACCGTGATCTAGCTCCAATTCTGTAGTGGTGGGCTCGGGCTGGCTTGGCTGCAGTGGTGGAGTTGAAGGTGAAGGGGACGCAGTGGTGGTCTGTCCAGATGGGCTGGGTGGTGTGGCTGAACCGGATGTTCGCTCCTGGGTCTAAGAGTGTGACCCGCTCTGTGGGTGGGCGTGTTGAAGAGCTGCCTCAGTCCTAGGTTGGCGAGGTTATCAGAGAGAGTGGTGGAGTCAGGGTCGTTGCTGTTGTGAAGGTGGAAGTTCAGGTCCCCAAGTAGAATGTAGTCCATGGAGGTGATGGTGTGGGGTTCCATCTCAAATGACATCACTGATGACATCATCTGTTTAATATCTGATGCACCTCCTCACACCCTAATATAACCTTTCATACACCCAGTATAAAATACAGACTACCATTTTTGAAACCATAGACACACCAATAAAAGTTACACACTCACTAATTCATAGGTTTCAATATTCATCCACTCACTTGCCCATACAGCCACTCATTCACACAGTCATTCATCAATATAGCCACTGATATACCCATACAGAAATTGATACTTGTATAGCGCACTACTCACCCGCAAGGGTCTCAAGGTGCTTGTACGAATACCGCTGTGGAACTCATCCTGGCTTTCCCTGTGAGGCGTCCACTCCTGGGTCCCCCCAAGGTGGAGGCAGGCATCCTTAGCGTTGTGGGGGCCATTGTGGAGATTAAGCAAGCTATTGCCCAGAGTTGCAGAGTGGGACTCCATGATTGGAATAGGCATCGAGGCGAGAATTATCAGGTCCGTGGAATTTTGAACCCAAGACCCGCCGAGGGGGGGAATTGAACCCTGGACCCGGGCTAGAACTCTGCATCAGGGTCTGCCGCTCTAACCATTGAGCCACCCTTCTCCACTCACTCACTACACTCACATACCGCCACTCACCGATAGAGTTACTCACGCACATAGTCAGTCACCCAAGAAATCAATCACATGCCATTTACTCACCTATACAGTTATATACACGCCACCTCACTTATTCAAAGAGATACTAAGACATACTTACTCTCTTCTACAATCACTGACACAAGCACACACTCATCACATATAGTCACTTATATACTTCAATACTCACATATACTGCCTTTCACATATGTAGTTACTCACACATTGTGAAAAGTTGGCCTGGCTTATGCTCTCCACTAGTTATAGTGGGCACCTTGCACCAGTCCAAACAATCCCTTAGAGGTGATAGGTTAAAGACAACCTTTATTGAAAGATATCCTAGTGGTAGCTATGGAGAGCAGCCTTCAGGCTAAGTCTTGAAGGAATGTAAAGCAGATTGTTTTACCAGTCTATAATCTCCTGAATGACCAAATGAAAGGAGAACCACACCAGGTATGTATATAAAATATATGTATTTATTCTAAACACACCCTACATGTGGAGTGGTGTGGCTCACTGGTTATAGGTGGCAGACCCGGAAGCAGAGGTTGGCCCTGGACCAGGGTTCAATTCCCGACGCGGCAGGGTCTTGGGCCATGGTCAGAGGACTCGATAATTCTCACCACAGTGCCTACTCCAACCATGGGTCCCACTCAGCAACTCTGGGCAATAGCTTGCTTAATCTCTAATAACGGCCCCATCAGCACTGGGGATGCTTGTCTTCACCTTGGAGATGCCCAGGAGGGACCATCTCACAGGGAAAGCCAGGATGGGTTCCCCAGCGGTATACAGCCCCGGGACGCCCCTTTGCTGGGGCAGCTGTGCGCTTTACAAGTATACAACATTTAACATTTACTAGGCTCTTTATGAGGCTAGAGGTAAAGGCACATACGTTACACATACATTTAGCACAATATACATTGAGCCCTAGGGCCGTACCAAACCATATATTAAGAAAGTGGTATAAGAACCCTGACTTGACCAGACACAAGGTCTAGAGCCTGTAGAATCGCTGGGACCACAAGGAACCACCCAAGGTAGTGACACAGGGGGGACCCACTTGTGACACATGCAGTGGGAGAACACAGCCGCAAGATGCCGTTAGCTTTTATGGGGAAAGTCGCTGTTGGAAATTTAAAGATTAAGGACACTTATGAGAGGACTTTGAGCAAACCCCTTTTGGTCATGCCAGGCTTTGTGTAATTCCTGACTAGCCTCAAGGTTTTTGGTTGCCTTTTTCATATACTCAGCCATCCTGGAGCGGAGACCAAGTACATAGTCCACTATGTCCTGTTTAGGGAGTTAGAGAGGTAACTCCCATCCCTTCTTTACCAGACACGATGGACCTCTTACAGGATGCCCAAACAGAAGTTCAAAGGGGCTGTAACCAACCCCCTTCTGAGGAACCTCCCTGTATGCAAACAAAAGGCAGGGCAAAAGGATGTCTCATTTGCGCCTAAGCTTTTCTGGGAGACCCTTGATCATGCCCTTCAAGGTTTTGTTAAGCCTTTCAACTACACCATTGCATTGTGGGTGATAGGGTGTGGTGAATTTGTAATTCACTCCACACTCCTTCCACATTTCAGTCAAGTAACTAGACATGAAGTTAGTACCTCTGTCTGAAACTACCTCCATAGGGAAGCCAACCCTTGTGAACACTCCCAATAGGGCCCTTGCCACCCCAGGAGCTGTGGTGGTCCTAAGTGGAATGGCTTCTGGGTACCTAGCGGCATGGTCCACCACCACCAGGATAAATCTGTGCCCAGAGGTGGTCTGAGCATCCATGGGACCAACTATGTCAATCCCCAATCAATGGGAATCCCCACAACAGGTAGCGGTATCAGGGGGGCCTTTGTTGTACCACCTGCGTTATCACTAGCTTGAAAGGTGACACTAGCATTCCCAGAAGCCTCAGTAGCAGCCTGCTGTCTGAGGGGTTCAAGAGAGGGACAGCTCAGATCTGCTCTGGAAGGGCCCCCTGTCCCCAAGAACTCAACCTGATCAGGCTCAAGCTCCTCTGAGATAGTTTCTTCTTCATGACTGAGATCAGCTCCCTCAAGAAACTGATCTGTATTCTGAGTCAGGTGGGAAGGCACTGCCTTTACCCTACTGCTCCTCTTCTTGAAAGGCACCTGGTCCCTTCTTATTTCAGGGCCTGTTCCGTTTTTGACATTTTGGCCTGTGACCTAGTCACAGCAAACACATGTGCATGGATTCCTAAAATTTCTGCATGGGTCTTGAGCTCCACTTCAGCCCAAGCTGAAGTCTCTAAGTCATTGCCAAACAAGCATTCAACAGGGAGGTCTGCACTTAAATCAACCTTCTTGAGGCCAGGTACCCCTCCCCTGGAGAAATTAACAACTGCCAGGGCATGGCCAGTCCTGACATTGCTAGCATTGGTCACTTGGTACATTTCACCAAGTATGATCTGCTCAGGAGCCACAAGGTCTTGTGTCACCATTGTGACACATGCCCCTGTGTCCCAGAATGCCAAAGTCTCTTTTCCATTTATCAATGGCTACTGTTTGTATTTGCCCAGATTACTGGGGCTCACAAAGGAGGACATGTCCATCCCTCCATCACAGATCAGTACATCCTGAGTTGGAACTCTGACTAGGCCAGAGTCAATCTCAGAACCCAGGGTTAACTATAATACACCCTTATTCTGAGTACCACCACTTGGAGCTGAACTAGGGGGAACAGTTGCCTTGGGGCAATGGTGTCTGGAGTTGAGTCTTTGGATTTATTACAATCACTAGTCGAATGGGTTTTCTGTTTTCAGACTTTACACCATTGTTTCATTGGCCTTTTCCTTTGGAAGATTGGGACTCCCCACCAATGCAGATTTTTTGGGGACCTTGAGAAGACTTCTTGTCTTTGCCCTTTTCCCCACCCTTATCAGAGTTCTTGGAATCTTGCTTCTTCTGGTCACCACCTTAGTTCTGTACCTTCTGCCTCACCCTGGTTCTGACCCATTTGTCTGCCTTCTTTCCCAATTCTTGGGGAGAGGTCAGATCAGAGTCCACAAGGCAGTCATTGTTTTGGGCGAGACAGACATAGACAGCGGCGGAGATAGGTATATACAGTGGAGATATTTGGAGTGAGTAGATAACCCATTGGATGTGGTACAGAAGGTATCTTGAATGCTATTGGTTCAGGAGTAGAAGCAGACCAAAGAGGAAACTGGCAGTAGGCTTCGACTAAGTGAACGGGATTGGCTGAACGTAGAGGCCAGGGAATAGAACTGTTTATTTCTGGCTTAACACGATACTAATTGGATATACAGGGTGCGGACAGAGATGGGCGCAGGGGTGGACCCCTGCGTGGTAATAAGGACTTGAATTGTGACAATTATGATTGGATGAGAGATGTTTGAAAACGGAACACTTTCCGTCGAGTACTTACAGCGGGATTCATCGGGCCTGGCTGTCCATCTAGAAGGACATATGGAGAAAGTTAGCCTTAAACCAGGTGAGAGGTGGAGAGTCTTTTGATAGAAGGGACTGTGTAATACTAGATGTGGGGTGTAGCAATAAATAGAGGAAGACTGATTGTACATTACGTTTATTTTTTATATACAGATGGGAGGCTATTGACACCAAACAACAGACTTGGACGAGAGATGGGATGTTATGGGATGAAAGCACGATAAGATTGAATTTATGGAGGTGAGTGTAGTTTAAAGAGGATGGACCTATTTACATAGTGAAAGGTGGCAGGAGGCCTGAATAGCTGTCTCCTTATACTTTACAGGTGATGAGGAAGTAATAACAAGATTTATGAAGATTAACTTTTAATGGATGTGATTTATGAAGGATACTTGATCGAGAACAGGAGGTGAGGAGATTGTATTAGGACGAGGCAAGTTTTTAAGGAAAATAGACCTCAGCATGGTACAGGAAATCTTATGATAGTGGGTTTCTTTTTACAGATATGATGTTCTTTTCCTTTTGGGATTTGTTCTCTAAGAAACTCCATGATTAAGCATGATGATATATCAATTTTAGTCAGATATTAGGTGAGTTAACCCGATTAAATAATTATATAGTAATATAATTTCAAGTTCAAATACAGCGAGCAATATACAAATTCATTTTTTTACATGAAATAGACACCAACGACACACTATTCAGATGAGTTAAAACCAAGAAGAAAGAAGGGATACAGTGGATTACATTAATATTCATCAGATTAACAATTGAAGGTGAGATAGGCAAACTATTACAGTAATATGAGTTAGATGGGTAAAGAGACAGTCCATCTCCTACTAAGCTTTCATGTAAAATATTACCACCATATATAATAGTACCATCAGATTCATGAGTATGAGGATATTCGGGCAAGGACTAAGAAGATCCAGCTAAAGTACAGGGCAATGCGTGATTAATCAGAAGTTTTTAATATCCCTGCAAGAGGGTTGTAATGTCAACTATTTTTGAGTTGTGCCCACCTTTTTATTGACCGGTTACACAAGAGGAAGAAGATTGTAATATAGGCAGGTTCATGAATGTAATAACAATTGATTAGTATGGCATATAGGCAGGCTTCCATTGTGGTACAGACGATTGTGTATAGGTTTTTGGGAAAATATATTACATGAAGTAATGTATAGAGATTTTGTAGTTTTTTTGGCTTTAGAAATTTAGAATTTATTATTATGTTTTCTTTCTTTAAAGCCCTGATGATGTCCCATGAGGGACGAAACGCGTAGGCTGTGGAGTTTACATTTATGCCTTTTGTGAATATTTTCTTGAAGAATTTTATGTTGAATGATATAAAGATGAATAAAGTAAGAATCAGCGTACTAGAATAAATGACTGGATACAGTATACAAGGAAGCTTGTTTTGGATTTTTGATTCTTTATGGACTACAATATCTATTTGTAAATATTATTGCTACTTTAACGCTCCTTCTATTTTGTGGTTCCCACAAAGTGCTGATGCAACAGCTGATTTTGACAATTATTAAGGATCTGCTCCCTCATAATTAAGTTGTACAATCCTGTGAAATCGCACACCTTACAGCCAAGTAACCAGCCCTCCAGAGCCTTAGTAGCACAATCAACAAAGCCAACCCTGTCCTGGGTCTATGCCTTTTGGGTATCTCTGAACTTTATCCTGTATTGTTCAGTGGTTAGGTCAAACCCCTCCATCAGAGCACTATTCAGGACTGTATAATCATCAGCATCCTCTTCTCTAACAATGAGGAGCTTGTCTCTACCTTTGTCTGCAAAGGAGAGCCACAAGATTCCTGCCCGCTGCTCCTGGGGGACTCTTTGAACTTTACACGCCCTTTCCGGTACAGTTATCCATTTATGGATGTCATCCCCACTCTAGTAGGGAGGGACAATCTTGTTTAAATTCCTATGGTCATGAGACCTATCTCTACCACTAGGAAAGTTGCTGCTACCATGGGACTCTACTCCAATCTTTTGTCTAACTCTTTGGAGTTCTTGGGCCTCTCTTTCTAAGGCTACTTGCTGTCTTCTGATTCTAACCTGAGCTTCCTCCTACTTCAGCTGCCTTTCTCTCTTCTCCTGGGAGGTGTGAGAAGAGACAGAGGTCCCCACAGACACACCAGAATGGTCAGATCCCACAGAAGGAGATCTGGGCCTTCTAGGCGTACCTCTAACTCTTCCTGGTGGAACAAAGAGAGGGCCTTCATAACCTTCATCCTCATTTCCAAGAAGAGCTGCATTATCCAGGTCAGGGTCATTGTCACCTTCCTGGTCAGCATCAGAGGTCTGGTCCTGCTCATCCTCACAAGTGGGCCTTTCCTCGTCTGCTGCCCCACCATCTCTGTCTACCTCTTCAGGCACTGAGGCCTTCCTGAGATCATCAAACAGAAGTACTTCCTTGAGGCGTTGGGTGTTGGCACTTTTGCCTGTCTTCAATCTCCTAGCAGTACTCAATGCTCTCAATTCCAAGAATGGGAATGTGTCATACTTGGATGCCAGTACAGTACTGACATTTGGCAGGGACCCACTGGTTCTTGATTTGAAGACATCACTAGGGGGGTGTTGTGTATGCACCTACCTACTCTAGTGTGGCCTACGAAACACTCTTGAGTAGTAGAAAGGGTGTGCTAAGCCCTTGACACACAACTTGAAATTCAGTAGAACTTTCTGTAGTTTAAGCTTGTATTAGACGTACCTCAGGTACCTTTATTGGTTTTCAATTAGTCAATCACTTGAGAATATCTGGTAAAACAAAGCAAGCTTGAATCCCAACCACTGCATACCAATGTGAGAAGTTGGCCTGGCATATGCTGTCCACTAGTTATAGTGAGCACCCTGCACCAATCCAAACAACCCCTCAGAGGTGATAGGTTAAAGACAACCTTTATTGAAAGCTATCCTAGGGGTAGCTATGGAGAGCAGCCTTCAGGCTAAGTCTTGAAGGAATGTAGAGCAGATTGTTTTACCAGTCTATAATCTCATGAATGACCAAATGAAATGAGAACCACACCAGGTATATATATAAAATATATATATATTTATTCAAAACACACCCTACTAGTCTCCTTATGAGGCTAGAGGTAAAAGCACATACATTACACTTAATATCACACACTAAATTAGTACAATATATGTTCAGCCCTAGGGGTGTACCAAACCATATATTAAGAAAGTGGTATAAGAACGACGACTTGACTAGACACAAGGCCTAGAGCCTGTAGAATCGCTGGGACCATAAGGAACCACCCAAAGTGCTGCTGCCGTCGAAGAGGAAAGTGTCCGGTGTGATCCAAGCCAGGAGCAAAGATGAGAAGAACATGAAAGCAGAGGAGACAGAGTCTGGGTCACTTGCCAGTGACCAGGGGCACGATAGTCGAATGCCCACCGGTCGGGGGATTTCAGGTTAAAGAGGTGAAGCTTGACTCTTCCGCCACAAGGATCAGGAGGTGTCGATGACCTGGAATCGAGCTGTCCCATGAAGAATGTCTAGTGCTGTGGTGTCGGTGACCGGATTGGACCCAACAAGCCTTGGCAACAGCAACCCATGCAGAAAGTAAAGAAATTCTTCGGTGTGGACCAGCAAGGTCCGAGGGACTCACCACACGGTAGGGGGTCAGGGCACGTCTGGAGCAACTGGGGAAGCCCAAGGAAAATCAGAGTTACCTTCACAGGGACCCACCAGTCGACGGACCAGTGATCGCAAAGGATCTTCAAGCAGAAATGCAAGAAGCGGGCTAATGGAACACTTGTGGAGTGTAGGCCCACAATCTTCGTTACAAAAGGTGCTTGGGCTTGGGCTAAAAGTAAACTGAAGCACAGCCTCAAAGAATGTTGAGAGGCTGATGCACTTGCAAATGTGCAGGGTGTCCAGGAGTTCTGGTCCTACTGGTTCCAGGTCACTCACAAGGGATACGGGTCTCGTCTTTGCTGGGGACTCGGGTCGGAGTTTAAGAAGTCTGGAAATCCTCTTCCTGGGCTGCAAATACTTCAGAGTCTGGCGGGAGCTTCGGAGATGCAGACCAGCAAATGCTTTGTTGGTGCCTGCCAAGCAGGGGAGTCACTCCTTGGACCCAAGGGAGATTCTTCCATCCTGTAGTCTTGAGTAGGGCGTCGAAGTTCCAAAAATCAGTTGCAGAGTTTCATCCAGGTGTAATCTAAAGTCCTGTTGACAGAGGTTCCTTTCTTACCCAATGAAGGGGTTGGACTTACTCTGGCGACCCACCTATGGGAGGGTTTGGAAAGAGGGGTGGCTACACCCATTTACTTTGTCCAGTTTCACCCCAGAGCAGGGGCTGGTAGCCCCTGCAACCGGTTTGAACTGGATTATGCACAAGGACACCAAATGTGCCCCCAGTGCAGACTTCAAAGCACTCTCAGAAAGCACCCACCGAGCCACAATACACTAAAACCTGTCTGGGAGGTGGTTACACCTCCTAGTGACAGGAAACCTATTGGCCAGGCCTCCCCTGCCAGAGTTTCGTCCAGCAGCAGGAGGCCATACTCGTGTCTGTGGCTGCAGCATCCATTTTGCGATGCCAGGACTCTCTAAACTTGGTACCTGGTATACCGTTGTGTACACGTCTCTCCCTCTAGAAGGATGGAGTTCTAACCCCGCCGCCAGGACTGGCAGGAGGGTAGGATTCCAAAGTGTTTGATACCAAACACAACACGTTTCCATGCAGCTATTCCAAAGTTAGCATTGACCGCGAGGTTATAATGCACTTAAGAGTATATGGTCTGTCTGCATCACTGAACAGCCACAAAGAATAGGTTCTGAAGGCTGCAGAGGGGCCCTGTTCATGCATGGGCCCCTTCTCACACAAAACCAAGCACCCTGCCTTCAGGATTGATAAGGCCTCCCGTAGGGGTGACTGATAGGTTTCTATATGTAGTGATTTAAGGGAGATATAGGTAACCTATATCTTAGTGAGGGGTGCATGCACCACCTTACTCAGGCTGTAGTAGAAGTCCTGTGGTGTCATTTTGGAAGGCTTCCCAGGGGTGGCATAATACATGCTGCAGACCCTGGTAGGCCTCTGGGGTACCTATGACCTTAGTACCTGGTGTACCATATGCTAGGGACTCACAATGGTACCCCAGTAACCAAACTGGAGTATACCTAAAGTACTTAGAGAGGAAGCAGCTTGGCTGGGGTCCTGGATAGCAGGGCCCCAGCCAGACTAAAGTCGAAAAACAGTGAAACATCAGCAAATAGTGGGGATAACCATAAGAGCAGATCCTACTTTCCTGCAATCTTATACAACTGAGCAATATGCAAACTCACTCACCCATACAGCCCTGTGCACATGCACTCATGAACCCCTACACTCAGTGAATCACCCCCTCACAAATCCTTGCAGGTCCTCACACACACACCCCTACCCACCCACACAGACACTCAGGCACCCATACAGGCACTTAGACAACCAGCCATTACCCCATATAGACACTCATGTAGCTACTCACAATCCATGCAGCCATTTACACATCAACTGACAGACTGATACAGACATTCACAAAGATTAGTCAATCACCCATGTATTCAATAAGACATGTTTAATCACATACACAGGCAGTCACACACCCACTAAATCATCTATTTAAATACTCACACACCCACTCATTCTACAATACACTTTGCTGTATATATATATACAACATACTTAAACTTTTCAAAAACATACAGTCACTGGATGATGTCATCATTGATGTCATCAGTGATGTCATCAGTGATGTTACTGACCATGTCATGAATGATTTAATATGTGACATCATTCGCAGTGCATTGAAGGAACACAAATTACAATTAGCTCAGCCCCATACTCGCATTTAATTTAAGGAAGACGCACCGCCATTCGGCGGGTCCGGGTCCCGGGGCTGGATTCCTGTGGGCGCCATCTTAGTTTGGGGTGAGTGTGTTGTAGCGCGGGCGCCATTTTGGAGCGTCACGACGCTCGAGTTATTCAGGGAGACGCCTATTTAAGGCGGACTCGTGTTTTCTATCACCCTGATCATTGCTGCACTAGCGCAGGTCGCGCTGCCAGCGAGCTGCGATATTTTAAACCTACCTTTAGAGTATTTTGGTTTTCTTGATTTAACTTTTCCCCTGATTTTAATCCTATCTTTGTAACTGGGCTGTCCCCATACTCGCATTTAATTTAAGGAAGACACACCGCCATTCGGCGGGTCCGGGTCCCGGGGCTGGATTCCTGTGGGCGCCATCTTAGTTTGGGGTGAGTGTGTTGTAGCGCGGGTGCCATTTTGGAGCGTCCCGACGCTCGAGTTGTTCAGGGAGACGCCTATTTAAAGTCGTCCTCTCCCGCGCAGCGGGAACGCGCAGTGGGACGCCGTCGCTTAGCCGGAGTCGTGCCAGAGTCCTGCCCGTCTGTGCTCGTCCGCGTCGAGGTAGCGGGTGCGGGCTATGGACTCTGGCCTCCTGCATATATACCATCATGTGCAACATAGCGACTTTCAGGTATGATCGCGCTGACCTCTGTTCCATAAGAGACAGTCTACGGGTGTGCAACCATGCCCCTGTACCTCCTCTTTCGGGACCTTATGAGTGTACGTGTGGTTGTTTCACTCTGGGCTCCCCTATTGGGGTGTGCCCTGCTGAGGCGACTGCCCGTAGCTCTCATACAGATTGTACCGAGCGAGTACTCAATATATGGAGCTTGAATGTTAGATCTTTGGTCAAGCACTATCAGTCACTCCGGGACATGATAGATACGGACCTTCCTGATATCATCTTTCTTACCGAAACTTGGCTGCAGGACGCCGACACTGCCATAATAAACCTGGCCTTCCCTTCTACCTATACGGTGTTTACCTTGAACCGCTCGTCTAGGGGAGGTGGTATAGCCATGGCGACTAAATCCTGCTTCCCGGCTGAGTGGAAAGCTCTGGATCTTCCAATGTGTGAAAGCGCCTCTTTTAAGGTAACGGTCAGTCATCAATTTACCTTTAGTGGCGTACTTATCTATCGACCACCTGGGAACGACACTGCTTTCAAGGCCGCTCTCGCTGATGTGGTTAGCTCGTTGGCTCCTAGATGTGCCAACTTTAACATAGTAGGTGACCTTAACATACATTTCGATCAGACGTCATCTCTACCCATCAGCTCCTTGCTAGCGGACCTTGAAGCGGTGCAACTTAACCAACTAGTCACCTCCCCCACCCACACAGGAGGACATATACTTGACCCCTTCTTCACCACCTTAGTCCGGGCTAGAACATCTGACCCGATGGCGGTGGGCTGGATGGACCATATGTTGGTTAAAGTGTCATGTCCCTTAGATAACCCACAACTTAAACCTGTGAATAAACAGATCCTAAAGCGCAATTGGCGTAAACTCAAGCTGGAGGAGTTTGTCAGGATATTGGAGGCACAGCCCCTAGGCAAACCGCAGAATGTGGAACAGGGATACGAACAGTTTTGCAACTGGGTCCTTACTGCCCTCGATTCTCTTATACCCCTGCGTTGGTCTAAATGTCACGCCAAAACCCGCAGTCCTTGGTATAATGAGACTCTTGCCGAGCTTAAGAGAACCTGCCGGCGAGCTGAGAGGGCCTGGAGGAAATCCTTTGATTCCACGTTAAAATCGCTGTACTTTGCCCAGCTTAAGATCTACCACAGAGCTATCTGTCAAACCCGGGCCGCTTATTACGCAGCTGAGTTTTCCAACAGCCCCAACCCTTCCAAATTAATCTTCAAGGTACTCAAAGACCTGATGGGGAAGCGGGCTACCTCGCTAGAAATCTGCACGGACTCGCACTGTGAAAGTTTGGCATCCTTCTTCGTGGAGAAGGTGCAGGCAATCTACCGAGGATTTATACCATCTGCTCCCGGGGATGCGTCTAGTAATGTGAAGGTCTCGGTTTCTGAAACTCTGTCCTCCTTACCGGCCATGTCTAAAGAGGTATTTGACACTCTGAGCCTCAAAATTAAATCTGGCTCTCCCTTAGACCCGCTGAAGCCGGAGTTTTTTACTCTTCTCCCGCCCCTCTGTCGTGAGCCCATTTTGGATCTGATCAATCTCTCCCTCAGTGAGGGCGTGGTTCCTTCCTCCTGGAAGCAAGCTGTGGTCAGCCCTATTTTGAAGAAACTCAACCTAGACCCCTTGCTCCCGGAGAACTACCGGCCCATCTCCCTCCTGCCTTGGACCGCCAAGGTCACTGAGGCACACGTAAACTCCATCCTGTCTGCCCATCTCTCTCGTAATAATATTCTTGACGAGAGTCAAAATGGGTTTCGCTCACAACACAGCACTGAAACTGCGTTGCTCTTTATGACCGAGCATTTGCAGTCAGTGCTGGATGCGGGGCAGACTGCGGCGCTCCTATTGTTAGACCTGAGCGCCGCGTTCGACACGGTGTCCCATGACATTTTGATGCGGCGCCTGGAGGAAGTAGGTATTGTGGGGAAGGCTCTTCAGTGGTTCCACTCTTTCCTCTCGGACCGGTTTTTCAAAGTAGCCATTCCACCTGGCCAGTCCTCTTCCCACTCTCTGGGTCTGGGAGTCCCTCAGGGCTCTGCCTTAAGCCCCACACTATTCAACCTGTATGTGAAACCGCTGGCTGCTGTCGTCAGGCAATGTGGCCTTACCATGACATTGTACGCCGACGACACGCAGCTGGCGGTGACACTTAGTGGGGACCCTGAGGTGAATGCACCCAGATTCCGTGCAGGACTTATAGCTGTGGCCAACTGGATGCGCAGCAACTGCCTACAGCTTAATGCTAAGAAAACCGAGGTCCTGATTTTAGGGAAGCAGGCGGAACTTTGGGGAGACCAGTGGTGGCCTCCCGAATTGGGGGTGTCCCCCATTCCAGCGGCCGAAGTTAAAAATCTGGGGGTCTGGCTGGACTCTAACCTCTCTTTCACCAGTCATACAAAGAAGACAGCAGCTACCTGCTTTGGTATTCTGCGAGGACTGAGACCTGTCCTCAAGTTCTTCGACCCTCCCACGCGGCAACTGGTTGTTCAGGCCTCTATCCTTTCTCGGCTGGACTACGGGAGTGCTCTGCTGCTTGGAGTTAATCAGGCTGAGGCTACTAGGCTTCAGAGGGTGCAGAATGCTGCTGCACGGGCCATTGTGGGCCTCCCGAGACGATGTTCTGTCTCCACTGTTCTGACTTCCCTTCACTGGCTTCCGGTCAGACAGAGAATCAAATTTAAGGCTCTCTGTCTGACATTTAAAATTCTGAAGCTTTCCTCCCCTCCTGCCCTCGCGAGCCTTATTTCTCCGTATGTCCCCACACG
Organism: Lissotriton vulgaris; assembly: GCF_964263255.1. Classification (NCBI taxonomy): domain Eukaryota; kingdom Metazoa; phylum Chordata; class Amphibia; order Caudata; family Salamandridae; genus Lissotriton; species Lissotriton vulgaris. Next base: position 420,975,433 of record NC_141695.1, on the reverse strand, counting down.
GTCCCTCAGGTCTGAATCTCACCATCTGGCGATTAAGCCTAGGTTCAGACTGAGTAGGATGGGAGGACGCTCTTTTCGTGTTCTGGCGGCTGATCTATGGAATTCCCTTCCTGTACACATTCGTGCCCTAAATAGCCTAACTCTTTTCAGACGCACCATTAAAACCCACCTGTTCGCTTCTGTTAATTGATTCTTTTCCCTTTTCAGCTTTGACCTGTTATGTTGTGGTACCTGATCAGGCGCCAGGACGCCCCTTCGCTGGGGCAGCTGTGCGCCGAATAAAAGTTATTAACATAACATAACATAACATAACTATAATGGCCGAATTTCTCTGGTTTTGTACGAGTGAAATGCCCGCCTAGAAAATTGGGTTGCATCGCAAAGGCTTATGCAATATTTATTTTCTTTTTCTTTCTGTGCTCAGGGTGAAAGGCCACAGATTTACGCGTTTCGGTCTGACAAACAGACCTTGGTTACGATCAAAGCAACGTTTCAAAACAACCAATTGAGGGAGGAGCCGCGCCAGCGACCAAGATGGCCGCTTGAGCCTCGGCTCTGCCGGCCGCCCCATACTGACCAGCCATCCGGCACATTATCCTGAACCCCGTCCCTACCATCGGGTTGGGGACCAGCACCAGAGTCACTAGGTGAAATTCTGGTTCGTTTTTGTGCTTCGGAGACAGACTATCGTCGTCCGAAACTCTTGGGCCTACGGACGTGGAAGCCGGGACCCCGAGTGTGGAGCAGTCCGCAGTGGAGTGCGACAACATCGGCCTCTGGGACCGGAAGTGACCAGTCGGAACCTGGTTTATAGCAAGTGAGCCATGGCTGGGGCATCCTGAGTCCACATATCTTGGTCTGAGGTCGCATTTCTGAGGAAGTTGCCTGGGCACGATTGGTGCTGGAATGACATCTAGAGGAGACCCTGAGAAGCCCCAGTCGAAATCGGCGAAGAATACTCGTCAGGTCCAGACCAACAAAATAGACAAGTACGCCCTCTCCAAGGGGTCCCCAGTTGATGCGCAACATACCCCGACGGGGGGTAGGGATGGCGACTCAGTCATGGAGGACCCTACTATAAAAGACTTAATGGCAGCAATCACCGGGGTCCAATCTTCATTGGGTAAGATGGACACTAAACCGGACTCGGTGTCGATTGAAGTGGGCCTCATAAGGGCTGACCTTACTAAAACGACGGAGAAAGTTAAGGGCTTGGAAATTAAGATGACGAGCCTCATCGAGGATGTGTCGGAGCTGCAGAAAGAGGTGCGAGATCTTAAGGCGGCCCGGACTCAATTTGATTGAAAGCTCGATGAATATGAAGGACGGGCGAGCCGCAATAACGTCCGTATGCTGGGAGTGCCGGAAAGGTCAGATGGGTTGACTCCGGACCTCTTTGTCGAGGAACTCGTCCTGCTACATCTCAAGCCTAAGGGCATCAGTAACTTTTTTACAGTGGAGAGGGCCCATAGAGTTCCCAGTGGTCGTTCGAAGACGGGGGCGCCTCCTCATCCCATAATTGCCCAGGTCCTGAACTTTCGGGACCGAGATGCTATCCTGCAAACGGCAAGATCCTCGGGCCCACGTGCCTATGAGAACGCTTCGCTGTTGTTCTTCCCGGACTTCACCCAGATGGTACAGAAACAGCAGCAGAACTTTATGTCCATCAAACGGCGGTTGAGGGACCGAGATATGAACTACTCGATGATGTTTCCGGCCCTTCTTCGGATTGAACATGATGGGAAGACTTGGTTTTTTGATAATCCTGAGGTTGCCGCAGACTGGCTGGATCGGATCGAGGGTTCGGACTCAGGGGGTCAGGCCCAGACCGATAGTGAAGAACAGTAACTTGCCGTTGTGTCTGTATCGCATTAAAATTATTGGTGGCGTAGTGGAACTGGTTGGGGTTGTTCTTTCTTTCCACCCCTGGACTATTTTTGCTGGGGCCTTTTTTGTATTTTGTCGTACAGGTGGACTGTGGTTGGTTTGGGGTGGTGGGGGCGGGCGGCCTGTTGTAAGGTCCTCCTCCGTTTTTCTACTTTTAGATACCTGTAGTTAGTTGGGGGTGACAGGCACACTGCGAGTGGGGGTTTTTTGTTTGTTGATTTGTTTGTTTTATGTGACCAGAGTTCGCTGTGGGTGCCTATGGATAATCTGTTCTTTTTCGGAGATAGGAATGTCATCCACTAGGTTGGGTTTGGGGTTTTCCGTCCTCAGCTGGAACGTGAATGGTTTGGGCGATAAGATCAAGAGCACTATGGTGAGTCAGCTGATTAGAAGGCATTCGCCCAACGTGGCACTGCTACAGGAAACTCATCTCATGGGTAAACGTTGTATGGCGCTTCACAGAGGAGGCTACAAACTAGTGGCTAATGATGGCTTTACTTCTGGCTCTAGAGGAGTGTGGATTTTGGTGAAAAACTCCTTTCCCTTCACTATCCAGTCGACGTGGTCTGACAACAGAGGCCGATATGTTGGAATATCAGGGTTATGGGAGGGTAGGACGGTCACGTTTCTGTCTATTTATGACCCTCCAGCGTTACAGGTGGATACTTTCTGTGATTTGGGCTGGGTGTTTCTGACTTTGCCCATCGGGACAATGGTGCTGGGCGGGGACTTCAACGCAGTACTGGATGGTGAACTAGACAGGCACCCCTCCCGTGTGCTTTTGCCTTCCTGTAGATGGCTGGCAGATTTTACCTCTGCGTCAGGTTTGGTGGATGGTTGGCGACTTCGGCACCCTAGTGATGTGGTTTATAGACACGCCTCTGCGGCACTCACTTTCTAGGATAGACTGTTTTATTACCAGCGTCTCAGGCGGCCTTTATTCAGGAGGTGACTCATTTGGCACGGGGAGTGTCTGATCACTCGCCGATTTGTCTTCGATTGCGGATGGGACAGGGTGATGTGGGTAGGGTTGCACCAATTAATGCATGGCGTCTGAAGGACCCTGCTGTCAGGAAGGAACTTGTACGTGTCACGGATCATTATTTTCAGGAGAATGAAGGGTCGGTTACGTCGAAGTGTTCCCTGTGGGAAGCGTATAAAACTGTTGAAAGGGGGAGGTTCTCTCCCAAGTATCTGGGCAGAAGAAGAAGAGCAGGGCGGAAATAGATAGGGTGGAGGCGGAGCTATTGGTCTTAGAAGCTGCTGTCTCCTCGGGGAGTGACCCTGGGGTGGGGCACCGCCTCGGATTGCTCCGGGACGAGCTACAGGACCCTGACATGTGACAGAGCAAAGACGCAACATGCTACCACGCAGAGTAGAATATATGAACATGGCGACAAGGCCGGGAAGTTGATAGCATGGTTGGAAAAGGGTGATTGGGGATCTCGGTTGGTGCAGGAACTGCGTATTGCGGGTGCGGCGGTTTCCTCGGATCCTCAGTTAATTGTGGATTAATTTGCCCGTTATTTTGAGGAGGTTTATACCTCGGCAGGGGACTTTACGGAGGGAGAAAATACAGACATGATTCGGGACATTCCGATGCCGGTTCTGTCTGCCGAACACAGGGAATTTCTGGACTCTGCCCTCACGAACGACGAGGTGGCGATGGCCATTAGGGGGGTTCATTCCGGCAGCGATTCGGGCCCTAACGGTGTCCTCATTGAATTGTTTAGGCTTCATGCTAACCGCTTGGCCCCGCACCTGAAAGATATGTATTTTGAGAGTAGAGATTGTGGCGAGTTGACTTATGATCAACGCCTCGCGAATATTGTGGTCATTTATAAGGATGGTAAGCCGCGTCTGGAGTGTTCGTCGTACCGTCCGATTTCCCTTTTAAATGTAGAGCCTAAGGTGTTAGCCAAACTGCTTGCCACCCATCTAGTGAAGGTTATCACAACGCTGGTGCATCCGGCCCTGTCCGGTTTAATGCCGCGTCGGGACACTGCCCTTAATCGCCGACTGCTCCACGGAGTGCTGGCTGGTGCGTCCCGCATCCACGAACCGGCGGTGTTGTTGTCCCTGGATGCCACTATGGCCTTTGATCGAGTGGAGTGGCCATACCTCTTTGCTGTCTTGGAGAAGTTGGGGTTTGGCCCCGAATTTACTGGTTGGGTTCACCTTCTCTACTCAGCCCCCTTGTCTCGTGTGGTCGTAAACAATCATATGTCCCGCGACTTCTCACTTGGGAGGGGCACTCATCAGGGTTGCCCTCTCTAACCACTCTTGTTCGCCCTTGCACTGGAGCCGCTCGCGGCCTGGTTGCGATGGGACCGTTCGATTAGAGGACTGCGTTGGACATCGGAATGGGAGGATAAGATCTCGCTGTACGCTGATGACATCCTGTTGTAATTGACCTCCCCTCACAGTTCCCTGGTAGTTTTTATGATTATCCTTGCTATTTTTGGGAGGCACTCTGGCTTCGCTATTAATTCGGCGAAGTCGGTCCTCTTTGTGTTAAGTGGTGAACCACCCAGAGTGCCAGTGAATTGCTCGGTGAAGCTGGAATTGCTCAGTTTTTGTTCTCTGGGGATCCAGATATCGAAGGACCCCAAGGTACGCTTTGTTTGAATTTATTACCCCCATTGGCCAGACTACGTGGTGATGTTGCAAGGTGGAAAGTATTACCGATCTCCTTGTTGGGCCGCGCGGTCCTCTTCAAGATGTTGGCCCTCCCGCGCTTTTTGTACGCTCTACAGAATTCCTTCGACCCGGTGCCTCCGTCGTATTGAAGAACCGGGTTTTAGAACCCAGCGGCGCCAGGGGAAACGCCCGATGTCTTCGAGTTCACCTGTCTTGGCATACAGAGACACGGGATACTTCTTGGTGGCGTCAAAGATCAAATTTATTGACTGCAACCAGGAACAGAAGTCTACGAAGCACGACACGGGTGGTTCGCTAGAGACTGCACAATTTTCGTATTGCGAGACATCGTCTTTTATGCTAAAAATCACATTCCTGACTAGCACTAATTATTTACAAACTATCCAATCACAGATGACATTGCTAAAGGTATCACATAACGACAAGCCCACTTTTCAGTTGTCCAGCCCACCATCAATTACACGGGAAAACCCAACATTCTTGCTCTGACAGGCCGGACGAACCCATGATTAAAGACCACAAACCCAAACCATAAATAGGCCATAAAAAAAGGAACAGAAACAGATGAGAAGCAAGATAGAAGGGTGTGTGCGTGTACCATAAACTCAGCAATGTCCTGCTCTTTGATCTCTATCTTGGCCGGACAAGGAACTGGCTCAACAAGTTAGCTTCGGGCAACGGAGTCAGTTTGCTCAAGTCAAACAGAAGTCAGCTAAAGGTGTACGTGTCCCAAAGACTCGTTCGGCCGTAGTTGTCGGCCTATGTGAGGGCAACCACAAAATGGCTGCCGTACACAGAATGGAACCCGAAGGTTCAGAACAGAATCCCTAATTTCATAGTGAATCCATCACTCGAACATGACAAAAACACTCGTACATACCGCACTCGTCATTTGCGGTTCACTGTTACCTAAATCGTCACGATACGACGACCTTTATGAAACGGGTTCAGAATCACAGAAACTCAGTATTTTAACGAGATTGAATCTTTGCAGCGCGACCTTCTATGGGAGTGGAGGCCACGTATTGCATTGTCAAAATAGATGTTGCCCTAGTATGACGGGGTATTGGTCTGCCTAATATCAGGAAATACTATTGGGCATCCCAGTTGGCTCCTATTAATCATGCCATTTATGGCTCGCCGGTAGACCCGGGCTTTGCGATGGACCGTGGCCAAGTGTCTGGGGGAGAGTATACTAGAGTGTTATATGCGAAGAGTGGTCGTTTCCCTTTGGTGGGTCCTCCATCGACGGAGACGAGGGTATGGCATGAGGCCAACCGAGCCCTCAAATGGGTGGGGCGAATAACTCTGGCTACGCCTTTGTGGAGCTCGGAGATGTTGGGTACTCTGTGGAAAACAAAAGGGTTTGACCGTTGGGATTTGATTGGAATTCAACAGGTGCGAGATATGTGGGGTAAGGATAGGGTGTTGACGTTTGAGGAGTTGCAGGCCAAGTACCAGCTGTATGATACTGAATGGTTTAGATATCTTCAGGTCAGTCATGCTTTACGTGCTGTAATCCCCAGTGGAGAGACACCTCCGGTAGCCTCCCCACTGGAAGACCGACTGTTGGATGGTTATTTGCCTACCAAAGCAATATCATTGACCTACAGAAAACACATTAACAACACTGAGGATCCCCTGGTGCAGCTCAGGGAACAGTGGGTGGCAGATGGATTAGTCCTGGATGAGGAAGATTGGAGGGAGGCGGTGTCATCCCCTAGAGTAGTGGCAGTCCCAATGAGACTTCGTTTGGTCCAGCTCAGGATTCTGCACTATTCCTACACCACGGGTCCTGGATTGTTGAGAATGGGGTTGGCCGTATCTGGAGATTGTCGGAGAGGGTGTGGAATGCCTGGAACGTTCCTTCATATCCTGTGGGAGTGCGAGAAGGTCCGTGATTTTTGGACGAGGATACATCTGAAGATGAGTGAAGTATGGGGTGTGCGGATTGAGTTGGAGGCACTTCGATGTTTGTTGAATGTTTGGGAGCCCTCCTACCTCTCAAGTCATGGCAAACTCTGGGTCACTCCTGCTTGTGCGATAGCTAAACGTAATATTGCACAACTCTGGGGTGTTTCTCGGGCGCCTCAGGTTGGGAAGTGGATGGAGGACCTCGACTGGTGTATGTTCCGGGAGAGGTCTGTGTATGTGTCGAGGGTGCGACCCCGCAAGTGGGGTAAGATCTGGGGAGTCTGGAACGCTTACCGTGGAGACATCTCTACACCACCTGATGTAGATCCTGCCAGTGTGGAACCGGAAGACGCATAAGCCCATTCTTTATATTTTGCTTTATTTGTCTTATTTCGATGTCTATGTTCTCTATGTGTATATTTGCAGTCACTCAATGCGCTCTGGTCAGTTTTGAGTTGTGTAATGTCCTTTCTTTTTGTTCAATAATTTTTTTTTAATTAAAAACAACCAAATAAATACATTTTACTGACTGAGGTCATTTCTTGTTTGCAGAAATTAACGTGGCTAATGTATTATGGGAGATGTAGTTACCCAAGTTATGAGTAAAACTCTATTTTACCTTACTTTTTCAAATCGTTCATGTATTGTTTCAATCAATTGATTTTCAGAAGTTTAACCATTTAAAACAAAACACAAGGAGATGATGGACGGAGTGTTGAACATTGCAAGCACTCACCCCCAGTCAACTGATCTGGGTTTAATCCATCTTCATTCTTTGGCTCACTCCACCACCCCAGTTCAGACATGGCCATACGCAAATCAGTCTGACCCTGTGCCTCATGGGAACAGTCCATTTCATTTTGCTAACCATTTAAAACACAATGATATCAATGCATTATTAATACACAATGCTGGTTCATTACTTCTATAGTCTATTAATTGGTGGCAACACTTTCATCATTTATTTCCCTCTAACGATTTTGCTGGTGCTACATGTCCTTAATTTCAAATCGTTGGGGGCCATATTCCAAAATGTTTACCAGATAATTTTGTTTTTCATTCATATGAACGATTAAGATGTTTCACATTTTCTTTCTTTTTTGTCTTTTTGATCCTTGGTTTCTCCGGGGAAGATTATGAGATGTGTTTCTCATAAGTGAATGTACAATTCCTCACTCTGATTTAACTCATCCAGGGTTAATGTTCTCATGTTCAAGATATGGCGTGATTCCTTTTGTCGCAGGGACTTCTCCCTGTTTTCTCCACGAATATTGCAAGGTACTGTTTCAATTCCATAAAAATTGAGAAGTTTCCAATCGCTTCCATGGTGCTCTTCCATGTGCTTGGCCACTGCATTTGTGCAGTCTTTGTTGATGGTTGCACAAACGTACTCCAAGATATGTTTTTTATGTCATAGATTGTGCTCCCTATATATCTAAGGGAGCACGGAAACTCCACGACATAGACTACAAATTGCATTTTTCATGTGATTAACTCCTTGATTTTCCACATCTTTCCTTTAGCGATTCTCATTGTGGTTGTTGGTTTGGCTATTTGGCAAACTTTACAATTGTGACACTTCACAAAACCTTTTGTTTTGAGCCATAGGTCTTGTTTGGTTTTACCTTTGAAATTACTGTGTATTAGTTGACCTTTTAAGTTCCTGGCTCTTCTATAGTTTTCACTTGGGTGATTACCCATCAGTTTTCCTACTGTTGTATCCAATTGTAATATCCTCCAGTTTTTCCTCAGGATTTTGGTTCTGTCTTTTGATTCCTCAGAGTAATCAATGAATAATCTTATCGGTTTTCAGACATTCCGCTCTTGATTTCTCGTATTATTTTATCCAGAATCTTTTTACTATGTTATTATAGTATCTACATTCAAAACTCTTTGCTGTTACTTTACTGTGTTTTTTCCATTCCTCCTCTTCTATTCAAATTCTTCGAATTCTTAAGAATTTGCCATAAGGTATACTCTTAATTAGCGATTGTTGGTGGAAACTGGTGGCATGTAGTGTGGCATTGGTGGTAGTTTCTTTCCGATGCAAAGTCGTCTGGATTTGATTGTTTTTGATACTGTTTTCTGTATCCAAGAAAGTTACCTTTTCTTTGCTAATGAGAAATGTGAATTTCAGGTTTGCTTCTGCTGTATTCAAGGTTTTGAAATATTCCTGAAACTCCAAATCAGTGCAACCCCAGTAGATTAGCAAATCATTGATAAATCGGAGTCACATTATCTTCTTTTCATGAATACACCATTTTGCAACTGCAAAGCTATTTGTTGTTCCTACCACCCCATCACAAGGCATGTGAAACTGTGGCTAAAGGAAAACCCCATCATAGTTCCTTTGTTTTGTCGGTAGATCTCTTCACCGAATAAGAAGATATTCTTTGTTAGGCACATTGTACTCATTTCTAGTAACATTTTGTTATGATCACTGTAGTGAATATTACGCTCTCGCAAAAAGTAATCATAGGCTGTAACTTCAATGTCGTTTTCGATGTTTGTATAGAGTGATATCACGTCCATTGTGACAAGTTTGTAGGTCTCTTGCCATGGGATGTCCTGCAGATGTCTCAAAAGATCATTTGTGTCCTTTATATAGGAATTCCATCTTTCAACAAAGGGCATTAAAAAATGGTCCATGTAATTGGCGATTGGCTCCAACAATGATCCTTTGGCAGAAATTATTGGCCGGCCAGGTGTTTTTTTTTTTAATCTTGATGTAGCTTTGGCAGAAAATATATTGTTGCGGTTTACTGGGAAATCTGTTGTTAGGTATTTACGCTCTTCTTCATCAATGAGATTTAGTGAACACCATTCATAAAGTTTTAAATCCACCTCCCTTTTCAAATCTTCAGTGGGGTTAATCTTGAGTTTTTCATAATATAATGTATCTCTTAATTGACGGTGTGCCTCTGATACAGATAAATTACGGTCCCGATGATGATGTTTCCGCCTTTATCAGCTATTTTTATCTCAATTGGCTTGTCTTGAGTTAGATTCTATAGGGCTTCCCTTTCCGATTTTGTTAGATTATCCACATATTTGGTTGTTCTTAATCTATAAATATCTTGAAAAACTGCCTCTTGGAATACATCCACTTTATTACCTGTTGCAAGTTAAGGGTAGAATAGTGAACAGGGTTTCTTTCTACTCAGACCTGCTCCCATCTGAGAATATGCTGATTACAACAAAATATTTTCATTTTCACTTTTTGCATTTAAATTTAACAGTGTTAAAAAATTATCAGATTCCTTTCCTGTAATGTTGTTACTGGGTTAGGATTGTGCTTTGTGTATTCCCGCATTTCTATGTTTTTTGCAAACACTTTGGGCAATTTGATTTTTCTAATATATTTGTAGATGTCAATTTGTATTTGAACCAAATCCATATATGTCTATCACTGAAAAAACAAAGATTACAGGGACGTTAATGTTGGGCTCAGTTAACTACAACTGCAGAATTTGACTGGTTTTGTACAAGTGAAACCTGAGTCCAACCGTCACATTCCTGTAACCTTTAGTTTTTTCAGTCAGTTTCTAAGGTTTTTTAAATGCTAATTCCAAACTATAACGCACCTGTAACCTTTGTTTATTTCAGTGAATTTCTGTGGTTTTTTTAAGTATTAATGGTGTTTGCAGATTGGTGGAGAAAGGGGGCTTAGCCGCTGACCAGCTCTCAGGAATCCTGCTGTGTAGGAGTTACAGAAAGTTCCAGGACGGATTCTTGGCACCAAGGGCCCTCAGCATCCAAGAGGACTTAATTCACCAACCAGTTTTGTGCACTTGCAGAGTGGTGGAGAAAGAGGTGTGGCCTCCAAAGACCTCTTGGCAATCCGACTGTGTAGGAATTACTGGAGGTAAGAGGAGGATTGTTCGCCCCAAGGGACCCTGAGCAGCCAAGTGGACTTCAACCAGAACTAGTAGTGTTCCAGGAGACGTGTTTGCAGAGTGGCAAAGAAATGTGGTGGAGCCTCTGTAACTTGCCATTCTGTTTTCTTACATTTTTAAAAATGTTTGTATTAGGGAGGGGTCTGCATGGCCCTCCCTTTCAGGGGCAATTTGGGCCCCAGGGACCCCATTCCCCTGGTTCAGGCCTTTTTTGAATGGAGAGGGGAATTGCACGGCCAACGTTCCTGGGCCAATTTCAGCCCTGGGAACCTCATCCCCAATGACCTGCCTTTATTGCATGAAAGATTCTCCAACCTGATGCGTTTCGAGGCTAGATGCCTCTTAGTCATAAGTAAATGAATATTCACTCCTCAGATGTCTCTGATTGTTCTTAGCATGCCTCATTTACATGTCCTTGGTGGGCCGTGTTAGTGTTTACGTAATTATAATTGCATGCTAGGACTTGGTTGTATTCTGAGGTGGAGTTCACACAATGTGTGTGGGCGAGACTTAAAAAGCACCTAAAAAGCATCTTTCTGAATTCCAAAGCACTACTCTCTGGGGTGAAGCTACTTGTTCTGAACAGTGCAAGCACTGCACAGAAAGCTGGTCCATAAATTAGAAAATAATAATGCACGCATGCTGACAAATGACCTAAAGCTTAGTAGTCTTTCCGGCAAAAGGGTCTGTTTTTAGATGTACAAAAAACATGCACTACAACAACTGGTGATGTTTTTATTATTATTGACAAGCCCAATTATATTTTAATCCTCTAAAATGCTGTGTACCACTCCTAAAGTAATTTGCAAGTGAATGCATGCCCTGGCAATCCACATGGAAGCTTTATTAGATATGTATAAATATTATCATTTCATGCTGAATCCTTTAAAACACCCATTGACAGATTCTTGTTTTTATTTTAAATATTTATTTCTGCAATGCAAATGTAAGCCAATTTACCACAAATTCCAACGAACTGCGTTCTTTTAAAATCCAATAATTATGCTACAGGCGTTACTTATTTGACAATAAGCCGTCACACAAAGTGCAATAATTATGCCTTCCTCAATCCCTTTTGTTCTGAGGAATAATTTAAAGGTCCATTAACAATCACGTGCATCTTAGCAGGACATCACATGTCTCAATTTTGAACAAAACACAATCACAACCCCCATGCTCACAAAATCACTTCCCTGCATGCGTGAACGTCTGTATAGGCAAACTGAGAGGGAACCAGGCAAAATAATCATTTTAGTAATTTTACAATTGCCCAATCACTGCAAATTTAAGCTCAAACAGGCACTATCAGTTAATCACGACATGTGCAGTTATTTATTTATTATGTTTTTGTGAAATTCTTGAAAGAAGGATCCGACCAGTCAGAGTGAGGTAAAACATTCAGGTTTATCAACCGCTTCGCGGCCAGATGGTGGGGACGGCGACGACGATCTGTGCCCTGCCGCACTGGCGATCTTGGCTACCAGGCTGTCTCCTGTGAGCCCTGCATGCATGATCGGGCAGCCTCAGTGCAGCATTGGTCCCAGAGAGTATGCGCTGCATCGGGGGGCTGCCTGCTGCCCAGACCTACAGCCCGGTTCTTCGCCTTTGCACTGTCTTGACTCGGCCCCTCTGCTGGTTACCGGGAACACTGGGAGCGGACTGTACCATGGACTGATGCCTCTTCCACTCCTCTCACCCCCCCGCATCCCCTCTCCTGTTGCCGGCACCTTTCATGAGCGGACCTGCGGACTGTTCCTGGAGGTGAATGTGCTCTGCTGAGCTGTGCATCTATGGACGACCCCGATCTCAGGTCTCAAAAGAAAAGGGTTTTTGCTTTGGTCCGTTTATGGTTAGTCCCAATTTTTATTTTATTTTATTTCTATTTTACTTTATTTTATCTCATTTATGTCTGTTCACATAACCCTGTATTTACACCTACCTTCACACACCCCTCCTCATCAATTTTTATTCTATTCTTATCTTACGTCATTCTTATTTCATTTATTCTTATTCATATAACCCTACAACTACACCTACCTCACACACCCCCTCCCCGAATCGACCCACCCCACCTCCCCTAACATGGAACACACGGGCAAGCACACATACAAAATTAACTATCCACCCGAGCTCACCAAACAAAACGCCAAAAGCTTCAAACACAACATACTGAAGGCCCACCCTGAAACCCCTTTCGTGGACTCCTACTTCTCACTGATCAATGGAGCCACGAGCACCGATATCATCTTCTACACCACACGTAGAGCACAATGGAGGAAAGTGTTCCTCTCCCTCCTCACTATCTCCACCACCAGGAAATCCGCTCATGGCCTAACACTCTCTTGCACACCATCCCAACTCTTCCCAGGCAGAGCTACCATCACTATTTACAAAATGGGATCATCCTATTCCAATCCACCGATAAGAACCTTGACCTACTCGACAACTTGTTCCCCACCTTCAAAGAACATATCTCCAATAAGCAGACCTCCAATCCAAGCACCGTAGAGTACACAACACCCTCTACCTCGAATCGCCTAGCTGACCCTCCTAACCGTGCACAGCATCAGAACGACATGCAGCCCCACCCCCACCCCCAGCCTCCCATTGTAGCCACTTCACACCCCACAATTACAGACGTAGATCAGTCCCTCTCTCACATCCCCCACACCCCCACCCCCCTAACCCCCACCTCGCACCTCCTACTTTCCCTGCAGAATTCCCCACACCCCTTAACTCATCTCCCCCTCCTCGCAACAAGACCTTCTCCCACCCTGTCCCCCCACTCTTAGCCCCTACTACACCACTCTCCCAACTAGTCTCTCAGAACACAACACCCACCTTACCATAACTCCTCCCCCTCTCTCTCCCCCCATTCTCAGCCCCCACCACCTTACCTGTACCCCAACCTTCCCTAGCCTACACCCATCCCCCAACTCGCCCTCGCCGCCTCCCACCAACGCCCTCACAATCCCCCCCCTTACTCCTCTCACTCCCATCACCCAGTTACTTGCTCACCGGCCGAATAACATCCTACTTATCAATACCGCAAAGCCCTGCACTAACACTAGTGCACCCCTCCCCCACACTCCAGCTCCAGTTACAATCATCCACCATCGGCTTTCATCCCCAACACCAACTCCAATCCTACACTGGACATGATTATGTCCACCCTCCTCCAAGTCAAAGAAGAACTTCGCACCATCAAAGAACTCCTCATACACCCCCTACAAACACCACTTCCTCGTCCAACAAGTCCCACAGCGTCCACACTGCCCCTCTCTCTCAACACTCCCTACATTGGCCCGTTATCCCGGTGCGCAACCACACCAACCGCCCCCGCCGCACCCTCAATCCTCTTTCGGTCAACAACATTCACACCCTCCTCCGCTCATATGACGCAGTTCCCGTTAACCACACTTCCACCACAGACCTCTCCATACCCACGATTCTCTCAAATCCCCTTAGGCCGCCCACTCAAAACAACAGAAGCTCCGTCCCAGATAACCTTTGAAAAGTCCCCCTCTCTCTAGAACCCTCTACCACCCTTTTCACCCTCAGACTCAAATGTATCCTACTCAACTGCAGATCAGCCCCTGGACACTCCTCCGACATCGCAGATCTCATCATAACAATGGACCTTGACCTAGCCATTCTAACGGAAACCTGGCTATCTGAATCTTCCACACCCATAATGGACATTCTTGTCCCCCCCAACTACCTCATCAGACTCGACAGGTCCGGCAAGACGGGCGGGGGAATCGCATGCATTTTTAGGAGCAACCTTTCCGTTGCTCAAGGCACCTCCCCTTCCCTCACCTCCTGTGAACTCATCTGCCTCGACGTCAACAGTGAGGGCAAATCTGTATGCTCTCTACATGTCCTTTACCACCCACCCGGGGACAACCTCACCTTCACCCAAGACCTCATGGACACGATCTCAGCCAATTCCGGACGACAGAACACACAAATCTACCTGGGTGACTTCAATCTCCACTGGAACGACGAGAAAGACGCAGTGGTGAATAGTCTTAAAACTTTCCTTAATGCGCTTGACCTCACCCAAATCTGCAACAGCCCGACACATGACAAAGGCTCTATCCTTGACCTTATCATCGCCAAAGAGGACTCTACCCAACTGGGGTCAATCCAACCCTGCGATTGGTCAGACCACCACATTATCACATTCTACATCAAGGAAAAAGTCAAACTTAACCCGGCTCAACCTATCAAATCCAAGATCTGGAAAAGGGACCTCAAGAAACTTATCCCCAACTCCTTGCCTTCACACAGCTGCAGTCTCCTCCTTCCCCCCACCGGCGCATCAGACGTCCAATCTCTGACCGACCTCTACCTCACCTCTATGACTTCAATAATCAACAAAGTCGCCCCCCTGCAGCTGAAGAGAGTCTCCACCAAGAACTCAAACCCATGGTATGATGGCAGACTCAATGAAGACAGGCGTGCCATGCGAATGGCTGAGCGCACCTGGAGATCTGACCCATCAGCACTGCACCTTAAAACTCTTAAGAAGAAGAGAAATGCATATTTTAGGAAAATCACGCGCTCAAAATCAGCTTTCTTCAGCCTCCAGCTCGATCAGGCAAAAAATAGACCAAGAAAATTGCTTCAACTAGTCAAAACTCAAACCAAGGAACAACCTCTACATTCAAACATCACCTCAAGCGATATACCAACCTGTGAAGAATTCTCTGCTTTCTTTAAGACAAAGACCGATACTATAAGAAGCGTTCTCCTCAATGATGTTTGCCGTTACTCCAACCCCATCGGCATAACTTCCACTCAACCTAAAAACAATGCGACATGGTCATCCTTCAACACCTACTCAGAAGAAACAATTAACAAACTGCTGGGCACCTTGAAACCCTCTAATCACCTCCCTGACCCCTTACCTGCGAATGCTGTAAAAGACTTCACCCCCCTGCTCCTCCCACTCTGGACTAAAATCATTAAGTGTTCCCTTCAACGAGGTCTCATCCCTGACTCCCTCAAGGTGGGGCAAGTCACGCCTATACTCAAGAAACCTACAGCTGACCCTGCTGACCTTAACAATTACCACCCTATCATCAATATCCCCACCCTGGCCAAACTGCTGGAAAAATGGGTTCAACTCCAACTGACTAAACACATCGATCAGTTTGACCTCCTCAACCCACATCAATCAGGTTTCCGAGGAAGACACAGTACGGAAACGGCCATGACACACATAATTGACGACGCCCTCCAAATCCTAGACCGCAATGGCTCCTGCCTCCTCATCCTACTTGATCACTCCTCAGCATTTGACACCGTCAAACATGAGAACCTACTTGAGCTGCTAAACACCAGAATGGGTCTATCGGGAACTGTCCTCAAATGGTTCACTTCCTTCCTACATCACCGGTCTAAGAAGTTCATGATCAACAACGTGCTATCCCTAGCTGTGCCTGTTTCATTAGGCGTCCCTCAAGGATCTTCACTATCCCCCACATTGTTCAACCTAGTCATGGAACCACTCACCACCTTGCTCCAAGAATCTAATGTACACTTTAACATGTACGCCGATGACACTCAACTCTACCTCAAACTACAATCCCGGAAGACATCAAACTTCTGAACTCGGGGGAGGAGCTACGACAGCAAGCAAGATGGCCGCATAGCTTCCCGGCTCCGCTGACCTCCGTCTTTCGTTCGAGGTCCTGTCGTATATCCTGATTTCTCGCCCCATATCCGGGTGCATGAACTACTCTGCAGACTGCTGGAGCAATCCCGAGATTTTTCCGACATGATGGAGTGGAGTAATGTCGAAGTTTGATTTGAGGCCTAACCCAGTCTGGAAGCCGGGGTCTCAAGTGTTGGCCTAGCCGGGTCCTAGTTGAACAACAACTGACCGGAGAGAGCGGCAGGGTCCGGTCCATGGAACTTCCGACATCTTTATGATTGCTTTGCTGCCGATCTGCTGCCTGGAACTGTACCGTAGGTGAGGAGACGAGTGACGCCCGAGGTGATGTGGTGAGGGTCTGGGACCCGGGGGCCTGGCGTTCGTAGCACCGGCGCCGTTGGGTCGGAGACTTGGTGCGCACTAACGCTTATTGATGATCGATCCCTCACGGTTCATTCCTGCTCCGCCTAATCTTACCCCGGGGAAGGCCTCTCCGTGGGGATCACTATGTCTGATGCTATGCGGAACCCGGCGGAGCGGATTAAGGGCGGCCCGTCATTGCGGTCAGTTATGGCAACCCTTGAGGCGCTTCAGGCGACTATGGAGACCCAGGCCTGGAATCTGATGTCGGGGCGGACGGAATTAGAGGATCGGGACTGGACTCTGACTTGCTGCCCGAGACCCGGTGGCCAGTTCAATTCCCTATAGCTACCCCAGTGGTGCAATTGGACCCGGTGCTCGGAGCTATACCTGCCCCAACCGAAGTGGAACGGTTCGAACATGTGGAGATTGGCGAGTCACCTACAAGGTCGGAATCTTTGGAACTTTAATTGGCGGAACATTTCACTGCTGTTCCCGATTTGGAGACTTTTGACCGTAACTGTGAACTGTGTTGGACTGTGTCGCTCCCCCTTCCCAGCTGGTCCATCAAGATGCGGACGGGATAGTGCCTGGTCTTGGAGTCGGGGAGGGGCGTCATTGGACCCGAGCGTCTACTTTGGGACTTGCCATCCTTTATTCGTCTGATAGACCATGTTTCGGCGACTTCTGTGTGTACTTTGACAACTTTACGGTGGGGCTCTACTTATCTGAGGGGATCAGCAAATTTGATCAACGGGGCCAAGGCTGAGACTGTTGTTTGAGATTTCACACTATTGTTTTATCGGTAACAGGATTGCTTTCTTTGGTTAACGGAGTCCGGGGCGAGATTTATAGTTTCCTCTGGTGTACTGTTTTATTGTGTTCTGCTTGATCGTGTCAGCATTGTGGGGGATTCTTCGTTAAGGCGGGGGGGAGAGTCCGGGACTGCGCATGACATAGCACTCCTCCATTTCTCCTCTTCGGGCAGGGTTTTAGTCCCTTCTTTCTTTCCTTTTTTTCCCTTTGTTCTTCTATATTTCGGGTTCATTTACAGGGCGACAGGCACGCTGCTAGGGGGGTAGGCCGTAGTCATCTGCAGGGGTGCAGGGTGGAGGGTTGGGTGAGGGGAATTTTGTTTTTACCATTTGTTTCTATGGCCTTTTGTTCTTCTTATCTTTCTTTGCTTTTTCTTTTGTTTCTTTCTTTTTCGGGTCAGCGTAGTGGGTCTATTCTTTTGTCAACAGTCGACTTTTTCTCTGTGCCTATACTTTCACGGTACTTCAGTACCATTGGGCAGGCGCTTAACTGGTGCGAACAGTAATTGTATGCTTGTTTATCCTGAATTGTATGACTTAGCGTTACTGTCTCGAATGAGATCGAACTAATTGTGGACCTCCTACTGTTTTGCCCGCCCTTTATGCGCCTTTGTGACATTGTATGGCACCTGATCCTTCTATCTTTATATTATAACGTGGAGCCTTTAGTATCCTGGTATTCGTATAGTATGATCTGCTGCCAGTTTTGATTGAAGTTATGCTGTATTCGCCTCCCGCGAGGCCGAGGCTGGTTCTAACTCCTTTGTTGCGATGACATTGATTAGCGGCCAGCCCTGGTGGTTGTAGGCCCATACTTGTAACCGGTTGAAGTATTAATAAAGGTTTTCCTAAAAAAAACAAAAAAAAACCTTCTGAACTCTACGCTTAAAAACACCCAATCATGGTTGGCCGTTAATCATCTCAAACTAAATGCTCTGAAAACTGAGTTCCTTCTAATCTCACCTCCGGCAAAAAATCTCCACCACTCAAACCTGGCTTAAGCACCTAACTGCATTCAATGTCCAACCCACCATCGTGGACTCCGGAAAATCATTAGGCATCACTCTAGACGCCAACCTCAACATGCAGCAGCATATCAACAAAGCAACTAAGGGAGCTAACTTCCAAATCAACACTCTGAGGAAACTTAAACCCTTCCTCCCAGCTAAGGACTTCCAAACTGCAGTCCAAGCCCTAGTCATTCCACGCATAGACTACGGAATCGTGGCTCTCAGCGGACTCCCCCTATCAACAACAGCACCCCTAAGAGCCTCCTTGAACGCTGCAGCGAGACTTATCACTGGTTCTAGAAAACACTTGCATATTTCCCCTGACTTAAAATCCCTGAACTGGCTCCCTTTTGAAGCCAGAATACAGCTGAAAATTGCCTGTATGACACAAATGGCTGTACACCACAAATCTCCCAGCTACCTCACTCAAAAGCTGACTTTATCAGGAGGCTCGAGAAACAACAGAAGCACAAAGAATCTCCTCCTGAAACCTCGAAGATTCTGGAAGAAAAAAACTTACAAGCGCTCCTTCTCAGGAATGGCACCCAGGATTTGGAATGCCCTCCCTCCCGAAACCAGGCTTATCTCCTCCACTGCACTCTTTAAGAAAGAAGCAAAAGCCATCCTTATGGCTAGTCGCACTTGAACCCTTTTTTGGTTGTACCGAAGACTGTGCACAGACTTTATATTATTGCTTATTCTGATTGTCTATTGTACTAAGTTGTTTATCAGATTTTTACTCGAGTTTGTTACACACCTACTACCCACTACTATCTTGTACCCAAAAGTTTGCTTTTGCCGGTCTATCTTATTGTCTATTCGTTCACAAGTTGATTATCTAGTTACTATCCTAGTTTGCTACCCACCTACTACCCATTACTATCTTGTACCTACAAGTTTACTTAATCTCCCGCTTGTTTCCCTTACCCCGTGTTTACTGTAAAGCGCTCTGATATCTGCAAAGACCTTGTCCGCGCTTTATAAAACTTTGAAAATAAATAAAATGAATAAATTGACATACATAACATTCCAAATGGCTTAGAGGAAGAGATGATAGCAGTATGTTACAGAGTACAGGCAGAACTAATGAAACATAGAAGTACTGCAGATACCACAGTTTGCATGTCTTACAAAGCATGCATTGTGGATCGCACTACAAGGAGGAAAGGTCAACATTTCCCTGCGTTTTGAAATAGAAGAGGGGACACACTGGAAATCCTATAAAATAGAACACTGGATTCCAGCAATAACCTCTATATTACTGTGTGGACTCTCAAACTATGACACAGTCGCTCGTGGTTACACAGAGAGAAAGGGTAGGGGTGAAAGAAAATGTAGCCTTGTGCACAAGCAGCCTATGCGTCTGGGCCCAGTGTTTGCTGCACTCAGTGAGCGGGAATCCAACTATCGCTTCCCTTTTCAAATGAAGCGTGTTATTAGATCAGGTCAAAGGGCATCAACAAACTTGAAGCCGTGAGGGCAGGGCGATCTCAAAACCCTGCAACTAGTAGGATAAACTATAGAACTGCACAAAGAAACCGAAGACACAAAAATATTAAACAGGATCAGAAATAAATTACTTTATTCATAATATTTAATATCGTATAACTGTGATAGATTCACTTTTAATGTATACCCTGTTCTTAGCAATATGGAAACTAAGGAGCAGCAGCCAGTGGGAGGAGCGAGAAAGCAAAGCTTTTGAGGAATGCTAAAAGGAACAAAATCACTTCCCTGCATGCGTGAACGTCTGTAAAGGCAAACTGAGAGGGAACCAGGCAAAATAATCATTTTGGTAATTTTACAATTGCCTAGTCACTGAAAATTAAAGCTCAAACAAGCACTAAGGGCCAGATGTAGGTCGCCAATTACCGGTCGGTAACAGAATTCGGCGGTTACCGACCAGTAATTGGTGATTGAGATGTAGGGGCCATTATTTTACAGAATCGGTAATTTTACCGATTCAGTAAATCAAGATGTAGGTGGCACTCCACAGAGTACCACAGGCCCTTAAGAGTTGGTATTTTACCACCCAATCCTATTGTGTGGTAAAATACTGTATTTGGGTGTGCATGCTCATCTGTGCCATGTGACACACAGACATGCCCTTAGGCAAGCCTGCACTTGGGAAATTAGAGGGTGTCAAAGTGACACCCCCTGCACCCTAGCTGGATTCGGTATTTACCGATTCAGTAAATACCGAATCAGTATTTCTCATTGATTTCTATGGGCTCCAAAGCCCATAGGAATCAATGGGGAATACCAATTCGGTATTTATCGAATCGGTAAATACTGAATCTTAAAGATTCGGTAATTCAAAATGAAAAATTACCTACATCTCCCTCCTTCTAATTTACCGATTCATAAATACCGAATAGGTAAAATTCGGTATTTATGAGTCGGTAAATTAGATTTACCTACATCTGGCCCTAACAGTTAATTACGACATGTGCAATTATTTATTTATTATGTTTTTGTGGAATTCTTGAAAGAAGGATCCGACCAGTCAGAGTGAGGTAAAACATTCAGGTTTATTCTTCAGTAAAGAATATAGTATAACTGTGATAGATTCACTTTTAATGGATACCCTGTTCTTAGCTATAAGGAAACTAAGGAGCAGCAGCCAGCGGGAGGAGCGGGAAAGCAGAGCTTTTGAGGAATGCTAACAGGAACACTTCATAAATAAATAAAGGTGTGCTTAAAGTGAAAGCGATGCTATTCACATTGGGAGGACTGGGGGTGAGTAAATAATGATGATAGAAAAAGCAGTAGGTGAGTTTTAAAATGAAGCATGGCGCCCGTGTACTGAAAAAGCCCCCAGCCTCCCTTTAGCCGTGCTGTCACCTCATTTTCAGCATGCCTGAGGCATAGACATGCTCCATGGTGAGGCGGGGCAGCAGGAGGCAGTAAGTATGCAATGTGATGCTGCCTCATGTTCATCTGTCCTGAGTCACTGATGCAATGGGAGGGGAGCAAGAGCGGGGAATTTTCAACTTGGACAGCATGAGGAGGGGAGGG
The DNA here is from genome assembly GCF_964263255.1 of Lissotriton vulgaris. NCBI lineage: Eukaryota > Metazoa > Chordata > Amphibia > Caudata > Salamandridae > Lissotriton > Lissotriton vulgaris. The sequence continues at coordinate 420,954,210 of NC_141695.1, read as the reverse complement.
ATGGGCTAAAGGCAAAACGAACGACAGGTGAAATGAAAGAGGGACATGTGCTTGAAAGCTGGACGCAGAGCTTCGAGCTACGAGCAGGCAACATAAACAGGAAATGTAGTGCGGGACATAAAAGTATGTGTCCGATCGTAAAATAATCCAGGGCATAGCCAAAACAGCAGATGGAGGCACAAATGAAAGCTATTCAGCAATGAAAACAAAGTGATTTGGAAAAGCACATGAATGAACCAATGATGGGCTTCATGAATGATCATACTCTAGAAACAGCACGTCTCGAGGGAAAGCGCATGCGCTGCTAGGTGAGACCTTAAAATCTTAGAAATTCACTGAAAAAACAACGGGTACAGGGTCGTTATAGTTAGGGAATAGAATTTTTAAAACTTTGAAATTTATGGAAAAAAACAAAGGTTACAGGGATGTTATAGTTAGTCTCCCATGTCAACCATACAAAACCAGTGAAATTCAGCAGTTATAGTTAGCCTGGCTAACTATAACTTACCCCCGCAATGCCCTGCTTATGACCTCACAAATTACATCACTCATGACATGGTCAGTGACATCATGATGACATCACTGATGGCAACTCTAATAACATCACTGATCATCTTATCCACAGATGCACTCATATACCCACTCACACCCCTATACAACTTTTCATATACCCACCCACACACCAACTCGCAGACCCATTCACAGACTCATACAACTAGTCACACAACCATTCACTCATCCATCCATCAACCCAAACACTCACACACCCACTCACTCACTAATACAGCCACTTGCACAACTACTCGCTTACCCATACGGCTGCTCATACAACCAGTCACTTACGCATACAGTCACTCACACAGTCGTATACTTACCCATACAGTAACTCACACACCCACCTATTCACCTATGCAGCCACTCACACAGCCACTCACTCATCCATTTAGCCCCCTAACATAGCCACTCACTCATATATACAAGCACTCACACACTCACTCACACAACCACTTACATTCATATTCACACATCCATATAGGCATTCTCACATCCGCTCACTCAACCGTACATCCATTCACACACTCTACAATACAGCTGCTCACACACCAATTCACTTAAGCAAACACACACTCAAACAGCCAGTCACTCACTGATACAGCTACTTACACAGCCAGTCACTCACTCATGCAGCCCTATGGGTGACAATGTGTGATTTATAAATGTTGTTTGATTGATTCAGACACCCAGACATCCGCCAACATGGAATTAGCAATCATTTATCTCAATACTCGATCACTAGTCAGTCACCAATTCGACATCTTCCACCTCCTGGACTCAGACCGACCTGACGTTCTTCTCCTAACCGAGACCTGGCTGAATGAGGACTTGTCCCCTGACATCTTGGCTGCCATTCCTCCGGGGTATTACATACTCCAAGTCAATCGGCCTGCTGACAAACCAGGAGGCGGCGTAGCTGCCATTATCAAACTTCCCCTCAGGTTCACTTCCCTTTCTCTACTCACTATTCCCCAGGTGGACTGCCTGGCTATTAGATTTGATTCCTGTGCATCCCCCCTAATCTGTGTCTTGGTATACCGTCCCCCCCAATCTATGCCCAATTTTTCTTCTCACTTTGGTGACTTGCTTTCCCAGCTTACAATTAATAATTCTAAACTCTTGGTCCTGGGTGACTTCAACTACTGGCCGTCAGACGTCCACGAAAGCCCTCAATCCCTGGCTTTTACTGACTTATTAACTGGGCTCATTGGTCTTCAACACGTTCACTCACCCACTCACTCCAAGGGCCATATCCTAGACCAGGTGTGGACCTATAATCTTGATATCAAGTCACTCATGATCACACCTTGCCACTGGTCAGACCATCACTTAATCTCTTTCCTCCTCCTGGTCCCTCCTCCGCCCCCTCGTAGCTGAGGCACTAGCCTCTTGGCTAGAAACTGGAACAAAGCAGACCTTGACTTATTCCTTACCTCTTTAACATCTTCAGTTCTGCCCAGCTCTGGTCCTATCGACTCCCAAGAAGCTGCACTCGTCAAATGGCTAGAATCCGCCAGTGACAAGGTCGCCCCCCTCAAGCTAATCAAAACTAAGCGCCCCCACGACGCACATCGCTGGTTCTCTGACAACCTTAAATCTTTAAAACTTGGTCTCCACCAAGTCGAGCGTCGCTGGCGTAGAAGTTATGATCCCTCAGAGAAACCACCTTTTCTAAAATTACTGGGAAAATATAAACGAGCAATCTCAGCCGCCAAAACTACCTACTTTTCCACCAAAATCCTCAACTCCGCGCAAAAATCTTATGGCCGAGATACCCGCCACCCCCTCTCAACACAATCCCCAAGAATTGGGAAACCGGAAACAGTTCTTGAATTTTTGGAAGGCGGGAAGGGAGTAAACCCTTCCCGGCCGTATTTATTAAAATATGAAACAAAATTAAAACATTAAAATAACAGTTTCATATTATGTACAATTTCATTTCCACATTACGATGTTTGGCTAACCTTAACAGATCTCTAATACAGAGGTTCTCCTAGCCGAACTAACATCCTACAAAACATTTGACTTGAAATTGTACATCCTAACGTTAAGGGCCAACGGCAAGGTCGTAACCGGTGTCAGATCCCTAACCCAGACATACCCCCCTCACTTGTGAGAGGAGCGACCGCACCGAGGCGTACCTCAAGTGCATCTACCAATTTCCCTTTGTACTTGACGGGGGCCCCAATAGACTCGACGCCATTTAACGGTCGTTCGAGGACTCGTGTGAGGTGTCTAAAAGGTAGCGTAAACCCCCTCCCGCACCCCACACAACTTACCCATCTGCCGTCGCAGATGTCCTGGCCCCGGGAAATTCTCCAGGAGGGGCCGTAGCCCCTCCTATCCAGGAAGGGGCCTTGACCACCTTTCCTTTCCTTCCGGCGGCCTCTCCTTAGACAGGACCGCCTCCCCGTTGAGGGGCCAATTGGCCACCTCCCCCACGCGCTCCCATCCGTAATGGGTGACGCCCCCTCATAGGGATCTTCCAATTACTGCTCACCGATCATGACCTTACCGCCCGACCAAAATAAATACGACAATTCTATCTAATTTACTAAACAATAAAACGAACATGACTTATTACAAGCATGCATACTGATCGACATTAGTGCAACATTACTTTATTTGCAAAACAAACTGAAAATAACCAATCTTTATTGCATATTCAAAATTTCACGACGATCATTACAACCTGCAAGAAACAGAGTTACCAGATCAAATCTTTACTCAACACAACTAGCTGTCCTTAGGGGCTGGTGGGTGGGTCAAAATTGGCTCTTCGTTCCGTCTCGAGCTCACGTGCAGCGGGGAGGTGCAGCTTCAGAGCACAGGAACAAGAGGATGCTTTCTTGGCTTCTGCTCCTTTTATCCGTCTTCAGGGTGGGCGTAAACCCGCCCCCGCCTGCCTCCGAGGGCGTGGCCGGCCGCGTTGGTGTCTAGGCCAGCCCACTCTAGGGCGGGAAAAAGGCGCGCCCCGGCTACGCCGCTTCGGGCATACCAGCCGAGACACGCCTCCCGCCCAAGATGGCTTCCCGGGGGGATCGTGGTACTCCACCATACGTTCGGGGGGACCGAATGGTCGCCCCTTTCCATATGGCCGAGATACCCGCCACCCCCTCTCAACACAATCCCCAAGAATTGGGAAACCGGAAACAGTTCTTGAATTTTTGGAAGGCGGGAAGGGAGTAAACCCTTCCCGGCCGTATTTATTAAAATATGAAACAAAATTAAAACATTAAAATAACAGTTTCATATTATGTACAATTTCATTTCCACATTACGATGTTTGGCTAACCTTAACAGATCTCTAATACAGAGGTTCTCCTAGCCGAACTAACATCCTACAAAACATTTGACTTGAAATTGTACATCCTAACGTTAAGGGCCAACGGCAAGGTCGTAACCGGTGTCAGATCCCTAACCCAGACATACCCCCCTCACTTGTGAGAGGAGCGACCGCACCGAGGCGTACCTCAAGTGCATCTACCAATTTCCCTTTGTACTTGACGGGGGCCCCAATAGACTCGACGCCATTTAACGGTCGTTCGAGGACTCGTGTGAGGTGTCTAAAAGGTAGCGTAAACCCCCTCCCGCACCCCACACAACTTACCCATCTGCCGTCGCAGATGTCCTGGCCCCGGGAAATTCTCCAGGAGGGGCCGTAGCCCCTCCTATCCAGGAAGGGGCCTTGACCACCTTTCCTTTCCTTCCGGCGGCCTCTCCTTAGACAGGACCGCCTCCCCGTTGAGGGGCCAATTGGCCACCTCCCCCACGCGCTCCCATCCGTAATGGGTGACGCCCCCTCATAGGGATCTTCCAATTACTGCTCACCGATCATGACCTTACCGCCACAGGCCGGATAGTTGACCGGCTATCCGGACCCCCCAAAAAACACTCCTACCTAAAGGTCATGCTGCAAACCCTTCAACCAGGCTAAGAAGTCTCCTATGAGTAACTCGTTCCCCACCCGGGACAAATGAACACCGTCCCCCAAATACATACTGTCCCCTTTAATACAACCATGCGAAACAGAATGCAGTGTACTTGAACGAAACAATCTACTCATTTTATTATTAATTTTCCTTACTGAATGATTCAGCGCAGAAACAGAAATAGCCCCCCGCCACACTTTCCGTGGGATCATATGGGACCATGCAATTGTGCACCCTGGAACTCTTCTTGCCAACCAACTTACCGTGGAAAGCATCGCCTCAAGAAGAAGTCGTCTACCAGTTGTCACCAAATCATTGCCCCCAAGATGTACTATGATTACAGACGGCGGTGACCTTGTCCGCCCTAACAAACCCTCGAAAAATGCTTGAAACTGGTCAATACAGAGACCGCCCTTTCCGTAGAAGGACATACTGTACCCGTATTCCCCAGCCACGTGAATCATGTCACCTGCTTTGAATACGTCCGCGGCACGCCTCACGTATGAGTGGCCCACGACCCACACCTCCTTTTTCACAGCCGGTAATGTGTGACCGCTGGCCCCCCGGTGTCGGGTCGACTGAACAGTCCGCCCCGCCTCGTAGGCTTGCGCAACTGAAAACCAAACAAAAACAAGAAGCGTGAGTACATCGTTACAGCTTCACAACATGTGCAACCGTACATACCTCTTATAACAGTTCGAGGACCAACGCCCCACACGTTTTATTTGATCAACATTCAGACCCCTGGCTGTAGCTTCCGTAGCAGCCCCTATCCGAAAGGAATGGGTCCCAAAATCGCCAGGGTTCAAGCCCACGGCAGAAATCGACATCGCAAGCACCCGCTGAAACTGAAACCTCGTCAGTGGGGTGGCGTCAGCGTGTCTTAACAATGTCCCCCCCCATGCTGCCACCCTCTGCGCTAAATATGCTTCTACGCACCCAACAGGGCACATGGCAGACCCGGGGATTCTCTGGATGATTACACAGTCCCCGATTGCCTCCTGATCGGATTTGGACTTTACAAAAGAGACCGTCATTGTCTCCCCTCTGACCTGAATGTGTTCCCGGCACAGTCCCCCCATCGTATCCTGCTTGTTCTTTGCCACTAATTCGCTTACCCGCATAGCCCCATGGAATGCTAATGCAAATGCGGCTCGGAACAACACTGCTTCGTACTGGGATGAACATGTTACCGGTAGCACGGAAAATAACAGGGCCAACCTATCCAAACCTATCGGGTGCCTATCGTCTACTTTGCGACCCTCAAGGCGTTGCCACCCACGTAGCGCTTTCTGCACAACGAAAGACGCTGTCGGGTCCTGGATCCCATGAGCCCTTGCCATGAAGGAAATGGCGGCCCGATGCCTCTGGGCCGTAGCCACTGACCTGCCTGCGTGACGTAAAGAGAGCAGGAATCTTACTACAGACTCTTCCAGACCCCAAAGCCCCCCCCCGGCAGTACCCAAAAAGGCCCAATAGGAACGGAACGCCCCTTCATATGCCTTCCTCGTCCTGGGTGCTAAACTCTCTCCCACGAGGTCTTGTAGTTCGGGGCACCGAGAGACCAGAGAGCTTCGGGAAAGGGTGCCGCCACCGGGTCCGCTGTGGGCAGAAAACCCCAGAAGGCCTGCATACGGAAATGAGAGAGCGCATCAGCCGCTTGGTTCATCACCCCCGGCACGTGCCGCGCCCTAAACAGTACATTTAGCTGCATGCACAATAACACAATTTCCTTGAGTAGTCTCAGAATCAATTTGCAACGTGCTGCCTGACTATTGATACATTCAACCACGGTCATGTTATCAGACCAGAAAACCACAGAGTGACCCCTAAACCCTTCTGGCCATGTTTTCAAGGCCACCAGAATAGGGAACAGTTCGAGAAAAGCAATGTTACTCGTCAACCCGCACTCGTGCCACCATGACGGCCATTTTTGCGCCGACCATTGTGTACCCAATATGGCGCCAAAACCCACACTCCCCGCCGAGTCTGTCCATAGTCCCAACTCCTCGGAAGACACTGCTGGTTTATTCCAGACAATTCTACCATTGAAATCCGCCAGGAATGCAATCCAAATGCGCATGTCCTGACGAACCTCTGCCGAGAGTCTCGTACGATGATGTCCTTCCTTCAAGCCGACCATGGACTGTGCAATCGAGCGGGAAAAGGGGCGCGCCATCGGCATTACTCTTAGGGCAAAATTCAACTGACCCACCACCTGTTGCAATTGATGCAAGTTCACTTTCGTTGAACGAATACATGTCTCAAGGGATAACCTGAATTTTAACACCTTTTCTTTAGGTAAACGAAAACAACCTTCCACTGAGTCGAGCTCGATCCCCAGAAACTCGATCAAGGTCGAGGGACCGACAGTCTTACCTGGCGCTAATGGCACACCAAATTGATTCATTAGGACACAAAATTCATGTAAGGCCTGTCCACACTCAGAATCCCCGGCTGCCCCCAGAAACAGAAAGTCATCGAGATAGTGCATAACATGTTGAAAACCTGTCTTCCTCGTGAATACCCACTGCAGAAAACAACTGAATTTCTCGAAATAGGCACATGAAATCGAGCATCCCATTGGCATACATTTATCCATGTAATAGCGACCCTGAAACTGGAAACCAAGGAGACGCTGATCGTCTGGGTGTACCGGGAGCAACCGGAACGCTGACTCGATGTCCGATTTGGCCATCAGCGTCCCGGGCCCCAGGCGATTCAACATGGCGACGGCCTCATCGAAAGATGCGTACCGCACCGAACATACTTCCGGATCTATCGCATCATTTACGGAAAGACCATGTGGGGCTGACAAATTGTGTATCAGCCGAAACTCCCCCGGGTCCTTCTTAGGAACCACCCCTAGAGGAGAACACACAAAATTAGCAACTGGCGGAAAATCGAATGGACCGGCGACACGACCTCGAGTCACCTCTTTCCTAATCTTTACCTGAACCACCGCCGTGTGCTGTAAGACCGACATTTGATTCTTACAGTCCGGTACCCCCTGAAAATCCCCCACTGGGATGCGGAAACCATATGAAAACCCGTTCCGCAACACCCCAGCGGAAGCATAATCTGGGTATTCGCTGAGCCAAGGAATCATTGCCATGGTATCAATCGGAGTCGGTAAAGGCGCCCCTCGGACTATATTAGACCTGTTTGGCGCCTCCCTTACCACTGTTATCCCCCATTTTGGCTCTGCACATGGACTCAGGATGGGATGGCTGCCCGCATCCCCCACACTCATGTCTGAATTTGCATGACCCCTGGGGCCTGGTACATTTGCCCCTGTTAAAATTCCAACATATCCCCCTTTTACCTGTGTTGCCACTCGGCTTCGTGTGGGACTCGTTACCTGAACTTGCCCGAAAGGGCGTCCCAGAGTTTTGGCGGGAGGATTCCCCCCGTTACTCCCTACTAATGGCACCTTCAACATCCCTGTACTCTCCATTTTTTGCCAAGACACAGAGTCGTAACAGTCCCAGGACAACAACGGGTTATGTTCCTTAGCTTTTCTAAACAGATTATCATAGCAGAACCACTGATTGCCCCCATATGCCACAGAATACTCCATAATACGTGACTGATAGATGGGTAACTCGGTCAACAACTCAGGTTTGCGTTCCCCCATGATGGAAGTAAAAATTCCCCACGCTCTGCCCCAAGTACCGATGGTCTCATCAACCTTAAAGGCGGCCATTTTAGCGCGCCAAACACTCGGATGCATGAGCTCCTTTTGACTCTTTACATGCTCGATTTCGTAATGGTCGGTAAGCAATGAAAACATGTTAACATATTTGTCCGCCCAAATCAACTCCTTGACTTCTAGTGGGACGTGCTGGGCAATCTTCTCCTTTCGAGAAGGTGCGGAGTCCCCCCCTGCAATCGGCAATGGCCGCTTACCTGAAGTAGACCCCACGCTTGTCGCCGAACTTGGGCCTGCTGTACTTCCAACGGCTGGGACCTGCGGGAGAACAGGAGATGGAGCTTTCGCAGCCTCCCTCGATTCCCGCAGTTGTCTCATCACTGCCCGGGCGTCGTCAGCCGTGGCGCCCTCGCTATCGTTCCCCAACCACGCTGCCAATTGCGCCGCCAACTCGGGGGGCATATCCTCCCTGTTCGCAGGGGTGACCACTACAGGGATTGGGTTCCCCTCCTTTGGCGCCGGGGTTGACTCCTCTCGTGGCGCTTCGGGAACCGGGGTCTCCCCCCCAAGTGCTCCCCTTCTAGGCCTCTTGCTCTTTCCACCGGGAATTGTTCCCGGTAAAGGCCGTTTCGGTCCTCCCTCCCCGTCCTTGGCCTCCACCTTTCTCTTCAGATCGGCTATCTCCTTCATGAGCATACGGAGCATCTCATCGGTACCGACCCGCTTTCCGACCTTCTTGGGCATTTTTAGACGGGATATCTGTAAGACAAAAAGAGGGATTACAACGCTCAAAATTGGCTCTTCGTTCCGTCTCGAGCTCACGTGCAGCGGGGAGGTGCAGCTTCAGAGCACAGGAACAAGAGGATGCTTTCTTGGCTTCTGCTCCTTTTATCCGTCTTCAGGGTGGGCGTAAACCCGCCCCCGCCTGCCTCCGAGGGCGTGGCCGGCCGCGTTGGTGTCTAGGCCAGCCCACTCTAGGGCGGGAAAAAGGCGCGCCCCGGCTACGCCGCTTCGGGCATACCAGCCGAGACACGCCTACCGCCCAAGATGGCTTCCCGGGGGGATCGTGGTATTCCACCATACGTTCGGGGGGACCGAATGGTCGCCCCTTTCCAAAAGACTCTTGGCTAGAAACTGGAACAAAGCAGACCTTGACTTATTCCTTACCTCTTTAACATCTTCAGTTATGCCCAGCTCTGGTCCTATCGACTCCCAAGAAGCTGCACTCGTCAAATGGCTAGAATCCGCCAGTGACAAGGTCGCCCCCCTCAAGCTAATCAGAACTAAGCGCCCCCACGACGCACATCGCTGGTTCTCTGACAACCTTAAATCTTTAAAACTTGGTCTCCACCAAGTCGAGCGTCGCTGGCGTAGAAGTTATGATCCCTCAGAGAAACCACCTTTTCTAAAATTACTGGGAAAATATAAACGAGCAATCTCAGCCGCCAAAACTACCTACTTTTCCACCAAAATCCTCAACTCCGCGCAAAAATCTAAAGACATCTTCGCCATTGTAGAAGAACTCTAACATCCGGTTAGGGTGACCATCAAACCCCTTCCATCTCAGGCACTTTGTGATTCCCTCAACTGCTTCTTCATAGAAAAAATTTGCAAAATCAAAAACAGTATCTCCTCCACACCCCCGACTACTCCCCTCACTGAGGCTGTTCCCTCCACCAACCCTCACTCTCTGACTCAGCCCCCCCTATCAGAAGATGTTTTCATCGCCTTGCTTAACAAAGTTTCCTCTGGCTCCCCCACAGATTGCTGCCCTCCCGCGATTCTCCGGGCTGCTTTCTCAGCCTGCCCCACCCCTCCTCTGGCCCTCCTGAACAGTTCTCTTCTGCTCGGTGAGGTCCCTAGCCAGTTTAAGAACGCGGAGGTAGTTCCCATTCTAAAGAAACCCACTGCCGACCCTACGGTTAGGGGCAACTTCCGTCCCATCTCCCTTCTTCCCTACCTAAGCAAAGTACTCGAGACGTATGTAACTAGTATCCTCAGTTCTTTTATTGAGGACTCCAACTTCTTGGACCCCCAGCAGGCTGGGTTCAGACCCGCCCATTCGACAGAGGCGGTCATTCTCTCTGTAATGGAGAAACTCCATAGAGGCGCCGATTCTAACACCCACCAAGCCTTGATTCTTTTGGATCTGTCGGCGGCCTTTGACACGGTCGACCACACCATCTTGGTCGACCGTGTCAAAGAGGCTGGTATCAGAGGGACGGCCCTTGATTGGGTCCGTTCATTCCTGACGAACCGCCACCAATCTGTCCGACTTTCCCATTTTTCGGCTGACAGGATGAAACTCACCTGCGGTGTGCCACAGGGTTCGTCTCTGTCCCCACTTCTTTTTAATTTGTGCCTCACCCCCCTGATACGCTCCCTCCGGGGAAGGAATGTCACTGCATTTAACTATGCAGATGACATTCAGCTCATTTTCAATCTTGACTCCTCGCAGGATGCGGCTCAGGATTTCCAGTCTACCCTCTGTCATATCAGCAATTGGATGGGCACTCACCATCTCAAACTCAATCCCCACAAGACGGAGCTTGTTCTTGTCGGAGGCCCACCCAACCCCCGGAACTCCACCTTCTGGCCCCCTGCCCTTGGCCCCTCCCCTTGCCCTGCTGACAAGGTAAAAAGCTTGGGGGTCTATATTTCACATGATCTTTCAATGCAACACCAGGTCAGTGCTACAGTGTCTTCCTGCTTCCACCAGCTCAGAAAAATTCGTAAAATAGCCCATTTTCTGACAACCGAAGCTCTCACCCTGATGTTGCTGGCATTAGTCATCTCTCGGGTTGACTATGCCAACGCCTTGTACGCAGGTATCCCACAATACCAAATCAAAAGACTACAGCTGATACAGAATCAGACAGCCCGCCTGATTTACCACCAACCAAAACATCATCACGTCCGTCCTCTACTTAAAGCCCTTCACTGGCTTCCTGTATCAGAGCGTTGTAAATTCAAACTAGGCTGTTTGACTCACAAATCCTTGGCCGGCATCGGCCCCTCCTTCATCTCGTCGCTTCTGCACCCGTAATTCCCTTCTAGACCCCTCCGATCTTCCCACCACGCTCTCCTTCAGACGCCCAGGTTTAGGCGCAAAAAGAACGGAGGCCTCAGATTCTCTTTTCTGGCCTCCTCAATCTGGAACTCTCTCCCACTGGAACTTAGACTCTCCTCCTCTTACCTTCACTTCAGGTCTCTCCTAAAAACTCACCTTTTCCGCTGTGCTCACACATAATCTCCCTCTCCCTCCCTCCTTTGTCTCCTCTTGATTTAGTGAACAGCGCCAAGAAACCGTCCGGTGTATGTTGCGCTCTATAAATCTTTTTTACATTACATTACACCCAGTCACCCATACTGTCACTTCTATTCCAACTCACCTACCCATACATCCATTCACACAGCCATTCACTCACCCATACAGCCACTGACACACCCACTCAATCACCAATACAGTCACTCCCACAGCCACTCACTTACCCACACAGTTACTCACACACCTATGTATACACCGATATAATTGCTCAAACACCCATACAGGAACCCAGATACCCACTCACACATTAATACACAGTCACACAGCCACTCACATAATATATGTGAGAAATAGTATCACTCATTAGTAGTATAGGAAGTATCATATTTTAACTTTTGTAGTACCTTGGTATTTTTGTTTAATACTCATAAACGTTTATGTAACACTCGCACTGACTGGATGATGTCATCAGTAATGTCATTTTGAGATATGATGTCACTGACCATGTCATGGGTGATATAACATGTGAGGCCATATGCAGGGCATTGCGGGGTATAATTTAACTAAATGTGGAATTTGACTAGTTGTGTACAAGTGAAATGTGAAGCTAAATATAACCTTTCTGAAACCTTTGTTTTTTCAGTGAATTGCCTACAGGTGGTTGCCAGTAGGTAGTTATAGTTATGACCTTGTTTCTATTCAAAAAGCATTTTTTGTTTTTCCAATAACTTTGGCGCCAGATGATGAATGTTCGTGGAATTTTCAAAACTTGTGGGGTGCTCCGGTCAACTCCTATCTTGAAAGTTTTGGGGTGATTCGGCAAGCTGGGGCCAAGGAAAAAGGGGGGTCCCAAAAAGTGTTTTCTCCATGTCAAATTGCTGAAAATCCGCAAAATCCGCGAGCAGAATGGATTTTGCGCCCACCCTTAATTTCCAGGTGTATGAATAAGTTGGGGTTGATTGGGATACAGACAAGAGACTCAGCAATAATTTATTTTCAACTGTCTGCAACCTTACCTGCAGTTTAAATCCCCATGTAGATGAACCATAGGCCGCAATGGCAAGGCACTTTGAGCTATATACCTTAAGAATGGCTTCTACCGGCCTAGCCCCGAGGCGCTGGGCAAACCCTAATAAAGATGATGTGGATCTAATAACAACACTCAACTGTTGTTTTTGCATTTGTCACCCCGAGTGGGAATGGCATGGTGAGCAATAAAACAATGGATATAGGCCCAGATCTCTGTACTGGGGTGAATGTATGACATTGTTCTGCATTCTGTCCATCAACTGTTGTTTTTTCGTGGATCTAATACCTGCATTTTTTTTTATTTTCTTTTGGGGGGCCCATGAACCTCTCTCATCAAATAGTAGATGCATCAAATTATCACATGGATGATGTCATCAGTGATGTCATTTGAGATGTCTTAAGTAATATCACTGACCATGTCATGAGTGATGTAATATGTGATGTCATCAGCAGTGCATTGCAGGGGCGCGAGATATAGTTAGCTGAACTAACTATAACGGGGGAATTTCACTGGCTTTGTACGAGTAAAATGTCCAACTAACTAAAATGCTATTTTCCAACTATAACGTGCCTGAAACCTATGGATTTTTTCAGTGAATATATATATATATTCACTGAAAAAACCATAGGTTTCACACCAGTTATAGTTAGGAATTAGTATTTAAAAAACCTATTAAATTCACTGAAAAAACCATAGGTTTCACACCAGTTATAGTTAGCTGGAAATTTTACTGACATAAAACCATTGAAATTCCAACGTTATAGTTAGTTGGACTCACTATAACAAGTGCGCCTGCAATGCACTGCTGATGACGTCACATATTACATCACTCATGACATCGTCAGTGACATCACTCATGACATCACTTATGACACCATCCTTGTGACAGAGTGACAGACCTCCTTTTAGTGTAATGTAACCCTTGAAACACATATTCAAAAATAGAAACTAACATTTTCAAAAAAATGGAGATACCCATACCAGTTACAACAACCAATTCAGTAATTCCACCATCTATATACACATCCACTCAGATATATATATCCATACTAATATAATAGAGAGCCCAAACCTTTGAGGCGGGTAATCTCAGGAACCACAGCACCAATCACAACACCCAATACAGCATTGGAAAGGGCAGTTGCTGCAGAAGGACATAGGCTATGCAGACGCCCACCATATACATTTAAAAGGTAAAAGACCTGTGCCAGCAAAGTAGTACCTTGCGGGCTTGTCTGTGTTGTGCTGTGGGTGTGTGCTGGGGGCGTGACAAACGCTGGTGGCGTGTTGTACGTTCTGCCCTTCATGCCATGTCTCATATCGTGTGCTAATCCCACCCTGATCCCTTTAAATACCCCTGCACCCCATAATCATAACCCACCCTTACTTCTAAAAATACCCCAACACCCCTAAACACTAACCCATCTTAACCCTATAAATATACCCTGTACCCCAAAACCCAAACCTATCTCTAAACCCTAAAAATACCCCTGTGCCCCAAAACCCAAACCTACCCCTGAACCCTAAAATACCCCTGTACCCCAAAATCCAAACCTTGCCCTGAACCCTTAAAATACCCCTGTACCCCAAAACCCAAACCTACCCCTGAACCCTGTGATCGCGCGCCCGAGCACGCACATTGAGCGCGCGAAGAAGACAAAAACTGTAAGGTCCCGTTGTAGCAGTGTGCAAAGTTACCAAAACTACGCGAGCAGAATTCTAGGGTAACCTAGTGCGCAGGAAAAAGCCATATTATTCAACACACACCCAAAACCTGCAATTCAACACCAAAAACACATTTTGCTAATTAATCCAAAGCCATCCATGACATACATGATGTTACACTTACAACTTAAACACCCCTATAACAGTTGAACAACTTTCATGCACCCATGATGAGGAGGACTCTAGTAGTACCCTTGGGCCTACCTACTGGCACAGTAGGCCACAATCTTGAAGGCCTATGGCAAAAACACAGAGGCTGCTACTAGTACCAGGAATTTAAATGGCCGCCCCCACATGGCCTGGCCACCCCCAAAAACATGAAAAGAAAGAGAAGACAGACAATACATTCCTATGGCAAAAGGACAATGCTTGGCTTGACAAAATGGCCACCAAGCCGCCCACATGGTCAGGCCACCCTCAAACAACAAAGTACATAGAGGACAGAAACAGTAAGTGGTCCATGCTCCAAAAACTACAAGCAAATGACAACCTGAAGAGTTTCTTTTAGCAAAATGAACAGCATCTACATTTTTGGAAACGTTTCAGGCAACTCGAGAGATAATGCTCGCGAGAATGCAAATTCAGCGTGTTCTGCAGCGCAAATTGTACAAAACGTCGTGATCGCGCGCCCGAGCACGCACATTGAGCGCGCGAAGAAGACAAAAACTGTAAGGTCGCGTTGTAGCACTGTGCAAACTTACCAAAACAGTACAGGCCTCCCTCAATAACAATTTTTAAGAAAGATTGAGAAGCACAGAAAACTGTAGTTAAAAAAAAAAAAAAAAAACATTTACAGTACACCAATTCTCAATTCTCAAACTTACTTGTGAAAGAAAAGTTCAAATCCAAAATTCCTCAATAAATCCAATTAAATGCTATGATGCAGCAGACAAACACAAAGAGTGATCCTTCCAGCTCCAATTCCAAATGAAAGTGAACACCACATGGACAAAGCACTGGGAGGAGCCTGGTGGACAGGAACAGGAAGTTGGAGACTCAGGGGCACTTCCTTTCTCTTGAAAAAAAGAGTAGAAACAAAAAGAGGACTCCTAGCCCAAAAAAATACAGCCAAATCACAATCTGAGGGGTTAAATGAACATTTTTGAGAACATTTTAACATGCTCGAGAGATATTCTGTGCCAGATTGCAGTTTCTGCGTCTTCGGAAACGCGATCTTACCTACATAGCGCTGTAAGGAAGATCGCGCGTCCTAATGACGTGTTCACGCGTCCGAATGACGTTATCGCGTTCTCACAGTCGGGTTGGATTGTGCGGCCGGATTCCAAACATCGTAGCGAACGCGACCGGGAGAGAAAAGTGAGAAATCGAACGCAGAACCACGGTAAGTCATTACCGCGCACGCGAGAATGCTATAGAGCGCGCGAGGTAGAAAAACTACTACGCTACGCTGTAGATTGCGAAGTAGTCGACAGCTTTGCGCTCTCCGCAAAGTTGCCTAAAATTCGGAAACTCTGCGAACGGAGCGTAGTTCTCCACCCAGGGTTAGTTTAGGGTGGGCTTTGGTGACAAGAGAAGCTTTAGGGTTTAGGGTGGGTATGGGTTTTTGGGTGGTGATGAATCGTCTAGAGTTTAGGGTGGGTATGGGTTTTTGTGTGCCAAGGGAATTTTTAAGGCTTGGGGTGAGTGTTGGTTTTTGGGTGCAAATGGAATTTTTAAGGTTTGGGGTGGGTGTGGGTTTTTGGCGGGCAAACACTCTTTTAGGGTTAAGAGTGGGTGTAGGTTTTTGAGTGGTAATGGATTTTTTAGGATTTAGGGTGTGTATGGGTTTTATGGGCCAAGAGAATTTTTAGCGTTTAGGGGGGTTATAGGTTTTTGGGTGGTAAGGTGTTTCCTAGGGTTTATGGCGGGTTTGGTTTTTTGGGTGGCAAGGAAATTTTTAGGGTGTGTATGGGTTTTTGGGCAGGATGGTATTTTTAGGGTTTAGGGTGGGTCTAGATTTTTGGGTGACAAGGGTCTTTTTATAGGCTTAGAGTGGATATCGGTTTTTGGGTGCCCAGGGAATTCTTAGGGTTTAGGATGGGTATGGGTTTTTGTGTGATAAGGGATTTTTTAGGGTTTATGGTGTGTAAGGGATTTGGGTGGCAAGGAAACCTTTAGGGTTTAGCTTGGGTATGGATTTTTGTGTGGTAATGAATACTTTAGGGTTTAGCGTTTGTATGGGTTTTTTGTGTGGCAAAGGACTTTTTAGGGTTTTGGGTGGGTATGCGTTTTTGGATGATAAGTGATTTTTTAGGGTTTAGCATGGGGTTTTCAGTGGCAAGGGGATTTTTGGGCTTTGGGGTGGGTGTGGGTGTTTGGGTGGTAAGATAATTTTTAGGGTTTAAGGTGGGTAGGGGTTTTGGGTGGCAAGGGAACTTCAAGGGTCTAGGGTGAGTATGGGTTTTTGGTAGGTAATGAATGTTTAGGTTTTAGCATTTGTATGGGTTTTTGGGTGTCAAGGGAGTTTTTAGGGTTTATGGTGGGTGTGGGTTTTTGGGTTGCAAAGGAATATTTAGGGTTTAGGGTGGGTGTGGGTATTATGGGTGGGAAGAGATTTTTTAGGGTTTAGGGTGGGTTTGGGTTTTTGGGTGGCAAGGGAATTTTTAGGTTTAGGGTGGATGTGGGTTTAGGGTGGGTAGGCATTTTTTTACTGTTAGAATAGGTATAGGTATGTTGGTGGTAAGGGGTTTGTTTGGGGTTATGGTGCAAAGGAATTTTTAGGTTTGGGGTTTGCATGAGTCTTTGGTAGGCCATGGATGTTTTAGGGTTTAGGGTGGCAAGGGAATTTTTAGGGTATAGTTTGGGTATGGGTTTTTAATTGGCAAGGACATTTTTAGGGGTTAGTGTGGGTATGGGTTAGGATGTCAAGGGAATTTTTTTGTTTTCTAATTTGCCTATAACCTTTGATGAATCTTCACAAGCTTCTAGCTGTGCATGGAAAGTTTTGGGGGCATGGAAAAAGGGAGAGGTCAAAAAAAGTTTTTCCCAAGTTAATTACCTAAAGTCTTTAGATACCCCTAGAACCCGAACCGCTTGTCAGTATTGCCCAACATTTTGGAGAAAGTTAGATTATGTTCTGGAAATCACTGTTTTTCTTATTTGGTGTAAATCCGTTCTGTAGTTTTTGAGATATTATATCTGGGAGTATGGGTACTTATGTAGTACCTTATGTAGTACCTTTGTATATATGTTGAAAACTCCGAACACAAACACTAACAATCACTGAATGATGTCATCAGTGATGTCATTTGAGATATCATTAGTGATGTCATGAGTAATGTCACTAACCATGTCATGAGTGATCCAATGTGTGAGGTCATAAGCAATGCATTGAGGGGCATAAATTATAGTTAGCTCAGGTAACTATAACTGCTGAATTTCACTGGTATTTTACGAGTGAAGTCGGAGCCTAACTATAGCATTCCTTTAACCTTTGTTTTTTCAGTGAATTTCTTTGTGAATTTTTTAGTGAATTTCTTTGTGAATTTTTCAGTGAATCTCTTTTTTTTAAACTCTATTTCCTAAGGATAATGGCCCTGCAGGCTTTGGTTTTTCCAGTGAATTTCTGAGGTGTTTTTTTACATTAAGTAAGATGCCAATTGCAATGCACAGTAGGGCGTTAAACATAGGGCCTCGCCCCACACAAGCTTGCTGCTCCTGCGCTCTTCCTCCTTGCCATCCATTGTCCAACATTTTAGCCATTTGTGGCTATTGTTCTGCCAGTGCCCTTCCTGCCTGCCCTAAACAGTTAGCTTGGTGCCCCATATGCCGCCTACCTACCTTCTGTTGTCTGAGTCCATGCACTAGCCTCGTTCCTCCTGCCATGCATGGTATGATGTGCTGCCACTGCCCTCCATTTAGCTTGATGTCCCTGCCCACTCATCCTGCCCTCCGTTGCCTAATTCTATGTCTCTTCATTGCCCTCCTGCTTAGCCTCTGTGCTTAGCTTGCCACCCTACTCTCCTTCCACTTGCCCTCTGATGTCTGTATGAATACCCCTGCTCCCTCCATTATGCCAAACATATTCCATGGACCTGCCACATGCTTATCTACTCAGAGTGTTCTGTTGAGCTGCCACTGCCCCTTCTGCCTGGCGAGTCTGGCCAAATGGATGCTGCCTGTCCCTGTTACCTCCACCCTTCCTTTCAAGTTCCATGCCCCATCCCCTTTATCCAGTCCACCATGGTCCATTTTACTGCCATTTACCTCTGCACTTCAGGCTCTGTTTCGCTGCAACTGCTCCTACCTGCTCTGCGTGGTCTGTTGTGAAGTCCTTCCCCTTCTTTTGTGTGTGTCCAGCCTTTACCCCTCCCTTCTGTCCTCCATGGTCCTTTGTGCATACCCCTGTCCTTTCTCTCTTGTCCACCACGGCTCACCATGGCAGGTGTGCTGCCACTAACCCTCCTGCGTGCCATGCATGCTCTTCTGTGCTGCTACATCCCCTCCCACTTGCCCTGGGTAATCAGATTGCTGCCCCTAACCCCTCACACCTTGTCTTCAATGTCTCAATGTCTGCTAGTATAGTCTCACTGTTGCCCTCCATTGTGTGTTATACTTTCCGTGCCCATCCCTCCTGCCCTCCATGGTCAGTTTGCTGCTCCTGCCCAGCCCCCTTTTCCCCCAGCCTCTGTCTTTCATGTGCAGACCACTATCCCCTCCCTCCTGCCTTTTATGGTCCTTTGTTGTGCCCCTGCTCCCTCCCTCCTGTCTTTCATTGTCAGTTATGCTTCAACTGTCCCTTCTGTCTGTCCAGGATGGTCAGCTTGATGCCCTTGCCTCTTTCCCCTCTGATCTATGTTGCCAATGTGCATGGCTCTGTCCCCTCCCTATTGTTTTCCATGGTCCATTGTGATGCAATACCTTCCCGCTTTCCCTGTGTGGTGTATTAGGCTGCCACAACACCTGATGCCTGCTTTGTAAGGTCAGTTTGGTGCCCATGCTCATCTTTCTCTGCTCTCTTTCTCTGGTTGGGTAAAAAAACCTGGGGAATTGATTTCTCTCATTGACTCACATTGAAAAAGAGAAGCTTCTAGTAAGGAGACAGATCAAATAAAGCCCTTTTGGGCAAAAAAAAAAACATTGGGAGTCTCCTGACTGAATCGGGTCTGTTGGCATGTATGAATGTTGGAACTACATGGTTTACTGAGAATGGCAGACTTCATTTACATATAGCTTAGAAAGGTAGTATGAATTTACAGAAAACATGCTGTGCATTTTAGCTTCCAATATACCTTCCATACCTTTCATGGGGAAATCATGAGAAAACTATTTTCTCTCCAACATGATTAATGAAATACCAGCAGAAGGCTTTTTCAAAATTTAAAATCACCTACTATTCTTAAACTTATTATAGTACCATCAACAAATGCTATATTTTGTAACTAAGGGGCTCATTATAATGGCGGGCAGACATTAGTCCATCCTCCATCATAACGTTGATGGGACTAACCGCCAGACGTGCTGTGGTCCCACCGGCCCAATTAGGATCCGCTCACCGCATTGCCGGGCGCATCCTGGCCTTTACCCATTGTTGACGCCCCGCCTCGTACTCCCTCAAAACCATTATTGGCCAAACTGCACTGGCTTCCGGTAAGGCAGAGGGTGATGTTTAAGATCTGCTGTGTCATCCATAAATGCCTTATAGGTAAGGGTCCCGGTTACCTCACTGAAAAATTCATCCCTTATGTCCCATCTAGATCCTTGAGATCAGGAGAGCAGGAATTGTTATGTGTTCCTAGGGCCATGAAAGCTAGAAAGGGGGGTAGGGCCCTTTCTGTAGCCGGCCCTAAGTTGTGGAACCAACTCCCTAAGGAAATCAGAGTATGCAGGGAACATCTCCCTTTTGGGAAGAAACTCAAAACTTTCCTTTTTAATTGTTAGCTGGTTTAGGGCTTGAATTAGATCATGACGAGTTGCTGTTCTTTAGTTGCTGCCAAAGGCGCGGAGATACTCCTTCGGGAGTCGATTCGCAGCGCCATAAAAACATGCAAATAAAAATAAAATAAATGGTAAAAGGGCATGCATAGCATTTTCCTGCGCCACGTGGCAGGCACGATGCGGTGCCAGGAACTGCAGAAGGGTACCATGGGTACCCCCAAGTGCACCTCCTATCCCCCACCCCCCGGGGCAACAACAGGCCCCCAAAGCCAATCCCCACCAGCCCTTCCATTGCGGATTCACCGCCATGGAAAGGCCTGTAAACCACCCACATCTTAATATGGCTGGCAGTGCCTGCTAGTCACCGCCACCATATTACTGGCCCAGCTCCGCCCGGCCAGCAATCATTAGGATTGCCGACCAATGGAAAAGGGGCGGACAGACTTTGCATCTGCTGCGATACCCACCACCATCATAATATGGCGGGGGTATTTCTCATTATGATGGCGTGACAATCATCACTGCCGGCTCGGCGGGCGATCGTTACGCCATCGTAATGATACTCTAAATTCTGTTATCACCGTTTATACGTTCTCCATTTTGTGACCCTCAAAATCTCAAAAAAAGCAGTTACTAGAAAGAAATTAATGTTTGCTGACCAAATCCACATGTAAGTCCTCCTGTAATGTTCATGTACTGTGTATTTAAATGGCGTATTCAACCATATATATCTATATATATTCACTGAAAAAAACCAAAGGTTACTTGGGTGTTATAGTTAGACTTAGATTTCACTTGTACAAAACCAGGGAAATTCAGTGGATATATTTATCTGAACTAACTATTACTTATGCCCCGCAATGCACTGCCTATTGTCTCACAAATAACATTACTCATGACATGGTCAGTGACATCATTCATGCGATTGATAACACAATCCAGTGAATGTAAGTGTTTTGTAAGAGTTTATGATTGTTAAAAATATATACTTAGGCACTACAAAGTACAAGTATTCTAGGTGTACTACTAATGAGTGATACTATTTCTAATATATATCATGTGAATGGCTGTGTTACTGTATTAAAACATAAAATATAACAAAAAGAACAATATATTATAAATAAAAAAAATTAATAGTCTTTAAAATTAAATTTTGTACTCCATTGAGTGCAACAGTAGGGAAAGTGTTGGATAGCGGAGGGGTAAAAATTACTATTCCCACTCCAGTGAGTGCAACAATAGGGAAAGTGTTGGATAGTGGAGGGGTAAAACTTAATATTCCCACTCCAGGAAGTACAATAGTAAAGAAAATGTTGGATAGCGGAGGGGTAAAAATTTCTATTCCCAGTCCAGTGAGTTCAACAGTAGGGAAAGTGTTGGATAGCGGAGGGGTAAAACTTTATATGAACACTCCAATGGGTGCAACAGTAGGGAAAATATTGGATACCGGAGGGGTAAAAATTACTATTCCCGATCCAGTGAGTCCAACAGTAGGGAAAGTGTTGGATATCGGAGGGGTAAAAATTACTATTTCCACTCCAGTGGGTGCAACAATAGGGAAAGTGTTGGATAGCGGAGAGGTAAAAATTACAATTCCACTCCGGTGGGTGCAACAGTAGGGAAAGTGTTGGATAGGGTGCACAGACAGAATATCGAGTTTAAAATGTTGACATACACAAATATTGAGTTATAAATATCATGATACAGAAATATCGACAGGAAGAATATCGTGGTCAAGAATATAGACTTGCAGTTAAGAAATATTGTTTTGGGAAATATCGAAGTTGTTAATATCATTTGCCAAAATATCGTTATTTAAAATATCGATGTTTCAATTATTGTTATGTATTTTAGTATGTGTTTTAAAAGTATGTGATCTATTTTTTGTATAAGATTTTATTTTTTTAATATATGTGTTAATTTTTTAGTAGTTATTAATTGCATCTTAATTCAATTTTGCGGTTTTAAGTACTGTAGCGGGTTTTGGGCTTATAGGGGAATAGGCAGGGAAGTAATTTAATTATAATAAATTAATAATTATTTTGTATGTATTAGGATTTATTTAATTTGGATTTTATAGTGTTAATTGTGGAAATTAATTTATGAATAATTATGTATTAGTTAGTTTTTAATTATCGTTAATTAATTAATTGTCAATTATGTTAATCGTTTCATTTTTTTAGTAGCGGGTTGTGGGTTTATAGGGTGGGAAGTTATTTAATTATAATACATGTATTCATATTTCTAATGTATTAATATTTATTTAATTTATAGTTTATAGTGTTAATTGTGGGAGTTATTTTATTATTACATATTTATTATTTGTTTGTTAATTATTAATAATTAATTCGTTTGTAATCAATTAAGTTTAGTTGTGGCATTTGTTTAGGAGTAGGTGGTGGGCTTTATAGCAGAATAGGATGGGAAATAATGTATTTATAATACATTAATTATAATTTGTTATGTATTAGTATTTATTTTATTTAGATTTGATAGTGTTAATTGTGGGAATTAATTTATTATTAGTTTTTAATTAAAATGTGGCAATTGTGTAATTAATTTTTGATGTAACTTTTGGGGTTTATAGTGGTAAATGGTAGGGAGTAAATTCTTTTAAATTAATTATTAAGTTGTTGCTTATTGCTATAAATTTATTTATGTAAAATTAGTTATGGAAATTGAGTAATGCTTTTTAGGTGTGGGTGATGGTGTTTATTGGGGTAGAGGATGGAAAGTAATTTATGTTCAATTAATTAATAATTAGTTGATTTTTTTATAATAATTTATCAATTGATAAATATTTATGGTAAGTTTTACTGTTATTTTTTATGTGTGTGTTTTGTTTTTATAGGGGTAACATTTGGGGAGTAAATTAATTTGTATTTGATTTAAAAAATTTTAATTAATAATACTTGTTTAATTGAAAATTAATTATGGTAATTATAGAGGTACATTTAAAAAAAAATTGCTGTGGGTTGTAAAGTGTGTGGTTTTATAGGGTAGGAAATAAAAATATCACATTTATGTAATAAAAATATTTTTGTTTATAAAAAAAGTCTTTTAAGAAGGTTATTGTTTTCAAATTATTTTTGAATTTTTTAAATAATCTTTCTAGGTATGTGTTAGATCTTTTTAACAATCTAATACTATTCCCACTCCAGTGAGTGCAAAAGTAGGTAAAATGTTGGCTAGCTGAGGGGCAAAACGTAATATTCCCACTGCAGTAATTACAATGGTAAAGAGAATGTTGGAAAGCGGAGGGGTACAAATTACTATTCCCACTCCAATGGGTGCAACAGTAGGGAAAATGTTGGATAGCGAAGGGGTAAAAATTGCTTTTCCCATTCCAGTAAGTGCAATAGTAGGGGAAGTGTTGGATAGCGGAGGGGTAAAACTTAATCTTCCCACTCCAGTAAGTACAATAGTAAAGAAAATGTTGGATAGCGGAGGGGTAAATATTAATATTTCCACTGGAGTCAGTTCAGAATTAACAAATCAACAACAGCACAAAAGTTTAAAAAACAAAAAAATAAAACATATATGCAAGACTATTACAAACGATAAAAACTGATTAGAATGTTGAAAAGATCTAACAAATACCTAGAAATATTATTTCAAAAAATTCTAAAATAATGTAAAAAAAAACTATTTTTAATGAAAAAAAATGTATGAACAAAACATTATTGATTACATAAATATAATGTTTTTTATTTCCTACTTTATAACACTACACACTTCACAAGCCGCATTTAATTTTTTTATATGTACCTCCAAAATTACCATAATTAATTACTAATTAAACAAATATTATTAATTGTTTTTTTAACCCCTTGCGTGCTGGCAGCACTATCTCCCGAGCCCACTCTTCATAATGCCCACACCACGACGGAAAAACCGCAGCGGTTAAGGCATTAAAACTTATAAAAATTGATTTACTCCTCAAACGTTACCCCTATAAAACAAAACACACACAGAAATAACAATAAACACTTACCATAAATAGTTATCAATTGAAAAATGTATATTATTAATCAACAAATTAATAATTAATTAAACATAAATTACTTCCTCCTTCTACCCCAATAAACACCACAACCCACACCTAAAAATCATTACACAATTTCCATAACTAATTTTACATTAATAAATATATCTCAATTAACAACTTCCTAATTAATTTAAATTAATTTACTTCCCACCCTTTACCACTATAAACCGCACAACTTACATCAAAAACAATTACACAATTGCCGTATTTCAATTTTAATTAATTAATTAGCATTAAAATAACAAAAAATTATTAATTATTTATAAAGTAATTACTTCCCACCCTATCCTCCTATAAACCCCACCACCCAATCCTAAAACAATTACACTATTATTATAATTAATTAATAATAATTAACAACCAATTGATAAATCTATATAAATAAAAATGTAACTGTTCCTTTGTTCAAAATCTCAAATCTCCGAAGGTTCTTCACCGATTGCTTTGAAATTTGGACACAACGTTGCATTTGAATACGTGAGTGTTTTTATATACACAATGTTGGATTTTAATACGCACGTGTCGAATACGCGCGTGTTTTTCATCGAAAGCACATACAGACACATAAAAATGTCAATGTGAGTTTGATAAAAATCTTAAATCTACGAAAGTTCTGCACAGATTGATTTTAAATTTTGACGCAACTTTGAATTCTAATAAGCGCGTGTTTATATATACACAACGTTGGATTCGAATACGCGTGTGTCAAATACGTGTGTTTGATAAAAATCTCTAATCTCTAAAAGTTCTTCACCAATTGCTTTGAAATTTGGACACAAAGTTGCATTCGAATACGAAAATGTGTTTTTATATACACAACATTGGATTCGAACACATGCGTGTCCAATACGTCCGTGTTTTTCATCGAAAGCACAAACAGACACATACAAATGTCAATGTGACTTTGATGAAAATCTTAAATCTACGAAAGTTCTTTACAGATTGATATGAAATTTTGACACAACGTAGAATTCGAATAAGCACGTGCTCATATATGCACAACGTTGAATTCGAATACGCGTGTCAAATACACACGTGTTTTTAATGTGAAGGACGACCAGACCCTATTGATTGGTTTGCAGCGCAACAACTACAACAGACGCATAGAGACAATAGTCTACATATATTAGGATGGACAGCTGGGAAGTGGGAGGAGGGAGGGGGGAGGAGTTGGTTCACTTTACCACCCGAACAGTCTCTATTGATTTGGTTAATGTGCAACAAATACAAGGGACGCATATAGACAATAGTCTACATATATTAGGATGGACAGTTGGTGTCAGGATGGCAGACCGGGAAGTGGGTGGAGGGAGGGGGAGAAGTTGCTACACTTTGCAACATTAAGAAAGGACACATATAGACAATAGTCTAAATAGATTAGGATGGGCAGTTTGGGCTCGATTCCGATCCGGTAAAAAAATCCACTGTACGATTCGTATTCGTAGCCCTTTCCGTACGAATCGTACCTGTCCGTCGGAGTCGCGTAGTATGATCCGCATTCCGTGAATCCGTCCGAATCGTCGCGATCTGTAGGTATTGCAAGGCTGAGACTGTGAACCGTACGACTCGTACACACGCCGTACGACCCGACGAGTACGATCCGGACCGGGGAATCAGGACGCGATTCGTACGGTTCACGTCAGGTAAGGGCGATTCGTACGGAAAAGCGCACGATTACATACACCCCGTACAGCGCGTACCCCCCCATGATTGCAGGGGTACGGCACGTACCCCTGTGATCATGGGGTGTACGAGCCGTACCCCCATTGTACGATCGGTGTACGAGCCGTACCCCCATTGTACGATCGGTGTACGAGCCGTACCCCATGCACGATCGGTGTATGAGCCGTACCCCATGTATGATCGGTGTACGAGCCGTACCCCCATTGTACGATCGGTGTACAAGCCGTACCCCATGTACGATCGGTGTACGAGCTGTACCCCCCATCGTACATGGGGTACGGCTCGTACACCGATCGTACATGGGGTACGGCTCGTACACCGATCGTACATGGGGTACGGCTCGTACACCGATCGTACAATGGGGGTACGGCTCGTACACCGATCGTACAATGGGGGTACAGCTTGTACACCGATCGTACACCGATCGTACAATGGGGGTACGGCTCGTACACAGATCGTACAATGGGGGTACGGCTCGTACACCCCATGATCGCAGGGGTACGGTGCGTACCCCTGCGATCATGGGGGGTACACACCGTACCCGGGGGGGCCGTTCCGTACCTGTTTCGGCATGAACTCTGCTTTTACGGCTGTTTTCAGCTCCCGTAGAAAAAGGGTCGTAGGGTGCGTACCCGACAAGTATCGTACTTTCTGGGTCGTAAAAACCAGCCGCGAACCGTACAGATGTCGCGTACAGCAGGTTCCGAGGGAGAATCGTATGGAGATTAGAGTGGTACGGTCTCTTATACGACTCGTACGGAGTACGGCTCCTGGTACGAATCGTACTTCGTCGTACGTACGGGGGACGTTGCAGGGTACGATTCGTACGGGAAAAACGCTCCGAACGGCTATTCGGAGCGGTTTTTCCCGAATCGGAATCGACCCCTTTGTGTCAGGATGGCAGACCAGGAAGTGGGTGGAGGAGTTGCTTCACTTTGCAACATTAGCGCGTCAGACCGGGAAGTGGGTGGAAGGAGAGGGGAGGAGTTGGCTCACTTGGCAACATTAAGAAAGAAGACATAGAGACAACAGTCTACATATATTAGGATGGACAGTTGGTGTCAGGATGGCAGACCGGGAAGTGGGTGGAGGGAGGGGTGAGGAGTTGGTTCACTTTGCAACATTAGCACGTATTTTTATATACACAACGTTGGATTTGAATACTCGCATGGCCAATACACACGTGTTTTTAATCAAAAGGCCAAACAGACCCTATTGATTTGGTTGCTGCGCAACAAATACAAGGAACGCATATAGACAGTAGTCTACATATATTAGGATGGACAGTTGGGCCCCATTAGGATGGCGGGCGGACAAAGTCCGTAAAAGGGACCGCCCGCCTTAAGGGCGGGGGTCCCAATGTATGCATCTCTCATTTTTAACATTGTGAAGGGCGGTACTCACTGCACCGCCCGCCACAATGTTAAAAATATATGCATGCATTTGCATACACGAAGCGGCAGGGCCCACGCGGTGCCTGCTGCTTCGTGTATGCAAATGCTGGGGGGTACCCCCATCCCTCCTCCACTCTGGGGGCCCCCACAGTGAAGACCGCATGCCTTTCCGTGGTGGCGATGAAAGGCATCTGTTTTGGCCCATACTAATATGGCTGGCGGTGTCTATTAGACACAGCCACCATATTTATCCTTTTCCACGCCGGCCGCATGGCGACTGGGGCGGAAAAGCAGCGAGCGGTCTTTCCGTCCAACGCGGTCCCCCCGCCATTCAAATATGGCCGGAGGAATTCAGGAGAGAATGTCGGGCGGATTGCCCACGCAGACCGGCGGTGGCTACCGCCAGCCTGGCGGTGGCAATCCGCCCGACATCCTAATGGGCCCCTTGGTGTCAGGATGGTAGACCGGGATGTGGGTGGAGGGTGGGGGGAAGAGTTGGTTCACTTTGCAACTCAACAGACCCCATTGATTTGGTCGCTGCGCAACAAATACAAGGAGCGCATTTAGACAGTAGTCTCAGTATATTAGGATGGACAAAAACATATTGTATACCCACAAGCATTGTGAAATTAAACATAGTAAAAAGGTGTGCTTACTCTTTTCTTTCACTCCTATTTAACCAGACTAAGCCACAGCAACATGTGGCCGGGTACAGCTAATATTTAATAACAAATTAACTCTCACAATTAAGTCTATAAAATTGAAATTAAATACATATTTATAAATTAGTAATATTAAAACATTTATTATAATTAAATTACTTACCACCCTATTCCCCTATAAATCCACAACCTACTCATAAAAAATGTCACAAATAACATAATTGCCAATTAATAATAATTAACAGCCAATTAATTAATAACTAATAATAAATTAATTCCCACAATTAACACTAAAAATCTAAATTAAATAAATACTAATACATAAAGAAATGATAATTAATGTATTATAATTAAATTACTTCCTACCTGTTCCCCTATAAACTCACAACTCGCTCCTAAAAAATGACACAATGAACATAATTGCCAATTAATTCATTAAAAATAATGAACAACTAATTAATATTAAATTAATTCCCACAATTAACACTATAAAATCTAAATTAAATAAATACTAACATATAAAAAATTATTATTCTTTTATTATAATTAAATTACTTCCCATCCTATTGCCCTATAAACCCATATCCCGCTACAGAACTTAAAAACACAAAATTGAATTAAGATAAAATTAATATCTACTAAAAATCTAACAAATATATTTAAAAAAATTCTTATACAAAAAAATCACATACTTTTTATATACTTGCTAAAATACGTAACACTAATTAATTGATATTTTAAATAACTATATTTTTGAAAACGATATTAACAACTTTGATATTTCCAAAAGCGATATTTCTTAACTGCAAGTCGATATTCTTGACCATGATATTCTTCCTGTCGATATTTCTGTATCATGGTATTTAAAACTCGATAATTGTGTATGTTGACATTTTAAACTCGATATTCTGTCTGTGCACCTTGAGTGAGTGACTGGGAATGTTAGTGACTTAGCAGGTAAATAATTGGATGTGTGAGTAGCTATTTGGGTGAGTGACTGGTTGTATAAGTGCCTGTATGGGCGAGTGAATGGTTATCTGAGTGGCTGTATGAGTGAGTGAGTGGGTATGTTAGTGGCTCTATGGAGGAGGGTGGGTATATGAGTATTGGTCTAGGTGAATGGGTTGTTGTGAGAATGGGCGTACAAGAGGTTGTATGGGGGTGTGAGTGGTTCTGTTGTTGATGTCATCTGTGATTTTATCAGTGATGTCATTTGAGATGCCATCAGTGATGTCACTGGCCAAGTCATGAGTTCATAAGTAGTGGATTGCAGGGGCGTAAGTTACAGTTAGCTTAGGTAACTATAACTGCTGAATTTCACTGGTTTTGTGCGAGCCTAGCTATATCATCCCTGTAACCTTTGCTTTTTTAGTGAATTTTTATGTTTTTTTGACTGATATTCACGTTTACAGATTGGTGGAGAAAGGGGACTGGCCTCCAACCAGTTCTCGGGAATTCTGCTGTGTCGGACTTACTGGAGGTAACAGGAGGGCTTTTGGGCCCATAAAAACCCTCAGCAGTAAACCTGAGAAGTAAAAGATGGGAACATGTTGTCTGCTTGTATATGAATTAGATTTAGAAAGAAGTAATACTTATTAGGTATATATTGGGAAGTGTTGGTCAATGTGTTTTTTAACTTATATGACTACTTTGCATATGCTTAGATGGTAAGATATATTTTTTGTGCTTGCATACAGCTATATGTACGGTTGGACTTTTGAGTTTGCTTTAAGATGCAGAAAGGTATATATTTTAGGAAAGATGGCGTGAAGGTGTACATCTATAAAGAAATCGCATATATTTTTACATGATGCTTTATGTTCAGTAAGGCTGATGAAAATGTTAAGTATATGGTGAGGATAGTGTGTTTCTCTGAACATTGTTTGTTTAAAATTGAGATGGATTATTAGTGCAGAATGCCTCAGGAGTTCCTGTGCTAGCTTCATCTCAAATGTAACTTTTGTTTGAAATATGCTGTTTGAGATATGCTGAATATATGTTTAGAAGCAGAAGACGTATCTAAGAAATGATGAAGGTATGCCTTTAGAAAACGGTTTTGTGCTTTGAAAAATTTTAAAATGTTTTTTTCCATTTTAAAAACCTACTGATGCATATGCATGTTCAGTCACAAAGCAATGTATGTTCATAGAGGGCCATGTATGCAATTATATATTAAGTGTGATACATAGATTTCACTCCCACATAGCTCAGAAGGAAAGCATGTATACATAAAACAGGTAGTTTGATACTGACAGAAGGAGATAACCAATGATTCAGAGATACAGTGACAACTGTTATGTATCTAGCAGCAATGAAGGCACTTTCTCAGCCAGTCAGGCAGTATTCAGGCACTCATGGAATCACCCAGCCACTACTCAGGTAGTCATTAAATCAGTGATTCACTATCCATGGAGTTATTCAATTATCCAGAAACTATATTTGTACTCTTGCAATCAGGCAGGCATACATTTTGTAGTCATTGAAGTATGATGGTACTATGGGGTCCATTAGGATGTAGGGTGGATCGACACCACCTGCACGGCGGTGGCGATCGAAACCTACATCCTTCCCCGCCCGCCACTCATTTCTGCCCGCCATATTAGTATGGCGGGGGTTATCGCGGCAGACTGGAATACCGTCCGCCGCTTTTCCGCCTGGTCAACAAGTCGACCGGGCGGAAAAGGGTTTAATATGGTGGCGGTGGGTGCTAGACACCGCCATCCATATTAGCATGGGAGTGAGAACATGCCTTTCCGTGGCGGCGTTGGACTGTTTCCATGAGGCACAGGGTCATACTGATTTGCATATAGCCATGTCTGAACTGGGGTGGCAGAGTGGGCTAAAGAACGGTGATGGATTAAACCCAGATCTTTTGACTGGGTGTGAGTGTTTGATTGATTCAGATGCACCGTCCATCACCACCCCCTTTTGTACCGCATTTGGCCGCCATAAGTGTGGCAGTGTATGCTCAGACGTGAGTCCCTTGCTCACCTTGCCACTGGATTCAAGCAAGCCGGGCTGTAGACGGCTGGAATGCCAGAAACCGGTCCTCGGAAGCTTGTTTCCGGTCCAGGGAAGACATGGCTTGACAGTTCAGGTTGGACTGTTCCCATGAGGTACAGGGTCAGACTGATTTGCATATAGCCATGTCTGAACTGGGGTGGCAGAGTGGGCTAAAGAACGGTGATGGATTAAACCCAGATCATTTGACTGGGTGTGAGTGTTTGATTCAGATGATCCGTCCATCACCACCCCCTTTTGTACCGCTTTTGGCTGCTATTAGTGTGGCTGGGTATGCTCAGACGTGAGTCCCTTGCTCACTTTGCCACTGGATTCAAGCAAGCCGGGCTGTAGACGGCTGGAATGCCAGAAACCGGTCTTTGGAAGCTTGTTTCCGGTCCAGGGAAGACATGGCTTGGCAGATCGGGCTGGACTGTTCCCATGAGGCACAGGGTCAGACTGATTTGCATATAGCCATGTCTGAACTGGGGTGGCAGAGTGGGCTAAAGAACGTGGATGGATTAAACCCAGATCTTTTGACTGGGTGTGAGTGTTTGATTGATTCAGATGCTCCTTCCATCACCACCCCCTTTTGTACTGCTTTTGGCCGCCATAAATGTGGCAGGGTATGCTCAGACATGAGTCCCTTGCTCACTTTGACACTGGATTCGAGCAAGCCGGCTGTAGACGGCTGGAATGCCAGAAACCGGTCCTCGGAAGCTTGTTTCCGGTCCAGGGAAGACATGGCTTGGCAGTTCGGGTTGGACTGTCCCCATGAGGCACAGGGTCGGAATGATTTGCATATAGCCATGTCTGAACTGGGGTGGCAGAGTGGGCTAAAGAACGGTGATGGATTAAACCCAGATCTTTTGACTGGGTGTGAGTGTTTGATTGATTCAGATGCTCCGTCCATCACCACCCCCTTTTGTACCGCTTTTGGCCACCATAAGTGTGGCAGGGTATGCTCAGACGTGAGTCCCTTGCTCACTTTGTCACTGGATTCAAGCAAGCCAGGCTGTAGACGGCTGGAATGCCAGAAACCGGTCCTCGGAAGCTTGTTTCCGGTCCAGGGAAGACATGGCTTGGCAGTTCGGGCTGGACTGTTCCCATGAGGCACAGGGTCAGACTGATTTGCATATAGCCATGTCTGAACTGGGGTGGCAGAGTGGGCTAAAGAACGGTGATGGATTAAACCCAGATCTTTTGACTGGGTGTGAGTGTTTGATTGATTCAGATGCTCCGTCCATCACCACCCCCTTTTGTACCGCTTTTGGCCGACATAAGTGTGGCAGGGTATGCTCAGACGTGAGTCCCTTGCTCACTTTGCCACTGGATTCAAGCAAGCCGGGCTGTAGACGGCTGGAATGCCAGAAACCGGTCCTCGGAAGCTTGTTTCCGGTCCAGGGAAGACATGGCTTGGCAGTTCGGGCTGGGCTGTACCCATGAGGCACAGGGTCAGACTGATTTGCATATAGCCATTTCTGAACTGCGGTGGCAGAGTGGGCTAAAGAACGGTGATGGATTAAACCCAGATCATTTGACTGGGTGTGAGTGTTTGATTCAGATCATCCGTCCATCACCACCCCCTTTTGTACCGCTTTTGGCCGCTATTAGTGTGGCTGGGTATGCTCAGACGTGAGTCCCTTGCTCACTTTGCCACTGGATTCAAGCAAGCCGGGCTGTAGCCGGCTGGAATGCCAGAAACCGGTCCTTGGAAGCTTGTTTCCGGTCCAGGGAAGACATGGCTTGGCAGTTCGGGCTGGACTGTTCCCATGAGGCACAGGGTCAGACTGATTTGCATATAGCCATGTCTGAACTGGGGTGGCAGAGTGGGCTAAAGAACGGTGATGGATTTAACCCAGATCTTTTGACTGAGTGTGAGTGTTTGATTGATTCAGATGCTCCTTCCATCACCACCCCCTTTTGTACTGCTTTTGGTCGCCATAAGTGTGGCAGGGTATGCTCAGACATGAGTCCCTTGCTCACTTTGCCAATTGATTCAAGCAAGCCGGGCTGTAGACGGCTGGAATGCCAGAAACCGGTCCTCGGAACTTGTTTCCGGTCCAGGGAAGACATGGCTTGGCAGTTCGGGCTGAACTGTTCCCATGAGGCACAGGTTCAGACTGATTTGCATATAGCACTGTCTGAACTGGGGTGGCAGAGTGGGCTAAAGAACTGTGATGGATTAAACCCAGATCTTTTGACTGGGTGTGAGTGTTTGATTGATTCAGATGCTCCGTCCATCACCACCCCCTTTTGTACCGCCACAGAAAGGCATGCAGAATTCTCTTACGGGGGCCCGTTCTGGGCACCCAGGGTATTGAGGGTTGGGGCATACACATGGGGGGTACATATGGTATCCCCCTGCATTGTCATGGACATAGTGGCAGGCACCTTGCGGGTCCTGTCACCTTGTGCATGACAATGCACACAGGGCATTCCCAGCATTGTGGCGGGCGGTGCTGTGAGCACCGCCAGCCACAATGCTGGGAATGGAGGATGCCAGCATCCATGGTGGGGTTGGCATCCTAATCACCGGTGCAGGACCGCCGCACCACTGGCGGCGGGTACCAGCACCGCTAGGGTGGCTGGCAGACGAAAGTCTGCCCGCCATCCTAATGGGCCCCAATGTATACATTCATCTAATCACCTGGGAACTATCAATAGACTTATGCGATTGACAAGGCTACACAAATGCAATTATAACTTTTGTGCAGGACCTATGCATCCATCTAAGCACCCACTTACAGCCCATGCTGTCATTGAAATACTGAGACACATGGATGCACTGATGAAACAATCAGGCTTTACTCATGCACTCGTTTAAGTACGTAGAGAGTACCAAGAATCCCTCCTGGTACTTTCAATAAGTCCTACCCAGCGGGATGTCTGAGAGTTGGTCAGAGGCCCCATCCCCTTTCCACACCATTCTGCAAAGTCTATTGCTACTTAATAAACCATGGAAATTCACAGAAAAAAATCAAAGGTTACAGGTAAGCTACAGTTAGGAATTATTATTTAAAAAAACCTTAGAAATTTTTTAAAAAAACAAAGGTTACAGGGGCTGATATAGTGACGAAATAGGATTAAAAAAGCCTTAGATATTCACTGAAAAAACAAAGGTTAAAGGGACATTATAGTTAGGCTGATATATCACTCG
This sequence comes from Lissotriton vulgaris, assembly GCF_964263255.1. Lineage (NCBI taxonomy): Eukaryota > Metazoa > Chordata > Amphibia > Caudata > Salamandridae > Lissotriton > Lissotriton vulgaris. The sequence goes on along the minus strand of NC_141695.1, from coordinate 420,920,224 downwards.
TACAAAACCAGAGAAATTCAGCAGTTATAGTTAGCTGAGCTAACTATAACTCGCTCCCCCACAATGCACTGATTATGACCTCACATATTACATCACTCATGACATGGTCAGTGACATCACTCATGACATCATCCACAGAATCTCTGATGCAGCGACTCACACCCAATATAACCTTTCATACACCCACTCCAACTTTCACACTACCATTTTCAAAACCATTGATACACCCATACCAGTACTTAGCTACTCACTCACTGATTCATAGGTCTACACACACACATCTACTCCATCACCATACAGCTACTCACACACCAACTCAGTCACTAATAAAGCCACTGATATATCTACTCATATAGCCAGACGGCCACTCACACACTCTCAGTCACCCATAGAGCTAATCATAAACCTAGTCACTCAACCATAGAGTCAGTCGCACAGCCACTTACTCACCTATAAAGATACACACACACCAACTCACTTATTCATACAGATACTAAGACAAATGTACTCACCTATACAATCACTGACACAAGCACACACAGCTACTCTCACAATGACTCACTCACCATACAGTAACTTATAAATTCCAACACTCAACTATACTGCCTTTCACATATGCAGTTACTCACCCATATACCACTGACAGAACCATTCAATCTCCGACACAGCCATACGCACACTCTCTCACCAATACACCCCCTTGAAGATGCACTCACAAACCCATATAGCCACTGATTTACCCACTCACTCATCCATGCAGGGAGTCACACACACCCTCACCTACCCACATAGACACTCAAACATCCATACATTTACTCAGAAAACCAATCAATAACCAAGCCACGTACACACCTACTGACAGACTGATACAGACATTCACACAAATTAGTCACTCACCTATACATTCACTGAGACACGTATAATCACTTAATTATAGTCAGTCACGCATGCACTAAATCATCCATACACCTTGGTGTGTATATATTTAACACTCATAATCATTTTAAAAATACTCAAAGTCACTGGATGATGTCATCAGTGATGTAACCAGTGATGTCATTTGTGATGTCATCAGTAATGTCACTGCTAATGTCATGAGTGATGTAATATGTGAGATGAGGTCATAAGCAGTGTATTGGCGGGGCACTAGTTATAGTTAGCTGAGCTAACTATAACCGCTGAATTTCTCTGGTTTTGTACAAGTGAAATATCAGCCTAACTATAAAGTCCCTGTTACCTTTGTTTTTTTCAGTGACTAAATATAAGTGATCCAATAGAAGGCTACCGCCCAAAGGCGTAGGTCTGACTTGTGGCGTACATGCATGTTGCACTTTGCGTGATGATTGCTTGAGAAAACAGAGGGAGCAGTTCAAGCCTAATAAACTGCTCTTCCTGTGTGCAGTCCTTCTGTTTCGTCCTAGAATACAGAGTTTTGCAAAGCTGGGCTGTTGCCAGAGGCTTGCACTATATATATAGATAGGAATAGTTAGGACCTAGTTTCTATAGAAAGAGCGTTTTCTAATTTGCCAATAAAAGTTTCAAAACGAGTTTGCCACTAACTTTAACTACTGTATTGAAAATGTCAGTATGATCTGTCAAGCGGGACCTGAGGGGGTCCCAAAGCGTGTTTTCCCCATGTTAATTTCCATAGAAACTTTAGACAAGGCTACAACCCGAATGGCTGACCGAAATTACACCAAATTTGTCAGACAGGTAGCTGTTGGTCCAGAAGGCAACCTTTCTGTTAAATTATGTAAATCTGTTCAGCAATTGCTGAAGTATTTGAAGAAAGTTCCAGTTGTGCATATAGGGACACAGTGGGTCCACGACCCCTCCGGATCGTGTGCTAAGACCTGTTTGGTGGCCAACACTTCAAAGCAGGCCCACCCTCAGCTTCCTCACAGCCCCAGGGTCTGCCACCTCCAGGGGGCAAAATGTGATATAACTGCAGGGGAGCATGTGCCCCCCTTGTTTGCCCTGGGGACCGCTACCTCCATGGGGCTAAAACTAACAATAATGCAGTGGTTTCTGGCCCCCTCATGGCCCCAGGGACCACCAGCTACCAGGGGCAAAATTAAGAATTGAGGGGGGCCATGTGGCTACTCCTCCTGGAGCAATAGATTGCCCTGGTGACCGCCACCTTCCAGAGCCAGCTCCTGTAATGTCCCAGGGTGAGCACCCTTGAACACACAGTTTGCTATGGCTTGGCAGGAGCATTACTGCTCCCACCAAGCCATAGCAAAAGCTGCTCCACATCTAATAACCGTGAGCAGAAAAAATGCTCTCTCTTACTAGAAACGGAGCTGAACTGCTTTGGCCAGGGGGAGCTGCATGTTCCTCTGTCAAAAAGCAATGCTGGCTCCGGCAGGACGTGGGGAGCCGGCAGGGACTGCAGGGGCCTTCAGGCTCCCTCTGCAGTCCCCAGCGTGAGAAAGTGGATGCCCTGGGTGAGACCAGGGCAGCCAGACCCCAGTGGATAGGCTCTGCGGGGCCAAAATCAGCCCAGGGAAGGGGGCCTTGTGCCCCCCCTTCCTTTATTAAAAAAATGTAAAAATGAAAAATCTGGCCCTGTGGGGAATAGTGTCCCAGAGGCAGTAACTGTTCCAGGGACTGGGGCCCACACGTCATCTCTCTCCATTCTAAAAATACCTGGCCCTGCGGGACGGAGTCCTCTGGGACAAAATCAGTCCTAGGAAGGGGGCACTACTCTTCAATTGTGACTCCTCATGTGCTGCTAATTGGGGATGAAGTTCCTTGGCTTTTGAGGGTCCTTGGGTCCAACAAGCCTTCCTGTTACCTCCAGTAAGTCCCACAGAACGCAATTGCTGAGATGACTTCGGAGGCCACATCCCTTTTCTCCACCACTCCAATAATGCTCCTCTTGGTACACAGTTGGTTGGGGGATGATGTCCCCTTGGATGCTGGGGAACCTTAGAGGCCAAAAAGCCCTCTTATTATGTCCAGTAAGTCCCACACAGCTGGATTGCTGAGAGATCTTCAGCGGCCATGACCCCTTCGTCCACCACTCTGCAAACATGCCTCCTGGTGCAGAGCTGGTGGGAGAATGAAGTCCCTTTGGATGCTGAGCGCCCTTAGGGGCTAACAAGCCCTCCTGTTACCTCCAGTAAGTCCCACAGAGCGCGATTGCTGAGAGGACTTCAGAGGTCTTCAAAGGCCACCCCCCTTTCTCCACCATTGTGCAAACGTACCTCCTGGCACACTACTGGTTGGGGGATGAAGTCCCCTTGGATGCTGAGGGTCCTCGGAGGCCAACAAGCCCTCCTGTTACTTTCAGTAAGTCCCACACAGCTGGATTGCTGAGAGGTCTTCAGCGGTCGCGACCCCTTTCTCCACCACTCTCCACCATTTTGCAACTGCACCTCCTGAAAGTACCACAACTTCCAAAGTGCAAATGACGGATGTATCTATTCTGCACGTGATGTTTAGACATTTAAAACATTCTTAGTTCCACATTGCAACTTTCCACAAGACTATACTATTTTTTTTCAATACAATACACAATGTAATAGAGGAACTAATTCATGTTTCTCCTACTTCCCAGAACATTCCCAACTAAACTCGTAAACACATACCCTCTAATAGATACAGTTCATCTCATATATTTATTCTCATCACTGTGATACTCTTTTTAAACCAACTCTCATATACATCTTTATTAATAATGTACATTTTTAAAATAATTACAAAGTTGTATATATAGCACCAGCGCTACAGAAAACGCAGGGGTGTGTCCTATTGTAAATAAAGTGCATCCCTGCCTTTTGGAAATATTGGAGCGCGGTGCTGCCAAATTTGGCGCAGATCTGTGCTCCAACAGTTTCTTGTAAATAGGCCTCCCAGTCTTTCACATACAACCGTATCGGCGTAATTAAGCTCAAAGGGGCGATACACAAAGGATTCACTGCCAAGTAGAATTCGAATCTAGAACACAGCGTACAGAATACTGAAGGAAAAAACACGGAGAAGCACCATCCCAAAACATGGGAAACAAGCGCAGTGTATAATCATAAGCCACTGCTGCCTTTCATTCTCGGACTCTGTGACAGTATTATTGGTGATGTTTTTTTATATTGTGATGATTTAAAAGGCAATTACCCATTGTCTTTATGTACGATTGGCTCTCTGGCTCAGTGCTCTTACGTCGCGCAGAAGTCTATGTGAACTGCGTCCTCTGTTATTGGGGGGAGGAAAGAAGCTTCAGCTTTCCCTGTTCAAGAATACTATAGTAATAATACCCCAAGCTAATCCATAAGAGTCTAATTTTCCTGGACTTTTAATATCAAGCAGTTCAACATCTTTGTCTTTCTCAATAAACATATATAGTCCCATTTCCAAAATCCAAAAGCTTTGAATGGATCTATTAATATGAGATTTAGACCAGGACCTTACTTGTTACCCCTTATTTGGTTTAATGAATTTTGTCAGGTTTCACTGTGTTTAAGCAATGAAATGTTTATTGCCAAAGCTCACAAACGAGGTAAACAAATCAGAACTGATCATCAGAGAGGAAACAAGGCTGCTCTGCTATCTGCAATGGCCTTATGCTGACAAAATGGTGGTATGCGATGCATATTACGAATCATATTACATATGACGGGTTCTATACTGCTATAGTAAGAATAGAAATATTGTGAATTCATTACGGTAGTAGTACCAAAAACAACACAGATACTTGTGTTTCAACCTAGTTGTAGAATGAGTTGTACATTAAATAAATCCAACCATAAAAAGTAGTCATTGTTGCAAACATCAGTAGAACTCAGGCTGATTTGCTGTTCTATACCAATCATGGACCATAATTGGGGAGGTCAACAGGGCAATGAGACAGCTCACTGGACAAAGAGGCAGCTCACAGGGCAAAGAGATAAAATACCTTAACAGGCTGTAGAGGTATGAATGAAAGCATGCATGAAGGAACAGAAACTGAAGGAGAGCATAGAGGGATTATAGAGTGGGGAGTGCAAACAGAGCCTGGAGGAATACTGTATGGAATGAGGACTGAAAGCACAAATAAGGCAGAGGCATTGATCTAGAAGACAGTGTTCGAAAGATAAATGAATAACCCAGTATCAGGATCGCTGGTGTCTAAGTTAAAGGACAGAGGGGCATATTACCAAGGGGGGCGATAGGCAATTATCGCTGGTTTAGCGGCCGTTTTCGGCTGCCAAGCAGTGATAATTCTATCACTCTATTAGCAAGCTGTCGCTAACTGATGTTAGTGACAGCTTTTAGGCGATAGCCAGTGTTTTGGGGGCCGCTTTGCATGTCAGCGATATTTATCGCTAATGACATGCAAAGTGAGCGTACCCAAGCTGTTAGCGACTGAAAGCAGTCGCTAACGTCGCTATCGCCTATTAGCAAGACAGGAAATATTCCCGCTATAGCCAAAAACTAACGCCTGCTCAGACCAGTTCTTAGCCATGTTATCCAATGAGAGGTGTTTAACATGGCTAAGAGCATTTCGTCGCTAATGCGTGAATATCGCTATATTCTCAGCGATATTCACTCTATCGCCGGAAAAATTATCTCTTTGGAGATAAACGTTGCTAATAGCAAGTTATCTCAGCGATAATTTCTGGCGATGCTTAGCGATAAAAAAATCGTTGCGAAGCCTAGTTAGCGATAAATATCGCTACTCGTTGGTAATATGCCCCAGAGTCTTTTTAAGGCAACCAAGAAAACCCATCAGCAAAAGTTTGGAAAGAGGGGCACTTTACATGTGTTTCTGTTTTATCCCCTGCAGACTGGTTATTAAGTTCACTGGCATGGCAAGCTGGGAAGCAGAGACCGACACCGAGGAAGAAGAATTTGGTGCTTCAATAGTAGAAGGAGAGTAAATTTCTGGTTGGAGGAAGTGGCTTGTGGCAGCATTTCTTCAGTGATTCATGGGTCTTCATCTCTGTATTCCTACCAGACTCTGCCACTCACTGTGGAAGTTTCAGGGATGAGGACGGCAGATGGCTCATTCAAGTTTTCATCAGGGAGCCCAAAATCGCACACCAATAAATGCCTCTCTGAAACAAAGTGTGCATGGCTATCTAGACGGAGGGACGCTGCATGATGCGGGAAGGGGTGGGAATGAGAGTGGACGTTGGTAGAGAAAGCAACCCATGGACACTTGCATAATGGAAACAGCAGTGCTTCAAATTGGCAAAAACATTAGGGTCTAAAATGGAAAGTTGGATAGCCAAAGCCATTAGAGTAGTTGTCAGAAAGTTGCGTTGTTTGCTGACAGAGCTGCTGCATTCATAACACTGTAAATGAAGGAAGAAAGGGCAATACATCCTAGAGACTCACCACCTTCTGAAAGATCAGTGTGAGCCATCATAGGGGTCGTGGAAATCACCAGCTCAGCATACAATGCCAGTGCGCTGTGTCCACTGGAATACTGATAAGTGTATTCTAACCGGCGGTGTCAGTTAAGAGTTGAAAAGATGTGAAACACAGTTAACTTTTGGAGAGTCATGGCGCCGCAATAAGCTTCTGTGATGTCTTACCACTTCAAATAGCTACAGGACACTGCTAGCACACAACACCATCAGGGTAGTAAGATGCTACATGAAAAGACAGGCAACTCCATTTACAGAGCTGCATTAAATAGAGGTTAGAGGCACACTTAAACAAGAAATAGAGGATAATGTGAGCCACAACAAGGAGAAGTGACACAACGGTTACCTGGTAAAACTTCTGCAGTTACTCAATGCTGTGCCTCAAGTCAAGATGAAACCTGTAACCCAGGGGCAGGGCTGAGGGCTCCAAGAGAGAGAACAATGCGTTCCAAGTCTCATGGAAAATAATTCTGTGCCAATAACAGATACAAAATCAACTGTTTGTCTGCATTGTCTAAAAGCAGCAGCAAGTAACAATGTTTACAATCGAGCTACGTATGAGATGTACATTGTGTTGGTAGCAGAAGGTTGAGCGCCAAAGTGACATCCAATGTACAGCTGTCAAGGCAAATGTGAGAAACAACAAAAGTCCTGCAAAGTGGATGTAAACAGTACTTGGGCCATGGGAAACTGATAAGAGCAAACACACGAGGAAGAACAGGAAATAATTTGCTTAAACCAATAGAAATGAAGGAAAAGGAAGTGGCTAGCACAGGAACCAATGAAAAGCAAGGGGGCGAGATGTAAGGCCCTTTTGAAGCTTTATACTAACAATAGCTTTCACATTTACAGTGCAAGCGCTGTGCAGGCAAAACCAAAAAACTGCTTGCCGGTCTCACTGTTCACCTCTGTACCTCAATCACAATGACTCAGTTATCAAGCCATCTCTACTAAGAGATTCCAGCACACACTCCAGTACAGCATTACTCATTACCCTTAATGGAATTCATTTTTACCAGGGATAGTTAAGTGAAAGACTGCCACAGGACTCCAAAGGTCACCGTAGAAATCACATCCATATAACACAATGGTTATAGCTTTTGTCCACTACATATTATTCAGTATTTGGACTAAAGTACCAGATAATAGCTATTAAACACAAAGGCTTGGGCTGGGAATTGGAGGTTCTATAACAAGGAGTTCACCTTGGTTCACCAACATAAACCATGTCCTGGGGGTTCCTTCATGCTTGCCTGACCTTTAGCCAATAGTAAAGTGCCTTCTAGAATTTGCAGTTTCGCTTTCGCCATTTTAAGTATTGGTTACAATAGATTACTAAGTAACGACTGGCTGAACGTGTCACACACAACATGAGGTCACTTGAAAATGTTAAGTTAATTGTGCGTGCTCACCGATCCCAAACAAGGACAGCTGGTGTGTGTTACCTTCTTTTAAAAGATACAGGACATAAAATTTTCCTTGGACTCTTGCCGTGAAAGTTCTCCAGGAAAACAGTGACAAGGGTGGGTTGTAAGCAAGAACTTTGTTTTCTGCTGTTTTCTGGTTCTTAGATTTTCTGGCACCGCCAATTGGTTTTGTCTTTCGTTGCGTGTCTATAACCTGAAAAGCACGTACATTCAGGGTTGGATTGGAAATAATAAAAGACCCGGGCACTCTAAAAAAATTGCCCATATTTACATATTGCACCTTTTCAGGATTATAAATAGAAGGAGAGGTATTTGTCTAAAAGAGGTATGTTTTCTTAACTTCAATGAGATTAAAAATGCAAATGTTGTACTCTTTGTACACTGATTAGTTTGCAATGGGGAACCATACCTGAATATAAGTGAGGCCACTTCTGCTCAGGCCTACTTCCCCAGCTCAATTGCATACATTAATGGGCAGTCCCAGTCAGAGACTGAGAATGATATCTCCGCCCTGTTGTTTAAAGCGAGGTAATAGAAGCCCACCTGCCTCCAGAAATATGGCTCAGGCCCCCAATGAGCAGCTGACGCCATCTGAACACCAAAAACACAGACCAAATCATCCATCATGGTGGCAAGAAAAGAGGCCCACAGTTATAATTCAGAAACTGGCCCATTACCCGAGTGCCCACCTCACCAATTCAATCCTGCATACCTTTCCTGCTCCTTGTTTGTTAGGCACTGTCCATAATGTGTTTGATACGAGGCAAGGATGAAGGCATTTGTTGCTGACCCACTTTCCAAAAGTACTGCATTCTCTATTAGCGGCCTTTCTTAGGAAGAACTCTCTTCCCAGGTCCATGCCTGAGTATAGTGCCACTTTGCATAATTATGTGTCTTTTGGTGTAAAGATATACAGTGAATGGCACAACTCAGAGCCATTTGGAGTAAATAAAACATCACTCTAGAGGGGCAAAGTGCAGCGGCAGTGTGACCGACCTGAGGGAGCTCTATGGACCTTGCAGCTCTCCCCCGCCACCGCAACAGCCAACGCGGTCACCGAGTGGGGCGGGCAGCGGACTACAATTCCCAGCAACCCCTGCTGGACTTGGGACGCTGACAGCTTCTGGGAACTTCAGTGCACGGAGGCGCATAAAACTAAGCAGCCGCTCCCGCGTCGCGGAACGCGTGGGCAGGCCACCCCTCTAAGACGTTATTAAGGTGAGCCCACATACAGATTATGGGGAAACGGAATACCAATACCATCACTCGGGCCCCTGAAGGTCCTACTGTTCTTCCGCCCACCTTTGAGAGCATGTTGGAAAATGCCTTCCATTTAGTTAGCACGGAAATTGCTAATACTGAGAGAAGAATGTCAATGGGTCTCATGAGTTCACAGCCCCAGCAAGATCGCTCCATCAATGCTGTGCCACTATCTCCTATGGTCATAATTACTAATCCCTCTTCATCGGCCATTCCACTGATAGCTCAACTTGGGGGCAGTTGTCCTACCATTATCATTGACTCACAGCTGGATTCTGATGCTCCAGCTGTTAACCCTTCCCTGACCCCGAGTAACAAGACTGTCGGAGAGAAAAGGAAAAGAAGCCCTGCGAAACTAACATTAAATAAAAGGAAACAACCTCCACGTAACAAGAGTCAACCCACACCTCAGAGTATGTGGAATAGAGGGAAACAACCATAAGGGGGTGGCATCGACAACATGACTCTTTGCAATTAGCTGAGGGGGACATAGCTATAACTCCCCCTAATGAAGGACATAAGTCCGCCTGTACACAGACTGAGCCTATAAATGAAAGTGTTACTCATAAAAAGCTACATGGGAATTTTATTGAGACTATAGTGGACGCAATTTTTAAACAAATGGAAAGCCAAATGATCAAACAGTTTAATACAATTTTTAAAAGATTAGACAGACTGGAAAATCTGGTAAAAAAAGAAGGCTATTGAAAGATATGGAGACTGCTAGTAAGGGCATTTTGGGAGGCGGGCCAATTACCACTAGTAGCACACCAGTAACTAATACTGTACCCAGGGATGCCTCTGCAGGCAAAAGTAAATCTGTAACAGTATTGCAGCATACCCCTGCTGCTGCATTTGGACCACCGTGCCCCGCTAGTGCGGTTGCCGGTACCTCAAAAGGAGGGCCTAGCTAAGACACTAGGAAGACGGGGAATACAACTAACATGGGTTCAGATAAGGGACAAGTCGCTGACTCTAGGACCATAAAACATCCTGGGCCAGCACTGCACTTGCCCTCAGACGCTTGCCCTTATGTTCTGATCTTAGCAGGTGTACCTTTGCTTAAGGAGGGACAAGGTGAGTCCTGGGTCCAGCTGAATAACAAGTGCATCGATTGGTTAGTTAGGCATAAAGGGTTAGGGCCAAATATCACAATTGAAATTCTGTCAGTCCGCCGTGTGAGCTGGGTTGGTCCCCTATTTAAGAACATTAATGCAGATTGCATTGTATTTAACTTTAGGCACCCCTCAACATCAAGATTTATACTCAATAGCAACAACATCTATCCTAGTCCTCCAACTGTTGTAACTTCACTACCGCTGGGCTATTTTTACAGGCCCCCACAGAGATTACCTGGCCCTGGTCCACCACCCTACCCACTGTTTAATAGATACAGCATACTATCTGAGCTAGAGACCCAGGACTGACCACCAGCTATCCCTCCAGATATTGCATGCAGTGATTACCTGAATGCAACTGGATCCGTTGAAGGACTGTTCCTTGAAGGACTGTTCCCCTATAGAGGTGTTGATTGGTAATATCGAGGTTGTATCGCCATCTGACCCGAAAATAACCACTTATGCCATTGCCACCCTTATATTGTCTGACAAACTAACAATTTTGAGTTGGAACATTGCTGGCTTAAATACAAAAATGAAATCTAGGGACTGGTTAGATTGGGTTACTAACTATGATATTTTAATGTTTCAAGAAACTTGGTGCACTACTTCCCTGCTCCTTGAGGGTTATAGCTGCCATAACCAAACTGCAGCCGTTCCGGCCATGGGCCGACCGAGTGGGGACCTATCTATTTGGGTTAAGATCACATCAGAAGCTAAAATTGAACCCCTGAAGACCAATGACATGAATTTCCAGGCCCTAATTTATACTAATAGGATAAAGTTATGTTTAATGAATTTTTATAATAATGACTTCACAACCCATCCAAATACAATTTTTATAAGATTGTTTGATTTTATTGATGGAATTGTGGATGGGCAAAAGTATGGAAAACTTGATGGCATTTGTGTTGGAGATGATTTTAATGCTGACATTTATTCTCGAACCCCTCCCTGCAAAAGAGGGGAAGAACTGTTGAGTCATCTAGCCACACAAGACTTAGTCAATGTCTTAGAGAAGGTAAATACTACTGTGAACATAGGACCTGTGGCCACCTATATTGGGCGTGGGAGTTCAACCACAATAGATTATGTCTTTATATCTTCCCTGCTCGGGGACTGTCTATTGGAGGCTGAGGTTGTCAACACCATATATAGTGATCATAACCCTATTCTGTCCACTTTTAAATCTTTCAAAAAACTGTGTAAACGTAAAGAACCTTGGGGCAAAAAATCTGGTGGCGTGTGTGTAAACGATCGGCTTGACTCACTAAGCCGTGTAAACTTGCACTTTACACTTGGGACTCTCCTCGCTCTGCTTAGGACCTCTCAGCTCATCCCCACCCTCATATTCCCAATCTTACCGGGTCTGTCCCAGCCGACTCAGGCGCTGAGGACATTTCTCCACCCCCGGGCGAGATCGAAACCGCGGTGGCCATCTTAGGTCGGGAAAGTGTCAGACGCTTCCCAGTGGACAACATATAAGAGGAAGGACATGCCTCCACGCAGCGGACGCGAGCAGCGGTTGCGCCAGGTCCTCGCCGGAGTCATGCCAGAGTCCTGCCCGTCTGCGCCCGTCCGCACCAGGCAGGCACCAGGGCTCAGGCACACTACCCCCCATAATAGAGGTCCAGGTATTTCCAGAGAATCCATACTCTTTCTTAATATTCACTCTACACATTGTCATAATGTTCTGAACCCTGACACATGGTTAGGCCCAGTTGGTGTCAACACTGTAAAGCTCTCTCAATACCATAGAGCCACCCAATATTCCCACAGGGACTGGGTATATTCAATAACAAAGTGCAAATTTCCCTAAAGAAATTATTTTTACTATCTTGTAGTTTTGGTTTAATTTGGTTTAAATTCGGATACCTTCTCCTACTTGTTTAGTGATGTTCACGATTGTGACGTAATTTTCAAAACTACAAGATAGTAAAAATAATTCCTTTAGGGATATCCGCACTTTGTTATTTAACACTGTAAAGCTACATTTGCCCCAGAGCCAACAGCCAATGAAAAATCGCGCCCTATTGTCTTGCAAGGGGGGGCTTATAAACGCTAGGTCTCTGTGCAAAAATGCTCTACATATCCATGACCTGATCATGGAGGGGGCTTTAGATTCAATCAATCAATCAATCAATCACGTCATTTGTATAGCGCATTACTCACCCGGGAGGGTCTCAAGGCGGTGGGGGAGGGGAAAGTTACTGCTCGAACAGCCAGGTCTTGAGCTGCTTCCTGAAGGCGAGATGGTCTTGGGTTCGCCGAAGGTGGGTGGGGAGGGAGTTCCACGTCTTGGCTGCCAGGTAGGAGAAGGATCTTCCTCCGCCGGTGGCTCTGCGGATGCGTGGTACGGTGGCGAGTGCGTGGCCGGTCGATCGTAGCTGGCGGGTGGGCATGTAGAAGGTCATGCGGTCGTTGAGATTGGCTCCTTATCACAGAAACCTGGCTAAAGGCCTGGTGATACCCGGATATAGCAGTAGCCCTCCCGCAAGGCTTCTTAATTCAACATCTGGATAGGCAGAAGAAACGGAGAGGAGGGCTAACCATCATCTACCGTGACACCATGAAATGTACCATGTATGAGCTACCAGACATCAAGGGTGCAGAGGCCATGGCCTTCTGTTTAAATATCCACGATTCCTTTACATTCTCCGGTGCCCTGGTGTACCGTCCCCCTGGCCACCCCAACGATTTCCTGGAAAGCATTGGTGACGTTCTGAGTGAGCTCACGCTCAGATTTGCTCACTTCACGCTGCTTGGAGATCTCAATCTCCATCTAGACTCCCCGGAAGGACCTGGGGTAGCCTGTTTCATGGACATAATTAGCGTCCTCGGCCTTAAACTGATGACGCAGGAACCAACGCACACTGCAGGCCACCTACTAGACTCGGATTGGTGTCAGTACAACGCGATGTTTTACAACGCGTTCCGTTACAACGCGATTTTTACATCGCAAATACCATTACAATGCATGCCATTACAACGCATGGCATTACATAGCAGATGGTATTACAACGCATACCATTACATCGTAAGTATTGGTAAGTATATCTTTTTTTTAAAAAATGTAATAAAGTTAATTAAATTAATTTAAAATAATAAAAATAATATAACATTTTTAAAACAGTAATTAATTTAATTATAGTAATTTAAAATAATATAATTAATGATATATAAAAAATTTATAAATAGAAAATAATATAATGTAATTAATTACAATAAATATAATTATAATTTAATTAAGTTATAAATAATACATAATATAATTATAATTAATAAAATTAAAAGAATTTAATTAATTAAACATTTTTAAATAATATAATTTAATTATAATCGTTTATTAATACAATTAAATTAATAATATATTAATTTAATATATTTAAAATAATATAATTAATGATATATAAAAAATTTATAAATAGAAAATAATATAATGCAATTAATTACAATAAATATAATTATAATTTAATTAAGTTATAAATAATACATAATATAATTATATTTAATAAAATTAAAAGAATTTAATTAATTAAACTTTTTTAAATAATATAATTTAATTGTAATCGTAAATTAATACAATTAAATTAATATTTGTAAATATTGTTATTAATTTAATTAAATTAAATTAAATTAATTTAATTAATTTAATTTATATAAAGTCGTAATACCCCTGTACCCCAAAACCCAAACCCTGCCCTAAAACCTAAAAACACCCCTGTACCCCAAAACCCAAACCCTGCCCTAAAACCTAAAAACACCCCTGTACCCCAAAACCCAAACCCTGCCCTAAAACCTAAAAACACCCCTGTACCCCAAAACCCAAACCCTGCCCTAAAACCTAAAAACACCCCTGTACCCCAAAACCCAAACCCTACCCTAAAACCTAAAAACACCCCTGTACCCCAAAACCCAAACCCTACCCTAAAACCTAAAAACACCCCTGTACCCCAAAACCCAAACCCTGCCCTAAAACCTAAAAACACCCCTGTACCCCAAAACCCAAACCCTGCCCTAAAACCTAAAAACACCCCTGTACCCCAAAACCCAAACACTGCCCATAAACCTAAAAACACCCCTGTACCCCAAAACCCAAACCCTGCCCTAAAACCTAAAAACACCCCTGTACCCCAAAACCCAAACCCTGCCCTAAAACCTAAAAACACCCCTGTACCCCAAAACCCAAACCCTACCCTAAAACCTAAAAACACCCCTGTACCCCAAAACCCAAACCCTACCCTAAAACCTAAAAACACCCCTGTACCCCAAAACCCAAACCCTGCCCTAAAACCTAAAAACACCCCTGTACCCCAAAACCCAAACACTGCCCTAAAACCTAAAAATACCCGAACACCCCAAAACATATACATCAGTACCCCAAAACATATACTCCTATACTCATACTTATTTTAAAAAATACTTAAATTAATATATTTAATTTATAATATTTAAAAACGAAATAAATATTTTTTTATAATTAATAATAATTAAATCAATAATAACATTAAATAAAATAAAAATAAAAATTAAATACTTACCAATACGTACGATGTAATGGTATGCGTTGTAATACCATCTGCTATGTAATGCCATGCGTTGTAATGGCATGCATTGTAATGGTATTTGCGATGTAATAGCTGCGTTGTAACAGCATTATGTTGTAAAAGATGCGTTGTAGCGGTAACACACCACTAGACTGTATTTGCTCCAACTCAGACGCACTAACGATCAAACCCCCTAGCATTTAAACCTGGTCAGATCATAAATTTGTCCCATTTGACCTGTCACTGGGAAACATTGCCCCAAGGAAAACCACCTGGAAAACAACCAGGAGCCTTAAACCAGACTGGAAAAAGCTACTTACTCAGCCAGATCTATTAGGGAAAACAATGGAGAGCAAACCCACACTAACTGGCCATACCTCAACAGACAATCAGCTGTTCTGTGAATGGATCATGTCACTTAGCAAGCCATCAGATCCAACGAGCCTAAAAAATACTTCACGCGGCTTGAAAAATAAAAAGAGTGCACCATGGTTCTCACAAGCGTTAAAAGTGGAACCAGGCGAAGTTAGAACGCTGGAACGAAGGTGGCGTAGAAACTATGAGGCTAACGACTGTAACATCTATAAAGCAGCCCGGAGGCAGTACTATGCTTCAGTTAAGCGGGCAAAAAAGCCCATTACCTAGAGAAGATTTCCTCCTCTGATAATGGACAGAAAGAAATCTTTAAGATCGTAAATAGTTTCACCAACCCTACAGCCCTTTCACAGGAAATTCCACCATCCTTGCCCCTCTGTAACTCCATTGCCAACTTCTTTGAAAAGAAAAACACAGACATTGTCAAGGATTTTCCTAAACCTACACTGACCGCCTTAGAAACTGAAAAGAAAGGAAAACACCAGTTTGGCCTGCTTTAACACATTTGACCACATCTCCTTAGAGGAGTCTCATCAGGCCATCCTATCGAGTAAATCCAGATCTCCTTTCGATCCCTGTCCCCCTCTGTTTCTACAAGCCTTGGTTAACGAGGTAAACCCCACCATTAGCAGCATTATTAACTCCAAACTCTCCTCGGCTGAGATCCCTAGTGAATGGAAACTAGCAGCCGTCAAGCCTCTCCAAAAGAACCCCCTGCCTGATCCCACTATCCTCTCCAACCTTCGTCCCATCTCGCTGCTCCCTCTGTTGTTTAAACTCACTGAGGCATTTGTCAATAGACAACTCACAAAATTTGGGAAGAAAATAACATCCTCCATGCCAACCAATCAGGGTTCAGGGCCAAACATTCAACCGAATCTGCCCTTCTATTCACGGCAGAGACCCTGCGAAAGGCCATGGACCAAGGTAAGAAGCCGTCCTGATCTTACTTGATCTGTCGGTGGCCTTCGACACGGTCTCCCACACCATCCTGATTGACCGTCTATTTCACTCAGGGATAAGAGAGGTAGTGTTGACATGGTTCAAAAATTTTCTTGGCCAGAGACGCCAAATCACCGTATTGGGGGAATTCAGATCTGAGGGAAAATGTATCAGTGCAGGGGTCCCTTAGGGCTCCAGTCTGAGCCCTGTACTTTTCAATCTCTACATGGTCCCACTGATTAAGCTCATCTCTTCCTACCAGATCAGCACAATATCATACGCGGATGATACACCGCTCATCCTGGTGCTGGACAGAGAGCTGCCTGGAGCTGAAGAAAACCTCAAAAACTGCCTCACTGCTACTTTCGAGTGGATGAAGTGCAAACACCTCAAGTGAAATTCTCGGAAAAACAAATTCCTGCCTTTCGGTCCCCAGAATCTGTTCTCGCCCAAACAGTGGTGGCCTGAAGACGCCGAAGCCCCCCCTAACACCATCTCCTCTACCCGCAACCTAGGCATTAAGTTCTATGACGCTCTGTCATTTAAGCAACAAGCAGTGGCTGTGGCTGGTACCTGTTTTCACGTCATCAGAACCCTCAAAAAGTTTTTGGACCTCCTACCTCTCCCAGCAAGAAAAATGGTAGCGGTTGCACTCATAACATCCAGACTGGACTACTGCAACAGCCTGTACGCAGGAACAAATAAATCCGTGCTCCACAGACTGCAGATGGTCCAGCATGCAACTGCCCGCCTGGTTCTTGGCTGGCCTAGGAAGTCATCTGCTTCGGCTGCACTCAACGCCCTCCATTGGTTACCAATACATAAGCGCATTTAATTCAAAATCCTGGTTATCACTTTTAGAGCCTTTCATTTACAGGGGCCCAGGTATTTGTCGAATGGCTTCAGACGCTATCTGCCTACCAGTAGCCTAAGGTCCTCCAATCAAAACCTACTAGTGACACCTAAATTCAGGCTCACCAACAAGGGTGGGAAATCCATGGCTGTCATCGGTTCCAGGGCATGGAACAAACTGCCTCTACAGCTTCGGCAAATTGCAACAGAAAGGCCCTTCAGTAAAGCCCTGAAGACCTGGGTTTTTTCCCTTACAGACACCGCCTATAAAACCCTAGTATAAAGTGTACAGGATTCCCCCGAACGATATCAGTTAGCCAACTTGTTCCACCTAGGTTGGCATCAAGCGCCAAGATGCTCCTTGGAGTGATAACTGTGCTATATAAATGTATCTTCCATTCCATTCCATTCCATTGGACTTTCCTATAAGGCCAAAGTATATGTAGATCTGTGTAGCTTGATAACATCAGCTTAAACCTTGCTGGCCAGACCTGTCAAATTCACTATTTGACAGGTAGGAACACCTGATTTAAAATATTAAATGTCATCCCTAAAAGCACCTTGCTTCCCACAAGGTAGGGTAAATATTACTTAAAAGAGGAACATGTGTGACAATTGAGGCCCAAATTGACATTGTCACTGCAGTTTGTGGACCCTAGGGTATTGGGAGGTTTGGGTGCACATGGGGGGGTACCTATGGTACCCTCCTGCAATGTCATGGACATGGTGGCAGGCACCTCGCGGTGCCTGTCACCTTGTGCATGACAATGCACACAGTCCATTCCCAGCATTGTGGCGGGCGGTGCTGTTTGCACAGCACGCCACAATGCTGTGAATGAAGGATGCAACGGTCACGGTGGTGGTGGCATCCTACTCGCAGGTGCGGGACCTCCGCACCACTGGCGGCCGGTCGCAGCACCGCTAGGGTGGCATCCTAATGGACCCCTAAGTCTTTCCAAAGTTGAATGCTCAGCATTGCTTGATGCAGTATCTGAATTTTGCTGTCAGAATATCATCTAACATTAATATCATGACCTCAATAGAAAATCTACACCCAAAGGGGTGCTACTTTTAAAAATAAAAATTTGGACATAATATTTATGTCAGATGATATTCGGACATACAGACATAACTTTTGTTCTATTATGGAAGTGATTTTGTTTTCTAGCATACATTTAAACTTAGCAGCCTCTTAACTGCTTCATACCACAGAGTCTGACATGTAGCTGCACCTCTAGGAATAAAGAACAGTAGATGACAGTAAATATTTCCATTTCTAGTGCACATGGCCCTTTCACATGCTTTTTAAATACATGGCACAGAAAAGTAAATGCTTGTCAGAGCAATGCTAGCCCCTTAATGAGTGCCACCGTGAGGAATCGGCTGCATGTAAAAGAGAGGAGAAGGTATTTTAAAAGGTCCTTTAATTTAGGACAGTTAATTCTTCTCCAGCAGCTGAATGGGAAGCACCATGCAAGCAGCAGCAAAGAAAGAGGTATTCACAGAGCAGGACACTAAGATATAAACATCGAATCCGATCAACACTCAATGGCTGCACGTTAGGTGTAGGGTTGCTGTCTAGCCACTTACGCCTCCTGGTTTCCTCAGACAGCTGTTGTTCTCAACCAGACCCATCCCAGGCTCACTAGATCACCTAGGGTCTTCTTCTTTACAGGACCCTGAGCACAAACTGTAACTGCGAGGAGCACATACCAAACTCTGTGCCTCTTTAAAGTTCTTGCAGTTTTACTGATGCTTTTGATCAAATATATAACTTGATTATAAGCAAGCTGGCTCACCTTCACAGTGAAATTGATTGTAGAACCTCCCGCCCTCCCACAGCTTTAAAATTACATTTAAATTCTATTTAGTTTTCTCCTAATTTCTACTTTGGTCCTTGATGGAAACATTCTAGGCTACCTTTAAGTTCGTTTTTAAATTAGAAGCAGTAAAAGTAAACCTCTGTCCACATAGTTGGGTTGAGTAGGGAGCTTTGACTTTTTGCAAGGACAGCAGTGGTGGCTGATTGAGACAAAGACTGGTGAGGAGAGTGGTGGCGATGTGGGGTAGAGAGGGGGCCAGTGGGAAGCAGGTGAGAGATACTGAGAGATAAAACTAGAGGTACCGTGTGCCGCCTTGCACTCCTCTCTCTCTGGTCCCCAGCAGTCTCTGGGACACCATCGGACTCCCCACCCGATCCCTGCACTGATCTCAAGCATGATTGGCTGAGCTGGCTGAAAATATGCTTGCTCAGGGATTGGGAGTCTGTGCTGTTTCTCCAACCTTTTTTTGGTTTTTAATATCGTATATTAATATAGTTTTGTATAATATTGTGTTTCATTTTAAAATCTGTCTGTTTGCTACTACAATAAGGCCTTTTGGCATTAGTAGCATCCTCCCAAGGCCAGGCACTCACCAATTACCATGTCACACACAGAGAGTTATTATGCACGTCTTTATTCTTCAGCATGCAAGCAAGAACTCTCTGTTGTAAACCTGCATTCATTTCATTACCTTCCAACACTTATGTCACAGGTCTACAGAGTCCATCAAGAACCAAAATAGTCCTGTCATTCTTGATTTACATGACACTACAGCTTACCCTTTGTTAAATAAAAACTTCTACCTTTTTACAATAAATAAATAAATGAATAAATAAATCATTACAAATACATATGTATTTATAACTCTTCAATGAACCTTCCTGGCGCTTGAATCACATGCCGTCATTGGGTCATTAGAAACCGGGAGCTCACAGTCAAAGTGTTAGTGATCTGCATAGGTGAGGTGGAAACAAAAGCAGTCGCAGGATCATTAACTGGCTGTCTGGACCCAGCCTCTACGGTGACATTGATGTTTGGTGAGTAAAGAGCCACATGTCTGAAGTGAAAAGAATCTCTAGTGAGGGACTTCCCAAGAAATTGTGCAGTCACCATGTGTCCTTTGGGCAGTAAGACCTCGGCTTTGTTTTCTGGATTGCAAACTAGTACTTGATCTCTTCTTTTGAAAGTGATATCTTTCACATGACGTTGCTTGTCAGCATAAATTTTAATTTTTACGTTTGCAACCAAAATCTTCTGTACAAATGGCCTTCTCCATCTTTGATCTGAGGTTCGTACATTGAGGTCGTTAGGCAAATCTGACATGTTGAAAGGGTGCTGAGTGTAATGTATTTCGATGTTTCATGATGGAACCCATTTGGCTCCTATCTGACTCTTTAGATGCAATGAAAGCTTGTTTTAGAATGTTGTTTGCAGTTACCTGCAGGTAAAATAAAGCTCCATCCATGGCTTTAGGGCTGATTACAAGTTTGGTAATCTTACTGCCATACCACAATGTGCCCCAAGAAGACCACTGAGCCAGTGGTCTTCTACCTGTCATATTACAATGCATGCAGCCTGAACTACTGACTGCCATTGACAGAATGTGTCCTGCCTGGCCCACGGTGGACTACAAAGTTGGGTTGCAGCTTCCCGCCAAGTCAATTAAGACAACACAGATGTAATGACAGTCCCCTTTCGGCGGTAGGCTGTTACAGTACGCTCTCAGCAAAACACCAGAACAGTGCCCATCAGATGGATACAAAAACAACACAGCTGATATCCATTGGCCAAGTGGACACACCTGCAAATCACACTATAAAACACACTCCATCCCAGACCATGTTCCTTTGCCTCTCCACTACAGCACAGCAAGACAGAAACCACATTTTTATTGTTGAGATAAGGAAGCCCTTGTTTCCCCTATCCCATTTAACACTCTGAGCACACTTTTCTGCATTTTTTTCTGAATATTCTTTAGTGTTTTTGCCATTGTGAACTTAATTTATTGTCATGTCACGTCAAAAAAATCCACGTTTTTCAGAGGCTGAGTTATCAGCTATGGTGGATGAAATCATAGGAGCAGAGCCACAATTGTTTGAAACCCAGGTCCAAGATACTCCTCTCAGTAGTAAAAGGTAAAAGTGGGATAGGATAGTCAACAGAGTGAATGTCGTAGGTGCCACCCAGCGGACAAAGGAGGAAATTGGGAAGAGGTGGAATGACTAAGGGGAAAGGTGTGTTCACTGGCCTCCAAGCAACAACTGAAGACCCAGAGAACTGGTGGTGCTCTTCCCAGTGCCCTATTACAACTCTTTAACTGAAAGGAAAAGGTCTTTGTCATCCTGTATTTTGAGGGCTTGACAGGAATAGCTGGGGGATTGGAGTCTGGTAAGTTACATTGTTATTGTTATTGTTATATGTACTTCTAAAGCGCAACATTCATCCAACCAGGATATCACGGCGCTGAAATTGAGCAGTAAACCATGGGCAATTACCAGAAACCACTGTTTATTCTAATATAGGAAATAATGCAGTTTTTAATTTTTTCTTAAAGGTGGGGTAACAGTCCGTAAGTCTGAGGTCGATGGGCAGATCATTCCAACATTTGGCAGCAATGTGCGAAAAGGCGCGTCCAACCATCCTGGATAGTTTGATTCGTGTGGTGACTGCTTTGGCTGAGGCTTGTGAACGTAAGTTCCGAGCTGGAGCATAGAGCTTAATTCTATTCCGCAGAATGTAAGGACCAGTATTATGTAAAGTTTTGTGAGCAATGCATAACATTTTGAAAGATGCTCTTTGTCTCATAGGCAGCCAGTGTAACGCTCTCAAGCAGTTGGTAGCCGAATCATACTTTCTTTTATTGCAGACAGCTTTAGCTGCCACATTCTGGACCAATTGTAGTTCTGAAAATAAGTAATCCGCCATACCAACAAATAGCGAATTACCATAGTCCAGCCTACTAACTAGTAGAGACTGGGCTAGGATCTGTCTGCATTCCAGTGGAATCCAGGGAAAGACACGTTTCAACATTTTTAGTATGGCAAATCCTTTGCCACATATTGTGCTAACATGATGTTTCATTGATAGAGTAGTGTCCATCTGGATTCCTAAGTTTCTAGCGGACGAGGTTGGATTTGGTGGAGTGCCTAAGGTATTTGGCCACCAAGAATTGTCCCAAAGCTGTTTAGCTCCACCGAAAAGGAGGATTTCTGACTTGTCAGCATTTAGTTTCAAGTAGTGACCATGCATCCAGTTGATAGCTCTGACAAGCAGTTATGCAGTCTATTTTTGGCGTCTTTTACAACATTTAGGGTTACCATCAGCTGAGTATCATCAGCGTAAGAGCAGATATTGATACCCCATTTTTTGCCTATAGACGCCAATGAGGAAACATAGACATTGAACAATGTTGGGCTCAATGTTGCTCCTTGAGGCACCCCATATTTGATCTTCCGAGGAGTAGAGGTAAAGTTTCCTAAACAGATGGACTGGGATCTATTCGATAGAAAAGACTCCAGCCAATTCAGGGCTTTACCTTGTATTCCTTTAGCAGCTAGCATATGTATTAGCAGTTTTTGAGAAATGGTATCAAACGCCGCTGATAAATCAAGTAGTATCAGGGCGACCGTTTTGCCTTTATCAACCTGCATTCGAATATCGTCCATCACAGCCAAGAGCGTTGTCTCAGTACTGTTATTTGATCTAAAACCAGTTTGGAAGACGTCCAGCAGGTTATTGATTTCCAGAAAACTTGACAACTGTTTAGTTACCAATGTTTCTAAAACCTTAGATAGGTATGGTAGCTGTGAAATGGGACGGTAATTGGCTGGATCGTTTATATCCGCGCCAGCTTTTTTCAGTAATGGAATTACAGCTGAATTTTTCCATACTTCTGGGAATACAGCTTGCTCCAGGGACAGATTAAGAACTTTTGTAACTGCTGGACAAATTATGGGTGTTAATTGGGAAAAAATATAGTGTGGACAAACATCCCATGGCGAACCTGATTTAATTTCTGACATGGCTTTGCTAACCTCGTCTTCAGAAAAAGGGCCGAAAGTAGAGCAGCTGGCCTGCAGAGTAGAATCAACATGATACTCTACATGGGCCTGGCTGTTATTTGTAAAGGAAGCATATATTTTATCGATTTTTTCACTAAAAAAATCACTAATTTTTGAGCAATTTTCGTGTGAAGGAGTCAAGTTAGAGGTGAGACTAGGGGGATTGCAGAGTTCTTTTACTATTTTAAAAAGCTCCTTGGACGAGTTTTTATTCTCTAGTATATCTCAATAACTGTCACAGCACTTCAAGAACTGTATGCTCCCATCTCAGATTTTGCTATTGTGTTGTCTATCTACTTCTTAACTTGCACTATTCAAAGTATCAGAGGTGTTTGATTGTCTGTGTCAATGTGTATTGTTGAATATAAGATCAAATGTATCAATCTCCATTACATGCCACATGTTGGAATGGTGATTGTAAGTGTATTACTAATAAATCATCATTCCAGATCTCAGCATATGTGTTAACATGTAAATTTATTATACAGTCCAAATGTATTTTGACCACAAGTAAGTTACTGTAACCATTTTGCAAGTGTTAGGAAGAAGAGAACAGGTCCTGTTTCTGTAACAGAAAATAAGATGCCATAGTGATTTTGCCCATTCTCACTTGTCTGACATTTAACAACTGATGTTTATTTCTCATGAACAATCTACATACAATGCTCTAATCAGAGACATTTCTGCCTATGTATCTTTATGTTGTGCTGGCTTCTCAACTGAAACTATTGATGGCATGAGCGACACAATACCAAGTGTGTACCTCAAATATTATTAGGCAATATGCTAAGTCAGCTGATTAGAAGTGGCAGGTGACCCATTGACTCTGCACTGCTCACATGATATCTAATTATAAATATACAACCAAGTTGTGTGTTCACCAGTATGGAACACAACTAGGCCTTGGAATGGTCATAAACATATGTTACTTCTCCACTTTGTTGGCTTAAATGTTTGGGAGATGTCATGTTTATTCCTAAATCCAAAATGCAACATATCAGCTCATCTAATTAGCTGCTCAATTCTAGTAAATGTATTGAATGTGTCAAAATATCTTGTTAACAAGTTCAATATCATGGAAATATATCACAATAGTACTCTCTACCTATTTTGTTTTCCCAGGCCTCTACTTACCGTGACACAAAACATTTGGAGGTAGATATCAAACTTCTACCAATAACAATGTTCCTTACTTCTGGCACAGCACCTAGGCAGACTTTGGCAACCTAACAGACTCCCACTCAACCCCTGCATGAAGCCCTCAGTGAACGTGGACATGTGAATGTGGATGACGGTCCTAGCACATCTGGTCAGCCTGGGCAGACGTTAACAGTGAATCTCACTATGTCCACACCAAGACCTCCCACCCCAGCTACAACACCGCGGGCAACCCCAGTCCCCACAATATATGTACCTAGCACCATTTTGTGGTGCCCAGTCCTGGATTCTGGGGTGGCCATCACCAGCCCAGTAACAGAGGAGTGCACCCTGGGCCAAGGTCACATGCTGTGGGGGTAGGGTTTGTGGAAGGGGCTCCGTGGAAACACTGAGCAAGACCACTGGGGCCACTCACACCCATGCCACCATCGACCAAGTCTTGGGAGCCTATCAGGACTCCCAAGACGTGATGGGCCAGGTATTGATGGAAATCTGAGAGATATAGCAGCTTTAGAGGCACATACACCAGGAGCTAGTCACCCACAACACCAACACAGGCCTGCTCATTGAGGTGCTGCAGGATGTCAACACAACCCTGTGCAGGGCTTTTCCACTACCATCTACCTCTTCTGGTGGTCCAACTATATATGGGCCATCTACATCTGCAGCAGCCACAGGAAGAGAGTCACTGGCAGAGAAAGAAGTGCTGGTGGACTCCCGTCTCTGCAGCAGCGGAACCCACCTGCAGTCTCAAGTGGGGATGTTGATGTAAAAATCCATCAGGTGTGGATGGCAAGACACCCACCATCACCAGCAACACACCTCAACTATTAATTTCCTCCAGTGTGTATAACATATTCACTCTGTGGACTATACCTGAATACTTCTCCCTTTCTGATGGGTGTAGTATTTTGAAATTTGGCATCTACTACTATGGTTTTATTCACCATGACTGACTACTTTGCTTTTTTATGTTTGTTTTTCACAATGTATCTCTTCATCTTTAACACTTTAAAAATTACACAAGTCACAATCTCATTGTCTGCTGAAGTAACCCTCATAATGTATATATGAACTCCCATGTGAACTTTACAATGCCAAAACATGCTACTTGCGTATGCATGTATATGTTGCTGGTAAATAATGTGCAGCTCAGGATCACAACCATGTCACACCAACATGTACTTACAAGTGGCTTGTCTTATAACATCTTCATTTAATTGTCCCAATCATAGGCTGGCATGATGTCAGAAACATAGCAATTCAAACATGACTCAAATATTCTGTGTCAGTGATCATATTTTCGGGTGCAGAACTTACCAACATGGAAGGAGGGGATACATCAGGCAATTTCTTATAGAATGATAAAAATAAAATTGGTCTATGTCATCAGTTGGAGCCATATCATCTACCTCACAAAAAGAATCCCACATCATTTAAACCAATAAACAGACACTTGGCAGCACAACAGTTCCTGATCGCAGGGTCATTCAAATCCAGTGTTACTGCATCTGGTGGAATGTCACAAACAATTGTCAGTGATGTGCCATAAGCAATTTGGCCTACAAAGACGAGACATATCAACAGCTATGTACAGTTTATACACAATGAGGAATTAACCAATGGGAAGGAGGACTAGCATGATTTGGACCCACAACAAGATTTTGTAGGAACACATGATGGTACATATATTGCATAAGGACCACAATACGAAAAATAATAAGTCCAATGGATTCCTTTTAACCTCCATCGTATCACTGTGCAAGCTGTCTTGGCATCGCACCCCATCTCCGGAACGTCATAAACAACTCCTTCACGTCAGCCACCTTCCCTGAGAGCCTGAAGCACGCAGAAATCAACGCCCTTCTGAAGAAACCCACAGCGGACCCCAAAGACCTCAAGAACTTCCACCCCATCTCTCTTCTTCCCTTTCCATCTAAAGTCATCGAGAATGTAAATGTTTTGTACTTGTATAGCGCACAGTTACCCAGACCAGGTCTCCCGGCGCTTGTACTCATACCGCTAAGGAACCCTTCCTGGCTTTTCCCTGTGAAATGTCCACTCCTGGGCATCCCCAAGGTGAAGCCAGGCATCCCAGTGCTGTTGGAGCCGTTGTGGAGATTAAGCAAGCTATTGCCCAGAGTTGCAGCGTGGGACCCATGATAAGAATAGGCACCAAGCCGAGAAATCAGGTCTGAGGAATTTAGAGCTCAAGACCCCGCCAAGACCGGCCGAGGCGGGAATTGAACCCTGGTCCCGGGACAGACCTCTGCATCAGGGTCTGCCGCTCTAATGATTGAGCCACACTTCTCCACGAGAAGCCTGTCAATAACCAGCTGACCACTTTCCTTGAGGCAAACAACTCGCTCGACCCATCCCAGTCCGGATTTCGAGCCAACCACAGCACCGAGACCGCCCTCATCGCAGCCACCGATGACATCAGGACCTGATGGACAACGGAGAAACAACCGCTCTCATCCTCCTAGAGCTCTCGGCAGCCTTTGATACCGTTTGCCATCGCACCCTGATAACCCGCCTTTTCCACGCCGGGATCCAAGGAACGGCTCTGGACTGGATCACCTCGTTCCTCTCCGACAGAACCCAGGGAGTCCGCCTCCCACCCTTCCGCTCAGCGGCCACCGAGATCTTCTGCGGCGTACCCCAAGGATCCTCGCTCAGCCCAACCCTCTTCAATAACTACATGAGCCCCCTCGCCACCATCGCACGCAAACACATCAGCATCATCTCCTACGCCGACGACACTCAACTGATACTCTCCCTCACCAAAGACCCAGCCACAGCCAAAACCAACCTCCAGGAAGGAATGAAAGACGTCGCAGAATGGATGAAGCTCAGTCGCCTGAAGTTGAACTCAGACAAGACGGAGGTCCTCATCCTCTGACAATTACTATCTGCCTGGGACGACTCCTGGTGGCCTATGGCACTGGGCTCCGCACCTACACCCACGGACCACGCACGAAACCTAGGATTAATCCTGGACTCCTCCCTCACGATGACCAAACAAGTCAACACCGTCTCATCTTCTTGCTTCAACACCCTGCACATGCCCCGAAAAATCTTCCAGTGGATCCCCGCCGAAACCAGAAAAACCGTCACCCAGGCCCTCGTCACCAGCCGACTGGACTACGGAAATGCCCTATACGCGGGAACCACAGCCAAACTTCACAAACGACTTCAGCGCATACAGAACGCCTCGGCACAACTCATCCTCGACATCCCCCGCCACAGCCACATATCCGCCAACCTGAAAAACCTACACTGGCTCCCTGTCAGCAAGAGGAACATGTTCAGGCTCCTCACCCACGCACATAAAGCGCTCCACGACAAGGGCACCAAATACCTCAACAGCCCACGCTCGTTCTACACCCCCACCCGCCAGCTGCGCTCCGCTCCGCCAGCCTCACCCTCGCCACCGTCCCACGGGTCCGCAGAATGACCACCGGAGGAAGATCATTCTCCTACGTGGCAGCCAAAACATGGAACTCCCTCCCGGCACACCTACGACTGACCCAGGACCATCTCACCTTCAGGAGACACCTCAAGACCTGGCTATTCGAGCAGTTGCGACACCCCCCCTCCCTCCAGTGCCGTGAGACCCTCACGGGTGAGTAGCGCGCTCCATAAATGTACTATTTGATTGATTCATTGATTGGTTTGTACACCCAAAGTCTGTCACAGACATTCCCAGGAACAATGCATGTCTACTTCGTACGACCAAAAAGCTTCATATACCTGCTAATGTCACAACTCTGAAATTTCCAAAAAAAGATGCCACGGTGAAGGTACCTAAAACAGACCGAAAAAAAGATATTAGCTATGAAACCATGTATCTGACACAATTCACAATGTCAACTTCTGGGGGAACCTGGGGGCATATTATCAAGAAACCGCAATAACATTATTGCCGCTTTAGCGGCAGAAAACTGCTGCTAAAGTGGCGATAATGGGCCTGATAATACGCCCTTGTGATTGCCCATCGAAGCCCATGTTCTGGTGTGAACATGGGCTTCTATGGGAATTCACAAGGGCGTATTATCAAGCAGATTATCGCCACTTTAGCTGCAGTTTTCTGCCGCTAAAGCAGCGATAATGTTACCCCACTAACAAAATGAGCATGTATCAAAAGCTTCCTCCGCAGACACCTTTCACAACAATTTGCCAAAGCTTTAGCTTTCTATTATTTTTTCTAGATACTCCTCACATCATCACAATAAAAGTTGTTTTATTAGTCAAAGTTGTGACATCTCACAAAATACTTACACTCATGAGAAGAAGTTGCGGATGAGATCTTGACACAAGTCAGCTTCTTCCTCTTCACCACTATCATGAGTTGGCATTTTAGGATCCTCAAGCACAACACTAAGGTAAATTAAGGGCCTCAGGAAAAAAGTTTAAAGACCAGCATAGACAAAATCCCCAACCAATTTTATATCAAACAACTAAGTCCATGGGTCTATCAGACTCTCCAAAAGGAGATCAAAAGCACAGACGGTACAAGTAAATCTCTCCTACTAAAACATGGAGGGAGTCCTATTTAAGAGGATGGAATCCCATCACCCACAGAAGTTGCATGCTTCATCATCTGGGATCTCCTCTTGGTTACAAATCCTAGTGCAACCAAGGGCTACACCCCCCTCACTGTGAGGGAGGAGCTCAGGGATGTTTTGGCAGATCAGAATGTTGGATCTCCTAAAATCTGTATAGATGTAGAGCAATTGCAGTGCAAAGAATAATGTGAAAAAGTGAAGTTAAAATTGCCTACCAGGAGAAAAAAGAAATTTTAATAATTAACTCCTGGTGTCAATGTTAAAATACAACAGTGCAAGCGCGGTCTGAAAAAATTATCAAGCGCGCAGGTCCAAAGAGAGGGTCTACATGTTCGGCCATGACGATCAATCTTTGATTGCGTCCTTCTTCAGGGCATAGATGACAATTGCTACTGCAAAATACTATGTGAAAAAATAATAGTGAAATTGGAACAATACAACATACAAACACCTGCGAAATATTTTTTGAAAAAATCTACAGGATTTGTTCTCATTACCCGTAATTTCACACGTGGATACCTCACCTCACCTGGCAACAGCTCAGGACGTGAGGTCTCGCTCTCTTCGTCGGTACCCCGGACCTTTCTTCTGACTGCTAACGGACCCTCTGTTTAGACCTGGGCACTCAATAATTTTGTCAGACAGCGCTTGCACTGTTGTTTTCAGAAAATGCAACACTACCATAAGTCTAAACAATAGGTGGGATACATGTGGGATTAGTGTTTTGAGGAAATAGAACGGGCTCCAGATGGTGATATTAATTCTGTATTGTTTGCCAATTCAAACAAAATTCTTGATGACATCCTTTTCTTCCATGGTCTGAAGGTTTGGAAATGGGCGGTGCATTCGTGGCTGTCATCTCCTCTCTCTATCAGGGTACCTATGTGTGGAGTGAAAACTATTTTGAACATTGGTCACAGTGTCCAGAGTAACATATATGAAGAGTAAGCCAAAAGTCATGTGACAAAACATAACTGCTTCAGATAGCAGTACACTTAATTCACATAATAATTATCTTCTGCCCAACATCCACCTATAACTTCCATTGTGGTATTCATATGTGTCTGTAACAGAAATGTGCACATTATACATACAAAAATATATCATGAGCATTCTAATACCGACAGTGTACAGTGTACCACAGTAATATAGCATTTATCCACAGTAATGCACTACACTGATGGTTCTGCCAAGGAAATGACAGAGCAATGGAGTAACACATATATAAACATGTTGCAATACCTTTGTAGTGGTGGTGACTCACTTAACCATCACCAATACTATACTTCCAACTGCTAAAAAGGTAGAAGCCTTATTTCACATATTGGACATGGAGAACCTGCCTCCGCTGTCAGAAGTCAACCGTGCGGTGGGTGGTTTCATCCAAAGCAGACACCGCGCAGTGGGAGGTTTCACCCACAGTGGACACAGCCATAGGCTAACATTGGTGATTGTGACGTAAACGCCCAACGGCTGTGTCCCAACCCATCTCCAAATATACGTGCCACTCCCACTTGTATGGTCTGATCACTACCTATTGGGCTTTAAGGTGCCTAAATCCCATGGGAAGCATCATTCTAGTACTTCTAGACCCTTTCACCAAATCACCCCATCGCCCTGAGTGAAGCGTTCATCCTCCACCCGCTATCCCTCAGATGCTCTCTACTTGGAAAACTGGCTCCAGCAATGCTCCCTGGTTCTCGCTCGTCCATCTACTCATTCCTCAAAAACCACTAGGACTTCGGCCCCTTGATTCAACTAAGCTCTCAGGAAGAGCAAAAGTAATTGCAAATGACTGGAGAGAACATGGCGGGAAATTTTCAATTCCTAGGACAAAGAAACCCATAGGCAGCTTCTAAAGGTTCCAAGAACACCTGGTCTTAAACTTGCTCAAAGAGGAAAATTATTAATTTCTCCTCATTTTTGCTGTTTCTATGTGTCCTGCATTCTGCAGCACTCATAGAAAGAGCAAATCACCATTAGTGATTGCTCATGTGCAGGAAGGTGTCCCTTCCTACATATAAACAATAATTAAATAATGACGAGTTGCAACTTCTATTTGTGCTGCATTCTGCAGTACACATAGAAGTTACAAATCACCATTAGGGACTGTTTATGTGCAGGAAGGGACACCATTCTGCAAATGAACAATCATTCCCTGCAATGCAGGCACCCTTGAACTATGGTGCAAGGGTGCCTGCATTGGCGCAAGGCAGCTAAATTTAGTGTCAGTGCAAGGGGGAAACGAAGGGGTGCACCCTATTATTGTAAATAAAGTGCAT
The DNA here is from genome assembly GCF_964263255.1 of Lissotriton vulgaris. Classification (NCBI taxonomy): domain Eukaryota; kingdom Metazoa; phylum Chordata; class Amphibia; order Caudata; family Salamandridae; genus Lissotriton; species Lissotriton vulgaris. Next base: position 420,889,461 of record NC_141695.1, on the reverse strand, counting down.
CCCTGCATTTTCAGAACGTATGACCCCGGCATTACCTATTGTTGCTACACCACCCTTTGCTATTCTGTTGTGAACATGCCCCAATATTTTATACAACTGTTTTATACAGATGTATGTAGCAATGGTCACAAAATACTGATCACAGTGGTGTAGAGTGGAAAAAAAGTGTGGAGTGGCATAGAGGAGCACTGTGTAGAGTGGTGTAGACTACAGTGGAGTGGCACAGAGTGAGGTGAAGTGGAGTAGAGTGATGTTAAGTAGAGTGGCATGCAGTAGAGTGACAAGGAGTAGACTGAAGTGGCATTGAATGGCATAGAGTGGTGTGGGGTAGAGTGAAGATGCGTAGAGTGGAGTGGCATACAATGGAGTGGAATAGAGTGGCATTGTGTGGAGTAGGGTGGAGAGGCCTAGAGTGGAGTGGTGTAGAGTGGCTTAAGGTGGTGTGGAGTGTAGTAGAGTGGTGTAATTGTCATCAAGGTTCACTTCATTTTAAGCAAATTGACTTACACAATAATAAATGTTGTTATAGGAAAGGAGAGGACTGAACAATCGTGGTTCAGTGAAATAGGATGCTCTGCCCAGCATGCTGCTGGGCAGAGAGTAGGTGTAGCCTCTGATGGCTAACGAAAATAAGGACAGCATGCTCTCCGACTTGCTACTTTAAGCTAGCTTATGACCTAATAAGACAGCATGAATAGGAGCAAAATTAGTAAACAGCACCATGATCTACGAAACTATCTGCCTTGGTAAGGATGTTATTGGTACATTGCATCGAACACCTGTTGCAAGGATAAATATTCTAAAGTGTACACAGGGTTGTGACATATGGGGTGTTATAATAATGTGAATTATGGAGTCAACCAGCTGCAGCCGGTGTAGGTAAGATCGGTGGGGCATGGGTGGAGGAGAAGTTGACAGACGATGACAAGGGAGAATAAAAAAAAAGAAAAGCACTTACCTTGCGCTCGCTGAATCGCCGAGTCAGTGATTCGGTGAGTGCAAGGTAAGTAGTTTCTCTTTTTAATTTTATTCTCCCTCCTTGTTGTCTCTTGACTCCCCCACTCCCCCACCTCCTTGCCCCACCGCTCTTACCTGCATCAGCCATGGCTGGAGTTAAGAACCTTGGTAGGCTGAAGTGAAAGCATGCTGTTCCGATGTTAAGAACATGCTATGTTGGTGTAAGGAATGTGACATTGCCAGTATGAAGGTCTTGCAGGAGAGCACTTCTTTTGTAGAGCAGGGCAAAAAATCAGATCTCCAAGAAAGGCCAATAGTAGCAGGGAACTCTTAAATAAGATTGAGTCCGCAAGCATTCAGCTTTACCATACATATAAAAATGCAGCAGTAGTTTTACTAGGGACGCAGAGAGTAGATCGGAGTTATGATCCAAATCAGTTAGAGCATGAGTTCTACTTTCTAGTGTATCAGATAACTTGCTTGGCTCTGATAACTAAACAGGCAGGAAACAGTTAATCAAATCTTTCTACATGTGATGAGCCTTACCTTGTTTTCAGATATGTCCAAGCTACATGCATGAGTATTTAATCTAGTCGGTGGTTCCTTTTTAATTATGGCCGAAAAAGAAGACTCAGGAAAACCCGTGCAGAGCGCTCCTGGTCGCTCTTACACCTTTGATACTGATGCCAGAGCCGTGAAGTAGAAAGGGAGGTGGCCTGAATATAGTGGAAGAGAGCCATCAGCAAAACATCTGGTCGGGGGCTTGCTAAGAGTACGGGACAACGAGAAATGGAGAGGAGCAAAAACACATCAAGTACTAGGAGAGCAAATCCCCAAGGAACAGGGCGCTGGGACCTGACCTACAGAAGGAACCCGTCAAACTCCACTTTTCAGGGCTGCAGGACAGAGAGCGGGGACACTGAAGAGAGCTGAGTTTACATGAAGATTCAAGACAAGCAGCTCCATGAAGCCCCAGCTCCAAGCCCGAGCTGTAGCCTCAGACAAGTCACGCATTGGGGTTTCTTGGGTTGGTGGTGGGCCCTGCAATGTTGTTGACGTCAGGGCCAGACCCCCTCTTCCAGTTCTGTTCAGGAGGGATCAGTTGGGACCCCCTGCACATAGCCCTGGTGGGCTGGACTGGCGTACACTGAGTCCAGCGTAAGAAAAATGAATAAAGAGCCCGGGGCTCCAGGCGTGGCTAATCTACTGGCTACTACCAGACACAGTGTGTTGGATATATTCTGTGCATCCAATATAGAGCCGGTTTGGCATTGCGGTGAAGCAAGTGTGGCCCCAGCAGAAGCCTCCACGTAGCGACCTTTGCCTGTTCACTGCCCAGCCTGCTGCTTCAAAGGACACGTCTGATCCCCACCTGCCCCTGCCACACAGGCTCCAGCCCTGGAGTACTGCTGTGAAGGAAGTCCAGTAAGCACCCCTGTCACCACACAGCCTGAACAGGTGGCTGACCCACACAACCCAGACAGGCACCAGCTGCTCTGTCTGCAGCCAGTCCAGAAGACTCACACCTCTGCACACCCTGCCAGAGCACCCTTACAAAGTTGTGCAAGAGCACTGCCACATCGCTGCACGTGCAAGCTAGTGCCGCGTCACTGCTTTCTGTGAATACGCCCAGAACTGTGGCACCACAGCATTTTGACCGGACAACGCTGATGCAACCCTCCACTCTCCACCATAAATTCAGTCCTGCCGCTGGAGCCGTTCACCATCATGGGCCCTCCCCGTATGAAACGACAGGATAATTTGCCCTATTTGGATTAGTGATGACTAGTAGTCCACTAACATATAAGAATATTGCTATGAATCCTTTATTTCAGCCTATTTGTAGGGTTTACCTATTGGCTTTGGCATGCCATCTCAGTATATTGCTATGAATCCTTTATTTCAGCCTATTTGTAGGGTTTGCCTATTGGCTTTGGCATGATTCTATGCCTATTTTGCCTCTTTTCGGGCCTAAAGGCCTAAACTAGAGAGCAGCCATCTTGTCTTCCTCCCTCCGTTGTCTGAGGCGTTTGTAGGTCAGAAGCGATATTTAGAGTTGAGTTGTTATTTCACTAGTTAGAAACCGGTGAGGACCGGCCCTTATCGAAGGAATATGTTTTTCCTCGAGCTTTAGACGCAACCACAGCCGGCCACTGTGGGAGCGAAGGGAGCGCGGGGCTTGGCACAGGAATTCGGTGGGAGGCCGGGTGCTTGCTGGAAATTTCCATGAGCAGAGAGCCTCCCATATTATCCGAGAACAGAAGAGCAGAGTGGTCAGATGGTTTTTGGAACTGAAGAGAACAGTCAGTTGGTCTTTGGAGTTGAAGCAGTCAGAGATGATCTTTGGAGTTGGAACTGTCAGCTGGAGCTGCCAGTTTGTCAGAATGTATTGAAGCAGTTGCCAGTCAGATGGAAGAGTTGGAGCTGCCAGTTGGAGCTTTTGGAACAGTTGAACCAGTGGAGTGCAGTTAGCACGTTGGTGATGGTGCAGGAGAGAGAGAGTCCTGATTCCACCAGAGAGAGAGGAACAGAGAGCAGATGTTGGTCCGTTGGCGGTGGTGCCATGGTGATGGAGAGAGTCCAAATTCCACCAGAGAGGGACAGAGAGTTGGATCCTTCTTAATAGGGTGAGGTGTTCTTAAAATGTTTTTATTATATCTGTTCACAATTAATCACTTTTCTTTCAGCTATCTATTTGTATGCCATGATTAACCATCTTTACTTTTCAGTTCTTTATATAAATGTATGTGTTGATGATTGAATTCTATCATTGCGCTATATAGAGCATTAGTCATTTAGATCCTTGTAATTTTGTCATTGTAATAAAGAGACCCCAGTTTGCAATCCTGTTTGTTTATTGCCTCTGAGAGAGAGTAAAGGGTTCCTTTTTTGACCAGATGCTGATGTATAGAGGGCTGGGAGACACCCCCACTTGCAGGTAACTGTTGATAACTAGGTACACTACTCAGGATCAGGGATGGAAGCAATCTTCTAAGCAGGAATGCCCAAATTGTTGATAGAGCTACCCCACATAGCATAGACAGTCGTGAGACTATAAAGATATCGTCAGGTGACGTTAAAGATAAGATAAAGATAAAGATATCGTCGGGTGACGTTAAAGACATCATCGGGTGACGTTAAAGACATCGTCGGGTGACGTTAAAGATATCGTCGGGTGACGTTAAAGAATATAAGATGAGGTAATTATAGGATAAGATATGGAATTCCTTAGATGTTAGTAATATGTTTGACTACATAGGCTTGTAAATAGCTTCTTTTCACTTTCTCAGGTGAGTATTCTAGATATCTTGTAAATAGTGGCCTGAGAAGAGTGTCGTTACGTGATGACTGGGTTAGCCACGGTTGGTGAGCTGCCTGTCCTGAGAATCCGGTTTTTACACCGTACCAAGCGGCACGCTGGAAGGAATGGGTTGAACGTCTGGAGACCTACTTCAAATCGGTGGAAATCCGAGCACCGCGTCGATAGCCCATGCTCCTTCACCATGGGGAGCAGACAACCACAAGATCTCCAAGACAGTATGGGAGCCTGACCGCTGAGAAATTATGCCATCATGCAAGATGCCATCACCCCACATTTCGAGGTCTATGCCAACCCTGACTGTGAGCAGTTTCTCCTTTGCTAAGCTACGGGATGAATCTGTCGACAATTTCTACGGGGCTTCTAAGAGAACTTGCGAGCACATGCACCCTCCCGGACAAAGATGACAAAATCTGGGTGCAGTTCATGCAAGGGTGCGCCACGTCCAAGTTGCACGAACGTATCCTGCAGGAGCACAACATGCCCATGAGGAACATCCTGATGCTAGGGCGTTCCAAAGAGCTGTCCAAAGCGAGGGCAGCTCACATGAAGCCTGGCTCCGCAGCAACTATCAAGGAAGAGCCAGTTAACGCTGAACACACGTTGGACCAGTTACAAAGAAGACGGCCAAAAGGCCCTTTAAGGCAAGTGTGTACTGTCGAACCGCACCCGGATGACTACCCCAATAGTGACATGGATAAAGATGGCCTGGATACAGTTCACTTAGTAAGGATGCTGAATGCGCTTACAGCCTCCCTGCAAACCACATCAAATTACAAGATTGAAGAGCAAGACCACTCTGTTGCCACGCTCATTGACGTCGGAGCCACCATCAACTTCATGATTCAGAAAAGGGGGTGGTGATAAACAGAGTGTCTGAATTAAGCAGATCACTCTTACCCAGTCCAAAGATCAGGGCTTGATCCATCACCGTTTTTCAGCTCACTGCACCATCCCAGCTCAGAACTTGGCTATATGCAAATTAGTCTGACCATGGCCCAGTGCATCCTGGGAACAGGGCAGACCAAACTACAAAGCCAATTCTTATACTGGGAAAGAAACAAGCTACCGGGGACCGGTTTCTGGCATTTCAGCCGTCTTCGGCCCGGCTTGCTTGAATCCTGATGGTGCAATGAGCTAGGGACTCACATCTGAGTATACCCTTCCACGCTTATGGTGGACAAAAATGATTCAGAAAAGGGGGTGGTGATGAACAGAGTGTCTGAATTAAGCAGACCACTCTTACCCAGTCCAAAGATCAGGGCTTGATCCATCACCGTTTTTCAGCTCACTGCACCATCCCAGCTCAGAACTTGGCTATATGCAAATTAGTCTGACCATGGCCCAGTGCATCCTGGGAACAGGGCAGACCAAACTACAAAGCCAATTCTTATACTGGGAAGGAAACAAGCTACCGGGACCGGTTTCTGGCATTTCAGCCATCTTCGGCCCGGCTTGCTTGAATCCTGATGGTGCAATGAGCTAGGGACTCACATCTGAGTATACCCTTCCACGCTTATGGTGGACAAAAATGATTCAGAAAAGGGGGTGGTGATGAACAGAGTGTCTGAATTAAGCAGACCACTCTTACCCAGTCCAAAGATCAAGGCTTGACCCATCACCGTTTTTTAGCTCACTGCACCATCCCAGCTCAGAACTTGGCTATATGCAAATTAGTCTGACCATGGCCCAGTGCATCCTGGGAACAGGGCAGACCAAACTACAAAGCCAATTCTTATACTGGGAAGGAAACAAGCTACCGGGGACCGGTTTCTGGCATTTCAGCCGTCTTCAGCCCGGCTTGCTTGACTCCTGATGGTGCAATGAGCTAGGGACTCACATCTGAGTATACCCTTCCACGCTTATGGTGGACAAAAATGATTCAGAAAAGGGGGTGGTGATGAACAGAGTGTCTGAATTAAGCAGACCACTCTTACCCAGTCCAAAGATCAGGGCTTGATCCATCACCGTTTTTCAGCTCACTGCACCATCCCAGCTCAGAACTTGGCTATATGCAAATTAGTTTGACCATGGCCCAGTGCATCCTGGGAACAGGGCAGACCAAACTACAAAGCCAATTCTTATACTGGGAAGGAAACAAGCTACCGGGGACCGGTTTCTGGCATTTCAGCCGTCTTCGGCCCGGCTTGCTTGAATCCTGATGGTGCAATGAGCTAGGGACTCACATCTGAGTATACCCTTCCACGCTTATGGTGGACAAAAATGATTCAGAAATGGGGGTGGTGATGAACAGAGTGTCTGAATTAAGCAGACCACTCTTACCCAGTCCAAAGATCAGGGCTTGATCCATCACCGTTTTTCAGCTCACTGCACCATCCCAGCTCAGAACTTGGCTATATGCAAATTAGTCTGACCATGGCCCAGTGCATCCTGGGAACAGGGCAGACCAAACTACAAAGCCAATTCTTATACTGGGAAGGAAACAAGCTACCGGGGACCGGTTTCTGGCATTTCAGCCATCTTCGGCCCGGCTTGCTTGAATCCTGATGGTGCAATGAGCTAGGGACTCACATCTGAGTATACCCTTCCACGCTTATGGTGGACAAAAATGATTCAGAAAAGGGGGTGGTGATGAACAGAGTGTCTGAATTAAGCAGATCACTCTTACCCAGTCCAAAGATCAGGGCTTGATCCATCACCGTTTTTTAGCTCACTGCACCATCCCAGCTCAGAACTTGGCTATATGCAAATTAGTCTGACCACGGCCCAGTGCATCCTGGGAAGAGGGCAGACCAAACTACAAAGCCAATTCTTATACTGGGAAGGAAACAAGCTACCGGGGACCGGTTTCTGGCATTTCAGCCGTCTTCAGCCCGGCTTGCTTGAATCCTGATGGTGCAATGAGCTAGGGACTCACATCTGAGTATACCCTTCCACGCTTATGGTGGACAAAAATGATTCAGAAAAGGGGGTGGTGATGAACAGAGTGTCTGAATTAAGCAGACCACTCTTACCCAGTCCAAAGATCAGGGCTTGATCCATCACCGTTTTTCAGCTCACTGCACCATCCCAGCTCAGAACTTGGCTATATGCAAATTAGTCTGACCATGGCCCAGTGCATCCTGGGAACAGGGCAGACCAAACTACAAAGCCAATTCTTATACTGGGAAGGAAACAAGCTACCGGGGACCGGTTTCTGGCATTTCAGCCATCTTCGGCCCGGCTTGCTTGAATCCTGATGGTGCAATGAGCTAGGGACTCACATCTGAGTATACCCTTCCACGCTTATGGTGGACAAAAATGATTCAGAAAAGGGGGTGGTGATGAACAGAGTGTCTGAATTAAGCAGACCACTCTTACCCAGTCCAAAGATCAGGGCTTGATCCATCACCGTTTTTCAGCTCACTGCACCATCCCAGCTCAGAACTTGGCTATATGCAAATTAGTCTGACCATGGCCCAGTGCATCCTGGGAACAGGGCAGACCAAACTACAAAGCCAATTCTTATACTGGGAAGGAAACAAGCTACCGGGGACCGGTTTCTGGCATTTCAGCCGTCTTCGGCCCGGCTTGCTTGAATCCTGATGGTGCAATGAGCTAGGGACTCACATCTGAGTATACCCTTCCACGCTTATGGTGGACAAAAATGATTCAGAAAAGGGGGTGGTGATGAACAGAGTGTCTGAATTAAGCAGACCACTCTTACCCAGTCCAAAGATCAGGGCTTGATCCATCACCGTTTTTCAGCTCACTGCACCATCCCAGCTCAGAACTTGGCTATATGCAAATTAGTCTGACCATGGCCCAGTGCATCCTGGGAACAGGGCAGACCAAACTACAAAGCCAATTCTTATACTGGGAAGGAAACAAGCTACCGGGGACCGGTTTCTGGCATTTCAGCCGTCTTCGGCCCGGCTTGCTTGAATCCTGATGGTGCAATGAGCTAGGGACTCACATCTGAGTATACCCTTCCACGCTTATGGTGGACAAAAATGATTCAGAAAAGGGGGTGGTGATGAACAGAGTGTCTGAATTAAGCAGACCACTCTTACCCAGTCCAAAGATCAGGGCTTGATCCATCACCGTTTTTCAGCTCACTGCACCATCCCAGCTCAGAACTTGGCTATATGCAAATTAGTCTGACCATGGCCCAGTGCATCCTGGGAACAGGGCAGACCAAACTACAAAGCCAATTCTTATACTGGGAAGGAAACAAGCTACCGGGGACCAGTTTCTGGCATTTCAGCCGTCTTCGGCCCGGCTTGCTTGAATCCTGATGGTGCAATGAGCTAGGGACTCACATCTGAGTATACCCTTCCACGCTTATGGTGGACAAAAATGATTCAGAAAAGGGGGTGGTGATGAACAGAGTGTCTGAATTAAGCAGACCACTCTTACCCAGTCCAAAGATCAGGGCTTGATCCATCACCGTTTTTCAGCTCACTGCACCATCCCAGCTCAGAACTTGGCTATATGCAAATTAGTCTGACCATGGCCCAGTGCATCCTGGGAACAGGGCAGACCAAACTACAAAGCCAATTCTTATACTGGGAAGGAAACAAGCTACTGGGGACCGGTTTCTGGCATTTCAGCCGTCTTCGGCCCGGCTGGCTTGAATCCTGATGGTGCAATGAGCTAGGGACTCACATCTGAGTATACCCTCCACGCTTATGGTGGACATAAATGATTCAGAAAAGGGGGTGGTGATGACCAGAGTGTCTGAATTAAGCAGACCACTCTTACCCAGTCCAAAGATCAGGGCTTGATCCATCACCATTTTTCAGCTCACTGCACCATCCCAGCTCAGAACTTGGCTATATGCAAATTAGTCTGACCATGGCCCAGTGCATCCTGGGAACAGGGCAGACCAAACTACAAAGCCAATTCTTATACTGGGAAGGAAACAAGCTACCGGGGACCGGTTTCTGGCATTTTCAGCCGTCTTCGGCCCGGCTTGCTTGAATCCTGATGGTGCAATGAGCTAGGGACTCACATCTGAGTATACCCTTCCGCTGAACACACGTTGGACCAGACCGAAGCTCATCAAACCGGCAACGCACCCAGCCAAACAAATCCCACAGAGTTGCACGTGTGGGTGGTGTAGAGTCCGATACCCTCACAACGGATCCTGCCCTGCAAGCGGCAAGACCTGCAGTGCATCTGGAAACCAGATTCACTTTTCCAAAGTCTGCCACTAGTTACAAAGAAGACGGCCAAAAGGCCCTTTAAGGCAAGTGTGTACTGTCGAACCGCACCCGGATGACTACCCCAATAGTGACATGGACAAAGATGGCCTGGATACAGTTCACTTAGTAAGGATGCTGAATGCGCTTACAGCCTCCCTGCAAACCACATCAAATTGCAAGATTGAAGAGCAAGACCACTCTGTTGCCACGCTCATTGACGCCGGAGCCACCATCAACTTCATGGCAGCAAATATCTACTGCAGCCTACCCAATAAACCAGCGCTCCGCAACACCAATGTGCAGGTATATGCATTCGGCAACCGGTCACCACAAAAGTTCTGCAGCGTCTTCCAGGCTGATCTCTCTCATGACACCACCCATCAACGCGCAAAGGTCTACTTGCCACAAGAAGGGTCAGGATTCATAATTATCTGCCGCACCGCTCAATAGTTCAACCTCATCCAGTTCGCATTTGACGTGCACGCACATGACCTGGACCGCCTAATGCAGGACTTCACGCCATTGTTTGAGGGGATTGGTTGTTTGAAAGGACCAGCCATCCAGTTACACATCAACAAGTTGGTAGCTCCAATCAACCTCAGGCACTGAAGAATTGCTTTCCATCTCCAGCCGAAGGTGGAGGCAGCGCTCCAGCTCCTAGAAAGAATGGCCATCATCGAGCAGGTGAGCGGACTAACGCCATGGGTATTCCCCATTGTCGTGGTGAAGAAGCCTAAACCGCCCAACCCTGTAAGCATCTGTGTAGATATGAGAATACCAAACCTAGTGATAAAGTGGGAATGCCACCTCACACCGACTGTGGATGATATCAACGGGGAGCTGGCAGGATCCAAGTGGTTTTCCAAAATGGACGTCTGATCCTGCTACCATCAGATACCCCTACACCCAGACTTTCACCCTATCATCACATTCTCGACTCGCATAGGGCTCTGGAGGTATACCAGGCTCAACTTTGGGATCTTCAGGGCTGCTGAAATCTTCCAGAACAAAATCAAGAACGTCCTTGATGAGCTAAAAGGAGTGCTCAACGTGAGTGACGATATTCTGGTGCATGCTCTCACATTGTACGAACACCTCCTCCGTATCCAAGCCAGCTTCTTGTGCCACAAAGACAATGGACTTAAACTACACCAAAAGAAGTGTGACTTCCTGCGGAAAGACATCAGTCTTTTGGGCTATCGGTTTTCCAATAAGGGCATCAACCCGGATCCTGACAAGGTAAAGGACAGCCAAGAAAAACCAGCTCCAACCTCAGTGTACGGAGTTTGCAGTTTCCTGGGCATGGTAACCTAATGCGGGTGGTTCATCAAGAAATTATCAGACTTAACAGTCCTGCCCAGAGACTTGACAAAAGCCACTAGCCCATGGACATGGGAATCTGAGCAGGAAGAATCATTCCAACAGACCAAGGCAGTCCTGTCTGCAGACACCACACTGGTATGATTTGATCCCAAAAGAGAGTCATAGCTCGTAGTGGATGCCAGACCCACCGGGTTAGGTGCAGTCCTAGCCCAGCATAAAAAATGTGGAGAATGGGCAAGAATGGCTTACGCCAGCAGAACACTTACGCCAACAGAGCAGCTGTACTCACAGATCGAGAAGTAAGCAATCGTAATCCTGTGGGGCTGTTGACAATTCTACATATATCAGTACGGCCACCCGTTTGCAGTTATCACCGACCACAAGCCTTTAAACCCGCTGTTTCAAGGCTCCTTATCACGACCTCCCTCGAGGATCGAGAAGTGGATCTTGCAACTGCAGGAATTTCAGTTCACCGTTGAATATCGGCCTGGCATCCGAAACCTAGAGGACTTCCTGTCAAGACACGCTCGGCCAACCACACTCACAGAAGTCACAGAAGCTGCCGCTACGGAAGATTATGTGAGGATAGTCGTAGAGGATGGTCATAGAGAGATTCCGACCTCTCCCAATCTCACTAGACAACGTCATAGAGGCCACAAAGGAAGACGACTGCCTTCAGATTGCAATTCAAGCAGTTTCATCTGGTGACTTGAAAGCCCTGCAGAATCAAACTCATCGCTGCACGGAGACAGCTCAATCCATCATATAAGACTTGTACCAAGTACGCCAGGAACTTTCTGTGACCACCTATGGCTGTCTCCTAGCTGGAAAAACTCATGGTGACACATGGACTCTTCAGAGATATTCATACTGACAATGGACCACCATTTACCAGCGTGGAATTGATCCCATAATGTCAAGCACCGCTAGACAACCCCGCAATGGCCTCAAGCCAATGGTGAAGTGTAACGCCTGATGAGAACCCTCAACAAGACTATTCAGATCGCCCTAGCAGATAACTGCAACCTGGAGCAAGCTTTGTATCAATTCCTACAAGAATACCGGCTGACCCTGCACTGCACCACTGGTATTTCTCCGAGCAAACTATGCTTTGGTCGAAATGTGATGGACATAATCCCACATCACCCTGTGTGGGAGAATGCACCTAACCCCCCAAATCAATCTGACTTTAGAAAGTTCTGTACCAATGAGAAAGCCTCCCAGAGAAGACACGCTCAAGAACATTCAATCCTGTTGGGAGACAGAGTATTGGTACAAGACCGCCATCCTGGAGGAAATTCCGCTTACTACCTGCGGGTAGTGGCGGAAGGCAAGGGTACCAAAGTAACTACTCGAAGAGGATGAGAGTGTAACCTGCAATGTCTTGCAATTAAAGAAATTCCCAGGGGATAGCACGGAGGAGTTTCCAGGAGTTAGTTCACCAGGGGGTGACCTCACAGTGTACCCTCCAGGTACATGTAGAGAACGTGACAAACCTCTAAATGCAACAGTAGAGGACTCAGGTGTGACGCCTTCCCTCAACGCCTTCCAAGATTTGAAGCTGGAACTCCCTGCTATTAGTGAGGAAGGTGCTAAGCCCAGCAGGAACGGTGAACCGTCCCCATCTTGGCCGACACTCTCACTAAGAAGTAGCCAGAGTCGATACGAACTGCGGCCACACCTGAAGGCTTCCCAGAGGTACAAAGACTTTGTGTTCGACTGACCTGAGATGACTGCAGAGCCAGTCTGCTTTGGGCAATTGCCAGTTTTCAGTGACCAAGTAAGAATGTTCCATAAATGTGGTGCTATGACTAACATTATCTTATGAGCCATAAGTACACCAAATGTTTATTCTGTTCAGTTGAAGTTTGTTCAGTTATTGTCATTCGCGTTCTACCCACATAAATGACAGTCAGGAGTCCGAGCTGTAGTGGTGCATGTCTTGCTTTATTCCCTGCCAGCACCTTACTGGCTTACAGACTAAAACCAGTTCCTGTTCCTGTTTCCGGTCTTGCCCTTTCCTGGTCGCCTGTCCTGTCTAGATACAGGGTCAGGCGCGACAACATGACATCTCCCCCTTTTGTACAAAAAGTCTCACCGTACTTCACATCTCTTCAACTAGTCGTCTTGGCCTCCTTGTTTGACGCTTTTTACGGCTCTCTCGTTCTGGTGCTTGGATGTGATGATCTGCGTCACTGATGATTCGTAAAGGGCTGTGACGGTTTCGGTCATTACTGTCACTATGGCTCACTGAGTCACTTGAAGTTTGGCTCGAGGAAGCCCTATGGCGGCTGTGTGGATTGTACTTCTTGAAGTATGATACGTTTCTTGTTATTTGTTTGTTTTCAGATTTCGCTGTGATCATAGTTCTTTTCCTTCTACTGACCTGTAGGGAAATGTCAAGATATCGGCTGTCTGCTTTTGCTCCCCTGTCACTCCGGACTATCACCCAGTCCCCTTCCTGGATATCGACGTCCTTGGCGTGTCTGCGTCGATCGGCGTATGTCTTCATTTTGAGTTTCTTCTCGTGATCCATCTCAACTAGGGTGTTGTGGTCGACAGTGACGGTCCGAGGTTGGGAGGTAGTGTTCATCATGGGTAGACGAGTGCGGGGCGCCCTCCCTAGCATTAGGGTGGCCGGGCACTGGTTTGTAGTATTGTGCGGTGTGGTCCGGTATGCCCTCAGTACCTCGTTCAGAGTCTGCTGGATGTCTCGGTGCATTAACTCAGCTTGCCGAATTGCTTTTTTGAGAGTTCTCATAAATCACTCCACCATGCCGTTGGCCTGTGGCCACAGGGGAGTGATCTTTTGGTGTTTGAAGTTAAGGTGTGTCGCAAAGTCTCTGAATTCATGACCATTGAATGGGGGCCCGTTATCAGATTTGACTCGGAGGGGAATGCCCCAACCTGCGAAGATCTCATCCAAGATTGGAATAACTGCTGTGGCTCTGGTAGATGATATCAGATGTGCAAACGGGAATCTTGAGTATTCATCCATGACAACTATGATGTATTGTCCTGACTGCAGTGGTCCGAAGAAGTCGACTGCGACTTGTTGCCATACCCCGTCTGGCAGCTCAGACATTTGGAGCGGGGCAGGTGGCTCCCTCGACTGACAAGTTGACATGTCATGCAGTCTCTTAGGGTTGACTCCACCATTTGATCCAGTGTGGGGAACCAGACATGCTCTCTCAGGGTCTTCTTAGTGGCATTTATGCCTCTATGGCCTTCATGGGCCAAGTTGATGACTCCTTGGCGTAGCTTGTGTGGAATAACAATTCTCCCCCCTCTCAGAAGAAGACCATTGTCGCTGATGGAGAGTTCGTCGTGTACGCGTTGGAAGGCTGTCAGGTCGCGAAGGAGTTGTTCTGACTCTTGAGGCGTGTTTTTCATATGTCGCCAGGAGTTCGTGCGGATGCGGGTCATGACAGCTTGCAGAAGCGGGTCACTGGCTGATGCTTCTTGGATGGCTTCCAGAGGAACTGTGGGTGGGCAGGCTGCATCGACGACAAAGTGGATGTAATCATCGGCCAGGGAGTGAGCAGGTTTTGCATTGTCCAGAGGGTGACGGGACATATAGTCGGCTGGATTTTTGGCTTTTCCTGGCTTGTGGACGATGGTGTATATGTAGTCTTGGAGACGCAGTCCCCATCGTTCGATGCGGGCGGCATCTTGGCGTTAGGGTTGCCGAAGATTGTGATGAGCGCCTGGTGGTCTGTGACGATTGTGAAATGTTTGACATAGACAAATAGATGGAAATGTTCGCACGCCCACACCACAGCCAGGCTTTCTTTCTCCGGCTGGGAGTACGCTTTTTCAGTGTCTGTGAGGCTGCGGCTCGCATATGCGATGATGTGACGCTGGTCTGAATTTTCACGGTATTGCGCTAGGATGGCACCCAAACCCACTGGGCTGGCGTCAACTGTGATTTCAGTCCTCTTGTTTGTGTCGAAGTAGGCGAGATTGATGGCTGAGCTGACAGCTTGTTTGATGATGGTGAATGCCTGTTCACATGCATCGGACCAGTCGAAAGGCTGACCCTGTCGTGTGAGTTCTCGTAGGGGGTAGCTGATTGTGGCGTAGTCTCGGATATAGCGCGCAGTAGCTCGCCATTCCGAGGAATGAACGAAGGTCGCTGACATCTCGGGGTGTCGGAGTGTCAGCAAGTGCGGCTACTTTTTCTGGGTCAGGCTTCATCCCTTCTCTGGAAAATATGTGCCCGTAGAACTTCAGGGTGTCTTTGTGGAATTCACACTTGGTGGCATTGAGCGTCAGGTTGGCATTCAACAAGGCGTGACATACCTTGTCCAGGGCCGTGTCGTGTTCAGTTTGATCTTTCCCGAAGACTAGCAAGTCATCACTATAGTTGAAGGCGTTTGGAATGCCTTGTATGACTCGCCGGACAGCCTCCTGGAAAATCTCAGCGGCTGACGAAATACCAAAGTTCAGACGCTTGTAACGGAAGAGGCCCTGATGTGTGGTAAACGTCGTGATATATCTCGATTTGTCATGAAGCTCCAACTGATGATAACCTTTATTGAGGTCGAGCTTGGAAAATACAGTGGCGCCGTTGAGTCTTGTGATCATATCGCTTATGTGGGGCCCAGGATGGCGCTCCTGCTCGATGGCGGTGTTGGGAGCGCCAATATCTACACACAATCTGACTGTGATGTCCTGCCCCTTTTTGGGGACCACTACAACCGGGGACACCCATGGGGTGGGTCCCGACGTGCGCTCGATGATGTCAGTTTGTAGAAGATCTTGGAGCTCATCGTCAACGGCTTGCTGCAGGTGGAAGGGCACCTTCCGGTGGTGTTGAGCAATGGGTGTCACACGTTCGTCTATGTGCAGTTGCACTTTGAAGTGATTCAGCTTCCCGAGGCCCTTGAAGAGGTTCGGGAATTTTGCCACGATGTCAGGGGCATCTTCAGTCATATAGAGGAGCTCCACTAGCCTCAGTCTTTCTGCTGTCGGTAGGCTGAGTAAGCAGTCGGCCACGTCTCGTCCTTCTACAACATGAATGTAAGCTTGGATCTTCCTGTCTTTGAATGCCAGAGTTGTTTGAAAATGACCCAGGCACGGAAGGGGTTTTCGTGACATCCATGTGAATATACGAACCGCCGCTGGCTCCAATTTAGGTCGCTGCTTCATGTTGTAGTATTCTAGTGCACATTTTATTTATTTATTTATTTATTTATTTTTTACACTTATAGTGCGCGCAGATACCCACAAAGGGTTTCCCGGCGCCATGGCTACGAGAAAAGATACTGAAAGGCAAAATGCTGTCACAGATCAACAAACCACTAGTAAACACAATTATTTATTAAACAGCCAGGTTTTGACTTTTTTCTTGAAACTGGCAAAATTTCCCTCTTTGCGCAAAGCTAAAGGGAGAGAGTTCCAAAGAGCTGGTCCCAGGTGGGAGAAAGATTTACCTCCCATTCGGGCCAGTTTGAATCTGGGAACCACGAAAGTTGCTCCATTTAAGGAACGAAGATTCCGTACAGGAACATGGGGCCTGACCAAATTCTGCAGGTACCGTGGTGCGGTTCCTGCCCTGATCTTGAACATAATGGTCAAGGCCTTAAACCGGACCCGATTTTCAACTTTCAACCAGTGTAGGTCTCTAAGGTGCTTCGAAATCCTTGCTGTCCTAGGGATCTTACATAACAGCCTGGCTGCGGAGTTCTGGACCAGTTGTAGTCGTCTGACTACGGCTAAATTGGAGCCCAGATAAAGAATGTTACCGTAGTCAAGCCTAGATGTTATTAGCGCGTTGACTACGGTCTTCTGGGTATCCACAGGAAGCATCCAGATGATCTTCCGCAGCCATTTAATGATGGTAAAACAAGTGCCAGCCACTTTGTTGGCCTGCTGCTTCATGGACAGAGAATCATCGATACACACCCCAAGATTTCTAACCTGGGTAGCCGGACTAGGGAAAACACCCATAGATGGCGGCCAATGTCTTTCTTGCCATAACTCACGATTTTTCCCCAGGAGAAGAATCTCTGTCTTCTCCCCATTAAGCTTCAGCTGGTTAGCTGACATCCAGCTGAAGACCTCCTGGAGACCAAGTTTCAGGACTGAAGGGGATGAAGACTCTGAATTAGTAAGGGAAAAGATAATCTGTGAGTCATCCGCGTAGGTCATGAGTTCCAGACCTACTCGCTCTGCTAGATCAGCGAGGGGGCGGAGGTAAAGGTTAAAGAATAGTGGGCTTAAAATTGAGCCCTGGGGCACGCCATGCGGTGACCGAAAAATGTCCGACTGTGCGTGTGAGGACGAGATCTGGAAAGTCCGGTCGCTCAGATAGGATCTGATCCAGCCCAATGCGGTCCCTCCGACACAATCCACGCTCAGCCTGGCAAGCAGTCTGTTATGCGAGATGGTGTCGAAGGCCGCACTCAGATCAAGCAGGACGAGAGCCACCGTTTGCCCGTCGTCTAATAGTGCCCTGATTTTCTCCGTAACTCCCAGGAGGGCGGATTCCGTTGAATGACCCGCCCTAAAGCCCGATTGGGAGAAATGGAGCAGGTTGTTACTCTCCGCGTGCGATGATAGCGCCCCATGGATATGCTTCTCCAAAATTTTCGAGAAGGCAGGTAGCAAAGATATCGGCCGATAGTTTGCAAGAACCTCTGGATCAGCAGATGGCTTTTTCAGCAGAGGGCTGACCATTGCGTGCTTCCAGGACGCCGGAACAGTTGCCAAACGGATGGAGGCATTTAGTGTCTCGGCAATAGTTCCTAGAGCACCATCATCCAATTGGCACATGATATTAATGGGAAGGGGATCACACGGAGAACCTGATTTAATAGAGGTGGCCAGAGATTTTAAGGTGTCCCCAGAAATACATGGCCAGGCATCCAGCCGATTTCCTGGAGGGCTATCTAAGGGAAGAACTTCCCTATCCACCCCCACCGAGGGAATTATATTTGCTATAATGGTGTCGATCTTTTCCACAAAATATGTAGTTTAGTGATGCTCCTGAGTCCAGGACAAATTTCGCTGGGTGTTCTCCTATCATGATGTCTAATTTGGGATATCATTTCAAGCGGTCTGGGTCTGATACCATGCAAATGAATTCGTCGCTGTCTTGTGACACAGGCGTGTGAGGCGAGGAGTCGCTGGACGTGGGTCTGTGTGACCGGTAAGAGTCCATGGTTTGTCGTCGGGAGCGATAGGTGCTCTTGGACCGGCCTCGTGATTGATATGGGCTTGCTGATTAATGACTGGACCTCGATGAGCTGGATGAGCGTTCTTCCCTCCCTTTTATGGCACGTGCATGATGTTGTGCGCCGCGTCGTGGGGTCGATGGCCTGCGTGTTGATTGTCTGGCCTGACACGCCACCTCAAAGGTATTGTCTCTCCCACAGCGGTGGCACCGCTGGCCGATAGCCGGGCATTGCCCTGAGTGCGGGTAGTCCTGTCCACACCTATAACATGCGGGTGCTGACTTTGCCGACTTGTCATGTCGCGAGTCTCGTCGGGAGGATGATTTCTGAGAGGAGTACGTTGATTTGTTAGATCTGTGTGAGCTGGTTGCGGATCTGGTGGTTTTGTGCGCTTGTACCCGGAGAGCGTGTTCTTTCCGGTCGGGCTTGTGAGTTTCCATTCGTTTGGCGTAGTTTTCTGCCTGGTCATTGATTCTTGTCAGTTCCTCGATTTCTTCCAGGGTGTATTGTTTCTTTAAAAGACTTCGACGTAGTGATTCGGATTTACAACCATCAATAATGTGGAGTCGTGGGGCGTCCTCCGTCTTGAAGTTGTCGAACTCGCAATGACGTGCCATTCTTTTGATGCGCATGATGAAGTCACTCATGCATTCGTCTTTTTCTTGAGTGGCTAGATTGAATGTGTATCGTTCGTAGTCCACGTTGCGCTTGTGGAGAAATCATCTGTCAAGGGCTCCTTTTACTTCTTCATAGGTCGCGGTCGCTGCATTTGGCAGTTCTTTGATGATTTGCGCTATTTCTTGGCCTATTAAGTTTCTTAAGGCTACAAGTTTTTGTTTGGGGTCTTGTACCAGAGACCCAACCATGTAATCTTCAAAGTCTTCGCTCCAATTCTTCCAGGCAGGCCCCATGCTGTTACCTGGCGTCAATGCCAGTGGCTGTGGTTGTCGCATGAAGGGTGCCCCCATGGGCGCGTGAGGCAACATGGCTGCAACGGCTTGAGGCGCTGGGCCTGCTGCGGCGTTTCCCTCAGACGTGCTGCTGGGAGCAGTGACAGACATTTGGATCTGTGACTTGGTTTGATTTGGTTTGGCTGTATGGGGGTCTCCCGCTTTTTAGTTGTTGTAGGGACTTGATTTTGGTGAGTTGAGGGTTCTTCTGCCCTTTTCCTGTTACAGGCAATGTAATTTTTTGCTGAATGGGGGCTTTCCCACCCTTTCTATTGCAGTTTGTGGTTTATTTTAGGAATTTCCAAAACACATACAGTAAGGGGGACCCATGGGCAGTTTAATGACCAGCTCCGAATACAAGCCCAACTAACAGTATTCACAACAGAGTACCAGAGGGTCAGTAAAAAGACAGGCTAGTTAAAGAAGACAGAACAGGTGTAGCGCTCCCACTATCCATATGATTTCGGGGCAAATGCTAAAGAATATATATATATATGTATATATCTCTATGCCAGATCAAAATCAGTATCTGGTCTCTGGCTCCCATCAGTCACCACTCGGAACCGCCCTTCATCATTTGGGGCCCCGAGGACCAACACTGTACCAGATCTCGGTATATTAACAGAAAGAGAAGATCTTCCTGTAAGTCTGTATGTGTTGGTATTATGGTTAAAACCATATATGTTGGTGAAGTAGCTGATGGGGTTGGAGAGAAATCTACAGTGCAGTGCAAGAAAAACCAGGAAAAGAATAAGGGTGAATAAAATTGGTTTAAGGAGCAAAAATTAATTTATTAGGGTTTAACTCCTAGCACCAATGTTAAAAAATAGCTCAGACAGGGTGAAATTATAACCTGCCTAGTGGTGTGACGTGGTCGACATGTTTCAGCAAACCTGGCTATTAGCCTTGCTTTCTTCAGGACCTATTAATTACAGCTACTGCAAACAAAAAACCCAACGTGACAAATAAGTAAAAGGGTAAAAGGTAGTGTAGGAACGACACAGAAAAGTCACCTGAACCTCCAGGTTGTGTCTGTTCCAGACCTCTTCATACACTCAGCGGCGGGCTGATCAGTAAGAGATATACACCTCACCTCGCCTGGCTGCGGCTCAGGACTGGTGAAGCACCGCTCTATCCGTCGGTACTTCCTCGCGGCATTATTTTAGGAATTGCCTGATTTTAAGATGGCCACCGTCTTTGTTTCGTGGGTTAACCAATGGCCAGCGCATGACCTTAAAATGGCCGCCGTGTGGGACGCTGCATCTCGGGGCCTTGGCTGCTCAGTATTTCACTCACTTGCATACTATGTTGGCTGCCACAGTCACTCTCTCTCCTTTAGTACGGCCTCAGCAGGACTCACCCCTGCTTCTCCGCTGCTTTTCGCTGCGTTTTCGCGCTTCCTTGATGGGCGGCTCTCCCGCGTCCACAGTGGCGCTGCCGTGTGTCATAGTTCCTCGCTGCCGTCTGCACGCGAGGCATGCGCTTCTTACTTGCGCTCCAATGTTTGCTCCGGTGGCACAGAATTCTCTGGTAGGCTTGCAGGCTGGCTCCAGCAGTCTCGGCGCCGGTTTCTATTTCGCGCTCTTTTCTCGCTATCGGGGGGATGCGTGACTGTGTTTGTGGGGATGCGATGATCCCACCCTCGTCGCCAATGTCGCGTTCTACCCACATAAATGACACTCAGGAGTCGGAGCTGTAGTGGTGCATGTCTTGCTTTATTCCCTGCCAGCACCTTACTGGCTTACAGACTAAAACCGGTTCCAGTTCCTATTTCCGGTCTTGCCCTTTCCTGGTCGCCTGTCCTGTCTAGATACAGGGTCAGGCGCGACGACATCACATCGTCCTTTCCCTATAAAAGAGGAACGTAATGTTGTTGACTTCAGGGAGAGACCACCTCTCCCAGCTCTGTAGGGGAGAGATCAGTTGGGACCCCCTGCACGTAGCACTGGTGGGCTGAACTGGCGTATGTCGAGTCCAGCATAAGAAAAATGAATTAAGAGCCTGGGGCTATGAGTGTGGCTAGTATACTGGCTACTATCAAACATGTTGTGTGCAATATATTCTGTGCATCCAATTTAGGCCAGTCGCTTCGCAGCACCACACGACAGGCCCTGGGTAATTGACTGAACCCCATAAGTTGGAGGGAGGGAGAGATGGGGCAGAGAATAAAGCACTGTGTCAATCTTCCCTCTTATCTTAGTGTGCACGGACTACACAGATGTTGGTGGAGGTATCAACCACAGATAGGAGACACAGTCTCATCAAGTCTCTCTCTGTCACTAGTGGCAGGACCCTGAGCATGCAATCAAGGAAAAGATGTAAACGAACCCTGCTACAGGCTCTCTTTGGACCTGGTGACCATAGTAAAGGCTTTGTATTCTTGAGGCATTTCTGGGTCTACAAGATCTTTGAAATCTTCTTTTATTTTGGTAAATTCCCTGATGTTTAATAAAAACGTTGTAAATCCCATATATAAAAAGGCCTGTGGACATTGTTACTCTCTTTACAGAGTATTAAGGATGTTATCTATAGGAGGAGGAGCTTCGCGCGCAACCAAGATGGCCGCGTGAGCACAGGGCTCCCAAGACCCTCGCAACCTCCTGTATATATCCTGTAGCTTATCCTGACTTTCATATATGTCCCCATGAAGACGAACCGCTGGTGAGGCGAATACTGCAACCAGAATCTGGATCGGACCCCGGAAGCCGGAGTTATGACGATTTGAAGATTGCGGCCTGCGCCTCCTTGATGCCCAGCTGTGGAGTTGGCATGGTGCCCGGTTTGTAGTTGAACAACATCGGCCTGAGGTGGCGGAGACGACCGGTCCTGATCACTCTCACTTTTGTTTTTCGTTTGCTGGGAAGAACAAATACTGCGGTTTCAACACTGCTGCCCGAGGGACCTCAGAGATCTCCATCTTTCTACCAAAATCTACCTTTGCCGGGCATGGCCTTCCACTCAGCCCCTTGATTGCGCTTTTATCCCCCCGCCACAGTTCGGAATCATTTTCATTGTCTTCGCGATGGCGGGCAAGCCGGATGGGGACAAGCAGAAATCAAAACCTACTCGACGGAGCAGCTATACCCTAACTAACATATGGACCGCTATGCCCAGGCTAAGGTGTCACCCAGTGGACCGGGTAGGTCGCTGGAGGGAATGAAAGATCCGCTGACCTCATCGACGGAGCCTACCCTGCAAGACATCATGGTCGCCATTGATGGGATCAGATCGTCCCTCGGGGGACAAATGGAGACTCTTGCCCATAAACTTGACACTGTGGCGAGTGATGTGAATCTGATCCGCACTGACCTAGTGAAAACCAACGAAAAGGTTAAATTGCTGGATATTAAGACTTCTAGCCTGACGGACGACGTCGTTGAGATGCAGACGGAGGTTCGCAACCTAAGGGCTTCCAATGACCTCCTTACACGACGGCTGGAGGATTTTGAAGGGAGGTCTAGGCGGAATACCGTCCGTATTATAGGAGTTCTGGAGAAGGCATAGTTTTCAGCAACTGATCTTTTTGTGGAGAACCTGATCATGAATCACCTTGCACGCAAGGGGCTGAGCAATTTTTTTACTGTGGAACGAGCTCACAGAGTTCCGGGTGGACAACCCAAGACGGGTGCCCCGCCGCGGCCTATAATAGCACGCATTTTCAATTTCCGCGACAGAGACGCTATCCTGCAGGCTTCACGTGCAGGCGGTCCCATAAAGTTTGAGAATACTACCATCAGTTTTTGTCCAGACTTTACCCAAACCGTGCAGAAACAGAGACTTGGTTTTCTTGGGGTGAAAAGGAAACTCCGAGAGATGGGCCTCAAATATGCCATGCTTTTTCCAGTTGCGTATCGAACATGCAGAGCGGACTTATTTTTTCGACAGACCAGACGTCGTGTCCGACTGGCTTGATACTCTTCCGGCCCACCATCCGCAGGACGGGCAGAGTGGTGGCGCGGAGGGCGAATCGATGGACCAGGAATAAGCCTTATCATTGACTGGTTCCTGGGATATTCTGGAAGCTTCGAACTGTGGTGCACTAATTTGTGTAATGTAACTTGGTGAGGCACTTCGGGGGTTGCGGGGCTATTGTGGGGTTGATTTCCTCCTCTGCTTTACTTTCTGTAGATTAGTTTAGATGTCAGGGCAACAGGCACACTGCAAGTTGGGGTGGCCTTCCAGTCTAATGCAGGGGTGCAGGGTGGGGGTGTTGTAACAGTTTGTTTGGTGGGGAGGAGGGGGGTTGTGTTGTTCTTTCAGTTTTGTTTTCTGCAAGGCAATGTATTGCAAGGCTTTCTGAGCGGAGTGCTGGGTTCCTCTTGGGGTTGAACTTTCTTTCTTGTCTGGGATGAGGGATAGGGGGTTGAGACTTCTGAGTTGGAATGTGAATGGGTTGGGGGATAGGATAAAGCGTGGGGTGGTACTGCAACAGTTAAACATCACTCCCCAGATGTGGTCCTACTACAGGAAACTCACTTGACAGGAAATACATGCTATGCTATGAATAGGAAGGGGTATCGTTTGTCCGCTCATGCAGGGTTTTCCTCGGGTTCCCGAGGGGTGGGTATTCTTATTAAGAGTTCACTCCCGTTAGAGGTGGATGCAACAGTTCTTGATGATAGAGGGCGCTATGTCGTCCTTACTGGCCGTTGGGAGGGTAGGACCTTGTCCCTGGTATCCGTATATGTTCCTCCCGGTTTGCAGTCCACTACCTTCGCAGATCTGGGGCGGGTTCTCCTGGCTCTCCCCGAGGGGTCATTGATATTGGGTGGGGATTTTAATGCGGTTGTGCCTGGTACTTTTGATAGACATCCACCTAGAGACCTTAAGGGGGCGCAGAACTGGCTTTGTGGTCTCATTGATACCTTAGGCCTAGTATACTGTTGGAGATTGTTGTATCCCACTCAGCGGCAATACACGTTCCACTCCGGTTCCCATGGTGGCCTTTCGAGGATTGACTATGTCCTGGTGCCTGCTGCACAGGCGACTTCTGTTGCTGAGGTTAAACATATGGCCCGAGGAATTTCTGATCACTCTCCTCTGTGGCTTCGAATTGAATTATCTTCGGGGACTGAGGGGCGGGTGGCCCTGCTCAACCCTTGGTATCTCCGTAATCCTAAAACTCGTAACAATTTGATAAAGTCACTTGATCTATATTTTTCAGAAAATGAGGGCTCTGTGTCATCAGCAGTGTCGCTTTGGGAGGCCTTTAATACCGTTCTCAGGGGTCAAGCCCTGTCTTTGATTGCTGGCGTTAAAAAACTGAACAATGAGGCGGTGGTGAATGTCAAAACTGAAATAGCAGACCTTGAGTTAGACCTAGAGCAGGAGGTAACCCGTGCGAAGACACATATGTTAAAATTGAAACAGTTGGAATATAGGGCTATAGTTACAGATGCTGCTAAGGCCATGAGTCGAGAGCAACAGGGTCGTCTATACGACGTGGGAGATAAAGCAGGTAAATTGATAGCATGGTTGGACAAGAAGGACAGGGCTAGTCGGGTCATGCCTGAGATTGAGATGGTGAATGGTATACGGGTCACAGACCCGGTAGAGATTGTTGAGTGCTTCGCTAATCACTTTCAGGCGGTATACTCCCCCGTGTCGGATAGGCCGGAGGAGGACTCTCGTTTGTTGCTGCGTGACATTGCACTGCCGAGTCTCTGGGACGTTGATAGAGAGCGAATGGATAACGCACTAACCGCCGATGAGGTTGCCCTTGCAATCCGCTCCTTGCGGTCTGGTAAGGCCATGGGTCCTAATGGGCTGCCGATAGAGCTATACAAGTTGCGACCTGAAAAGATAGCTTCCTATCTGAGAGATATGTTTTTGGAGTCTCGTGAGTGTGGTTCTCTCCCCCGAGACCAGCGACTTGTGATGATTGCTGTCATACATAAAGAAGGGAAACCAAGGGACAAGTTTGGGTCGTAACGTCCTATATCTCTTTTGAACGCCGAGCTTAAGATTCTCACAAAGGTGTTGGCCAATCGCTTGATCACTGTCATTAGTGACCTGGTCCATCCAGATCAGTACGATTTTATTCCCCATCGTAACACTGCGTTGAATCTCAGGCGTCTGCATGGCATTCTCGCGAGTGCTGGCACGTTGGCGAGCCGGCCATCTTGGCGTCCTTGGATGCCACAATGGCTTTTGACACCATTAATTGGCCTTATTTGTGGGCTGCATTAGCTAAATTTGGGTTCGGTCCCGGCTTTATCGGTTGGGTCCAGCTTCTCTATGAAGACCTGCTTGCCCAGATTGTAATTAATGGTCGAGTTTCGGTACCGTTTAGTCTCGGGCGTGGTACCCGTCAGGGATGCCCCCTATCACCGCTCCTGTGTTCCCTGGCCCTGGAGCCCCTTGCCGTCTGGATCCGCTGGGAGCCCTCGACAAGGAGTATTCGGTGGTCCACTGATTATGAAGATCGTATTTCGCTCTATGCTGACGACATATTGCTATATCTCACCTCACCCAAGAAATCGTTGATGGTTTTCTGTGATGTCCTGGCCTCCTTCGGTAGAAACTGGGGTTTAATTATTATTTGGGCAAAATCATATTTATATGTTCTTTCTGGCGACGTCCCCCTCCTCCCACGTAATTGCCCCATACAGGTGAAACAAACGGGATTTAAATATCTGGGTATTTGGGTCTCTATAGACCCTGTAGCCCGGTATGAGCTCAATCTTCTCCCACCTTTAACTCGATTGCGGCAGGATGTCCGGGATGGCGAAGGCTTCTGCTCTCGCCGTTGGAACGAGCGGCCGTATTTAAGATGATGTCTTTGCCTCGCTTCTTATACGCCCTCCAAAATACGCTTGACATAGTCCCTGCCAGTTATTTTCGTAACATCGAGGGTCTCCAGAGGAAATTGATATGGGACGGTCGACCTCACATTGCGCTGTCCAAACTAACGCTCCCGTGGTACGATGAGGGTATCGCCCTCCCGGACATAAAGCGATATTATTGGGCGTCTCAGTTGGGGGCCATTAATTATGGTATGTATGGTACTGAACTGAATCCCGCGTTTGCTATGCACAAATGGCTGCTGTCGGGGGGCAATTACTATAGGGCACTGTACTTGAAATCAGCAGTTAGGTCATTGTCAGGGCCTTCTAGGACGGCGGTTCGTGTATGGCATGATGCAACTGCTTCTATGGGCTGGAAGGACCGCCTGACTTTAGCGACCCCACTTTTTGACTCAGATAGGCTTGGTACTCTGTGGAAGACAAAAGAGTTTGATAGATGGGACCACATTGGCATTAGCAAGGTGGGAGACCTATGGGTCAAAGGACAAGTGAAATCGTTTAATACGTTAAAGAAGGAACTCAGAATATTTTTGCTATGTTCAAGTCCGCCATGCTTTGTTGTCTGTCTTTTCGGTGGGGGACACAATACCTGAGTCGTCCCCGCTAGAGGATAGATTGTTAGATGGCCACGTTCCGGATAGTACAATCTCCCTTGTGAATAAAAAGCTGAATAATGATAGATCGGATCTTCTGTTGCCCTTGCGCGAACTCTGGGTCCGGGACGGTCTTGAACTAGATGATGAAGATTGGCAGTCAGCAATTTCCTCTCCCAAGGAGGTCGCGATCCCAGCGAGACTTCGGCTGGTTCAACATAAAATCCTTCATAGGGTGTACATCATGGGCCCTCGTCTGGTTCGCATGGGCTTCTCTGAGGAGGGTTTGTGTAAGCGGGGATGTGGTCTGGTGGGGACATTTCTACTTAGTATCTGGGAATGTCCTGACATGGTGGCTTATTGGAACGGCTGTATGATGTAATGGAAGAAGTTACGGGCATCCCCTCCTCCGGAGGCTAGACGCTGTTTGCTAAACGTCTGGGAACCCACAGACTATAACATGGCCCAGACCCGGTGGGCGACCCTGGGGGCCATGATTGCTAAACGTGATATCGCACAACTGTGGGGGTCCAAAAGACCGCCAACGGTTGAGATGTGGAAGGAAAACATGGATTGGTGCATGTTTCGGGAAAAACGGTGTATCTGGCCCCGGGCCGTCCCCGGAAATGGGGAAAAATCTGGGGGCAATGGAATAGGTTTCGAGGTGACATATGTACACCACCTGCTGTTGATGATATCGATATCCCACTTTCCCCCTGACCACACATTCACTGTTTGTAATATCGTCTGCTTATGGTATCTCCCCTATGCTCCTCCCTCCCTACAACGATTGCTTATTATTTGATGTGCTGTCTACCTGACCTCATGTGAACGAAGTGCTATGTATATTGTGTTTGCCTTGCTTGTTTTACTTAATAAAAATAAATATAAAAAAAGGATGTTATGTATAAATTCAGTAATAAATCAAATTATAAGAGAAACACTTTCTTCTGCAACAATTGTGTTACTTTTATTGTCTATAAGTGTCCCTGTATGCATACACCAGTTTATCTAGACGGAGCTGGGGAAAGAAGTAGCATGCGATTGTTAAGAAATTTCATAACTATCATTAATTCATGATAAGCAGAAGTATTAGAAGTACGTGGTGTGCTGCACTGGGACATTCTATTGAGGAGGAACATAATGGGATACTGGTGATGAGCGTCACATTCCAAGAAGATTGTGATAATTAGAACTTAAGAGGTATGGTTGTCACATTAGATTGTGGGCAATGTAAGATCTGGATGGTAGGGGAGGAATACATCGACAGAATACAATGAGAAATGAATCAGTGATAATTGGAAGAACTCATGCCCCTATCCTGAATGAAGATCCAGGAGCAAGTGAAACTGGTAGACATTTATGAACATATCAAGTAATGAGAAGCATCTATGGCTTTAACATATCTTTATTTTGATTGGAGGAGTTCGTGGAGTCGCACCATTCGATAGAACTTGGCCGGGCTAAGCAGAGTTCCGTAGGTGGGCAGAGTTTCCAGACATGCCCATCCACAATATGCTTTAATATCAAATACAACGTGGAGGGCAACCTCGTGTTGGAAATTGCACGCAAACGTTGCCACGTGGTTCGTATTGGCACTGCCATCTCGTTTTCTGTTCTGTTCATGGTGCTGGGGCCTATTTTTGAATACCCTGTTAATCCTTTTAATCCTCCACCCTCCTAATTATTCTACCCCTAATTTTTTATTATTATATTAGTGTGTGATTTTGCGTCTTTATGTTCTGCTATTTTTTCAATTTTTTTATGACTTTTTGTACTTTTTGTACTTTTTTCCCTTTACTTCCTTTGTACTTGATTTCCTTCCTTCCTTCCTTCCTTCCTTCCTTCCTTCCTTCCTTCCTTCCTTCCTTCCTTCCTTCCTTCCTTCCTTCCTTCCTTCCTTCCTTCCTTCCTTCCTTCCTTCCTTCCTTCCTTCCTTCCTTCCTTCCTTCCTTCCTTCCTTCCTTCCTTCCTTTCTTCCTTCCTTCCTTCCCCTATCAGAGCAGGACAGCGGTGGCACCAGGCCCCCCTTGAAATGCGACCAGCAAGGTGTCTTTTTATGATAGTCAACCAGGTTCAATTAGTGAGCAAATGACATCACATCATGGTAATAAGTCAGTTGGAACTGCAGATTGGTAAAGTCCCAGTGGTTTGCCAAAAAGTAAAACATTAACAGGTGCAGTGTGGAATAAATCCTGACAAAATGAATTAAAAAGTGACACCCTCTTGGGAAACAAATTCTGCAGATGGCGATGTCACCCAGGTGTGCAGCCCTGGGCTATCTTCAGTGAGGTTGAGGTGACAGCACTGTTTTTTTCTTGCAACAGCACCTCCCTTCTATACTGGAGGCATGCCAGGCAGTGGGTACCCCCTGCGGGAGCATCAGCTGTGCCGAAGGTAGGATGCGCCAGTTTGTGATACACACCAACTAGGTTCAGAGCACCATAAAGCAGCTGATGCACACCTGGGTGGATATCCTTGTTTGGGAGCAAGACCTGCTTGGTGTCGAGATTCCAGGGCTCAGTGAGTATTAATTACTTATGTTTGTGATCTACAATGCTAAAACATAATTCGAAATAGCGTGCTGCTCAAACTCAGGGGTGAGTTACGTTTAGTTTACTTTAGAATATTATTATTAGTATGCGATCCATTTTCAGCTAGGCAGGTGCTCGCCGCTACCTAATCGTACTCATCAGTGCTTGTTTTGGCTAATTATTAAGAGGTCAGAGCAGGATCTTCTATCCACCTGTCACCATTAGTGAATCAGTCATATCAGTGAGTTAGCGTTCCTTGTGACTTTCTTTATGTAGCTCGTACAGTCCTAAGCTAGTTCACAGTGATGTGTAGTATACATTAATGCATTGCAAAAAAGAGAGAATGAGTTGACCAATAAAGGGAGTTGAAAAATTAGAACAGAATCAAAGATCATTCATTGCAATGCATTAGTTCCTAGGTTTTGTTAAGGAACTTTTGAATAGGGATTTTAGGATTATTAGAACATTGGAATGTTGGGAGCTCCATTGAAAACAATGAAGTGCTCCGGGCTTATAATGGCTGTTATAAGCCTGGAGCTCCAACATTCCAATATTTCTTTGTTCACAGCTCTGGCTGTGAACAAAGGCTTTAGGGAGCCTGGGGGATTCTAATCCAATCACGCTTCCATAAGGCTTTGATTTTTTTTGTTAGAACATTCTGCCCTCTAGTGGCAGAATGTTCTAATAGCCTTATAGCCCTTCGTAGCTGGGCTATACCAGCTATTAAAGTCCCTCTCCCTTGTTAAAGGCCCTCGCCTTCGGCTCAGGCCTTTAACGCAGGAGAGGGTCTTTAATAGCCCTCTACGTTGGGCTATAAGGCTATAGTATGGCCAACGCAATGACAGTCGATAGACTCAAATCTAATACTATAGGCAATGTTTTTTACATAAGTACAATGTGTCTGCGTTTGCCTGTCATAATCATTTTGTGGAGATTATTTTTACCACTGATCTATTTTCTTTGATCTTCTTCATTTCTTACATCAGCCCCAAGGGCAAGAACATCGGCAGTGCAGGGAGGGTGTGGGGAGAGCTGGGGAGGAAGCTTGACCATCAGCACTTTCACTGAGTGCTACGCTCAACCTAGTAAGTCCTATTACTTCCCTAATGTTAGGTTTTATGATTGTTGTCGGCTTAGGATAGCATCTTGGGATATTGTAATGTTGGTGCTGGGTTCCAGGACAGGAGTTGCTGCCTGGGGCCTCGTGTTGCTGATGAGAAATACAGTTGTTCTGACACCCTTTCCTGCTGTCTTCTTTTCACGAGGATGAAATACAAACCCACACTTTCAAAGCACAATGCCTCTGCCGACTATGCTACTTTTTGCCTTGTTTATTTTTTTATACTGTCTTCTTTTTTTCCAACTCTTTTATCCAATTTTCGTTGTATCCCTGTTATCCCTGCATTATCTTTATTTTTCCTTTTTTGGTAATGGGCTTTTTCCGGTCTGTACTAGTCTCTAGTTCACTTAGCTTATGCTTTATTGGTAAACTTTCCCTCTCCCCTATATATCTTGTGGTACTGTAAGACTAAAAACATATTTTTGGTATGCTACTGTGTACTGGAAGATTGCACACCCAAGTAGGCTATAAATAATATTCACATGTATGTTTGTGGAGAAGGCTTTCTTCAACTTGCTTATTCTCTAACAGTTAACGAGAGAGTGGCCATGATCATGGACCACCCCCAATATTGTGCTGTGTGTTTGATTTGTAAGGTATGCCAGCAGTTTCCATGACAGTGAAACATGGTTGGAAAGTATGAGGTCCTATTGCATTTGCCAACCAACACCACATGTCTTTAATTGATCATTATTCCACCCCTTTATTGTGCTTCATTGACTCAGAGTCATCATGATCATCGTAGGCTGTAGCTCTCTTACTCTATTCCGAAACGTTTTTGGTTGGCTTCACTATCTGGCTTTGACCAGGGTGATATTTCTGATAGAAGATACTACAGTGATAACTGAACTATAGTGATGTATTGCGGTTGTATTTTTGTGACTCAAAACATTAAGGGGAGGTGTATCTGGCATCTAAACAATGCATAATATTTTTTCTAGCCACACCAACAACCAGTGCCGCTGGCTCAAGTGATGCTGCAGGGGGAGAAGGAGAGTCAGTTGGAGAGGAAGAAGCAGTGGCAGGAATGGGTAGTGGTAAGTCACATTGATTGCCTATTGACAATTACTTTTATACTCACTAGCTACAAGGGCATCATCGTGACTCATGATTGTGAACCCCCTGCTTAACCAGCTGCAACAGTGGTTGAGTTATGGCCTCTTAAATCTGCAGCTCAGTAAAAGGTCACATAATGAATGCTACAAATGCTGATTTTGGGGAAACAGGAAAGAATGGAAGGTTAAAAGAAATTATGGGTGAAATGGTATATGAGTGAATGGATGTGTTGGTGGGTGAAAGGGTACATAGATGGGAATTGGTTAAAGGGATGGATGATGTGAAAGGATGGTTGAAAGAAAGGGTGGATACTGAATGGGTGGACAATAGTTTGGAAATTGTGAAAGACTGGATGAGACAAAGTAAAACACTTCATGGTAGCTATTGGTAAATATAGAAGAATGAAAGGATGAATTGATAATTGGATTGCATGTATGAATAAGAAAACCAACTCTTCTGGAAAGGGGCATGCTCATCACCAACTTCACTTACTTTGTTTTATGTTTATCAGAGCTATGTTTCAAAGTATTATGTAACTTTATGGTCTATTCCCTTAACTTACTGTGGGGCATATTTACAATGGAAATGCAGTAACGCTGCATTAGCCTTCTTGGCTTAAAGCCGCCCTCCAACCCTTCTGAAAGGCAGGGCTGCACCATATTCACAAAAATATGGTGTAGCCTGCGTTTCCCCCTGCGCTGGCGCTTAATTTAGCTGCCTAGCACCAATGCAAGCACTCATGCACCGTAGTGCAAGGGTATCTGTGTGGCAGGGGAAGATTGTTTATGTGCAAGAAGGTGTCCCTTCCTGCATATAATCAATCTTTAAATGGCGGTTTTATACTTCTATGTGTGCTGCCTAATGCAGCAAACATAGAAGTTGCAAAACTTAATTTTTTTACATGATTATTTATCTGCAGGAAGGGACTCTTTCCTGAAGATAAACAATCCATACCTTTTGCTGTTTCCATGTGTGCTGTACAGCGCACTACAGATGGAAACAGCAAAAACCATGAGAAATTAAACATGTCTCCTCATTGCGCCAGTGTAAGACTAGGTTTTCCCTGGACTTGTTTTCGGCACTGAACCATATTTAAACCATCCTTATAGATATGGGGCAGCATAAAATCAATGGGTGTTCCAGTGGTAATTGTAGCGTGAAAGGGAGCCTTATTTACGAGGCGAAAAGTGATTTCAAAATATATTTAATGGTTTCCCATAGCAGATTTATTTTACGCATGTTCAGATTTTTCCATTTCGACTTTCGTCAACTACAGTGACTTAATGCACCAAAGCTTAATAGTCACATTTCAAATCGATCATTAGTGACACCCCTCTATTCTATATAAAAAGCACTACCTACCTGTCTCATCCCTCTACCTTACCCTGTAGTAGAGTAAGTCAAGTTTCCGTTCATTACTTCCCAAGAAATTAATTTGTGGGAAATATTTTGTGGTGGTGGGCGAAGCCAGTGAGCTAAGTGGGACTTAATGCCTGATTTGATTTAAAGTTTGGCATATGAGATACTCTGTGACAAACATGCCAAATACAATCTATATAGCAAGTTCCTTTCTCTGTAGTGTAGTGCATCAATTTCCCTAATATCTACTTATGGGAGAAAGTATAATATCCGAATTTTATATGTGAGGTGTGTGGCGTAGTACCTTATTTATTATTCATTTGTCTCTGTGGAGGCAGGGTACAAAATGAAAGAAATCTTGAGAACAGCTTGGCCATTGGAATTAAAGATAGGTAATTGTCAACTACAGCTGCCTCAGCTACAGACAGTAGCAAAATACCAAACGTGCTGGCAAGCATGCCTCCATTAATTAAGCACAACACAACTGGTACTTCATAGTGCATAATGCCTTACTCGTTAATGAGAGGTAATTTATTTTTATTTTTCCATTCAAAGTGTCTGTTTAGTTACTGGAAAATCAGACGAGAAAAACTGTTCCGGTTGGGGTGTTTTCAGGTCGGAAAAATGGAACAAATGAGGGGGTCTTCCCATGTAGGGAATGGTGCCCTCACAAACCAGTGAGAGTGTCATGCTTCATCATCAGGCTTAGCTCCTTGTGGGGTTGGCACTGCAATACCTCATTGGTCCCGCGAGAGGGCTCTTTGGTGGCGTGCTTTTAATTGAATATTCATGATGATGAGTGTGAGTGCGTGGGATAAGTAAAGGGGGAAGTAAAAAATACCTAAGGAGTGCCAACAATCTATTTAATCCAGGGTCCCCCTTGGTAGCATAAAAGTAATGTCTCAATTGTTTGCTCCTAATTATGAAGAAAAAAAATTAAGCAACATGTGCAGATTGTGTAGACCAATGCATTTCACGTCTCAATGGTCCATGAGGGATCTATGGCATTTCATCAGGACCAAATGAGAGAAAATCAGTATCCCTACCCTTGGTCCTGGTTGCCAGGGTACGTACTGGTGTCTGATGATTAGCAAAATGTGCTTACATGGAGTTTTAAGTCAAACATGTACCTAACTGGGAATAAATCAACTGAGGTTTTCCTATGTTCCAGCCTGAAGGAGAGAAAAGGTGTGATATTTAAATATTGAAAAAAATACCCAGGGTTGCCCTCAGGGAGTATACAATGACATTACAATATCATATGTCAACAAAAACATGCTAGGAGCAGAATGCAAAGCTCCTCTCATGAGTTGTGTCACACATTCCAAAAATATTTAGGTGTGTGACTAAGTAAATATAAATCGTAGAAGTATAATACAGACATGCAGATACACGCAAATCATATAGTGACTAATCTTTAGTCAAGGGAAGGGATATATTCTCACCCTACTAATGCAAATTGCATGCCTCTTTAGTCATGAATAGACGCCAGCGTCAATGCTGCAGTGAATATTGCTGAACAGGCAAGTATGAGAAAGTGTCAAAGAAGAATGCAGCGGGCGTTCAGGATCTGTCAATCGTCCTGCTTGGTATATCTTGTGCTTACATAATCAGCTCGGTAAGGAGCTTAGTCACCTACCTCGTCTTCTGCCTGCCAGGAGTTGTTCAAGCAGCACTCAGTGCTGGGTTAAATGGTTCTTCTATGTCCCATCTGAATGGTATCCACTCCTCCTCTCCGTGACGGTCAGCACTTAGCAGAGGTTCACATGATGAGGGTGGTTTCCAGTAGGTGAGGGAAATGCCAGGTAACTGTGGCAGCCATTTCAAAATGTACAAGTGGTAGGTATCCCTCACGGGACGTACTTATGGGATAGTTATAGAGGCATGGTGGAGGGAGCTTAACCTCAAAAACAAAAGCTTAATCAAAAGGGCTAATCTGCCTACTCTGTCCCCAAGGGCGGGTCTCCCCCAGGTCAAGCTTCTTGGTTGCTTGCATGAGAGTGCATACAGAGCAATTCTCTAAGGTTAATGCCCTATGACCTTGGGTAATCCTCAAGGAGTCTGCTGGGAATCTTTGGGGGTGTTGGCATATATGTACTAGTAGATCTCGTAAGTTGCTTCGTCATTTGTATGCAAATAACGGGTTAACAACATCCAAGGTGCTGTTTTGAGAATGGTCAAATGCTTTTTAATGATTTTTTTTATTTGGTTGGAAATACATTTGAAGGTCGTTGCACAGGTAAGTATGTTTGTGGGGTCCTTAATTTTTGTCTCCAGGAGGAATCACAGTGATTATTCCTTGCCCTTTTGTAAGCTTGATTAACCCCTTCGATGCTCATGACGGAACGGTTCCGTCATGAGCGACGGTTGGCCTGTGCTCATGACGGAACCGTTCCGCCATGAGCCCGTTGGCTCATTAGAACCTTCAGCACAGCGTGAATATTCACGCCGCGCTGAAGGTGTTAATAATCCTAGATGGATAGTGACGTGTCATCAAGTTGGTGCTCAGTTTCTTAGCCTGTTCATCATATTCCTTGAGGGTGTTGCAGTGATGAAATAGACAGAGAAATGGTCCAGCTGGAAGGTTATCTCGAAGGGCTTTTGAGTGGTGGCTGTCATAGAGCAAAAGTCTATTCTGTTCTGTAGGTTTCTTGTAGTTTGTGTGAGACAGTCTGCCTGGTTCTCGGGAGATCATGAGGTCCAAGAATGGTCCTGAATGTTCAGACACAGTGCTTGTAATTTCCAAAAAAGGGTTTAGTGTTAATTCATATGCAAAACTCAGCGCATTCACTATGCCATAGAATCAGGAAATAAGAAGACCTCCTCATTTGTACCATTTTTCTACCCTAAGTTATACCCCTGCGGGAACAGTTACCTTACCAGCATTCTAGCTGCTAGAAAAGCTTTTAGATAAAAAAAAATCAAATGACAGATCTTGTAATACAGTGTTATTCTCCTGAAATACTTTTCTGCCATACAGTCAGATCTTTTTACGCGAGACATGTTTGTGTAGAATATAAAATTGGCCTGGTGACTGTCCTAGCATAATCACATCAAATTCCAATGACCCCAGGGGACTAGCAATGTACTGTTACTGTGCCACCCGCCAATTTTAAACAATTGTTGCACAGAGCATTTTTTACAACTTTTCTTTATTCTTGTAGTTTTTCTTGATATAGCTATTCTTGCTGGTCTACCCCTAGCACCCAACAGGCAGGAGAAAGCACCCCGGCTGCAGTAGCAAAGGCTGGACACTATCTAGCTGGATATATAAGCACCTTTTGGCCTAGGTGGATGAAGAAGAACACGCTTAAATAGCTGCCTCTGAGTTAGGCCCTAGCGAAGCAAGTCAGACACAGCCTCTAGCCTCCCAGCCATTCCATCACCAGTGCTGCTGCTAGCTTTCAGGGGCCCTGACTGGAACTGCTACCACCCCCTCCCACTCTGACAGGAGATTGCAGCTGCCCATCCTGCTGCAACTAGACCGCATGAAGAGACATTTAGAGAGCTGGCCGGACAGGATAGAGCAGAGCCTGGGCTAGCTGCAGACCCAAATGGACAATTCCCTTTTTAGCCCCTTTTTAAAATTTTTGTTTTGGTGGGAGGGACTTGTGGGTGGAGAGGGTGCTAAGGGAGTTGGGCCCTGTTTTCTTTAATTTGTTGGACATTTGGAAATTGGTTATGGAATTGGGATTGGTCAATGTGTTTAGGAAGAGGGATGGGCCTGTTGTGGGTGGAGAGGGTGTTTTTAGTTTGTAAAAAGATAAAGGGGAAATTTTTTTTTTTCATGATTTAGGCCTGAAGTTTTTGTGTTTTATTTTTACTTTGCACTGTCGCCTTTTTACAGAGCCTGTTTTTAAAATAAAATCTGCTTACAAAAGTGTACACCTGTTAGTTATAGCTAGTTATTTACCTCTGTAACTATCTTGACCATTAGGGGAGATGCTGCCATGACCTATATTGCCTACAGCAACCTAGGTAAATGTTTACTTAAGCAGTTAGTTGCCTACTTACTAGCTTACCTAGTTCACGTTACTCCATAGTTCTCTTACCTGAATATTGATGAAACAATAACAAAGGAGGCATCACAATTTCCCAAGCAAGGTCTCATGAAAGGTCACCTCCAACTGTAATATTTTAACCAAACTATATGTCGGTATAGTAATATTTCAACCTGTGGTCTCTGGGGTGAGAATGAAAACGGTCTAACTCATTTTCCTCATACAATGACGGGGGACTGCTTGAACGAAATTGTTTTTGTTTGGAATTGGGTTTGGCTAATGAACTGACGTTTCCCCCAATCCGGCTTACTTGCACATTTAATGGCAGAGGATTGTCCATTTTCATAGACTTTATTTTTATTTCTAGTAATGCTGGATCTCGAGTTTTGAACTTTCAAACATATGATAATGATACTAGTGATCATTACCCCAATAGCATTACCTTATCACTCCCGCGTCAGTTAGATAGGCGCAACCCTCTGAGGACCCTTGGGCAGAACACTCTGTTTTTAGATAGGCTAAACGGGTATTCGCTCAAGTGGGACAAAGTGGATCAATCGGAGACTACCATAAATGTAGTGAAAAACTAACTAACAGCTATTAAAAAGTACCTCGATCCTGCTACCCCTAATGAAGAGTTTATGACTAATTTTATGATCATAACAAAAACAATAAAAGAAGCTCTCTTCATTAAATTAAAAGATAGACAGGTTAAACCCAAGGGATGGTTTAATAATGTATGCACTAAAGCATACTCCAAATTAAAAGCAGCCCTTCATAAAACAGTAAGGGATAAACAGGAAATAGCAAATCTTAGAAGGGAGTATAACCTGGCTAAAAAGTCCAGGAATTATGGGATCAATTGCACAAAAGCTGTACCACAAAGGTTAATATTACCTTTTGGGCAAACATTGAATCCCCATTTTTATCTGAATCTAGAGACGAACCCAAAATTGACGTGGCAATAGACGAACAAACATGGGTCGAATACTTTGCCCGGATATTTGGCCTGCCCCTGAGGAACAACAAGTACATAGTGACAAGGAAGGAACTAATTTGGAAACAAAGACAATCTCTCTTCCCATAGCTCTTGATATCACCCATGTGGAAGTAGAGCTTGTCTTGTTAGCTAGTAAGAGTGGAAAGGCTCCAGGCCCTGATGGGGTCCCAGTAGATTTTTATAAACATAATTTGGAACTGTGGACCCCAATTCTGACCAGAGTCCTAGAAGCATCATGTCCGTAGGGCTGGTAAACTCATGCTCTGAATCTATTTTGGTCCAGATTTTTAAAAAGGGGGACCGCCAATCCCCCTCTTGTTAACGACCAATATCCTTGTTGGATTCCCTGGGGAAGGTGGCTGGACGCATCATCTCGAGTGACTCCAACACTGGGCAGACAACAACAAGATCATATCAGATCTTCAATTTGGGTTTCGAGAGGATATTGGCACCATAGAACAAGCTCTTAACTTGACCCTTTTGATGGGCAAATATGCAAATGCTAAGGGTGGGGCTTTATACATGGTGTATGTTGACCTATCAGCAGGTTTCGACTGCGTAAGCCACTCTAAATTATGGTCTATTTTATCTGAAATGGGGGTAGAGTCAGTTTTGGTACATTTTTTACGTGAATTATATTCCGACGCGAAAGCACAAGTGAGGTATGGTCTTGGGGGGAATTCATGGCGTCATTCAGTGTAGAGAGGGGGGTAGGCAGGGCTGTTTACTGGCACCCTTTTTACACTTTATACCAACGGTTTGGAACAGGACATGGTAAAAGGGTGCGAGGACCTGCCACTTTACAACAAACGCCAGATACCGGCCTTTCTTTATGCTGATGACGCTGTGATTCTAGCCCGTACCCCCTTAGAACTGCAACGTGCTCTCGTGAGATATCATACTTTCATGGCCAATCAAGACCTGAAAATTAATATCAAAAAACCTTTGTATGTCTACAGAGTCTGGATTTAAGAGAACAAGGGCGATTTTCATAGATAACACAAAACTCAAAAGCACAAATAGATATTCGTATCTAGGAATTTTAATGGACAATAAATGTTCTTGGAGGCAGGCAATTGAGACTAGAAAACTGCTTTTTATGAGGGAAACAGTTGCATTAGCCAATTTCTCATGAAGATTAGTAAAAAGGCCCCCCACTGACCGTACTCATATATACCAGGCAAAATGTATAAGCACTGCGATTTATGAGGCAGGAGTGTGGGGCTACGGAAAGGTGGATGCGATACAAAAGGTTGAAAATAGTTTTTTAAGGTTTCTCCTTGCTCTACCGCAGTGCTCCTCGACCTACTCATGCCATATGGAACTGGGTTTGTCATATTTGATGGACTTAGTTAAAATTCAACCAGTTCTTTTATGGCACCGCATTTGGTCATCTACCAAAACTATTTTCTGTCAAGGGCTTATACAGGACTGTCTTTTTCTTGAAAACGTTCATAAGATTGGGTGAATTGCCTATATTTAAAACTTTTTGTACGATTTGGGTATGGCAGAATATTTTCTTTCACCCATATCAATTTCGGAATTTTCTAGAAAAGTGGTTAGAAAAATATGTTTGACGCATTTAGGGCAATTGCGGTTGACAAACGAGGCAACCAAAATAACTGTCCAACACATGTTAACAATCCAAATGACCTTGACTATACAACCTTATTTAACTTTCAATCTGACCAGTTATGAAAGATTTTTACTAACAAGGTTCAGGATGAATATATTCCATCGTTTAGTTACCTTTCCGCAAATAAATGACTGGGCAAAGACTCTATCAACTTGCCCCTGCGATGAACTCTCCCCCCAATCTTCAATGCATACTGTTTTATTTTGTAAGTTCTATAATGAACCAAGAAAGCGTTAGCTAGACCCGATTAAAATAATTATGTGTTTTTGAAGATGCCGCCCCGCATTTCTCTGCCTCCAATTTTAGGAGGAAGAATATATTGCGAAAGCTCTAGTCAGATTTTTGAAGTTTGCCATTAGACAAAGGTCAAATCTGGATTAGTCTGTGAAAAACACACTTTGTTTACGATTACACCTGTTTTTATTCCTATGCTTTAGATTGTTTTTTATCTGAGGATCGCATTTCTGTGCTATATTTGGTGCTAAAATCACTAATGAATTCTAATTTTTATAATATTCAAAGAATACATTTTATATCATATTTTATGTGTAAATTTTCAAATGTACTTTTATGGTTTTTCTAAATCACGAAAACCGAATAAAGGATTTGATTTTATTTGATTTGTGTAGAATATAAAATTGGCCTGTGACTCTACTATCATAACCACATCAAATTCCAATGACCCCAGGGGACCAGCAATGTACTGCTACTGTGCCACCCGCTAATTTTAAACAATTATTGCACAGAGCATTTTTTACAACTTTTCTTTATTCTTGTAGTTTTTCTTGATATAGCTATTCTTGCTGGTCTACCCCAGCAACCAACAGGCAGGAGATAGCAGCCCGGCTGCAGTAGCAGAGGCTGGACACTATCCAGCTGGAATATAAGCAGCTTTTGGCCTAGGTGGATGATGAAGAATAGGCTTAAATAGCTGCCTCTGAGTTAGGCCCCTGTGTAG
This sequence comes from Lissotriton vulgaris, assembly GCF_964263255.1. Classification (NCBI taxonomy): domain Eukaryota; kingdom Metazoa; phylum Chordata; class Amphibia; order Caudata; family Salamandridae; genus Lissotriton; species Lissotriton vulgaris. The sequence goes on along the minus strand of NC_141695.1, from coordinate 420,849,524 downwards.
CAAGTCAGACACAACCTCTTGCCTCCCGGCTATTCCATCATCAATGCTGCCGCTAGCTGCCAGGGGCCCTGACTGGAACTGCTACCACCCCCTCCCACTCTGACAGGAGATTGTAGCTGCCCATCCTGCTGCGACTGGACTACATGAAGAGGCATTTAGAGAGCCGGCCGGACAGGATAGAGCAGAGCCTGAGTTAGCTGCAGACCCAAATGGACAATTCCCTCTTTTAGCCCTTTTTTTTAAATTTTGATTTGATCGGAGGGACTTTTGGGTGGAGAGGATGTTAAGGGAGTTGGGCCCTGTTTTCTTTAATTTGTTGGACATTTGGACATTGGCTGTGGAATGGGGATTGATCAATGTGTTTAGTAAGAGGGATGGGTCTGTTGTGGGTTGAGAGGGTGTTTTTTTGTTTGAAAAAAGATAAAGGGGAACATTTTTTTTTTCATGATTTAGGCCTGAAGTTTTTTGTGTTTTAAATTTACTTTGCACTGTCGCCTTTTTACAGAGCCTGTTTTTAAAAGAATCTGCTTACAAAAGTGTACACCTGTTAGTTATAGTTAGTTATTTACCTCTGTAACTATCTTGACCATTAGGGGGGGTGCTGCCATGACCTATATTGCCTACAGCAACCTAGATAAATGTTTACTGAAGCAGTTAGTTGCCTACTTACTAGCTTAACTAGTTCACTTCACTCCATAGTTCTCTTACCTGAATATTGATGAAACAATAACAAAGGAGGCATCACCATTTCCCAAGAGAGGTCTCACAAAAGGTCACCTCCAGCTGTAGGATTAATCAGAAGGATGATCCATTGCAGGTAACTAAATGGGAAAAAACACTGAGTTGGTGGGTTATAAATTATATTAAAGCTTTACAAAGAATTGAGATCAGACTACTACAAGACACAAAAAAGAATATTTGATAGTGATAAAATAACAAAAAACAGCAATAGTAACTTTCTTAGGGAGCTAGTATTTAATTAAAACTAAAGTTACAAAATCCTTGAGTCATGAAACGTAAACTACAATTCTGGAGTGGACAATGTTAAGCGCTTAAGCAACACAAGGACTTGTTGGACTATAAATCATGTGTTTGTATTGTTTTATATAAGTTTGCATTCGCGTGCCAATTTGTGTACAGGCACCACTTTGTTTCATGATCAAAACCAATTTTTCACCTATTCCGAGAAACGGCTTTCTGTAAGTTATGTTTCTTCAGAGCTGAGTTTTGCTACACTAATGAATTTACTGTTCTTATTAGCGCACACCTATCCCTTTAGATATAAGCCTTCTCCCACTTGTCTAGAGGCAGGCATGGGCAGAATTACCTTGACTGGTAGATAGTGTGTGCTCGGCCCCAGAATCTAATTTTACTCCTTTGTGATTTATTGTTCATCTGCATCTCTCTGGAAAATTAAATGGTGGGAGTGCTAGTTTTCAAAATGTACACTGTACCATTATGCTGATCTCAGTCCCTCTGCAGCACTCCTAGCGACTGGGCAGACAGGGCTCCACTCTGAGCGTACTTTGAATAAACTACTATTGGTTTGTATTCACTACTGTCTCTTCATTTGGTATGGAAGGCTGAGAAGTGGTCGTGAGTAAGCATGGGCGAATTTTGCGAATCTGGCGTTCGCGAATTTTGCGAATTTGCGAACTCGCAATCCGCAAAATCCGTGAATTCTCGCGAATTTGCGGATTTTTTTTTGTGTCCGCAAGGATTTCTGCCAGTTCGCAAGGATTTCTGACAGTTCGCGAGGGTTTTGTAACAGTTCGCAATCGCGAACTTACATGTCGGCTCGCAGCGGTCACGATTATGTTGTTTCTACGTCTGGTTCATCATCATAGGTTCCCAGCACCCTCTGTTTCACCCCTGCCACCCTCTGTTTTACCCATGCCACCCTCTGGTACATCAATGCCTTATGCCACCCTCTGGTTCCTCATCACTGTAGATTATGGGGGGAAAAAGCAAGCACACCTGCCTGCTTCAACTGACATGAATTAATTTGGGGTTGATTTATTAATGTGTCACTGTTTTAAAATTCCAGTCTGGCACCTGCATCCTTATCTGTAATTTGCTTTCTGTTGCAGTGCAATTTTTTTTTCCAGGACCTTTGTGGCCTACTTGTAGCTATTCTATGAGCCTGCTGTGAGGGTCAGAGCAGGGTCATACAATTGTTGCAACTAGCAACTGAACAATTGTTGCAACTAGCAACTGAACTTTGGAGGGGCCCTTGTGAGGAAGCACTACAGGGAACGGTTACTAATGATGAGTTTGAACTTTTGAACCTGCTTTCACTTTTGCAAAACTTGTTTTTCTGCAGAGCAGCATTACAGCAACTTTAATGCCCCACCAAGCTTATATGAGAAAGTTGATTTCTAATCCAAAAGTTATCCAAAGAAAATCAAAAGGCCTCAAATCTAAAAAAGTGCAGGCAAATGTCAACCTGAGGAGTTATTCTTATAAAAATAATCATTTTCAGAAGGTCTATGCTGCTTGCTAGTAGATTTCTTGTGCGGAATTGCAATTTTTGTAATTTCGCGAGTGCGAGATTGTTGCTGCCCGCCGCACCTACATGTTCGCAATTGCGAACTTACACCGCAAAGAAAAAAAATCCGCTGCGTGCGAATTTGCGGATTTTGCAGGAAATTCGCGAATCTCGCAGATTGCGAATTTACCGAAAATCCGCAAAATCCGCGAGCGTAACGGATTTTCCGCCCATGCTTAGTCGTGAGTGACCGGGGTAACCCTAATCATGTCACTTCCTTCAGTTGGCGCCCAAATAGGGACTACTTCTGGTTAGTGACCCATTCCCATCCGCAGATGGCGGGGAGGTCAAGGCCATCGTCGGGTCGGACGTACTGATCAGGGATCCCTGCACAAAGAGTTCATGGCACTCGCAGCTGCTCCTTCTTTCCCCCCGGATGGTACCTCGCCTAGTGGTCGTCTCGACTGGAGTCCTGAACGGTGAAACCCTTGTATCTGACCATTTGGTCTGAAGAGTCGGCAGTGGAGAATAACTTTGTTTGACCTGCATATATCAGGTGAGTTTATTTTGGTTCTTTGTGGATATGGTACCATTTTGGTTTGTATTTGGTACAGTGTAAGGACTGTCTTTGGGATAAAAACAGTTGCAATTGTTTTGCTAGGCATAAAATAGTGAAATTGTTTTCTTTTCAGAATGCCTAGTATAAATAAGCTGTTTACTTTGTGTTGTCGTCATTGTTCTAATGATGCTCGATTGGAAGAAAGACAGCCATGTCTCCGGAAGGCATTCCGAATTTTGATATGTATGTGAAGCATAGTCTTGGTCCTATTATGTTTAGTACATTATGGCACAAATATACGTGAGACAATGCCGAGTTACAATGGTCCCTGACAGGTACTTTCGATGAACAATAGAGGGTATTTACAAGAACAATTGTTTAAGAAACAAAGTAGATAGTCTATGTTTGATTCCCTCAGGACATTGCAGAAAGGAGCTAGACAGAGATGATTGAAGGCAGAAAAAGACACTTGGAAAGGAAGAATGCAGACATTGACTTAGAAGGCTGTAGCATATGATAGGGAAAAACAGGAAAAGAGTGTTGAATGCGAAGACAGAAGGTTTCGATTACAAATTGATAAATCATATGTGGTTCAGGAAGAAGATGACACTTTGTGGAATAATTGTTAGATACTCAACCTCTGCCTCCATATGCCCCACAAAGAATATATCCCACTGTTCGGGTGCCTTCACACCCGCCCACTACAGTGGCGTCTACTTTCTCTGTTCCTGCACCTACTGCTGTTATTTCAATGGCTGTGGATTTGGCTGAATCTGCTTCTTCCACTGTAATGACTCTTGCTGATATTGAAATGTTTTTTGGTTTACTGGTTCTGGTTGATATTTGGAGGCAGGTGCATGTGCAAGATCATGTTGTGGAATTGGGAGGTATATGGGATCAAATTAAAGCATGGGACTGGCAGAGAAAGCCAAGTGACAAGCGTCAGGCGGAAAGACGTGCATGAGCCCCTGCCTTGGATGCCTGAATGTCAGCAGTCTTTTGAGTAATTGGAAACTGTGCTCAAGATTATAACAAGTCATTTGTGTTATATGAGATGGCTGGTTGCGCTCTTTCTGTTTTAACACAATAATTAGAAGATAAGCAATGGCTGTGTGCTCTACCGAGAGCAGTCACAGCTGTGGCCGGCTCAATAAGACAGTCAGCTGGACTCATACTTGATACTGACCTCACAGTTATGGTATCCCATGCTGTGGACACACTTTTGAACAAAACAAAGACACAGCACCTCACCAGTGCACGTCTGACTGGCTATGAATTAATATTGTTTGCTAAACATATCACAATCAAAAGATGAATGTGCCACTCTGAACCTAGCCATGTTGCTGCCTCTCCCTTCTGAGAGTGATAAGATTGATAAACATGACTGTATCTTCCGGACGGAAAAGGAGACGAAAGGACGGGTAGACTTGACTGATGTTCCCTTTTCTGGCCCACAAGAGGAACTATGTTGATGTCTTTTGCTTTAAATTACCGGATGGCACCACAACTGCTGAGTATGCTATCACTATGCTGCGTAGATTAGTTGAGACATCATGAGTTCCCAATCAATTGGCCCAAGCTGCTGAGCTTGTTGCCTTAACGAGCTTTCAAACAGAGTGAGGGACTGGTTGTCAATATCTATACTGACAGCCAGTACACCTTTGGTGTCACAAATAACTTTGGGTGACTCTGGGCAGAGAGAAGGTTCCCTTCTTTGGATGGCACCAAGATACTGCATTGGCACCTCATATTGACGCTTTTGTCTGCTTTGACCCTCCTTAAGAGATTGGCTATAGTAAAGTGTAATGCTCATCAGAAAGTCACTGACTATATAGGTAGGGGAAATGCTTTTGCTGATCAGACAGCTAAGAAAACAACCCGAACTAAAATGAAAAGAATGTTTGTAGCAGGTCCCACTAGGTGGGTGCCTGAAGTTACCATGTTTGAAGATACCCTTTAGAATGTGAAGGAGATACAAAGTGAGGCCACAATGGAGGGATTAGCAATTTGGCAAGAAAGTACAGCACAATGGAACAATGAGGGGTTTTGGATTGATAAGCCAGGGATGCAGAGATGGATGTTGTGAGATGAATATGTTCTTCCTGTAATCAGGAAGGCCCAAGGTCCAGCTCATATCAGTGCTAAAGGCATTTGCAAGTTATTAGACCCTATATGGCAGAATGATAACATTTCGAAGACAGCTGCACATTTAGTGAAGTATTGCATGGTATGCATTATGCACAATTCTGGAAAGGGTACCCCTACACAACCCGGTAATTTTGTACCACCCACTTTCCCTTTTGAGGTCCTCCAGATGGATTATATTGAGTTAGATAGGTGCAATAATTGAAAGTACATTTTGGTGGTTGTTTGCCCCTTCAGTAATTGGGTTGAGGCTTATACCACTAAAGTAAATGTAGCCGTAATGACTGCAAAGGTACTCCGGAAGGAGTTCTTTCCTCGTTTTGGCTTGCCCCGTTTGATCTGGAGTGATAACGGAAGTCATTTCAATGTCAAAGTAATCCAATTTATTTATGATGGTTTGAGTATCAAGCAAAAGTTTCATGCTGCTAATCATCAACAGCCAACAGGTTTGGTTGAGAAGTGCAATGGCACTCTCAGACTGTAGCTGGCAAAAATTCAGGAGACTACTGTAATGCTCCTCTTGCTCCTCAGGGTCCGAATGATGCTATAAGGGTTCCACTTCCAGATCTTACCTTACTCAACATGATTTCCACTGAGTTCAAGATAGATCAGGCAGGGAATATAGGACGGAAAGGGAGAGCAGGGACAAAGGATCTGAAAGACACAAGCAGACAATATTAGCACTCTCACTCCCCTGCCAAATGCTACTCTCAGGTGGTCTCGCTAGGGAATAAGTACCTTCAATGCAGATCCTCTGCCAAATCAAAATTGACGAATCAGTACCCAAATCCAAGACCAGTTCAAATAATATATTCCTGCACCAAAGGACTCCTGATTACTTCATCAGAAGAATTGATAAGCAAAATGACCCTTCCCGAATGTCCTCTTCTAAATACAACTTTATATAGTATTTGTTGTGAGTCACTAAATAGTGTACCATAGGCTTCCACGGTGTAACAATCGACGCCTTTACAGTAAAGCGGTGTAGAGCTCCTCCTCTCAGGTAATCAACACGCTTCTTCAGAAATGCTCCACTGATGCCTAATTCGCTACTATGGTGAAAACAGCGCTTTTCAAACACCTCCCTTTCAGCCACTACTGCTGAAGTCGTTAAGTGCTGCAATACTTATTCCGCCCTCTTTGCATCCAGAGGCGGCAAACAAAAGTATGCGAAGCCCGTAAACTGCACGGCTTCGCTTGTTGAGTCTTTAACTGGCTTTGAGAGCCGGAGTAACGACTCCTCTCTCCCTACCTGACGCTGACTGGCGAAAAAAGAACCTCGGGTCCAGAATGAGCGGATCCTCGCTCCCTTGCAATCCACTGTAACAAACAGTCTCCCGGCTTGGTCAGCTCCTTTCACCCTCCGAAGAAAATCCAAATTGAATACGAATTATGCACGCGCCAAAATGCGCGCTTCTTCCTTATATTGACTATTCCTCCCCCTGAGCCTTCTGGTACTCGTAGTTCCTTTCAGCTAGCGTGCTTCCTTTTCTTCCTTCTCGGCAGGTGCACTAGCTAGATTATGACAGTAGGCCCCCGTCCCAGCGCCTCCTAGAACCCGGCTTATCTGGATGCTTCGCATAGAAAGAACGAACCGCCCTGGGGGCATGCACCCCACTGCTCGGTTCCCAGGAATCTTCCTCTTCCGAATAACCCTTCCAGGACACCAGGAACCACAACCGACCTCTGCGAAACTGAGAGTCTCGAATCATCCTCACCTCGTATTCCAATCCATCCGCCGTGGCAACGGGGGGAGGGGTCCTCCTCCTTGCCGGGCTCGCCGGTTTCAACAACCCACAGTGGAACACTGGGTGTATTCGTAGACTACCTGGCAGACGAAGCATGTAAGCAACAGGGTTCACTCTCCTCACCACCTCGTACGGGCCTATGAACCGAGGATGAAAAACACTCCTGAGTCTGAAACGGATGTTCTTGGTGGACAACCACACTCTGTCCCCCACCTTGTATTCGGGTCCATCCACCCTCCGACAGTCCGCCCATGTCTTATAAACCTTCTTTGCCTTCCCAAGGTGCCCAGCCAGTTTCCAATGTAAGGTTAACAGAGCCTTCAGACGGGCTTGGACCATGGGTTGATTGCCCACTTCTGCCAGGACCACCACTGGAAGGATCTTGGCTACATACCCGAAGTTGGCCATAAAGGGTGAGACTCCTATGGAGCAGTGTACCGCGTTGTTGTACAAGAGCTCAGCCAACCATAACATTGAGACCCAGGAGTCTTGGGCCTCCTCCGAGTAACACTTCAAATATTTCTTTAGAGTCTGATTTAGACACTTCGTCTGACCGTCGTTCTGTGGATGGAATGAAGTGGAAACTGTGGCCTCGATCTGTAGTGCCTTACACCAAGTCCTCCAGAAGCTAGCCACGAACTGCGGTCCCCTGTCCAATACTATCACCGCCGGCAGACCGTGGAGACGGACAACCTCACTGAAGAGCAGCTGAGCTGTTTGTCCCGCCGTTGGCAAATTTCTACAAGGCACGAAGTGCCCCATTTTTGTCAGGCTGTCTACCACGACCAACACCGCTGAATTGCCTGCTTCGGAGGGTAACCCGGTGATGAATTACAGACTGATGGTGTGCCAAGGATAAGGCGGCGTGGGAAGCGGCATGAGTTTTCCTCAGGCCTTTGTGTGATCCGATTTTCCTCTGGCACACTTCTCGCATTCTGATACCCATTCCTTGGCCTTAGCGGTCATGGCTTCCCACCAGAAGTTTCTTTGCAACAGCTCTGTAGTTTTTGAAATTCCCGCATGTCCTGCTAATGGTGACTGATGACATCATTGAAACGCCTTCTTTGGTAGCACCTGGGTAGGCAGCTTCAACTTGTCCTTATAGAACGGTAGGCCGTCCCTTATTATTCGTCCTTCTTCGCCTTTTCTCCATTTTTCCCATTGTTCCTGAGAACGATTCTGACGTATCTCTGTAAGAAACTCCTCCGCTCTTGCTATACAGATTACCTTTTCCCTAGGAATGATTGCCATAGGTGCTTGCCTTTCCTGATTATCGGTGCCTTCCAGTCGAGACAAGGCGTCTGCCTTGCGATTGTCCACTCCTGGACGGTATGTGATGTGGAAGTCATATTCCTCAAAGAAGAGAGTCCACCGTATCTGCTTCTGGGTGAGGTGTCTGGCTGACTGCATGTACTTCAGATTCCTATGATCTGTTTGCACAGTGACTTGATGACGTGCTCCCAGCAGGTAAGGCCTCCATTCTTGGAAGTCCTTTTTGATGGAAAGGAGCTCCTTCTCAGCTATGGTATAATTACCCTTTGCAGAGTCCAGCTTCTTAGACAGATAAGCCACTGGGTGTAGCTGACCCGTGTCTTTGTCACTTTGGGAAAGAACCGCCCCAATGGCTGTGTCTGATGCATCCGCCTCCACTATGAACGGGGCCTCCAGGTTAGGGTGTCTAAGAATCGGGCCGAAGTGAAAGCTTTCTTCAATACTCCAAAAGCTCTCTCTGCCTCCAGATCCCAATTGAACACAGCTCCTTTCCTCAACAATCTTGTGATGGGAACTGCCTTTAAAGAAAATCCACTGATAAACCTTCTATAAAAGTTTGCAAAGCCCAGGAAACTCTGTACCTCGCGAACATTCTTAGGATTAGGCCAGTCTAACACAGCTTTTACCTTGCGCCCAGTCATACACAACCCTGCCGGGCTTAAGTTTACCCCCAGGAACTCTACCTCCTTTACTCCGAGCTCACACTTGCTCAACTTGCAAAATAGAGCCTGTTGTTTGAGTCTCTCTAACACCTCACACACATGTAGCTAGTGATCCTGTGTTTTGCTGGAGTAAATAAGTATATCATCAGATATACGATAACGGAGATATCCACTAGCTCAGACAACACTTCATTTAAGAAGTACTGGAACGCCGCTGGGGCATTACACAGCCCGAACGCCATTACCAGATACTCGTAGAGGCCATACCTGGTCTTAAATGCGGTTTTCCACTCGTCTCCGGGTCTTACTCTCACCTAGTGGTATGCTCCTCTTAGGTCTAATCTAGTGTAGATCACTGCTTCGCGTACCTGGTCTAACAATACATTAATGAGTGGCAGCGGGTATCTATTTCTGACTGTGTTCTTATTCAGCAGTCTATAGTCACAGCAAGCCCTCAGATCCCCGTTAGCTTTCGATATAAAAAACAAAGGGGGGGCCGCTGGAGACCTGGAGGGACGAATAAACCCCAACTTGATATACTCGTCCAAATACGCTCTTAAGTGTCTTGTTTCTGGCTCGGACAGGGCATAAACTCGGCAAGAAGGGAGCACACTATCGTCAATCAAATCTATTTGGCAGTCATACCGCCTATGTGGGGGAAGGACCTCAGCCTTTGTCTTACTAAATACTTCAGCAAATCTCTGGTATTCCTCGGGAAGTTGCACCTCTTATTCTACTACTGTTGCCACACACCAGGATGCAGCCAAAGCCTTGGCTATGGATTCTTCTACTCTCAAGCAATGTACCCTGCAATGCTCGGATGTGAATTTAACCACTCCATCTGCCCAGTTCACTTCAGGATTATGTTTGCAAAACCATGGCATACCTAAGATTAATTCATACTGTGGAGCGTCTATGATGTTGAGCACTATGTCTTCCTCATGGTGCTTCCCTTCTCCCGTTAGAGTCAACCTCAAAACCTCTGTTTGTGAGGTAATTAAGCCGGATTTCAGCGGCTTACCATCTACCGCCACCACCTCTTCAGGTACCTCCCTGATTATGACCCCTACTGACAGCAATCTGACTAAGCCACTATCTATGAAATTGCCGGTGGCTCCCGAATCCAACATAGCCAGTACCTCATGAACCTGAGAACCCACTACCAGGCTCCCTTGCAACACTATATGTGCTTCGGTGGCTGAAGGGAGGTCAGAAGCAAGGGAGGGGATCTTCATCCCTGGTTTTTAGTTAGAACAGTGGTTCTCGGATGTTCCCCCTTCTGCTCCTAGACTGGACACTGCTGCTCTTTTCAGCCGAAAAGAGGGGTTCTGTGTCTTAGGCTTGGAAGGACAGTCACACACGTAGTGGCCCCTCTTCCCACAGTACATGCACAGACCCTGTGTGCACCTGTTCTCCCTTTCAGTGCGAGATAACGGAGCCCTTACCGCCCCTAGTTCCATAGGTTAGTTTCCCGCATCACTAGGAGTAGTCTCCTTTTTTGAACCACTGTCTCTACCTCTGGCATGAATACACTCGTCCAGACGCAATGAGAGGTTAACTAAATCCGCACATGTGCGAGGTTGGGGATCGATCCTGGCTATCTTGTCTTTGAGCTCTCCGTTTAGCCCCTGATAAAACAGCGACATGCGTTTTTCCTCGGGCCAAGCCGCTTCAGCTACCAATCTGTTGAAATTGGTGAGGTAGGTGACCAAATTCCCCCTCCCCTGTCACAGGGATAACAACTCCTTGTCAGCGCTAAATGAGGTTGTCCTTCTATCAAACACCCCCTCAAACGCCTTTCTAAACTCGTCCCAGTCTGACAGTACTGCGTCATTATTGCATACTAATGGGACTGCCCAATTGGCAGCATCCCCACTAAAGTATGATATAGCAAAAGCCACCCTTGAATGGTTAGTGGGAAATGAAGACGGGCAACATGAGAAATGCATTAAAATTTGTGTAAATAACACCTGGACTTTGTGCGGATCACCCGTGTACCTCTCTGGAGTGGCTAAGGGTAGGGGGGGTGCTACTGAGACCTGAATGGGTGGCAACGCTGCTGAGGTAACATCAAAAGGATTACGGGCTGTTCTGTCTACTCTTTCTCTTAGAGCGGCCGTTTCTACTCTAGAGGACGTTAACTCCTGTTGCAAGGCCTCTAACACTAACATCACCTCATCAATCGTCACCATTATAGACACCACCGGACCAGGAGGAGCGACCTATTCTTTGGTGCGTAATTCTGTTATGCTCCTCTTGCTCCTCAGGGTCTGGGTGATGCTATAAGGGTTCCACTTCCAGATCTTACCGAACTCAACATGATATCCACTGAGTTCAAGATAGATCAGGCAGGGGATATAGGACAGGAAGGGACAGCAGGGACAAAGGATCTGAAAGACACAAGCAGACAATATTAGCACTCTCACTCCCCCCCCAAATGCTACTCTCAGGTGGTCTCGCTAGGGAATAAGTACCTTCAATGCAGATCCTCTGCCAAATCAAAATTGACAAATCAGTACCCAAATCCAAGACCAGTTCAAATAATATATTCCTGCACCAAAGGACTCCTGATTACTTCATCAGAAGAATTGATAAGCAAAATGACCCTTCCCGAATGTCCTCTTCTAAATACAACTTTATATAGTATTTGTTGTGAGTCACTAAACAGTGTACCATAGGCTTCCATGGTGTAACAACCGACGACTTTACAGTAAAGCGGTGTAGCGCTCCTCCTCTCAGGGGAATCAACACGCTTCCTCAGAAATGCTCCACTGATGCCTAATTCGCTACTACGGTGAAAACAGCGCTTTTCAAACACCTCCCTTTCAGCCACTACTGCTGAAGTCGTTAAGTGCTGTAATACTTATTCCACCCTCTTTGCATCCAGAGGCGGCAAACAAAAGTACGCGAAGCCCGTTAACTGCACGGCTTTGCTTGTTGAGTCTTTAACTGGCTTTGAGAGCCCGAGTAACGACTCCTCTCTCCCTACCTGACGCTGACTGACGAAAAAAGAACCTCGGGTCCAGAATGAGCGGATCCTCGCTCCCTTGCAATCCACAGTAACAAACAGTCTCCCGGCTTGGTCAGCTTCTTTCACCCTCCGAAGAATATCCAAATTGAATACGAATTACGCACGCGCCAAAATGCGCGCTTCTTCCTTATATTGACTCCTCCTCCCCCTGAGCCTTCTGGGACTCGTAGTTCCTTTCAGCTAGCGTGCTTCCTTTTCTTCCTTCTCAGCAGGCGCACTAGCTAGATCATGATAACTACTGGGTTACAGTGGTCAGATGCTTTACCAAATTACCATTAGCTCTTTTGTCAATGAGAACTACAGCACATTCTAGGACATGATTGTCACAGTACAAGGTCGTGTTTGGACGCCGGCAAATGTCTGGGGCGCCCTGTGCCCTTGGCGGTTTTCAGATATTGAGCATCGATTGTTAATAGAGCCTTTGCCAGTTAACTGAAAATGTGCGTTATATTCACCAACAGGTCCAATAGTCCCTACCCGCTACACCAGGGCGGCCCAAACACGATATCCAGGCTAGGGATTATGTTTTTATATACAATTTTCAGCGAAAGAAAAATTTGGAGCAACAATGGAAGAGACCGGACCAGGTCTTCTTATCAACATGTACTGCAGTCAAGGTTGTCGGCCGCAAGACCTGGATCTAAGTGACTCATTGTCGCAGGGTCCCACTGCCACTGCTCTATGATCAATGAACAAAGGATGGAGTAGGGGACTCCGAGTGTGAGACCGTGGCCCGGATTGTCCCCTTCAGTGATGCAAGGCTGACTTGGACCAAAACAGATGAGGAAAATGATGAAGTGCTGAATGCAGCAGTTACTTGGGAAATATGGGCAATACAGGAGCCCCTTTTTGTTGATCCTTTTTTGTCTGGAGTTACTAGGTACAATTTATGACCTCGGCAGAGAAACAATGCACCAAAGTAGAAGTCAGAGTTGGTAGGGATGGACTGTTGAAGTACCATAAAAAATAACATAAGGAGCTATACCTACCAAAAGCCCCAATACCAATTACCAAATAACCAGTCAGTTGGCAGTGAAGAAAGTGCAATCGTTTATTATGCAAAATACTCTATAGAGGAGCATCTCCAACCCTCACCCATCAGGTGCGCGGAGAAAGACTGCTGGCTTACATTCAAAACAGCACATATATACTTTCAGCACAGTACATGAAGTGACCGTAAATGGAAAACACTACTTGGCTCTTGGGCCTCGAGGAAGGACCATATATGGCACACATTATTAGTTCAAAGCTCTGCTTAGTTATTATTGGGGAGGTCAGGAGGAGTGACTCCCTTTTGTCCCGGTGCCCGGGAGTGCAGGCGCAGTGCCTTCAGGAATGCGCTTATCACACCCAAAGCCAGATGCAACCTTGAGTCCCAGGACAGAGGAAGAATGGTGTGCATTCAGCTGCTCTCGGTAACTTAACTGAACTGGGGCCTTACAGCCATTAGAGAATAACACATGATCACTGCTCGGGCCTGGCACAGGCAGAGAAAAGATGGCGTCTGTATGGTTCTTGGCCTACTCAATGTAAACAGAACACACGAACAGCATATACCCTTATCAACTAGCTAAAACAGATATATGTTAGGCATTATGCATATAAAACGTAAAGAATATATAGATACATCATGCTAACACAATATATATATGGCTAATACTGCTAATATAGGGAAAATTTGATTTTTATCCCATACTGTGTAAGTTAGGATGTACTTTGCTATAGCACCAACAGAACTAGTTTAGGGAGAAGTGAGACTTGTGCACTGTTTGAACACTGGACAGGATATGTTGATGGTATGCCTATGGGGGTACATTATACTGATCGACGTGGGAACCCAAGCTTAGGACAGAACAAGCTCCACTGGCAGTGCTCAAGATCCCAATGTTTTGATGGACAATAGGACCCTGTACCAGTGAAGCTCTGACAGACACTGGCAACTTGTATATTCCTCTTGCTGGTTTTTCACCCCTTTGTTTATCATTTGCTATGCATCCGTTTGGCAGAATGGTTGCTGATGAAGAGCAGCTAGTGATTTCTCCTGTGCATGCGCATGTATTCTGGTCAACCAAGATAAAAATGGTATGTATTATATTTGTGATTTTACTGCTATTGATTCTAGGTGGGGTGTCCTGGGTCCTTGAACAAGATCATACTGCCTAGTTAAATGTTAAGCACAAGGTTATTTCTCAAATCCGCACAAAAATGACAGCCCGAGTAATGTATTACTGGACATGCATAAAAGATTTTTTGGGACAGGTACAGCTTGTTATCCTACTGAAGCCGTTACAAGTTTATGGCCTGCATACCCATTGTCACTTGTTAATTACATGTATACTCAGCCAGCCCACTTCATAGATGCAAGGGGTAAGTCTGGTATGGGATATCTTGACCCTTGTCTGTATTACAGAAAGCCACGATGAAAGGGGTACCCAAGGTGTGTTAATACCACATATTGTGATAACCTTTATATGAAAGAGTAGAACATCACCCTAGTTAGCTGGCATTACCAAGATTTAACGGTTACTCGAAAAGCTGGATATTACCCTGCATGTTGCCCGATAATTAATAGTTGTGACGGATTTTTGTATGTTAACTGTTATAGAGTGTTATTGTTTAAGAATGATCCGAAACCCTCTGGAATGAATGTTAGATGTGCCCCTGTAGATTATCAAGGCCCACTATATGCGCATCCAGGATTTTATTTCTTGACAATGGTACGTACTCAAATGTTCATAATGGTACGTATGATGTTGCTTTAGGAATAGTGCTCCCCCTAGGTGTACCTTTTACGTATAGTAAGCCTAGTATGAGATGGGTGAGAAGAAGATTGACATCAGAGTTTTGCGATGGAGTGACGGATTTGGAAGTCAATAATTACAGCAATGGTATCACCTTTGGGTATATTCTTTCTTCCATCATTACCTCTGGTGCTACTGCAAATGCCAGGGGTGAAAGAGCCGGAGAATATGTTGGATGTAAACTGCAGATATTGTCTAACTCTACAGTAGCAGCACCACCCAATTGGAAAGTATTCAGCGATATTCCGAGCAGACTAGATATGCTGTTGATTGATGGTGTGTGCACTGTAGTAGGAAACCAGTGTGTAGTCGGGATCACTAATATGGAGAAGAACATTAACCAACACATTTTAGACATCCTACAAAATGTTAAAGGAATGGAGAGCGGGAATTGGAGTTGGTCACCCTTTGGTGGGTGGGGCTGGATTCTTGAAAAGGTGATTTATCTCTTTATGATGCTGATTTCTTGTTGTGTGTTCTAGTCCAGTGTCTCCCCTTATGTTGTTCTTAATGCACCACTCATCTTGCCCCCAAGAGACTATCAATTCATGATACTAATGCAACAATTATTATTCAGAAGGAAGTCGACTACCTCATGCAAATAGATTAGGGTATTTTTGAGACTTCTTCCCTCCTTACTACTTTGCTGCCCGCAGCTGATAGTATGGTTTGCTTCTAAGGTACTTAGTTCATGCTAAAAGGAGGGTCTGTTGGACTATAAATCATATGTTCGCATTGTTTTATGTAAGTTCGAATTTGCAGCGCCATTTTGTGTACAGCTGCCATTTTGTATCATGATCAAAACCAATCTTTTGTCTATTCCGAGAAATGGCCTTCTCTAAGTTATGTTTCTTCAGAGCTGAATTTTGCTTCACCATTGAATGTACTGTTCTTATTAGAGCATACCTATCCCTTTAGATAGAAGCCTTCTCCCACTTGTCTAGTGGTGGGCACGGGCAGAATGACCTTGACTGGTAGATAGTGTGTGCCCGAACCCAGAATCGAAAATTACTCATTTGTAATTTATTGTCCAGCTGCATCTCTCAGGAAAATTACATGATGGGTGTGCTTACATTGGTTTCAAAATGTACATAATGTATTGTTATGCTTGCTGATGTCAGTCCCTCTGCAGCACTCCAAGTGACTGGGCAGAAAGGGCTCTGCTCTGAGTGTACTTTGAATAAACTACTATTGGTTTGTATTCTCTACTGTCTGACCAACTCTTTGTTTGGTATGGATGGCTGAGAGGTGGTCATGAGTGACCCGGGTACCCTAATCGGGTCACTTCCTTCAGCCTGAAAGATGATGCTGATGACTGATGTTCTGCTGTATCTAAAATATGGAGACTTTCTATGTGTGGGTGGGTACATGGGGCCAGTGGGGGGCTATTGCTTAGGCAATAGAAAATCCTGTAATTAGTTGGTTTTGCTTTCACCACATTCGTCCCACCAAGTGTGTGATCCATTTATGGTGTAAATTAGGTCACATCTTAATAAATCACGTAGTCTGGGGGAAGAGGGTTAGGGGGTTGATGAAGGGATGGGAAAGCGAATTTGGGGAAGGTGTGACAAAGACAAACACTACACAAGTGTTTGTCTGGGCGATGATCAGCAAATCATCGTCATCAATCTGTTGTTGAAGGAAACGAAGGAATGAGTATGACACAGTACAGTTAAATGCATTGCAAACAGTCTTTATGCCCCAGAGACCCACATTTCAGATACCTAAATGTTCTGTATTCTAGGTATGAAAAAATAAAATTATGGAGGAGTGAACCCACCTAGTTCTAAAAAGATGATTGTTTAAAAAAAATGCTAGTGTATAGCAAAATTAGGTGGTGCATCTGCATTCTTCTCTGGAATGCCCATCACTCTTGGGCTCTTTTCTGAGCTGGTGTGGTAGATAAACAGAAGTTTTTAGCTCAGCTTTTGCCTTTCATTCGGGCAGGAGACAATAAGGCCAGCGGATTGAAAAACAGAAACTGCATTGCAGAGTCAAGGAAACTAACAAAGGAACGTAAGCTTCATGAGAAGTATACCAACAAGACTCAGTGGCAGAGCAAAAAACAAGAGGACTCAGAATTTCACTTTTGCCACCAGTGAAACACACACACTCCCTGCTTTTCTCAAATCAGCGCACCTCTCTCCATTCCACCAGGCTTAGTACGAGGCCTCAGATTTATGATTTCCCCTTGAAGTTGATAACTTCTTTCTTCTAGCTGTTGATGGGGTAGTCTGCCTTGGGTTCTTCCATCTTCCTCCTGACTCCGAGTAACTACGACCCAGTGACTCCCCACCAGAGCAATATAGACGTGTAGTGCACTGCTGTTGAAGAATAAGAAGAGAAACAGAATTGCCGTATTTTGTATAGGTTTTTGTTTGCAAACTAAAGGGACTGGTCTAGTCTCTAAAGAACAAGGAAAAAGGAGTAGACTCTGCAAATAAATATCGCTAAGTATGAAATGTCCAATCACCTTCAGGAAGAATGATCACCCATTATTCGGGCCCCAAACATTGCAAATAATCTAAATCAAGTTTACAAAATACAGTTGAACACCCTCCCTCACTGTCTGCCACCACATGAATCATCACTCATCACTCACAATACTCAATAATATTTCACTCATTGGTGCAATAGTTACCTGTTCCAAGCATGGTGGTAGGTACACAGGTGTATCTCCTTTTTGATGCAAGCAACAGATTGGAGTTTGTCAGTCTCATAAATCAAATATTCTTCTGGGACAGCCCGTCTAGGTGATGAAAAAAGAAGGATAGGATTGGACCGTACAGGATAATTTTCACTAATTAAGTTTGTTAAGGCCAATCACCCTGAGGCAAAAATATCACCCATTATTCCGGCCCTAAACATTGTAAATCATCAAAATCAAATTCACACATTACAGTTGAACACCATCCCTCACTGTCTGTCACCAGATGAATTATCAATTATCATTCACAATCACTCACTCATTGTTGCTATGGTTGTAGGTACCTCTTCCAATCTGAGCATGGGTAGTTTAGGTATTAGGGAAACAATTGTATCTTTGATGCAGGGAACAAACTGAAATTTGGTATTGGCATTCTTGTAAATGAATGATCTTCTGGGGCAGCTCTGATAAGTGATTAAAAAAAATAGGCATGCAAGGGAGGCAGGTATGGTTTCCAATGTCAATGAAGAATTATGGAGGCTTTTTCACTGCACACTGGCCCAACGGCAATCTGGCCATATATGTGACTAAAGACTTATGAGGCAGCATAAATCGCACACAAATAAAATGTTTCACTAGCTAATTTTTTTCTTTCTTTTTTATGCAAAGAAAGAAGCTCAACGAGAAAAAATTTAAAAAGTTATATGGTGGCAATTGCATACTCAGTCCAGGAAGTAGATTTCGTCCTCAAACTCAGGTTGTTCCTTTTTTTTATATATAAACAATTAATTTATACAGTAGGTACATCCTCCTTTACAAATTCAAAATCTAATCAAGCAATAATGCATATCTAAAAATGAAAAGGGAAAGAGAGAAAATTACAGAAAACATATCATTGGTATCTACAACAGCAAAGGAGACACAATGGCAGAATCGCCGTCTAAATCTAAACAATACTTTCTAACCAATTGCTGATCGGAGACCAGATTTTTAGCCCCCAAATGCGTTTCTTATCACCATGTTTTTAATAAACAGATATCTCTAAATTATATAAACCAAGTAACCTGGATCTCCAATTAATAAATGTAGGGACATCAGTACTGATCCACAGGGAGGTGATATATAGTCTCAATGTTGACATAGCGATGTAAAGAAAGTTAACTTCTGCATTTATATGGACCGTCCCTATTGTAGGACTCTCAACGCCAAAAATTACTAGCTCTGGGGTAAGTGTAACTGGGGCTACTAATATTAGATTTAAGAAGTGACCTATGTCCTGAAAAAAAGTTCCCAGCCCAGGGCAGGTAGAAAACATATGTAGAGAATCGGCTCCAAATAGTCTGCATCTATTACATCCCCATATACTGCGCCCATTTAGAGGTTTTAGCTGGGGAATAATAGAACTCAAAAACAGACATGAAATGCTGCGATTTCAGGCTGCTGAACAAGATCCCAGAATTGGCTGGTTCAAGTGACTTAGGTAGATTGATATTTACTACCCCTAGTTTCCTTTCCCATCGATCACATTAAGGTATTAAATCATCGGGCAACTGGGCCATTAAAGACTGATAGATTACCCCAATGCGTGATTGTCTTTGCAGCAGTTCGATTATGCTCATTGGCTCCAGGTTCCCCAGATTTTGTTTGTAATCTTGGGCCTAGAAAGCTTCGGATTTGTAGGAATTTAAAAAAATCACTTCTAGGTAGACCAAATATCTCTTGTAAAGTGGTGAATAACATCAGACTACCCCCTTTTCTTAGATCCCCAAGAAGAGTTATCCCTGAATCGGCTCATCTAAAGGTAGTCCTATCCTGAAATATTGATGGTAGAAGACCATGAGCAGAGAAGGGAGTACATGCATTAATATTTGAAATTGTGAATCTTTTCCGGACTTTCTTCCAAACAGAATAGGCAGATTGTATAGTTTTGAATCTGTTTTTCTTAAAGTAGCTTGGCTCCTAAGTTTTGACTAACCTTTGTCGTGAATTTTCTCCCAAGAGCATCACATAGTCACGGGGACGGACGAACGCGGGCTGCTGTAGTGGCCGGAGCAACTATTATAGGGTCTTATCACAGCACCCGAAATATGTATCTTTATTCTGCTTCCAGAATTAACTAAGAAAGATAACACGTTTACCAAAATCACAGAATCCTACTATGAAATATCAACATTTTGACTCCTGCTGTCGAATTAGCGGCTACACTACAGATATCAAACTCGTTTCCGCTGAATTTTTCTATATTCTGAGACTACTCGAACTGAGAGAATCACGAGCTGACAGATTGTATCTGCTGTCTAGTTTACACATGTCCTCCCATCCCAGTAACCAGGACAGAATGAGACAAGGAAGATTGCTGTCTAAAGAATAAATCTATGTAGTCTGTACGTCACTAGCTTTGAGTAAGGATCTTCGGTAGTCCGGGATTTCAGAGCCTCATGTGGAACATTTATCAAGGTTCATCTATGACTACAAGATAAGCCTGTCCACCACTAGCCTTGACTAAGGATCCCCAGTAGATCGAGATTTGAGCACCTCAGCTGGAATATTATTTGAGGCTCATTTACTACTACAATTCAAGCCTTGAGGAAGTCACGGTGGTGATGAAACGCGCATTGGATGTTTTTGTGCTACAAAGACAAGGAACTGAATTCTAACTACATTACAGAATTTGTATTTTGTTATTGTTTAGACTGTTGGAGACGTAACCTATGTGTTATTTTGGTAAATAAATCACCGCTGAATTATACAACCATTTTCTGTAAGCCAATTTCCTGTGACAGAAGATCTCTCTCATTATCTTATAGTGCTTTCTTTGCTATAAACATTTATCTACTAACTGTATATGTAATATTTAGAGTGCCGGGGTCCTGTCTCTTATGTATTTTGAATAAGTCACTTGTGCCTTGTTCTAAACTGATACTCTGAGTAGTGGGGTATCTTACCCCGAGTGGCACCTACCAGATTTGATTTAATGTAAAGAGATGACAGCTAATTTGAACCTACCTCTGATAACACCCTTCTTGAAGTGCGACCCTTTTTCCACCACAACCGTGTGTGGTTTTCTGTCTCATAGATAGAGGGGTTATTGGCTGCTGAACGAGGTTTTTTAGCGGTTATGAGAATTTCCATGTGTTGTAGGAGAGCAGCCCAATGATATAGTAAAAAGTTTGGCATGCCTCACCCCCTACTTGATCTTGGAAGAGTCATCCACTTTATGACCCTTCTTGGCCTTCGGTAGTCCCATAAAAATCTAGAGCCGATCTGTTAAATCTATATAAATAAAAATGTAACTGTTCGTTTGTTCAAAATCTCAAATCTCAAAAAGTTCTTCACCGATTGCTTTGAAATTTTGACACAATGTTGCATTCGAATACGCGCATGTTTTTATATACACAACGTTGGATTTGAATACTCGCGTGGCGAGTACGCGCGTGTTTTAATCGAAAGCACTAAGAGACACATAAAAATGTCAATGTGCGTTTGATAAAAATCTTAAATCTACGAAAGTTCTTCACCGATTGATTTGAAATTTTGACACAACGTTGAATTTGAATAAGCGCATGTTTATATATACACAACGTTGGATTCAAATACGCATGTGTCAGATACGCGCGTGTTTTTAATCTAAAGGACGAAAAGACTCTAACGATTGGGTTGCTGCGCAACAACTACAATAGACGCATAGAGGGAATAGTCAACATATATTAGGACGGACAGTTGGTGTCAGGATGGCAGACCCGGAAGTGGGTGGAGGGAGGAGTTGGTTCACTTTGCAACATTAACGCGTCCGACTGGGAAGTGCGTGGAGGGAGGGGGAGGAGTTGGTTCACTTGGCAACATTAAGAAAGGACGCATAGAGACAAGAGTGTACATATATTGGGATGGACAGTTGGTGTCAGGATGGCAGACCGGGAAGTGGGTGGAGAGATGAGTTTGTTCATGTAGCAACATTAGCGCGTATTTATATATAGACAATGTTGGATTCGAATAGGCGGGTGTCCAATACGTGCATGTTTTTAATCGAAAGGCCAAACAGACCCTATCGATTTGGTTGCTGCGCAACAAATACAAGGGACGCATATAGACAATAGTCTACATATATTAGGATGGACAGTTGGTGTCAGGATGGCAGACCAGGAAGTGGGTGGAGGGAGGGGGGGAGGAGTTGGTTCACTTTGCAACCCGAACAGACCCTATTGATTTGGTTACTGCGCAACAAATACAAGGGACACATATAGGCAATAGTCTACATATATTAGGATGGACAGTTGGTGTCAGGATGGCAGACCGGGAAGTGGGTGGAGGGAGGGGGGAGGAGTTGGTTTACTTTGCAACATTAAGAAAGGACGCCTAGAGACAATAGTCTAAATAGATTAGGATGGACAGTTGGTGTCAGGATGGCAGACCTGGAAGTGGGTGGAGGGAGGGGGAGGGGTTTGTTCACTTTGCAACATTAGCGCGTCAGACCGGGAAGTGCGTGGAGGGAGGGGGGAAGGGTTGGTTCACTTGGCAACATTAAGAAAAAACGCAAAGAGACAATAGTCTACATATATTAGGATAAACAGTTTGTGTCAGGATGGCAGACCGGGAAGTGAGTGGAGGGAGGGGGGAGGAGGTGGTTCACTTTGCAACATTAGCGCGAGTTTATATATACACAACCTTGGTTTTGAATACATGCGTGTCCAATACGTGTGTGTTTATAATCGAAAGGCCGAACAGACCCTATTGATTTGGTTGCTGTGCAACAAATACCAGGGACGCATATAGACAATAGTCTACATATATTAGGATGGACAGTTGGTGTCAGGATGGCAGACCGGGAAGTGGGTGGAGGGAGGGGGGAGGAGTTGGTTCATTTTGCAACCCAAACAGACCCTATTGATTTGGTTGCTGCGCAACAAATACAAGGGATGCATTTAGACAATAGTCTACATATTTTAGGATAGAAAAAAACATATTGTATACCCACAAGAATTGTGAAATCAAACATATTAGAAACGTGCGCTTACTCTTTTCTTTTTCTTCCATTTAACCAGACTGAGCCACAGCAACGCGTGGCCGGGTACAGCTAGTTTTTTAATAAAAAGACGTGGGGAAAATAAATGGTATAGTGCGAATAAGTGATAGAAATTTTGGTAAATAGTCATTTCAATGAAATTGCATCGACCATGTAATGATAGATGTAAGCAATCTAACCTCTCCAAAAGATTACTAGCCATTTGGGTAGCTGGTTGTACATTAAGTGCCGGAATACGTTCGACATCCGCTGTTATTCTAACCCCCAAATAAGTAACCTCCGGAACTGTTATGATTTCAGATGGACGGAGATTGTCCGAATATAAACACTGCGTTTTATCAACGTTCTGTTTATAGCCGGATACTACACCGAACTCTTTAGCACAAATGCTCATTATAGGAAAGGCTAGCCCTAAATTACTAGTAAGAATAGCAATGTCATAGGCGTAAGCCAATGTTTTATAGGTGATATTATTCAGAGTTACGGACTCAATATTGGTTTCATTTTCCAGTTTCCCCAAAAAGGGACCAATATAAAGTGGGAATAATAATGGAGAGCAGGGACAACCCTGTCTTGTACCCCTGGCGATATTAATGTCATGGTCTGTCAAAACGGGCACACAGAGATGATTAGCTTTGATCTAATAGATACCCCTAATTTTGGCTTGATTCTCGGGGTACCCTGATTAACAGCTCATACCCAAAAATTGATTGGGTGAACAGAACAGTTGTTTTGGATTCCTCATTCTGTAGAACCAATTGCTATCGAGAAGCAGGTGCAGAACAGAGCTCAGTAATACACTGTGCTAGTGTTACACAAGACGAACCAAGTCTCCCTCCTGAATATTCTGACTTTAAAGACGTTTTTGATCCAGTGAAGGCTAGTGTGTTACCCTCACATCAGTCATATGACTGTCGTATAGATCTCATCCCAGGTGCCCCTTTACCTAATTCCAGAGTATATGCTTTGACTGATGAAAAGACCAAATATTTAAGAACCTACCTAGACGACATACTACAGTCTGGGTTCATTCGACATTCCACATCTCCGGTGTCATCTCCACTTTTTTTATCCCGAAGCCGGATAAATCTCTGCACGCGTGTATCGACTATAGAGGACTAAATAACGCTACAATAAAAAATAAATATCGTCTTCCTCTAATACCTGTGTTGTTGGATCAATTAAGACATTCTACTGTATACACTAAACTAGATCTGCGAGGAGCTTACCACATGGTCCGAATAAAAGAGGGGGATGAGTGGAAGACAGCTTTCAAGACAAAGTTTGGTCTATTTGAGTACACAGTAATGCCCTTTGGGTTGTGTAATGCCCCTGTGGCCTTTCAATTCTTTATAAATGAGGTCCTACACGAATTCCTGGATGTTTGTGTCATAGTATACAAAGACGACATCCTTATTTACTCTAAGAACCCGGAAGAACATACCCAACATGTTCCTGCAGTATTATCAAAGTTAAAAGAAAAGCATCTCTTTGCTAAATTAGAAAAATGTACTTTTAATGTCAGCAAAGTGGACTTTTTAGGATACTGCCTGTCACCTCAAGAAATAATTATGGGTGAAAAGAAAATTAGTGCTATTACTGATTGGCTGGATCCATCATCTGTGAAGGATGTTCAGAAATTTCTAGGTTTCGCAAATTTTTATAGGAGGTTTATTTCTCATTTTGCAGACATTGCGGCCCCAATAACCACCTTGTTGTGGAAAGGGCAACGATTTCTTTGGTCTGATGAGGCGGCTCACGCCTTTCAACTCCTGAAACAAAAGTTCACTTCAGCCCCAATTCTGAAACATCCTGATCCTGACTTGCCATTTTTTGTCGAAGCGGATGCTTCACAAGTAGCTTTAGGAGGAGTTCTCTCTCAACGAAAAGCAGTAGATGGCCAATTACATCCTATAGCCTTCTATTCCGAAAAGTTATTACCAGCTGAACAAAATTACACTATGGCTGAAAGGGAACTATTAGCTATCAAAGTAGGCTTTTCTGAATGGAGGCACCATTTAATGGGAGCAAAGTACCCTGTTACCATCTTTTCTGACCATAAGAACCTACCGTTCTTTGGATCACTAAAAGCATTAACTCCACGTCAGATGCGCTGGTTAAATTTTTTTAGTACATTTGACTTCGTTATAATCTATAGACCAGGTGCACAACAAATTCAATCTGATGTGTTAAATAGATACGGACATACCTCAGACATGAAATAATACAAAATAGGAGAACCCATTATTCCTCCACAAAAACCTTTGGCACCAGTACAACAGAAGGATTTCATCACAGATCTATATAATGAACACATGCAAATGGCACCTCAAGATTAGTTAAAGGATTCCCATAACTCAATACAACGAGGTTTATTGTATCATGACAACATGCTGTTAGTGCCCACCTCAGAATTACAAACACAGGTGATAATTTGGCATCACACCTCACCGTTGGCAGGTCATCCTGGCTTGGTAAAAACCCTGGAAAATGTGCGAAAACACTTTTGGTGGGACAATATGAGTAAGGACATTAAGCAATTTGTCACTACCTGTCCAGTTTGTGCAAGACATAAATCTTCTCATAAGGCACCTGACGGTTTCAGTCAGTCAGTCAAAATATCTTTATTCGATTTAGTTAAAAATCATACAAAGAGATAAAAACATTTCATACATTTTAAAATATATACAGTACAGTTATTTACAGATCATTTACAGTAACAAGCAAATCAGAGCATACGTGGGATAAATGAAAGAAAAGGAAGAATTTTTTTAGTTCATTTAGTAATACACCATGATCTCGCATCTTGATTAAGACAGTTTTACAGGGGTCATTGATCTAATGAATATGTTTTATGGTTCTAGCTGCAGCCACCAAGAAGTTAGCCATACAAAAAGAAGTACGAAGGTTGGTCAATGATTGTAGGTAGAACAGGGCTGGTCTCACTTGTGTGAAGCCAGCCTCCTTCAAAACCGATACCAGGTATTTTTTTCTTGGCTCTAAGTAAAACCCACAAAACATAACAAAGTGCATGGTGTCTTGGGTGGAAAAATGATCACAACTACAGGGGGGGGCTAGTTCAGGTTTTTCCCATGTTTTAAAATTGCCCAAATAAAAATGTAACAAATTAAACCTGAACTTAATTAGAAGGAACCTGTGAAATGGGGTAGTGACGAAACCAAGATAAGGTGCTAATGCAAATGAATTAACAAGTAAATAGTGTCTCCTCACCGCTGGTTTCGCTAGTTCCTTTTCCTCACGATGTGCTCTTGCCCTCCCCATAAATTGCTTTTTAACAATGTCAATATCCTGGATCTTGATGTCTTTGGGGAAGGAAAAGAGCTCTGGTCGTCCCATATCTGAGAACGCCTTCATCAGATAGGCCAACCATGGAATCCTTTTAAAGTGGTCTAAAGACAAAACATCAGCCATGATCTTATGGTTGAGTGGCAGATCTTCATTGAGCCAAGTCTTCAACCAAAAGATCAGGGGTGCCATGTTCAGCCCATCAGTGAGGAAGTCTAAACCCACCTCCATATGTGTGGAATAAGTCGGTGTAGACTGAGGAACAGACAGGAGTGTCTGTATGAATCTATTCTCCGCTTTCTGAATTGGTTCCAGATTTACATAACCCCAAAGGGGTGAACCATATGAGGCCAGGGCAACTGGTTTACTTTTATATATTTTCAAAAGCGCTTCCATGGGTCTAGCACATAACCTGCCTGCAAAACCCATAAGGGCTGCCGATGACCTAATCACCGCCAACCTCTTTGCCCTCACCTGAGGTCCCCAGGATCCTCTCTGATCGAAGAGAGCCCCCAGGTAGGGGAAAGTGGAGACTCTGGAGACAACCTCGCCCTTACACTCAAAATATTTTGTTTTCCTCTTACTACTTTGTCGACCCACAACCATGTATGTGACTTATTTGTATTGATTTTTAGGTCTAGCTGGTCCATAAATGTACCAAAAGCATTTAGTAAACGTTGAAGGCAGATGCCGGTGCGCGCTATCAACACGGCGTCGTCCGTATAAAGGAGCGCGGGGATCTTAACTGCTCCTGCACGCGGAACGTCACCCTCGACCTCCTCCAGATAGGCGCCCAGTCCGTTAATATAGATGGTAAAAAGCAGGGGGGCTAATATACAGCCCTGCCTAACCCCCCGCATGGACTTGAAGAGGGACGTACACCTTCCTTCATTGGTAACCCACACCGCAGCAAAGAGCTCTTGGTGTAGAGACGCCATGAATTTAACCAATGCCTCATCACTCCCATCTTAAGCAGGGTCAACCATAACTTAGACCTGTTCACCAGGTCGAAGGCCGAGGAGAGGTCCATAAATGCTAAAAACAAAGACCCCTCCTTGGCCACCGTGTATTTCGCAATCAGCAGGTGTAAGTTAGAGCACTGCTCGATCGTACCTTTCTTCTCTCTAAACCCATACTGGATCTCTGCCAACCCTCCACAGCTCTCTACGTTATCCCTTAGTTTGTACAAGAGGACTCTGCCTAGGATCTTTACTGCAGAGTCCAAGAGGGATATGGGCCTATAACACTGGGGATCGTCCCGCTGGCCCTTCTTAAAAATAGGGACGATGGTAGAGATGGCCCAAGAGGAGGGTGTAGGGTTGCCATTAACAACAAGGGGTGGTGATGGACAGAGTTTCTGAATTAAGCAGAATACTCTCACCCAGTCAAGAGATCAGGGCGGGATCCAACACCGTTTTTTAGCTCACTGCACCATCCCAGCTCAGAACCTGGCTATATGCAAATTAGTCTGTTCCTGTCCCAGTGCATGATGGGAACAGGGCAAACCAAACTACCAAGCCAATTCTTACACTGGGAAGGAAACAAGCTTCCGGGGACCGGTTTCTGGCATTTCAGCCGTCGTCGGCCCGGCTTGCTTGAATCCTGATGGTGCAATGAGCAAGGGACTCACATCTGAGTATACCCTTCCACGCTTAGGGTGGACAAAATATTTAACAACAAGGGGTGGTGATGGACAGAGTTTCTGAATTAAGCAGAATACTCTCACCCAGTCAAGAGATCAGGGCGGGATCCAACACCGTTTTTTAGCTCACTGCACCATCTCAGCTCAGAACCTGGCTATATGCAAATTAGTCTGTTCCTGTCCCAGTGCATGATGGGAACAGGGCAAACCAAACTACCAAGCCAATTCCACACTGGGAAGGAAACAAGCTTCCGGGGACCGGTTTCTGGCATTTCAGCCGTCGTCGGCCCGGCTTGCTTGAATCCTGATGGTGCAATGAGCAAGGGACTCACATCTGAGTATACCCTTCCACGCTTAGGGTGGACAAAATATTTAACAACAAGGGGTGGTGATGGACAGAGTTTCTGAATTAAGCAGAATACTCTCACCCAGTCAAGAGATCAGGGCGGGATCACCACCCCCTTTTCTGAATCGTTTTTGGCCACTATAGGTGTGGCAGGGTATACTCAGACATGAGTCCCTTTCTCACTGCACCATCAGGATTCAAGCAAGCGGGGCCGAAGACGGCTGAAATGCCAGAAACCGGTCCCCGGTAGCTTGTCTTCTTTCTGGTGAAGAATTGGCTTGGTAGTTTAGTCTGCCCTGTTCCCATGATGCACTGGGCCAGGGACAGACTGATTTGCATATAGCCAGGTTCTGAGCTGGGATGGTGCAGTGAGATAAATAACGGTGATGGATCAAGCCCTGATCTTTGGACTGGGTAAGAGTGGTCTGCTTAATTCAGAAACTCTGTTCATCACCACCCCCTTTTCTGAATCGGGTTGCCATTAACGGCAGAGAAAACATTGGCCAAAACCCCCGCCCATAACTTGGGGGAATGTATGAAGAAATCAGCCGGCACCCCGTCAGGGCCCGGAGCCTTATGCTTAGTTGTGGCCAAAATACCTTTCTCCACCTCTGAGCTATGAAAATAAATAGGGGTAGCGTCCAGGGTCACCAAGGGCCCTACTTGACCTGCCGGATCATTATCCCCATACACATTTTTAAAGTGGTCCAGCCATTTAACGTCTGGGATGACGCAGTCCATAGCCTCATTGTTTTGGTCAGAGAAGAATGGCTGTTTGAATATTTCCCAGAATTTCCGGCTATCCTTCAGGACAGCCACGGAAAGGAGGCTCTCCCAAGCTTCCCGTTTGATGTTCTCTTGTCTGGTTTTTATAGCTAATTTGTAATTTTTCCTCAATCTGACAATGTCATCCCTTATCCTAGGTGTTTTTTTCAGGGCTGACATCAGAGACCTATGTGCATTTGAGCAGGAGGCATCGAACCAACGCTGCTTAATTGGCACTCCCTTCTTAGGTTTAGCCAGAAGATCCTGCGACACCTGCCCACAGATTGATTCAAAGGCCCCTATGATTTCGCAATCCTGGGCGTGTGTATTTAAGCACACTGCCACCTGAGTCTCAATTTTCGGGAGAACTTCCGCATAAAAGTTCTCCGGGACCACCTTAGCCCATTTGACTCTTCTGCCCTGGTCAGAGGTGCGCAAAGTGCGCTCCGACCTAGCTGGCCCTGCAATTGGCCCCATATAGTCTCCCCAGGCTACCTCGAGTAGAAAAGGATTGTGATCACTATAATGAGAGGGCACTGCGCAATAAGAAATGACCCTGTTTAGGATGCCTAGTGTAACAAAAATATAATCAATTGTAGTTCTGGGGTTGGTACCCGTGAAGGTAGCTATTCTTGGGCCTCCCTCCGGTTCATATAGGTTAAAATTTGCCAAACAGTCTTCTAGCTCCTCCCCTCGTGTGGTGTGTTCGAAATGGGGACCTTCGGCTCCTTCACCCCCTTCCTTGTTACTTGTCCAACACATTAGCTTACAGGGGTGGATATTAAAATCACCCAACAATATGTACTCTGCATCGAAATATGTATTCTGACTGACTAACGTTAAAACAGCATCTAAACGAGCAACATTGCTATCGCTATTGTCCCTGTTCCCTGAATTATAAAAATTGATATATAAGGTCCTCCAAGTGGGACTTATTTCCCTTTCTACAATAAGGATGTTGGGCGAGGCAGTACTAATCTGTCTAAGGGAACCCTTCAGATCTAGGGAAAATAAAGTTAAAAGACCCCCTTAGCTCTGCCAGCACAGCTAGGGGTAGCCGCTTTGGCGAAGCTGGTAAACCCATCCAACCAGAAATTAGCAGATGTTTCCCAAGTTTCCTGGAGGGCGATAACGTTATGCCCCGAAACGAAACTTATCCAGCCCTTGTCGTTACGTTTAGAGTTGAGTCCCGCCACATTCCAGCTTAATAGCTTACATGCATCAATCATTCTGCTCCCTACCTCTTCTGTCGCACAAGTGGGGTCACCAGATAGTCAGACTGTGTCCTCCAAACCTGACAGGGGAGCGAAGCGGTTAGCAATAGCCAACGCAGGACCCTCCTGGGCGTTCTGGTAGACACAGGGATGGTTAGTCAATGGGATATTTGGGCACCTCGGGGGTCGTGGGAGTGCATGGGAATTAGACCTGCCCTCGCCTAGAGGTACGCGCCCTCCGCCCCTACTAGTCCCAGGGCCTCTGAAGTGCAACATGCGCCCTGGTGGTGGGTAGAAAAAGCCCAGCGGAACAGGTCTTAGTTGGTCCGTTAAGGATATATCGGAGCCATCCCAAAAAAGTCTATCCGCTAGATCAGCCCTACTAAAATGAACAACCACGCAATCTCCTTGTGTGGATTTCTGATGTTTGCCAATCCAACCCACCCTCCTTGTAAATATGATCTCATCTGCGATATTCTTACCACAGCATTTGTCCGTGCACCATTTTTTAGATTTAGCCATGAGGTCCATAGAGGATTCGACCTCCCCTTCCCTTAGAAGAGGGACCCCGATAAAGACAGCGACCAAGGGGGACGCTTCAGGTGGTAAGTTAGGCTTGTATTTACTATAAAAGGGTCTCACGGGGTCGGGGATGCGTAGTGGAAGTTGCGTGCATGGCAGCCACTCCAAGCTTGAGGGCAATGCTTCCAAGGCTGGGGTAGTGTGTTGATAACCCCTCCACCATTCTTGGGTTGTAAAACCACACATGGTACCTGTGCATGTACCGACTCCGCCCTCCCAACCTCCATCCTCTGAACCTCACCCTCGGGGCACTTTGCGTTTACATGGGGGGCCATATTGGGTGGGGAATTATTAATAAGTCTGTTAATTAGTGCGCATTTCCTAAGCAGACCTTCTAGGCAAGTGTTCAAAGTGTCCACAATGTCTTTTTCTATCCCAAAAAGTAGTGGTTCAATCCTGGAAACAAAGAGGTCCTCCAGTTTGTTACCCAATAAGTCATTTGTTGTGTTTAATAGGCATGCGCTGGCAACGTTATTATCCCATGCTCCCTTAGTTGTGGATGTAGTGGTCTGCTGACTCAAATCGAGCAGGCTGGCTGGAAGGGTTTGGCTAGGGACCTCAACTGCAGGGCATGTAGGCGGGAAGGTAGCAATAGTCACAGTGGGATAGAGTGATCCCGGGGGGGTACATATCACAGGTGAATTGCCCAGCACTGTAGGGGAAGGTGCGACGGTAGTTGATGGGGGGTAGCTGTCAAGCCCAGTTCAAGTTCAGCATTGGCAATTTCCTTGGTTAGTTCTCCCACCACTGATGTTAGGTACGTCATAATAGAGTTGGAGTGTCTTGGGACCTTAGCTTTCTTCCCACCCTCCTCCATAGTTATTGCCTTATTTCGCTTACCCATTATCAATGACAGATGATAATGGGGTGGCCCAGCCCGGCCTCCTTCGGCCCCGGACGGCCACAGACGGCCCGCCCTCTGCCCGGGCTCTGCCCGGCATCGCCCGCGCACGTCCTGTGATGCGGAGGGAGCGGCCTGGTAATGTAGCACCTCCGGGCGCGCAGCGTCAGGGAAGCAGAAGTTGTCGCAAAACCCCCTGGGAGCTGTAGTCTCCAGCCGCGGGCCGCGAGATGGAGCTGTGCGGTGTGGCGAGACTACAGCGTTTGGGCCCCGGGAGTGGATGTGCGGCAGGTATGGAGTCCTCAGTTCTCTGTTGTTGCCCCCCGCTCCACCAAGAGAGCATCCTGGTAATGTAGCACCTCCGGGCGCGCAGCGTCAGAGAAGCGGAAGTTGTCGCAAAGCCCCCTGGGAGCTGTAGTCTCCAGCCGCGGGCCGCGAGATGGAGCTGTGCGGCGCGGCGAGACTACAGCATTTGGGCCCCGGGAGTGGATGTGCGGCAGGTATGGAGTCCTCAGTTCTCTGTTGTTGCCCCCCGCTCCACCAAGAGAGCATCCTGGTAATGTAGCGCCTCCGAGCGCACAGCGTCAGGGAAGCGGAAGTTGTCGCAAAGCCCCCTGGGAGCTGTAGTCTCCAGCCGCGGGCCGCAAGATGGAGCTGTGCGGCGCGGCGAGACTACAGCTTTTGGGCCCCGGGAGTGGATGTGGGGCAGGTATGGAGTCCTCAGTTCTCTGTTGTTGCCCCCCGCTCCACCAAGAGAGCATCCTGGTAATGTAGCGCCTCCGAGCGCGCAGCGTCAGGGAAGCGGAAGTTGTCGCAAAGCCCCTGGGAGCTGTAGTCTCCAGCCGCGGGCCGCAAGATGGAGCTGTGCGACGCGGCGAGACTACAGCTTTTGGGCCCCGGGAGTGGATGTGGGGCAGGTATGGAGTCCTCAGTTCTCTGTTGTTGACCCCCGCTCCACCGAGGGAGCATCCTGGTAATGTAGCGCCTCCGGGCGCGCAGCGTCATGGAAGGGGAAGTTGTCGCAAAGCCCCCTGGGAGATGTAGTCTCCAGCCGCGGGCCGCGAGATGGAGCTGTGCGGCGCGGCGAGACTACAGTGTTTGGGCCCCGGGAGTGGATGTGCGGCAGGTATGGAGTCCTCAGTTCTCTGTTGTTGCCCCCCCTGACTGTTTGTTAATACCAATGCCCTCACCCAAACAACCTTGGAACACTGTGAGTGTAGACTTTATTGTAGGTTTACCACCAGTAAAATCCTTCACAAAAGTATTAATGATAGTGGATTTTTTGTCTAAAATGGCACATTTTGTACCATTACGGAAATTGCCAACTGCAGCAGAATTTGCCAATATTTTTATAAGAGAAATTGTGCGTTTACATGGTTTGCCAAGTAAAGTGGTGTCAGACCGAGGTAGCCAGTTCAACTCTAGATTTTGGAAAAAATTATGCAAAAAACTGAAAATAGATGTGGTATTATCCACTGCTTTCCATCCAGAAACAGATGGACAAACTGAACGTCTAAACCAAACTTTACTTCAAACGCTACGTTGTTTATTGGCTGATTATTCTAGAGATGGTTGGAAGCTCTCCCTGTAGCGGAGTTTGTTTATAATAATACTGAGCATGCAGCTCTACTTTGCTCTCCATTCTATTTCATGCAGGGGTATCATCTGAGAGCTATACCCATTTTATTAGAAGATTCCCTGTTGCCTACAGTAACAGATAGACTAACGAGATTAGGTGACATACAACACAAGGCCAGGAAACATTTATTAAAGTACAAAGAAAGCATGAAAAGACAAGCAGACAAACACAGATCTGAGGCACCAATGTATAAAATCGGTGACAAAGTATGGATCTCCACAAAGAACCTAAATATAGAGGGATCCCGAAAGCTGCAACCACGTTTCATTGGACCCTTTATTATAACTGCCATAGTAAACCCGGTAACAGTAAAATTGAACTTACCAAAAGAATACCCAGTACATCCTACATTCCATGTTTCCTTGCTTAAGCCGTACAACCCAAATACCCGACCTGAACCACCACCTCCACCCATACCAATTAAGGTAAATCTAGAATATGAAGTGAAAAGCATAAAAGACGCAAAAAGAATTCATGGATGTCTGTTTTATTTAGTAGAGTGGAAAGGATATGACGAAACTGAGAATTCATGGGAACCAGCGTCCTATGTACATGCCCCACGGTTGATTAGACAGTTTTATCTAAAAAATCCAGGGAAACCCCGGCCAGTAGGATGGCCTTTGAGGGGGGCGACTGTTAGGGTTTGTGCAGAGCAAAGAGCATGTCCCCTCTCATTGCACTAGTGGTCTCTGTAATAGCTCTCTTTAAATATACTACTGAAAGCCTTTCTTGTTATCTCAGCCCCTCAACTTCTGTGTATGTTGCTCAATGTATTCACAAGTTTGTTTGTTGCTGTCTTGTTTGCACATTGGACCTTGCTTTTACCAAGGCTTATTTAGAAAACATTGGACCTTGCTTTTACCAAGGCTTATTTAGAACACTCCTTCCTAGGCCATGTGTTACTTCAACTCATTAGCATAATACCTTAAGCTCTGCACACCTGCGTGTGAGAACCACACCCAGTTCTTCGAACCACACCCAGCCCTGTCTATAAAAGGCAGCCCCTGAGCCTCACCCAGTGCTTGTGCTCATCTACCTCCCACTTACCTGAGAACAGATCCTTTGGCGCTGGCACTCCTGCTCTCTCCAGACCTTCATTGTCTTCAAGGGTGCGGCTTCAGGCTCTTCCTTCTTCTGGTTTCCGGCTACTTCTTGCCTCAGCCCCTCTTCTGTCCACTGCAATCGACCTGCAAAAGAGAAAGAGGTCAAGGTTAAACTGATCAGTATCCCTTTTCAGCAACAAGTAAGTGCAAAAACTTTTATTACCTGAAATAACTTTATCAGCGATTTCTGGATTCATGTAAAGACAATTTGGAACAAGATATCTCCCACGAACTTTGTGGTTCAAACCCTTTGTTACAAGAAAACTTTGTGGAACTTTGTGAAATAAACATTGTTTTACATGGAACTTTTTTAAGAATCGAACAGAGGAAACCATTGACAGCAAGGCAAACAGTAAATCAAGGTCTTGCACACATTACCTGCTGTATTTTGATGTAAAAGTACAATATTTGTTTTATAAAAAGCCTGGAAATGTCTGAAAAGTGAGTTTGCTATTTAGAATTTAGGCTTTAGTTATATTAAGGTGAATGTTAGACGTTGGTAATTCTGATAATGATATTAGTTTGATTTTACAGAAGTTTTACAGTAATAGAAAGCACATCCCAGAACAGTAACACATTCCAAACCTGGAAGCTTGAGACCAGGATCCAAGAGGTACTTTTAGAAGAGAATTTCTAATAAGATTAATGTTTAGTCAGGAACACATTTAGGGATAGGTTGCACTTATCTGTTCTTTGTTTATGTTTCATTAGGCACCAGTTTCTAGAGAAGTCAGAGAGGGCCGCAGATTTTAGCAGCTCTTCTACAGTGGAAACGCAAGAACGGTGTTGTCTCTCTTTTTTTAATTTATCCACTTCCCCCCTTCCCTTGAGCTTCTGGTTCTTAGTGCACTGTTTTAAAACTAGTGTGCGGGAACAAGCAGGTTCAGGGTGGGGTCGGACTGTCTTCAACCTCCATCAGAACTGAACAGAAACTCAGGTGAGCTGGGCTTTGACAAACATAGATTAATATCCACTTTTTCTGCCAATTGTTGCGAACAAAAAAATAATCTAACCGCCCCAATTTATTACATGGTGAATAAAAAAAGATGTAACCTGGTTCCCTGGATCTGTGTCTGTGCGATATATCTAGTAAATCGTGTTCCATGACTATACCCTGTAATGCTTTAAACATCTTGTTCTTACAACCGGAATATGGCATGGAACCTGATAAATTAAAATTATGCTCTATGTGAATATTAAAATCGCCACATATTACCAAATGGGATGGCCAGGTTGCTAATTCAATATTAATAAAGTTCAAAATAGCCGGGTCGTCCAGATTCGAATGATACATGGAGCAAATAGTAAAAATGAAACCCTTAAGGTCTGCCTTTAAGATCACCCACCGTCCCAATTGATCCTCTTTCTTACGTTAACAGACAAATACCCCATGTTTTGCTAGAATGGCTACATCCGTGTATTGGTCCCTTGATGTGTACATGATAATAGATCAAGACCGGTGTCGCAGAGCCAATTGTGGTTGTGGGTTTCTTGCACACACAACACCTCTATTTGCATATGTTTAATTACTTGAGCAAATATCCCCCTTTTTTTGCGATCATTAAGACCGCAGATGTTAATGGAACAAATCGATAATTTGTCCCCAGCCATATTCCAAATGACATTGAAGAATAACGATTTGACTTACAGTATAATTTCCAGAAAAGATTTTCGACATTACTGAGTTTGACATTATGGATGTATCTTTCAAAAAAGGGTGTACATACTGAACAGACAGATTTATCATGTCATGTGCTCCCCGCCCGCACCCCGCACCCGTGTTCCTCTCCCTCCCAGAAAGCCTCTCCCGTTACCCCCCTTCCAAGAGGCCAAGATAACTAATTCCTTGGTGATGTGGAGCAGAAAACCCCCACACCCCACACCGCAACAAACGTTCACCCCTCCTCAAAACCAAACTAGTACGGAATAGGTTACAAAACAACTTATCATTGTTAACAAATTACAGGAGAGAAGAAAAATAACAGTGAATATCAAAAAAGTCATATCAAATAAATACTCCTGAACTGATCTAATAGGGTACTACACCACTAAATGTTGAAAACCACAAATTAGTGAACTCCCATGACAAACCTAAATAGAGGACAGATATTCCTGAACCTGAATCTCAGACAAAAGAAAGTGTGTCTGCCTTTTGAGAATAACTTTCAATTTTGCTGGGTTAAGAAGGAAAACCTGCCCCCCTTTAGCTTGGAGTGCCGGAATGAGTTAACGTAACAGCCATCTTTTCTTAACAGTAGCCTGGCAAAAATCAGGGCTTGCCCTTGCCCTTACGCTTTCTATCTGGTCTGGTTAAGTCATAAAGAGCCTCCCTAGCTAGAAAGTTATTGATCGATATAAGAATGGCCCGAGGCCGATAATCAGTCTGACCATCAGTTTTTTTACGAACATTTAGGGGAAACGGTGTGCTCTCTGGATTTGTGTTTTCCAGTCCCAATGTTTTAGTTCAGGGAATGCTTCATCAAAAAGCTCAACCACAAATTGTCGAGCATCTCCCTCTTCTTTCCCCTCCGGAACACCTAAAATGCAGAGATTGTTTCTCCCAGAGAGATTTTCGATGTCCGTGAGTTTCCACACCGTATTGTTATTGTTTTAGGACCCTATTGTAAGTTTCTCGATTCATGCCCTATATAGGAATAAATCACCATATCCTTATATAGGCATAGAAATCATAACCATATTTAGGCATAGCTCATGCAGTCCAACTACAGCAGGGCTACTTCCACTAGTTCCACAAAGATTTTTTGGAAAAACTCAGCTTCAGCAGCCAGGGACTTCCCCTTGCTTGAATGTTGATTTGTCCAAGAACTCATGAAGTTTTCAAAGAACTGAGACTCTTTGATGACGTTATTATGTCCAACTGTATGTCAAACTCAGCACCTTCACGGCATAAATATGGCCACACTCGCCCAAGTAAACACACAGTGGTTTGGAGCAGTTCGACTATCTACTTGCCCGACGCGCAACGCTACAGCAAGTGCCGAAGGAAGCCGACCCTCCAGCAGACGCACTGAGAGAGACGCTGTCTTTTCTCCTGCTGAGAAATCCAGCTCCAGTGTTTCCAAGCTACTCTTGTGGGTTGTTGTGAAATCGAGTCCGAGACTGACCTTCTTGATTCTAAACTAAGGAGCTGATTAGACCCATAGAGAACTCTTGGGCAGATTCTTGGCAAAAGAATACTACATTTATGCTACACCTCACTTACTTCTTCCCTTATACTAAGCTTAGGTCAGGTACACCGGGGTAGGCGTACTTTAGAAGCACCAGTTGAGTACCTTTAGCCTCTGTTATTTATGTATGTATTTATCTATGGTTTAGGAACCATGCAATGCTCTTACAGTATTATTTTATCCTACTCTTTATACTGTATGCATTATATTTTATAAACAGTTTTACTATTGTAGCAGTTCATTTGAGAAAGGAGACGTTTCAATTAATCCTTTTATTGAAAACGCCCATCTATCTATTTCTCTGCCACTCTGGTGAAACGAAGTATGCATGATTGACTGGTGGAAATATCTATCTACTGTTTCCACGACTCCAAAGAGACCTCTGAGCTAGCTGGCACACACAATTAAGTCTGGTATATTCAATAGAAGCCTATTCGAGCTCAGACCTACGTCTAATCTATAGGATATACTATTCCAATGCGCAGAGCCTATTGGGAATATAGGAACTACACTACATGGCGCCCAACACTAATTTAACTCTCGATACTAGAGTAACTCAGTCATGCTTTTCACAGAGACCCCTTTATCCTGTAAAAACTCTAATAGACATCTGGAGTGGGTTAAAGGATAAAATACCCGCCATAAACTGAGTAGGACAGAAAATCAGATGTATTAGTTTTGGTTTTGTTCAACGTTGAAGGGATACAGTGTTCCAAAATATTGTGCACCTTATCTTTATTTCCTTGAAACTTGCTCTGCAAAAACTTTCATTAAACAATGTCGAATATCAACAACAACGCAACCGGTGGAGCTGCAGCAGCCCAACTGGGTTTTGACGTTACAGGGTTTAATGAAGATCCTGGAAAACGTAAGAAAAGCCATAGCTATAAAACTTATAGAAAATGGCCTATCACTGAGAGGTGGTACAGTTATATTCACCATAGAGGCACATGAATATCGGCAGACAGAGGTATTCTATTCATGGATTGTCTTTCCACAAGCAAATCCCACAATACATGTGTTCCACTTCTACAAGATGGAAGAACATCCAGTGGAATACGTTCCTTTAGAGGACATTGAAATTCCACTAACTTACCAAGAGCATCAGCTCTGGTTTAAAGGCGCCCTACAACATCAAAATCACATTACCAGGCTCGGTCCACTAGGTAGACCAGGAGCTACATAGCCAGCTATACACCCCATCCTAACATTGAAAGAATGTCTGATGTTGAACTGTTTGCTCAGCTAAAACAAATAATTAAAATACATAGACTATTGGTACAATATGTCATGCAGACTTTAACAGTCCAACCTGCTAGAAGAATTCCACAGCACCCCCTTATCAGGGAAAGACAAACAAAATCTCACCACAGACTATACAGTCAGTAATCTGTAAATTGCCCACAAAAAGGGAACAAATTCCATTTTTGTTAGCCCAGAAAATTACTCAAATAGAGGTAGAATTTCCCAATAGTACACCACATGAGAAACACAGGATTTTAACAATCTGTTTACCAATGGAGATTGCACCACACGTGGAGGACTGTGACACTTGGGGTACAGTCTTTGCTTCAATCTACACAAAAATACATAGTGTCCCGTCTATGGCGGTAATACCAGATGCTCTGAGACAGATTCAAAATGAATACGGTCCAGAACCGGCCTTGAATCTAGGTATGAAATTACTGAAAGATTTCAAACAGGTCTCAGCTATCTTATTAGCTAACATTAAAGGTGAAGCAGCATCAGTGGCAATCCACCAACAATTAAAAGAATTCGATATTACTGAGCAACCGTATGAACTTGCCAGAATTATAAAAAAAATCTATGAAGAACTAGGAAGAGATAGTTTGGGAGGTAAACCTGTAAAGCCTGAACTAACAGAAAATCCTGAAAACGTTTTTATCAAAAACAATCTAACTACTCCTAAAAAGAAATGAGATAATAGTAGACACTACCTAAAGAGACACTACCTAAAGAGAAGCGCTCTCAGTCCAGAGGTAGATCTCTTCAAAAGGAGATATAACCTTAGAAATAGGGATAATATAAAAAAACTGATAGATATCAAGATACACGTTCCTCTTGTACCTTTCAGACTTCCTCGCAGAAATCAGAAAGAAGAGGACGATCAGAATACAAGGAAGAACACGTGAAGTCCAAAGACGATCAGAACATTCCAAAGAATAAGAAAACCCAATTCACCAAGAAGAAGGTAGCAAGTCTAAAAATCAGACATGCCGAGGATCTTGAGGACAAAACTCAAGAACAGGGAGTGGGCCCAGACAATGCTGGACAGGGCAGCAGAGGTAACCATAGCTCGCAGGATCCTGAAAGATCATCTGGAGACAGTGGATCTGAATGAATACATTCAGGTTGAAACTGCAGACACCAGGATTAGTGTACCCCATAAGTTATACGAAGTAACACTCCGAATAGAGGGGGATATAACTAGGAAGCTAAAAGCACTCTTTTGGGAAAAATTATCGAAAGGTTATGACATCCTTCAAGCTGAAAAAGTCTGGCCACCTGAATTTGTCTGGGAGTGCCCACATGGCGAACAGATCATTATGCCAGCCTTCTCTAATCATATTCCTGTTCATAAAAAATACACCTATGCCAGAAAATGGGCAGTTGCCCAGGCGCCAGCATTATATACAAATCATGTGGGATGGGATGAGGACTCTCCTCACCATGAAATTCAGTTAAAAAAATCAACCAACTGCTCAGAGACAGTATCCAGTTAAGCAGGAAGCTAAAAAACAAGTCAGGGAGATCTTAGATCAACTTGAATACCAAGAGGTGATTGAAACATGCACCTCGTCAATAAACAATCCTTTGTTTCGCTGCCCCATGAACCCGGTGATTGGGGGCCTTGTTTACTAGAAGAGGTCTGCAGCTCAGGAGGCAAGAAGCGGACCTAGATATCGGCTAGCGGCCTTTCCCCCCAGGCATCCGTAGACTGTGACATTGCACACTAGGCTGAGTGAGGACTAGCCGGGGGGCTGGATTGCTATCGGCCCACATATCGGTGGGGGCCTTTGCTTTGGGCGGCTCTGGTGGTGACTGCCCTGGTGCATGGGCCTGGGTGAAGCCTGGGAGCCTCGTGGCTGTCCTGCCTCCGGAACCCTGGTGCTGCAGAGGAACGCTGAGGCAGGCAGTGATGGGCATTCGCCCTGTGTCTGGTGGTGAGCCGGGGCCTTCCCTTGATCGAGCCCTGCAGTGGTGTGATTCCCGCCCCTATGGTTGGACAGGGACCCAGATGATCGGTACGGCGGGGTACAGGGGGCCTACCCACGGACGGTGCTTTGTGACTTGGGAGGAATATTGACCTTGCCTGGCCTGTGCTGCCTCTAACCCCCTGACGAGCGGCTGCGGTGGCCTGGGTGGGTGGTCGGGCCGCTGGGACACTGTCAGAATCCCTGGGCACGGGTGGTCCTGCTCTCCCCTGCCCCCCCCTGGAGATCGGTTGGCGAACGACGCCTGCGTCTGAGGTGAGCGCGTGGACTCTTGGCTGGGCCCCTGAGCGTTGGCTGTGCCTCTGTCCCAGGACTGCATACTGGGGCATGGGTCCCCTCAAGGGGCAAGATGGTGACGGCAAGAAACCGTAAGGATAAAACCCTGAAAGGATGTACCTCAGACAGGAGCGGGACAGTCGGCCTCGCCGCCCGCTACCAAATCCCCGTGCTCCGGCGATAGTGAGGCTCCGGCGACCAAGGCCTTCATGCTGGAGCTGTTCTCTGCCATCAAGGAGGACATTTCAGAGCTCCTCTGACAACTTTCATCAGACCTGCGCGAGATGAGGTGCGATGTGGACGCTGTGGGGGAGCGGGTGGCGACTCTTTAGGAGCATGATCTAGGAATGGCGGAGGATATCCATCAGCTCCAACAGGACGTGCTTCGCCTCACAGAGCAGAATCTGGATCTTCAGGCACATGCTGAGGATTTGGAGAATAGGACCTGGTGGAACAATATCCGGATTAGGGTGGTGCAGTGGAAAGGAGAGGGGTATAACCTGCATGAATACGTGGGAGCACTTTTCCACCAGATTCTTGGCGAGTAGGAAGTACAGGACATTCACCCGGATCGTGCCCACTGTGTTGCTCCGCTGAATGGGGCCAGGGCTCCTCCCCCAGACATATTGGTTTGTGTCCATGATTTTCAGCTCAAGTAGCGGATCCTCTGTGATTTCAATCCCAGAGGATCCGCTACTTCCTGACCACCATCATGCACTTTTCCAGGACCTGGCGGCCTCCACTCTTGTCAAGCGCAGGGAATTTTAGTCCATCACCAACCACTTGAGAGAGCAAAGCATTCCCTACGTGTTGGGACACCCGTTCAGGCTCACCTTAAAGTTCAAGGGCAAGCTGGTCCAGGTTCGCTCCTTGGAATCGGCCTTCGACATCTTGGGACTGGAGCGGCCTGCTTCTACACCTAGAAAAGGCAGGTCGCCTAACGGGCAGCGCAGGCATTCAGCGTAGTGGCAGCAAGTCAGAAAGCCCCCTTCCACGGCAAAACCAGACCTATAAACGAGTCTGTAGGAGAGAGGGGCTGCGGTTGCTTCTGTGGCCTTGGTCGCTGAGACGTCTGGGGTCGCCTGAGGCCTAACAGCACGGCACTAGCTGGGGAAGTAGCTGGTGCCGGAGGTGGACGTTTCCCCAATGCAGTGTGGTAGATCTCCTATGTCCTTGGATGGTGGTGTGTCCTGTATCAGGAGTTGGGATGATGGTGCCATGTTCCCCTGCTATTGGGGCCTGTCTAACAGACTGTTGTTTTTTCTTCTCTTTTGTGAACCTTGAGCCTTTTGTTTGTTTAGGTTTTCATGTGACTGGGGATGGGGTCAGGGGGTTTGGGTCTCGGTTTGGGGTCCGGGGTTGTTTTGTGGGCTCCGCATCAGCTTTCGGGGGCATTCGGCGAGGAGCCAGGGATCCGTTGGGACAATGTGGTACATTAGGGGCTTTGGTGATGGGACGTGCATCCGCTACCTATTCCTTTTGTTGATATGGTGGGTAGGGACCTAAAGGTAGTGAGCCTCAGTGTTAGGGGTCTAAATAGTCCAGAGAAGCGGAAGGTGGTGTGTGCCTATTGCAGGAGACACACCTCCTCTCTAGAGATGTCAGGCTCATGGCAGACAAGCACTTCCAGCTCCAGGTTTGGTCCTCAGGTTTGAATAAGAAGCATGGAGTGGCCATTCTGTTAAGCGCGCGCGCGCATTGCAGAGTTATCTCTCAGGTGGTGGACATTAAAGGCAGATTTTTGGCTGTTCGCATGCAATGGGAAGAGATGCAATTTACAATAGGGTCCATTTACACCCCAAATGTTAAGCAGGAGCCCTTCTTGCAGGAGGCCCTCTCGCAGGTGTTGGAGTCGCCGGACGCCCTGATTCTTGTGGGTGGAGACCTGAATATTGTAATTGAGGGTGAAGTGGACAGGTCGGAGCAGAGGTCACATCAGGCGGGGAGATGTCACAAGGGGGGAAGCAGTGGCTTCTATAGGGAGGGTTGCATGATGTATGGCGTGTTCAGCATCCCCAGGAGCGCGACGACACCTACTATTTGTCATCCCATAAGACCTACGTGTGTTTAGACCACTTCCTGGCCACATCCTCCTTTTTGCCTCATCTGTCAGCAGCAGACATTGTGCCGCGCTCCCTATCAGATCATGCACTTATCTCTGTGGTACATACCTCTAGCGGTGCTCAGCCGCTGCCGGCTGGTGGGCGCCTTCGTGACTCAATGCTTCACTCGGAATCAGTGGTTGCGAAGATACGTGACACTGTTACCTACTACCTTGCCAAAAAGGAGGTGGGGGATACTCTCCTATCATCGATCTGGGAGGCCTTGAAACTGGTGGTGTGGGTAGAACTTATAGCACTTGCAGCAACATATTCTCACCTGCGCAAGGAGAAGCGTGCTGAGCTGAAGAAGGAGG
Organism: Lissotriton vulgaris; assembly: GCF_964263255.1. Taxonomy (NCBI): domain Eukaryota; kingdom Metazoa; phylum Chordata; class Amphibia; order Caudata; family Salamandridae; genus Lissotriton; species Lissotriton vulgaris. The sequence continues at coordinate 420,806,597 of NC_141695.1, read as the reverse complement.
GAAGTTTTACCTCTGCGGGGAGAAAGGGGGTAGGATGCTTGCACAAAAGTTGCGGGCGCGCACCCGATTAACCACTATCAAATCCATCAGGGGCCCTCAAGCAATTGAGCAAATGACTGATACCGCCATTGTGGGTGCTTTTTGCCAGTTCCATTAAACCTTATATAGGAGGGAGGATGTCACTTTTGGGGGAATAGCGGAGTATCTTGCATCGTGTGGCATTACGCCCCTCTATCGGGAGTGGGCAGAAGCTTTAGACTCAGCAATTCGTATCGAGGAGGTTATATCTGCTATTGCGCGGTTGAAAATAGCTAAATCACCTGGGCCAGATGGCTTCTCAGCCATATTTTATAAAACTTAGTGCGTGGAGCTGGCTCCTCTTTTAACCCGCCTTTTTAATTCCTTTCTTGATACGGGGGCAGTGACACCGTCCATGACAGAGGTGGCAATCATGGTCATTCTCAAGCCCGGGAAGGACCCTCCAGAGTGTGGCTCGTATAGGCCGATCTTGCAGCTCAATATTGACGCCAAATTGTTCGCGGGAGTGCTGGCTGCGAGACTTAGCCCCTTAATGGATGGAGTGCTTAAGCCAGATAAAGCAGGATTTATCCCAACACTGCAAGGGGGGGACAATACTAAGCAGCTGCTCCACCTCATGGATTTGATTCATCGCTCTCGGACACAGACCTTCTTGCTCTCTATCGACGCTGAGAAGGCCTTTGACCACATAGATTGGGACTACCTGTTTGCGGTGCTGAGGGCTTTCGGGGTGGGAGACAATTTCCTATGATGGGTACAGTGCCTCTATGCGGCTCCTAAAGCAGCGGTGCATGTGAATAGCTGTAGCTCTTAGATGAGTTGGACGCTGCATTTCAGATTACATTCCCTCGGATGCCTGAGCATGCGCTGTTGGGGCTTCCCCATCCTAAGTTCTTTCCCCTGCGCTCGCTGAGGGGCAGGCAGATTGCTTTGGCTTTATTAGCTGTGAGACATGTCCTCTTGGTGCAATGGGGCTCCCGGCAGTGCCTGACCCCCGAGATTGGATCCAGAGGTTTTGGCACATTCTAGCCATGGAACGGCTCTCGTTGTGCATGGATGGGAAAGGCTCTGAATATGCTAAGCTCTGGGGTTAGTTCCTACAACTCCTGTCTAAGGAGCTTTGAGAAGGGACATGTCAGAAATATCTGCAAATCTTACAACTCATCCCTCTGGAACCTGCAGGGGCTACGCCTGCTGTTTGAATGCTATTGGGTGGAACTGACGAATCCTGGAGGGTGAAGGGTGTAGATAGAAGCTGAAGCGGAGCTGAGTGGGAATGGGTGGGGGGCTCCGAAGGGGGGGTGGTAGGTCTTGTTTTTCATGTTTGTTCCCTTATAAAAGTGGCGGTTATAGCTCAGGTGGGGCAGATTCGAGAGCTTCAACATTTACGCGGGGTCACCCTCCAGGGTGTAGGGCCAGACACTGTGTCGTTGTTGTGCGAATACCCCCTGCTGGCGAGTTGATGTAGGCAGCTGGGCTGTGTACCAAGATACTTTCCCACATAATAAAAATGATTGACTCTAAAAAATCAAGAATTGCTCTCCTCAACATCCTATTCTTAGGATACGAACTTTCAAGTGAAGGCAAAAGCCTGGCAGCAAACTTTTTAGAAAAATATTTGCTGCTCCAAACTTCAAAAATGCTGAAAAACAGTCAATTCTAGGATTCCTAAACTTCGGAAGAACTTACATTCTGAATTACGCAAAAAGGGTTAAACCTCTCTACGAACTAATCAAACCTGATTTCAAACCTACTAGTTGGACTCAAAAAATTTTGTGTTCAGTACAAACAGACATGTTGGCAACAACACATTTACAAACAAGCGACAATGTACTCAACCTTGTTATCGGAATCATCCCAGGGAGATGCGGATTCACATACCTAACCTTTAACGAAGGTGAAAAGGTACCAATAGCTTACAAATCACACTTGTACACATAAGCGGAAATGAAATTCACTTCAACAGAAAAAATTCTGACAGCGGTTCAGACTGCTGTAGCAAAGGAGCGAGCACTAGCACAGGGTAAACGCATTAAAGTCATTACACCTGTACCTGCCTTAGAGGCAGTGACGAAGGCAAGCATTCCAAATGCAAAAGCTTTGGATCCAAGATGGATACAATGGGTTAATTCTCTTGCTGCAACAGACGTTGAATACTTTTTTGACCCTTACTTGAAGACACAAGAATTTCTCCAATACAAACAAGAATGTCCTCTGCCTACTGAAATTCTACCTCTAGAACATTGCAGCTGTATAATTTATACAGACGGATCCGCACAGCCCGCAATTGGGGGCAAACAAGCTTATGGTGCTGCGTGCGCGATTGTTAAAGGTCGCTGACGCAATGGTAAATTCAGACCTATGGTAACAATCACTAGGAGACTGTACAGCTCAGCGAGCTGAACTCCAAACATTCTAGATGGCGCTGGAAAATACCGATCGCGAATTCCGAAACTCATTGTGTGCGATTCGTATTACTACGTCCAGTCATACAATGAATATTTGCAGACCTGGATTCAAAATGGTTTTAAAGACGCAAAAGGTGGCACAATCAAGCATAAAATGCTTTGGGAACAAGTAGTTCTTTTATAGAAAGAACTACAAAAGACTCACGTGATCCATACACTGAGTCATCAGCGTGATGGCGTTCACGTTGAAGGGAATTCATTGGGTGATGAAGCCGCAAAGGCAGCTGTGCAAACGGCTTCCGTAGCTGCAATTGCTCATTCAAAAACGAAAATAGACAGCAAAATAATGCAAGAAGTCACTGCTTCAATAAAAGACAGTGGTAGAACACTACCGAAGGGCTTTCCACTCAAGTACTCATATATAACTGATGCGAATAATGTTCCTTTTGCTCGAATCCCTGGAGTGGGGGATAGAGTAATCCCAAACATGGAACACAGGTTAGGACTAATCTTAGCGGCACATGAAGGGCTTGCCTCTGCACATGCAGGTGTTTCTGCCACAGTGTCATTATTAAAGCAAAGATACTGGTGGCCGCGCATGAGGAAAAAAACCAAAACTATGTTTTGGAATGTGAAATATGCCAGAAAATGAAAGTTTCAACAGGGAAACGCCCAGCGCAGATGCCCCTTCTGATTTCAGATAAACCACTAGCGTGTGTTTACCTGGACCACTGTGGTCCCTTACAAACGGACGGCAACTATGAATATGTCATGGTCGCAGTGGATTCATGCTCAAGATTCATTTGGATGTGGCCTCAGCGCTCAGCTGACTCTTAAACTGTTATAAAAGATTTCCGGGTCTTTATCGGCACATACGCAATCGCAACGCTACATTCTGACCAGGGTCCTGCGTTTAGCGCTATGGCTTACAAGGAGGCCATGGGCAGTTTGGGCGTTGCATTGTGATTTTCAAGTCCATTCCATCCTGAGGGAAATTCGGTTGTGGAGAGAAAAAACTGTGACATAAAGCAATCTATAACAGCTAGGGTATTAGGTTCGGGTAATGGGTGGGTTAAACATCTAATAAATGTCCAATGTAGTCTTAATAACCTGCCAAGAAATTCTCTGGGTGGAATCACTCCATATGAAATCCTTTTTGGTACTAGTATGTTGGTTGAAGACCTCGATCGTCACACATCAGTGGTGGAACGAAAACCCTTTGATATCAAAGATCGTTTGGCTGTTTTACAGGACTTAAATGAAATAAGAAGAAGTCTAAGCAATACTAGCGAAAAGCCAACGACCACTGAAGAAAAACCACCTGTCCCAGCAAGACCTGTCTGGATTCCTAAGATTGGGGATCTGGTCAGGGAGAAAATAGCGGACAAGAAGGAATTTGGGCCTTCTTACAGAAAACCAGTACCTGTACTAGCAATCAACGGATCAAGAACAGTGCTACTGCCGCCCCTTGCTGAAAGAAAGGAGAACGGATCTGTATAAATTGACCTGGTAAAACCACACCATGTGGCCGACAATAAGTAGTAGTCCCAGTGGGCTCCTAAGATGAGGCAGACGACCAAATCTTGTTACCATCCAAGAGGTTCAAACTGAAAGACTTATCACCTTTGAAGATTCTAAAGTGAAAAAAGAAGGACTAGGTAACAAAGCCATGGAACTTGTGCCTCTTGAAACCCAAATAACAGTTTGTCAAGAAACTCCCGTCTACAATGATGTAGCATCTGACTATACAAACATGTCAAAGGAACAAGCAACTCCAGCGATTTCAAAGAATCTGGACGCAACTATTGACAGAACTGCCTCTGGCTATTTTCTCAACTTTGATAACTTCTCTGAGGATCCCAGTGAACTTGAAACTACGCCAGCAAATACAACTTTCAAGGAAAAATTAAAGGAAATTGGTCAAGAGCTTATAAATACATATCTGGTTTCACCTTGGGTTGAACTTTGGATTGTGTTAGGTGTACTTTATCTCCTGCTATGGCTCATTCTTGTGTTAAGTTTGGCAAAACTGATAGATGGAAAGCACATTAAAAAGGGACACAGCAAGTAAGAACATCAACTTGCTCCTGAAACCACACAAATCATCTTATCGTGATCTACGAGACCTGTCATCAGTGAACATCACAGCAGTTCCTCTACCTGGTGGAATAGCTTGGGATTCAACTGATTATGACATATATGGCCCTGTCGAGCTGCTGAAAATTCCACACCAATTTAAAGTTTCTTTAAGTCATTTCGTTTCACCTAGCACATTTTCTGATGATTGGGACTTTGAGACTGTTAATAACATGATGGCAGACTTAGAAATGTCAGCAAAATTTACAAAACATGAATACTTTGAAGGTTCAGCAAATTATGAAGAAATGTATTGTTTTAATCGTTTTGGCCATCATTACTTGCATAAATCTTATAATCAATGGGAACATTGTCCAGCTCCTCCAAAAGTTAGCTCTAAAACGTTTCTTAGAGAATTTCCATATTTTACAGGTTTTAATGTCACAAACCCAGAAAGTTTTTACTTTAAAAATATGAATAAGACAGGCATGAAAAGTATGTTGACAAACACAAAACAAAATTATTCTGCGACTTTTATGCTCAATTGTCCACCCTAGGCTTTGACTTTTGGAAAGACATCATTAAGACAAAAACTGTTTGGGGCACAAAAGACTGGCTGGTACAAGGTTTAGAAGCATTGTTCAGAGCCTGCATTATCCCAGAACAAATGATGTTCCTAATGACACTGTTCAACAGACATCTTGTCTTGGCATTGCTAAGATAAAAGATTTAAACAAACCGTCCATACCTAAAACCACACCTGATAGTAATTTAACTTCAGAGGAGGAGGAAGACGTAAACTATATTTTACAACAGAACAAATCCTGAATGGAAAAAATTGTTAACCTGGCCCACAGACACGAATAATTGTTGAGATAGATTCCTGAACAAGACACAAGGGTTCACAGTAACTCGGCCAGATCCAAGATATATCCAAAGACAACATCCAGGGATAATACCAACTCATAGTGTAGGAAAACTATGCCTTGAATGGCGGCAGAAATCCACACTTCCAGAAATAAAACAACACTTATCTATGCTTAAAGATGGCGTTGATTTACAAGAATTCTTACTAGGACCTCGTAATCCACGTCATAAACGTTTTTAATATACGCCGGTATATACGTTGCTTACAATGAAGCTTGGAAAGTCACGCAAATGGAAACAGCTAAAAGAATACGAGAAATTGATTGTATTAATTTAGAGAAATCAGTCTCTGTAGTTGACAATGGGTTAAAAACTCTGTCGTCCAGAATGTATTCTTTGAACAGCATTATATCATCTGCCATAGACATCATGGAACATGACTTGCTAATGCTACAAGATGGCCAGTCTCAAATACATTCTATAATGCTATTAGGCTGGGCGTTGCAAAACCTTCGTTCTGGCTATGTGCCTTGGTGTCTAATCAACACTACATCCCTGTTTACTGTATTTAACCTTACAGATAAACAAATCTCGTTGGCACAGAGGGGGGCAGACTATACGGTGCTGATCATTGAAAAACTGGAGAGATTAACATTGACCATTTCTGAGAAACCATCAGTTGAATGGATAATATATGGCACCATCACGATACCAGTGACGACTTTCCAGTTTCAGTATTGCCTAAAACACATACCAGCAGACCTGTATGAAAGGTTGGGTAGAGAATACATTAAGTCGACCTGGGATTTACCATACACAGATAAAATGTTGGAGTGGGGGAAAGTAAGTATTTCTTAGTGGTAAAAATTGCCCAACCACAGCGGTGATAGATCCAATTTTCAGGGAGCTTTCCAATCGTAGCGACATTATGCTAAATGATCACAGCTGTTGTGGAATGATTCCATGAAAAAGCTATCTCGTTACTGTTTCAGCCAGGGTCACCTACTGTATGCAAGTATTGTTTCCTAAAACCAAGACAGAAGGGGAGTCGCCACTATGGCGTTCACTGAACATCTCTTCTATACGAATTGATACTTTAAGCAGAATGAAAGCCATTCTTTTGCAAACAACTGTGCCACTGACCTCATCCAAAGAGACGTATGATCTGCAAGTTGCAAGGACTGCTGTAGAGATACATGCATTATTATCAACAAACTGACCAGTACATTTCGCAGAAATGTTAGGTCATGTCTTTAATATGTCTGATACCAGCGGTATTGCACATGTATTTATGATGATTTTGTTGGGACTGTTAGCACCCTTTGAAGCAGTCCTGGGCATTTTTCCTAAATTTGTCCCCCCTGTGTTCGGCAGCCTGCCTCTCATTTTGGGACTCGTAGCAGGGAGCTAATTTTTATTGCTCCTGCTCTGTTATGGCACATCCGGCCACCAGCGATACCCAAGCCAGCATGGACAATTCGCTGCAGGCTATGAGGTACTGTGACAGAATAATACAAATCCTTGGCTTGGCTCGTTTGAGAGATCTGAATACCACATAGTTCCTGTCATTCAGACCAATCTGGCAAGATTGCATCTTACCTGTTCTACGATGCCTGCTTTGTGGAGAGGAATGCGTGTTAGATATCTGTCTAACACTACCATCGGTTATGCCAACGGATGCTGAAGCATTACTGGGTCCGGTAACGGCACATTTGTGTTGTGTTGCCCCCAGATGCTACCAATCCTGATGACGGCATGCATTGAGATCTCACCGGCAAATACAACTGGAAGTGAGATAGGCTGACCATCAGGCACACAGGTACCATCTGCTATAAACATTGCTAACGCAGCTGACGGCGATGCTTCACATCTGTGCACAATTGACCTTCTTAATGAAGTAGACAAACTTTCACCTACTGTGGTACACGATTTCTTTGCTAGCCTTGATGACTTAATGTTTTTTCCTGACACCAAGAATAACTTTTGAAATTAGCACACAGCGTTCTTTCAAAAATTCGACCTTCAGTTTTTCTTTTTTCTATTTCTCAAAACAAAGCTTCCAAATGTGGAACTCTATTTTTACAACAGATTTATTTGACTTTTTCCCAAAAAAAAAACGAACTTTGGCACAAAAAAGTAATCTGCTTAAAGTAGAACTATTCTTAGAGAACAAGAATTCCTTAAACACTTCCTATAAACAATATTAGCCTAATCCACAAACCAAAACAGTTTGTATATTCTGCTATGGGATGGTCTCGACCTTTTCTTCTGTAACGAAGAGCCATTTCATAAATGTAATTGTCATGATTCATTCAGTTAACATTGCTAATATCATATCATATGCTTTCAATGAAATCATTGCCTTTAAATATGTACTGTACAAAATGCTCAATTTTTCGTGTGCAACCATTTCATATGCATTTTATATGATTTTTTGGGGGGTTGTGAACACATGCTCTAGATTATATGTTTCAGTGCTTGAACTTAGATGAACATGATAACGTGGAGTTGGTGTTATGTATTATTTAAGGACCCTATTGTAAGTTTCCTGATTCATGCCCTTATATAGGTATAAATAACCATATCCTCATATAGGCATAGAAATCATAACCATATTTAGGCATAGCTCATGCAGTCCAAAAACGGGAGGGCTACTTCCATTAGTTCCGAAAATCCACAACGATTTCTTGGAAAAACTCAGCTTCAGCAGCTAGGGACTTCCCCTTGCTTGAATATTGATTTGTCCAAGAACTCATGGAGTTTTCGAAGAACTGAGATTCTTTGATGACGTTATTATGTCCAACTGTACGTCAAACTCAGCACCTTCATGGTATAAATATGCCCACTCTTGCCCAAGCAAGTTCCACTATCTACTGCCCGACGCGCTCTGCTACAGCAAGTGCCGAAGGAAGCCGACCCTCCAGCAGACGCACTGAGAGAGATGGTGTCTTTTCTCCTGCCGAGAATTCCAGCTCCAGTTTTTCCAAGCTACCCCTGCGGGTTTTTGGGAAATCGTGTCCCGAGACTGACCTTCTTGATTCTAAACTAAGGTACGGAGCTGAATAGACCCTTAGAGAAATCTTGGGCAGATTCTTGGCAAAAGAATACTACATTTATGCTACACCTCACTCACTTCTTCCCTTGTACTAAGCTTAGGTAAGGTAGACCAAAGTAGGCATACTTTAGAAGCACCAGTTGAGTACTTTTAGCCTCTGTTATTTCTGTATGTATTTATCTATTGTTTAGGAACCATACAATGCTCTTACAGGATTATTTTATCCTACTCTTTATACTGTATGCATTATATTTTATAAACAGTTTTATGATTGTAGCAGTTCATTTCTTATGCTTGAGAAAGAAGACTGTTCAATAAATCCTTTTATTGAAAACTCCCGTCTATCTATTTCTCTGCCACTCTGATGAAACAAAGTATGCATGATTGACTGAGTGAAATATCTATCTATTGTTTCCACGACTCTGAAGATACGTTTTATCTTGGGGAAACTAAGTTGTCATGTTTATGCAGTTGTCAGAGACTAATCCCTTATTGTGTATTCGAGTTAGCTGGCACCCACAATTAAGACTACTATATTCGATAGAGACCTAGTCGACCACAGTCCTACGTCTAATCTATGGGATAAACTATTCCAATGCGCAGAGTCTATTGGGAATATAGGAACTACACTACAGTATCATCTCTAATGGATATTATAGATTCCGTAAGATTTTTTTGGGTGGTTAGTTCGTCTTTCAGCTCAGCTGGGAAATTCTGGTTTCTGCTTCTCCCATTCTTGATGAGAAATCGGCGCATGACGTGGCAACTCTTCTAATTGAGTTTTGAAGTTTCCGATAAGCACCTTGCGTTCTTGAACTCTCGGTTCTTGTTTTTTCCCTTAAGGCCATGATGGTCTGATATATTATAGGGAGTGTGATTCCTTCAGGATTTATCTCGGCATTCTGGATATCTTCACTTGGTTGGATCTCGGCCGGAGTATCTTTATCATGCAAGCCGGTTGAGAAGGAATAATCCCAGGTCAGTGAGCCTGCCATACCCTTAGATTGTCCCGCTAATTTTTCATGCAGACTAGCCGTTGCTCCTTGACCCAGTAAGGTTTTGTCATTCTCCTCCCAATGCAGGCTACTACTGTTGCTCTCATCTGCCGCCTAATCATTAACTGAATGTTTCTCCTCCGAGGAGTTTGAGTAGTCCGACAGTGAGTAAAACCTATCCACAACCTCCTCATCTTTAGAGGTTTTTAAATTATCCCCTCCGGAGCGTACTGAGGATAAGGGGTCGGTTGATGCATTAATCTGGGAGCACTCTAAAGAGACTACAGGTTCCATAATGCAGTAGTTTTGTTTAGCAGCAGAGTCAGTTCTGTTGTTGCCCAAAAAGGAGTTACCAGCGGGGGGGCTGACTGTGGGCTCCCCGGATCCCTGAGTGGTGATCGGACAACCATCAAAGCACATCCCGGCGCCCAAAGTCGCACCAGGGGTAGGCAACTCATCCTGCGATCTTGCCATGCCTTGAGAAACTGACACAGGAACTGTGAGAGTAACATCAGCAGCGGAGGCAGGCATAGGTGTGTCATACTTTGCTTTCACAATACCATTAGAAATGGTAGGAGGCTCCCGTAATGTTTTAATATTCTCGCCATGTACCTTGAGCAGAGCAGGCATTCTTTTTTGTTAATGGGATTCTTTTTCTGTTCTCCGAGGTTTGTTGGGCCTTCTAGCGCTGTACCGGTAGAGCAGCGCTACTTTACATCAGAACACACCATTGCCGCGGCATCTAAAACTTACTGCTGCTGGCCGGCAGTGCTCCCAGGTGGAGCGCGGTTCATAAAGCTTCTTGCCCCAGTCTTCAGCGGCATCACCTCGGGAAGATAGGCACAGCGTACCAGTGGGGAGAGAGCACCGGGAGTTCTCCACGCCACCAGCAGACACAGCAGCGGCACTCCCCACATGCCAGGACCAAGCCCACCAAAGAATGCTGTGGGGTCAACAGGAATCAGTGAATAGGGTAGGATTTATCAAAGATGCGATTAAGGGTTCCAAGATAGGAGAGGGAAGGTTTGGCAGGAGGGGACACAGGGGTCAGCTCACACAGCCACAGTAACGGCAGCCATCTTGCCTCCCCATTAAAAAAACTCATTGTTGCAATAGTTGTAGTTACCTCTTCCAATCTGAGCAAGGGTAGTTTAGGTATTAGGCAAACAATTGTACCTTTGATGCAGGCACACTGGGGCAGCTCTTATTAGTGTTTTAAAAAAGGATAGGCATGCAAGGGAGGCAGGTATTGTCTCCAATGTCATTGGAGAATTGTGGAGGCGTTTTCACTGCACACTGGTCCAACTGCAATCTGGCCATATTTATTTTATTTATTTATTTATTTAATTTATAAAGCGCACTATCACCAAAAAGGCATCCTGGTGCACAGGACGCTGAAATAGCCACCATCTGTCATAGCTTTGACTATGTTATTGCCATTGCCAATGGCAATGAATCCATTTTTGAGACCAGTGGGTTATAGCCATTCAGACACCTTGCTGTTAAATTCATCCAAGATGTTTGCAGCTGTATGTGATTAATTCATGGCAAACATGGCCACTGTTGCAGGTTACCGAATGCTCTGAAAACTTTCTTCAGGGCAAAGACCTGTAGATATCTTTTGCTTTACTCCCGCAAAAGAGATCCAGTGTGCAGTGACGCACATGTAATCAGTCGTCTAACAACTGATCCACATGTCTGTTGTCAGGAGGATAGTGTGAACAACACTTTGCTGCAAAGCTTGTCCAACTAGTTGCAACACATCGTGATGCAGCACTGGAACAGAAACTCTGGCAAAATAGTTTTTCTTCTTTACTGGGGCCACTGATGCAGGATGACCTTTGAGAAGTAGGTGGTGGTAGACTCAGTGTGCGTCATGGTGGGGCAGTCACCATATATGTGACTAAAGAATTATGAGGCAGCACAAATCGGACACAAATAAAATGTTTCACTAGCTAGTTTTTTTCTTTCTTTTTTTTTGCAAAGAAAGAAGCTGTAACAGGACAGAATCCGGACAAATGAAGGTAGGGTTTCAGATAAGAAGTATTTATTTTACAAATCCGATTCTTCAGCCACAGCGCAGAGCTGTACGTTCCCAAGAACCAGGATCATCCAACTGACACAGCAGAGGGAATCCTCGGGAACGTACGCTCCAAAAGAATACAGAGCCAGCATTCCTAACATGGAATCAACAAAAAATTCCCCAAGCAATTCAGACTAAGTATGGGCGGAAAATCCGTTACGCTCGCGGATTTTGCGGATTTTCGGTAAATTCGCAATCCGCGAGATTTGCGAATTTCCCGCAAAATCCGCAAATTCGCACGCAGCGGATTTTTTTTTTCTTGGTGATACAATTTTGCGGCGCGCGGCGTTTATCATCGTTTGCCGAGTTGTTTTTCTCGATATTTTGCGAGTGCTGCACCATTTTGGATCTTGCTGCGGGATCCCGCGGGAATTTGGCAAGCGCGATTACGTAATCGCGACTTGCCAACTTTTGCAGCGAGCGTTTGTCAACGCGAGTACGCCGAGATCACGTCTCGCGGTACTTCCCAATTGCGAGCTTTGAGATGCGGCGAGCAGCAATAATCTCGCACACGCGAAAATATAAAATTTGCAATTCTGCACAAGAAATCCACCAGCAAGCAGCATAAACCTTCTTGAAATGATGATTTTTATCTGATGAAACTCCTTAGGTTGACATTTGCCTGCACTTTTTTTGAGAGGAGTCCATTTTGGGGAGGGGGGTAGGGGGTGGGAGGAAGGAAGTGCCCCACAGTCTTCAACTTCCTGTTCCTGTCCAGCAGGCTCCTCCCAGTGCTTTGTCCATCTCCTGGTCACTTTTCATTTGGATCTGGAGCTGGAAGGATTACTTTTTGTGGATGCTGCTGGATATTTGGATTTGAGGCCTTTTTGACTTTCTTTGGATAACTTTTGGATTAGAAATTTTACAAGTAAGTTTGTTTGGGGCATTACAGTTGCTGCAACTACAATTTTGGAATTTTCGATTTTTGGGCTGTTTTTGGGCCTTTTGCCCAGGGGTACTCAGTGGTGGGTGGACTGAGTCTTTCTGTGGGGTGTCTTGAACTTAAACATCATGGAGGGCATGGATGGATTGGGATTGTGCTGATTTTTCAGTGATTTTCGTTTTTTGGGGCTGTACTTGTGGCCTTTTCACCAGGGGTATTTGAGTCTAGCATGGGCCTAGTCTTTCTGTGGGGTGTCTTGAACTTAAACATCATGGAGGGCATGGATGGAATGGGATTGTGCTGATTTTTCAGTTATTTTCGATTTTTGGGGTTGTTCATGGGGAGGGACAGGCCATGTGGCTGGGGGCCATTTTGAGTGCTGCTACAGGCCCTGGCCATGTGCAGGGAGGCAAGTGGCCATTTTGAATGTAGGCATTGTTGTTAGGCCTGCAACCATTTTGCCTACTTTTCAATCTTTATGCCCAGGGGTAGTGAGTCTTGCATGGGCCTAGTCTTTCTGTGGGTTGTCTTGAATTTAAACATCATGGAGGGCATGGATGGAATGGGATTGTGCTGATTTTTCAGTGATTTTCGTTTTTGGGGGCTGTACTTGTGGCCTTTTCACCAGGGGTATTGAGTCTAGCATGGGCCTAGTCTTTTTGTGGGGTGTCTTGAACTTAAACATCATGGAGGGCATGGATGGAATGGGATTGTGCTGATTTTTCTGGGGTTTTTTTTCGATTTTTTTGGGGTGTATAACTGAACTGATGTTCCTCTGTCTTCCATTGTTTTTAGGTGCACAAGACTCAAGAGAACCCCCAGTGCCAGGAAGAAGTCCTGCAGCGGTGTGTGTGTGCAGCATAACGTCACGCGACGTCACGTCTGGCCTCAGACAACTCTACAATTCGTGCAACTGCGGCCTGCTGTCTGACCTGCTCTGAAGAAGATGGCCCCAAAAAAAGGTCTCCGTAGCTCCTCTAGCAAGAAAGTTGCTAGTAAGGAGCAGAAGAAGCAAGTTACCAAGGAGGCTGGTGTGCCAACCGCCACGTTTTTTGGGAGCAAAAAAAAAAGTACGCCTGCAGCAGCAGGATCTGCTGGGGACCAAGCTGGGAGCAGCACCCCCGCTCCATTGGGCTCAGTGCCTCCACCACCACGCCAACTTAAGTCAAAGCCCTTGAGTGCTTCAGAGGCAGTCAGTGTACTTCTCCAATGACCATCGACCAGTGATGTTGGCTCATCGCCAGAAAGTAGCAGCAATGTCCCTGAATCAACACAGCTTGTTGTAAGTCATCTGACAAGTGTTGAACAACCACAGCCGCAACAACAACACCATGTGCAAGTACAAGCCCAAGTACATGTGGAAGGAGAGGCAGCGCAAGGAGATGCGCAAGCAGAGGTGCATGGAGGGGCACAAGTGCCCACAATAGTTGTTCCTCCCGAAGTAGGGGCACATCAGGAAATCGACATTCAAGCCGAGGTATCATTTGAGGAAGCCACTCCTGATCATTCATTGTCTTCCACATCCCTAGCAAGGAAAAGATCAAGGATGGTGTCTACATCTTCTTCAAGCCCACCTCCTTCTGATGATACGGATCAAAGTTGGGAACCACCACTGCCGTCTGCGAGTGAGGCACACCATGATCTGACAAAGATACCTAAGCGTAAAAGGAAGGTCGTCGAAAAACTCATACCTATGGAGTGTGATGAGGCTCAACAAGAAGTGACGCATACTGCTGCTGATGAAGCCCTTCACGACGACGATCCAGTCATCATAATGGTGACTGCAGCCCCAGCGGGCATGCAGCAAAGAGACATTTTGGCCCTATCCCGAGAAGCTGCTGAGCGTGATGATGATGTCGACGAGGAGTCAATGGAAACACAACAATCATTGGATTTGGAGTTAACTAGTACACCAACACCTACCGCTTCCATATTTCTTCCTCGCAAGAAGGGAGTGGGACCTCCATCCACCTCGACCTCAATTAGTGGTGGTGAAAGTGCAAAACGTACTGAAGTTCGGCAATCCACATCCTCCACTTCATCTGGCATTAGCAGCAGGACCACCACCACCAGTATCGCCGCCTCCTCCGGCCCCCAAAGACATTTCAAGTCTCCAGTTTGGGACTTCTTTAGTGTTTGCCCCAAAAAGGAAAACGTAGCCATTTGTAGCATGTGTAAGCTTCGAGTTAGTCGTGGTAAGTTTGGTACCAACTATGGTACCGGAGGCCAGAGAGGTCATCTTAGGAGAGCGCACCCTGTCCAATGGCTTGCGCACCTAGAGGCGGTCAAGGAAGCCCGAATTGCACGTAATGAAAACGTTGATTTTTCATCTGATGATGACGAGGAGGAAGAAGACGATTCAAACACTTCACTTACACCCAGTACGCCTGTCAGCAGCACACCCCATGTGAGCCACACTAAGAGTGTGGGAGAGAGTGAGACATCAATGCGAAAAAGTTCATCAGCGAGCGTAACTGGGTCGAAGATATCATCATCATCCCGTAAATCCTTGGTCCAGGGCAACATTAAAAAGATGTTGTTTACAGAAGCGCAATATGAACGCAACCACCCACTGACGCGTCTGTATAACACTAAGCTGGCTAAAATGATAGCTCTGGCCCTTCTCCCTTTTTGTTTTGTAGAAGGGGTTGGTTTTCTAGAATTAGTGGCAGCGCTCTGCCCTAAATGGAAGGTCCCTAGCCGGTTCTATTTTGCCCGAGTTGCGGTTCCAGCACTACATGAAGATGTTCTGAAGGTGATTGGGGCAGCTTTGCAGAAGAGTGCTGTTCACACTATACATCTGACAACAGACATGTGGACCAGTGGCGCAGGCGCTGATTACATGTGCATCACTGCACACTGGGTCTCTTTTTCAGGGGCTAAAGCAAAGCTAAACGCAGGTGTTGACGTGGACATTGTTTTTAAAGCTGCTCGGAAACATGCAACACTAGCCATGTTTGGTTTGGAGAAACGTCACACAGCAGAAAACATTTTGGATGTCTTTAACACAAAGGTCCTTAAGTGGCTGTCCCCAAAAAAACGCCAGGTTGGTTATGTTTCCACGGACAATGGCGCCAATATAGTTAAGGCCATGAGGCTGGGTGACTATTTCAGAGTGCCGTGTTTGGCGCACTGTATAAACCTGGTTGTCCAAAAATTCTTGGGTAATAAAGACAGTGCAGCGTACAGAGTATTGGACACATGCCGAAAAATGTGCAACCATTTCAGCCATTCTTTTAAGGCCCGGAAGCAGCTGAGGAGCCTGCTATATCAACGTCAAATGCCAGTGAAAGCACTCATCCAGGAGGTGGTAACACGTTGGAACTCAACCTTCTACATGCTTGAGCGTCTGTATGGGCAGTATACGGTACTCGATCAATATTTCTTAACAGAGGGTACAGCTCAGGAGGACCTGAGGATGGGTGCGGCGCAATGGAACATAGTTCAAAGCCTGACAGGCATGCTTCGTCCTTTTGAGTTCTTCACGCGTGCAGTCAGCAAGGAGGACTGTAATTTGGGAAAAGCTATCTCATTGTTGTACATGCTGGAGTACCAACTGAAGGAGGTGTGTTCTGTGTTTGAAAAAGATGTAAAAACCAAGACTCTTTTGTTCTGGCTGAGAAATTATTAGAGCTCCTACAAGGTGATGAACGTCTTAAAATGATCCACTCAGAACAGCATTACATTTGTGCTACTATTCTGGATCCATGCTACAAAAAGGCGCTGGCAGGCCAAGCATTCTTTCCTTTTGATGATGAACATGTTCCAAAGTACAAACGTTGGCTAGCCTTGTCAGCCAAGAGGTTTGAAAGAGAACGGCAGACAATTGAAGGAAATGGCAGTACATCAGCATCAGCAGGCCATCCCCAGTCAAAACAATCCACTTCTGCACCTGTGGCTGTGGCACAAGTGACCTCTCAGCCGTTAAAGACACCGGCAACCGGATCATCTGCACCAGACACAACAGAAACATTGGAGGCTGAAGAGGATTGGCTAGCTCGGCTTGGGTTTGGTTCTCAAAAGGTCAGAGGCACAGCAACAGCTAAGCAAAGTGGAGGAACCTTGGATGAGGACCTTGAGTCGATGGTGAAGGACTATCTGAATGACTCAACAGAGGTCTATGTTAATGCTGACCCATTGGCGTATTGGCATGGGAAAAAAGAATTGTGGCCACAGCTCACCAACCTGGCTTTACACTACTTGTCTTGCCCACTCGCAAGCGTGTCTTCTGAACGTGTTTTCAGTGCTGCTGGTGGCATTGTAACTTCCAAACAGAGCCACCTCTCGCCCAAAAATGTGGAGAGGTTAACAATGATCAAGATGAATCAGCACCTCATACCACCAGATTTCAGAGTACGAGAAAGCGCGCCGGATGAAGACGAGGTGGCCAGCAACATAGATGAGGGAATTTCTACTCTGTCAGGTGACACTGAGCTCACCCTGCCTGAATTCGCAGAGTATGATGACGAAGCCTTATTCTTATTCCAGGACCGTGATGCCGAGCCCTGAAAATGAGACAACGAATCAAGAACTTTCTTTTTCGTCCTTATTCACTTTTATTCCTGTGTGTCTGTCTTTCTTTGTTGTGCACAGTTAATATAATTCAAACTTTAATCAGATAATCACAAAAACAAGCCCATCAGCAGAACTGTCTTCACTTGTTTGCTAATTGATTTGAAGGTGCCGCAGTCTGCATTCCTCAGGTTCACAAGTTCAGAAGAACATGCTCCTCTGTCCTCCTCCTCCAGACTCCTATTTCCATCAAAGCAAAGGGCTGGTTTACGCCCAATGAAGAAAGACTCAGCACTTGTGGGGGTGTTGTTCTACCTCTTTGCAGGTGAGTTGACGGCTCTGGGGCCATTGTTGGGAAGCTCTAATACCGGATAAAAGTGGTTTGGACCAAATCCGAGGCGCAAATTTTTTAGTGTTTTTGCTGACTTGCTTGCCTTTGAGGTGCTCTTAGGGGGGGTTCCGTCTGTTTGTGGGTGAGTTTCGGGGTCTGTCAGCACTGCTGGGACACTCTAATCTTGATTGCATTTGCTTTTCAGGAAATCCGTGGTGGCAACCCCGACTTATGGCCTAGCTACGCAGCGTGTTTGGACCGAAGGCCGAGAAATATTGTAAGTAGGAGATGTTGCTTTTGGCCTGTTTGGGGGTGTTATGCTTTTTGGCAGGTGGGTTGGTGGGTCTTGGGGCATTCCTGGGAAGGTCTAATACCGGGTAGAAGTGGTTGGGACAAAATCCACGCAGATTTTTTGTTGTTGCTATTTCTGACATTTTGCTCAATGTAGCGTTTTCGGGGGCCTGTTTGGGGGGCTTCCTGGTGTTTGTGGGTGAGTTTCGGGGTCTGGGAGCACTGCTGGGACACTCTAATCTTGATTGCATTTGCTTTTCAGGAAATCCGTGGTGGCAAACCGGACCTATGGCCTAGCTACGCAGCGCGTTTGGACCGAAGGCCGAGAAATATTGTAAGTAGGAGATGTTGCTTTTGGCCTGTTTGGGGGTGTTATGCTTTTTGGCGGGTGGGTTGGCGGGTCTTGGGGCATTCCTGTGAAGGTCTAATACCGGGTAGAAGTGGTTGGGACAAAATCCACGCCGATTTTTTTGTTGCTATTTCTGACATTTTGCTCAATGTAGCGTTTTCGGGGGCCTGTTTGGGGGGCTTCCTGGTGTTTGTGGGTGAGTTTCGGGGTCTGGGAGCACTGCTGGGACACTCTAATCTTGATTGCATTTGCTTTTCAGGAAATCCGTGGTCGCAACCCCGACTTATGGCCTAGCTACGCAGCGTGTTTGGACCGAAGGCCGAGAAATATTGTAAGTAGGAGATGTTGCTTTTGGCCTGTTTGGGGGTGTTATGCTTTTTGGCAGGTGGGTTGGTGGGTCTTGGGGCATTCCTGGGAAGGTCTAATACCAGGTAGAAGTGGTTGGGACAAAATCCACGCAGATTTTTTTTGTTGCTATTTCTGACATTTTGCTCAATGTAGCGTTTTCGGGGGCCTGTTTGGGGGGATTCCTGGTGTTTGTGGGTGAGTTTCGGGGTCTGGGAGCACTGCTGGGACACTCTAATCTTGATTGCATTTGCTTTTCAGGAAATCCGTGGTGGCAAACCGGACCTATGGCCTAGCTACGCAGCGCGTTTGGACCGAAGGCCGAGAAATATTGTAAGTATGAGATTTTGCTTTTGGCCTGTTTGGGGATGTTATGCTTTTTGGCGGTGGGTTGGCGGGTCTTGGGGCATTCCTGGGAAGGTCTAATACTGGGTAGAAGTGGTTGGGACAAAATCCAGGCCGATTTTTTTTTGTTGCTATTTCTGACATTTTGCTCAATGTAGCGTTTTCGGGGGCCTGTTTGGGGGGCTTCCTGGTGTTTGTGGGTGGGTTTCGGGGTCTGGGCGCACTGCTGGCTATATATACTTTACTTTGCAAGAGGTTTGAAGCAAATCCATGGTGGCAGAGGGGAGTTTGGGCCTAGCTGCAGAGCGCGCGCGGAGTGATTTGGGAAGTTTGGAAAAAAATGACAAAGTCCCCATTTTTGTACTTTTGCTCTTTGGCTGTTTGGGGGTCTTCTACTCGTTTTCTCCTGGGTTGACGGCTCTGGGGCCATTGCTGGGAAGCTCTAATACCGGATAAAAGTGGTTTGGACAAAATCCACGCCGATTTTTTTTGTTGCTATTTCTGACATTTTGCTCAATGTAGCGTTTTCGGGGGCCTGTTTGGGGGGCTTCCTGGTGTTTGTGGGTGAGTTTCGGGGTCTGGGAGCACTGCTGGGACACTCTAATCTTGATTGCATTTGCTTTTCAGAAAATCCGTGGTGGCAAACCGGACCTATGGCCTAGCTACGCAGTTCGTTTGGTCCGAAGGCCGAGAAATATTGTGAGTAGGAGATGTTGCTTTTGGCCTGTTTGAGGGTGTTATGCTTTTTGGCGGGTGGGTTGGCGGGTCTTGGGGCATTCTTGGGAAGGTCTAATACCGGGTAGAAGTGGTTGGGACAAAATCCTTGCGGAAAAGCCTTTTGGCACTTTTTGTAACTTAGGGTTCGTTAGGGTTAGCCCTAGCAGCAGGATTGCATGTGTTTCGGGGTGTTCTAGATTTTTGCAACTGAGTTCTGGGGTCTTAGAGCACTCGTGAGAATGTGTAATTTTGGTTGCAAGTCATTTGAAGAAAATCCATGGTGGGAAAGGAGGGATTTGGCATAGTTAAAGAAAGCCTTTGACACTATTCTTAACTTAGGGTTCGTTAGGGTTAGCAGTATTTCTATTGCATGTGTTTGGGTGGGGGGGTTTTCGAGTCTTGGAGCGATGCTGGCTATGGATACTTTTGCTTGGCTGCTTGCAAGTGGTTTGAATGCAATCCACGGTGGGTAAGGGGGTACTTGGGCCTACTTTTACTTTCAAAGTACGTTTTGTCACCAGTTTTCTGCTAGGCCTCGTTTTTTGAGATTTGATTGGGGGTCTTCTACATTTTTGCGACTGGCTTTAGTAAGGGTCTGGGAGGGAGCACTGCTGGGAAGATCTAATTTTGTTCTAAAACACAGTTTACAGTACACCTAGCTTGAGGGGAAAGATCCGCTACATTAATTTGCCCATACTTATTTATCCTTCAAAAGGTGACTCAGACAGAGTATGCACTTTCAAAAATATTGTACTGTCTACTAGGAAAATCAAAGTGTGACTTTTTGCACTCCACAGCCTACATACCTTATATTAATTTATCAGTGGTGTTGTAATATTATATCACTTCCTGTTTTTCGTTGAATAATTACAGGCCGGGTTTCAGTCTGTGCAATGGGGAAAAAAGGATGGAGTCAGGCTTCACATTAGCGAGCCACAATTCAGCATCAGGCAGGCAGTGGACAGGGTGTCTTCTGGTCACCAACATTGATGGACGAAGCGTCAGCTGCAATGGAGGAGTGCCGCTAATGAGAGGAATTTATTTCTGCATGCAACTTACTTACCAAATTCAACAGGACAACTACAACAACATACTTTATGTGGCCCTCTTTTGAGAGCCAAAACATAATAAATAAAATTGATTGATACAACAACATACAGATACAGTATCCTTTGTGTTTTTCTCTGACTGTGACTGCATTTCTTGGATCTTCTAAATTGATCCCTTAACACATCACTTAGTCCACTCCACAATCACATCTGCACCACACATAGTCATTTGTAAGTGCTCCTACGTAATTCGCAAGTCGCAGCACGCCCCAGCCCGTAGAGGACTGGGATGGCCCCAATGATGAAGCATGTCACCAAGGGGCAACCCTGGTGAGTGAGGGGACACCTAGAAAAAGAGCAATTTCTCCTTTTCTATCTACTATACCTTCCAGACCAACCCCATTGAGTGTTGTGAATGGATTTATAGTGACCAGCAAGGCTCTCAGGTATCTGGCAACAGAGACCTTATGTTGAATATAGTTATCAATAATTCCACACACGCCCTGTACTGTCGCATTCTTTCTTCCACAGTTGTCGAAAGTACTACTTACTTTTCACTGACATGCATGCAGTAGTGCATGCACTTTCAAAGATTGATGGATAGGTTTGTACCCAAAGATTTGTTTATGTTCAATTGTTTGTCCATGCTGTGCTTTTTTTACAGGGTGTCTTCTGGTGACCAACATCGATGGACGAAGCGTCGGCTGCAATGGAGGAGTGCCGCTAATAAGAGGATTTTTTTTCTGCAGGCAACTTCCTTACCGCTTTCAACAGGACAACTACAACAACATACAGATACAGTATCCATTGTGTTTTTCTCTGAGTGTGACTGCATTTCTTGGATCTCTCTCTGCTTCGAAATTGATCCCTTAACACATCACTTAGTCCACTCCACAATCACATCTGCACCACACATAGTCATTTGTAAGTGCTCCTACGTAATTCGCAAGTCGCAGCACGCCCCAGCCCGTAGAGGACTGGGATGGCCCCAATGATGAAGCATGTCACCAAGGGGCAACCCTGGTGAGCGAGGGGACAACTAGAAAAAGAGCAATTTCTCCTTTTCTATCTACTATACCTTCCAGACCAACCCCATTGAGTGTTGTGAATGGATTTATAGTGACCAGCAAGGCTCTCAGGTATCTGGCAACAGAGACCTTATGTTGAATATAGTTATCATTATTTCCACACACCCTGTACTGTCGCATTCTTTCTTCCACAGTTGTCGAAAGTACTGCTTACTTTTCACTGACATGCATGTAGTAGTGCATGCACTTTCAAAGATTGATGGATAGGTTTGTACCCAAAGATTTGTTTATGCATTGTTCACAATTGTTTGTCCATGCTGTGCTATTTTTTCTTGTCTCCCAAAACCTTTCCCAAAAACCCCCATACCCATCCATTTTTCAAACCCTAACCCTCTTCCCCCGGGCTGTGTGGTTTTGATTGATGTGTGACTAAATTACAGCAATAAATCCACACACTTGATGGGGAGGATAAGGTGATAGCAACAGGCTGGTGAAGAAATCCGAGGATATATTCTTACTCTGCTTGACAAAGACCCATGGCTAATGTCAAAGAACTTCAACCGAATTAGTAGTTGTACTTTACCATTTGTTAGGCTACAATGTGGCACTGTTCTAGTGTACTTCTGTCACCTGCTATATTCTCTATTGTACCGTTGAATTGCTCAGGAGGACAAACCAGATATAATTTTCTTTTTTTTCATAGGCATGCAACTTCCACTGTGTCACACCACTAGTACCACCGCTATGAGGAAATTTTATCCGCCCAGGATTGCCAACCTTATTCGCTGTTTCCCGTGGAGCCAGCCCTGGGTCTAGCCCTACTTTCAAACACAAATTACAGGTAAGATAAGCGCTTGGTGGTTTGGGGGTATAATGGAGTATTAGGAGAGATGAGAGACTGACGGTAGTACTACTAAAGTCCTAGGACTCTAGAATGCACTTCACTTACTCTGTGAGAGGCACTTAGTGTTGAAAACATTTGGGCATTTACACTTAAAGGAAGAATATGGAACTAAACTTTCAGGAAAACAAAGTCGCTGTTAAACCCCCACCCACCAGGCAAGCAGTAAAAAACAGGTATGCTCAGATAAAGTTTGAAAAAGTATATTTATATCCCTAACAAAATAATCTCCCGCAAGACCCTCCCTAACCCCAACGATTGTCCTTCAAAAGTCCCCAAAAACCCAACTCCCAATTCCCACCCCCCAAAAGTCTCTAAAAAAGGGGCAAGGTACACTATGGGTGGATGCTGTTTACTTTTTGGGCCAGGGCATCATGCTCCTGGCAGAGCAAGGCATGCTCTACGCGGAGCCCCTCCAACACGTTTGTCACGTGGTGGAGCTCCTGCTGAAGGAGGGACACCATCAGGGTACTGCGGCGCAGGCGGGCCTTTACTGCCTTGCAGGTGCAATGGCTGTGAGAGGCAGCTGTTGTCCTTGCTGCTCGGCGGTGGCGTTTGGCTTTGGCAGCCCGGCTCAGTCTGGGTGGAGCACTGTGCTGGGTGGCAGCCCGTGGGGGCACGGAGGCCGATGCAGACGACGTTGTTGTTGTGGTCGACTGCACACTTTCTTCGTCCTCCAGGGCCACCAGCTGCCGGTATTCCGCAACAGTGGCATCGATCCTCCGTTGCCGGGCCGCTCTAGCCAGCTCCTTTCTCCTTGTTCGTTTGGAAGGAGCATCTATATGAAGAAAGAAAGACATAGTCTGTAACCAATGCTCTTTAAGATTAACTCAATCATTCAGCAGAAATTTGTGTTGCAGACAGTACAACTAGCAACTTGCAAGCGCATTACATAACTATTGAGGCCAGTATCTATCTAACCTCCCACTTCTTCATCCTTGCTCTAACATTAGTGGGAGTTTAAGGAACAAATTCTACGAGCACTATGGACTTCCATTGGAGTCGACTATGAAAGTACACCAGTCTTATTCTTCTTCTTGTCTCTTGTTTAGGAAAATTGGTACGTTATCTTCTGCAAGCCGGCATAATGCCAGCGCAGTGAACTTGCACCCGAGAAAAAGAGACGCACGCCATGATGAGTGACCTAGACTTGCGTTGCGTTACTGTACCCATCCAGTACATGCAGGTGGTGAAGCTCTTACTTTTCTATTACGGGTGGCACTGAGAATACTCTGTTACAAGGGCTACTGCTTAATTAATTTAACTTTCACCCTACAGTGCAAATGAGTAGTAGAAATGGAAAATTGAAGAAGATAAATAATCTGATTATCTATCACTTCACATGGGATGTTTTTGCTTATATATGGGATGACTTTAGGTGCTTTTCTTTTTATTGAGTGACTAGTGATACATCCACACATGAATGACTGAGTACTACTAAACTTATTAAGAGAGGTAGGGAGTGGCCACCGTAATAACCGGATCTATGCTGTGCTTGCAATACAAACTACTGCTACTATTGATGGTAGTATTTGGACAAAATTAAAACTTCTTTTCCTTGCCTTTCCTACACTGGAACGGACGTGCGGGTGCAGTGTTACATGCTCTTTAAAGTTACACTTAGTTCATCCACTGACCGTCTACTCTCTCTAGATCATGGGTACTCACAAACTTTCTCTCAGGGGCTAAATTTACAGTGTAGATTGTGGCCGAGGGCCGCACTGCTGGGGGCGGAGTCAGAGGGGGCGGGGCTAAAGCAGAACGAAAACTTGTGACCATGAGGTTGCACACAGGTCCCTGCAGCAGATGCCTTCATCCACTGAGCCACCAGACCCAGCATTTACATACATCTCTCTCCCTCATGCTCTCCCTCCTGCCCTCCCTCTCCATCTCTCTCTCCCTCCTGCCCCCCCTCTCCCTGCCCCTCTGTCATCTCACTGTGTGTGTGTCTGTCTGTGTCAGCCTTCAGCCCGGGCTGAGACAGCTTCCTCAACGCGCACACACAGACAGGCACACCAAAGTACTTAACAGGTCTTTAAAAGACCATTAACATATTATTGAGGCTTTTTTTGTTGTAGCGCCCCTGCATCTCCACCCTGACAATCACTGCTTGCCCGGCCCCACAGAGCAGAGTCTTTGTTCTATTTCACCTCTTTGTGGCCCTGCATCTCCACTCTGCTCTGTGGGGGCCGGGGGAGCAGTGATTGTCTGCAAGGTCTGCGCACCGCCAAGGAAGGCTTGCCGGGCCGCCACCGGCCCGCGGGCCGTACTATGAGTACCCCTGCTCTAGATACACATATGCTATCTAAGAGTCAGATAGTAGCATGATCCAGGTATATGGACACATACAGTTTCTGTGTCACCCACCCAGGTTGTTGTCCTTCTACCAATCATTGCTTCATCATTCACCCAGCCATGCATCTCATATTCTTTCCTTCCCAGCCACGTCTTCAATCTCAATAAGTAAGGAATATATAAGAGCTTACCTCTGCCCGCCACCACCACCGTCTGAACTCTCACAGCCGGCAATGGAACCGCAGCATCCTCCCCTGAGGAATTGCCCTCCGCCTCGAGCACCACCACCTCCGCGTTGGCCCCGCCACCAGATGTTCCACCTACAAAGTACATTTAAGAATGTTAGAATAAACCACTCACTAGTATTTGGTCTAGGAATGAAGACATGTGAAAACAATGTAATGCAGCACTTTTTGGCACAACTGATGAAGGCTGGCTTTTTAACACGCACCATTTTTTTCCACACAGACAGAAGATGGACTTTTAACAACAAGATCAAGTTGAAACAAAGAGAGAGCTCGGTTCGACCACAAGAAATGTCTTCAATTAATCGTCAGCACTAACCACTTTTCCATTCTCAGTTAAACGTTTCGTTTTTTTATTATGACTTCATTTTAATAAATGTGTTTACTTTTAATAAAGCTTTTAAACTTAGAGAGACTCTGTGTTTTTTGGTCCAGACTAGAGTGACTGAGCGAAAGGTTTTGCAATTTTTGCAAGCATGAGTCTGTGCCTCTGACACTTCTTGACTCTGACTCCGTACTCTTCAGCTACGTTGGATAATCATCATTGGGGATCAATGATCGATGAATTTGGGAGGTTAATGACTGTGCCACACTATGTAGTCAGTCAGTAAGGACATTGGGGGTTCAAAGTCTGTTATCACAGAGGTATGTGGAAACTCTAATAGCGCCTATTATAATTGATAAGCAATGCACTATTTATTGTCCATAGTTCTGTTTCTGCAGAAGAATTGTCTGCGCCACTGTAGTGGTATGGATTGTCCTCCTATCCAAACCAAAAGGTAGTATCTTATTCTTTCTTGGTGGTCACTCACATTTTATAGTTGGGAATTTTCAAAGCAGATAGAACACTTCAAAAGACATTATGGGGGCGTGGCCAAGATGGCGGGGTGAGCGGACGCTTCCTCCCGCAGCTCCTCCGGCCCGGCTGAGCTCGAGCCCTTTTCTTACGCTTATCTCCCCCCGCTGATGCTCAGCGTGTGAGAGGAGAGTAGCGGAGAACCAGGCGCACAGATTAATGCCACTCTGACCCTGATCGCCCCGTGGAAAGTATCTTAAAATCCATCCGAGATCGGAGAGCGGCGGAGAGCCTGGGAGGCGGAGCGAGGTGAGCGCTGTCCGGACGCTTCGGCTGGGCCTGGTGCTGAAAGCTGACGACTGGGAAGGAGCCGGACCCATAGCTCGACGAAGAACAGAGGAGCGCTGCGGGCGGGGCCCCGGCGGCACAGTGGACTTTGGTCGTGTGCCTTGGCGCCCGGACTTGTGTTGGCGGTGCCCCACGCTGTGAGGGTCCAGCCCACGTAGACGAAGCTTTGTGGACGTCTTAGCTAAGGAAGGACCATTTGGGCCCCTTTATGTGATGGCACGGACACTGGCTGTGGTACGTCTCCGATAGCTGTGACTCGGAGCGGACCCCGGTGGGGTCGCCAGGCCTGGCCGGTCTGCCCTGCCCCACCCTGCCGCCATTTTGTTCCCGAGGGCTCGGTCTTGCCGGCCTCCACCGCAACCCCTTGTTGCTGGGGTCTGAGCCCGCGGCTGAGCTCCCTCTCTGTGTGGCGTCTTGGTGGGGGTCCACCTGCTTTGGCTCCCCGCTGCCGTCTCGGCTGAGGCGCCGCGGCTGGCAGTGCCCGGACTGGTCCGCCATTTTGTCGCTTGTGGCGCAGCGACTTTGCCTGCCAGGAGATTCCCGTACGGAGCGCTTGTCGGCGGCTGGGCACCTCCGGAGTGGCTGACCCTGTGCCCATTCATCGGCTGCAACGACTGCGATGGCTGGTAAAGGCGGTTCGAGGAAGGGGGACCGCACCCTGCCGGACATGCTTGGCAGGGCCCAACAACTGTGGGACAGGACACAGCCGTTGCCGGGATCCTCCCGGGCCTCGGCGGATGCGACTGGAGGGGAACCGCCGGTCACGAGGTCCTTTATGGAGGAACTGTTTAGCTCCCTCAAGGAGGACTTCCAAACGCTGAAGCGGGAAGTGGCCAGCGAGGTCCGTGAGGTGCGTAGAGAAGTGGAAGGCCTCGGCGAACGAGTCGACACAGTGGAAACGGTGGCCCAGAGACGGGACGAGGAGATAGTCCATTTGCAACAGGACGTCCTCCGCCTTCGGGAGCAGTGTGTGGAGCTCCAGGCCCACTCCGAGGACCTTGAGAACAGGGCAAGGAGGAATAACATTCGGGTACGGGGCGTGCCACCCGCGGATGAGGGGACCGACTTGGTGGGCTATCTGCAGGGCCTGTTCCGGGAGATCCTAGGGGAGGCGGCGGACTTCCCCATCCGCATCGATAGGGCACACAGGGTTGGCCGACAGCGCCAGTCATCGGCGCCCCCACCGGACATTTTGGCTTTCCTGCCCGACTTCCCGTTGAAGGAACGCATTATGACTGAGGCCCGCAGGAAGCAGCCCCTGGCTTTCCGGGACCGGCCTGTGGCGCTCTATCAGGACCTCTCCGCCATCACGCTGCAGAAACGCAGGTCCTTCCGGATTGCCACTGACTTTCTGCGTGAACACGAAACGCCATATTCTTGGGGACATCCCTTCCGCCTGATCTTCCGGTGGAATGGGGTGCTGCATCAGCTGCGTTCTCTGCAGGACATCTGTGGGGTCCTGGGGCTTACGGCGGCGGAGGAAGAAGGAGCAACGCCGTCATGGAGGCGCTCAGAGCGTCGGAGCCGGCGGCGGTCGGCGAGGAGGCCATCCGCGGCCAGTGCAGGACGCCCGGACTCCCCTACCATCAGGGCGGACAGGGCCGATGCTTTGAGGGCAGCTGCAGGGGGCTTGGCCGGCCCCCCTGAGGTGGCCTTGACGGCCTAACACTTACTCCGGGGGGAGATACTCTCAGCTTCTTTGATGCTTGGTTCGGGTCGGGGAGGCCGGGAGGGAGAGGATAGAGGTGAGTGGCTGGACGTCCACTTTGCTTTTTCTTTCTACGGACTTGCCCCTTCTGGGGCGAGACTGAGACAATGGGGTGTTTAAGTTTACATTTGGCTAGTTGCCATGATTGTGTTTGGGGTGGGTGTAAGGGTTGTTTTGTTGTTAAGGGGGTCCCATCTGATGTTGTCTGTGCCCGCGCTGAGTCTGCCTTAGCTTCGCCTGCGCTGCTGCCCCGCGCGCCCCTCCCACTGGCCCCTTGCCCTGTGCATAGCGTCCCTGATCCCGAGTAGAATGTCATCTCTAAAAGTAGTGACCCTTAACGTTAAGGGCCTGAATAACCCTGTGAAGCACAGAGCGATCTTGTCTTTACTGGAGGGGACACAGGCGGACATCTGCCTCCTACAGGAGACCCACTTATTGTCCCGAGATTGTTACAGGCTGCGCTCGGCCAAGTTCCCCACTCAGTTCTTCTCCTCGGCTGCGAACAAGACTGCGGGGGTGGCCATTCTTCTAGCGAGCTCCTTTAGGGGGGAGGTCTTGTATAAGTACGCTGAGCAGAAGGGGAGGCTTCTTGCCTATCGCATGCGCCTGGGAGGCATATCGTTCACTGTTGGCTCTGTTTACAGCCCAAATGATCACCAAGAACGTTTCTTGGACTCCGTGTTGGTGGACATCACTGCCTCGCCCGACCGCCATATCCTCTTGGGGGGTGACCTTAATATTGTCTTCGACTCGGCGATGGACAGGTCGGCGCAGCGTTTTCCGGAGACGAGGGAACTGTCCCAGGCCGCGAGGGCCCGTATTGCGGAGATGGATTTGCACGACCTTTGGCGCTCCATGCATCCCACTGATAAGGACTACTCCTACTTTTCACACGCACACCGCACTTATGCACGGCTGGACTACCTATTGGTGAGTGGTCCAATGCACGCTGCCGCTACAGCGTCGGACATTGGGGTCCTGTCCCTGTCTGATCATGCACCAGTCGCTGGCGTCTTCAGGTGGCCGGCGGCCGCTCCCTCTCGGGGGGTCTGGCGCCTTCGAGACACCCTTTTGCACAAAAAGTCTGTAGTGAAGCGCATTGGGGAAGTCATTCAGGACTACCTGCTTCACAACAACAACACCGACACCTCCCAGGCGACGCAGTGGGCGGCATTGAAGGCAGTTCTCCGAGGGGAATTTATTTCCATCTCCTCGGCCGAGAACAGGGAGCGCCAGCGGAAGAGGGACGAATTGACCGTTCAGGTCCGGGAGCTTGAGCAGGTCCACCGCCGCACGGGGGCTCCGAGGGTGTGGAGACAGTTGAAGGCAGCGAGGAAACTCCTGTCGGCACTGGACCTTGATAGGGCGGAGTACGCCGCCTTGCGCCTGAAACATGCCTTCTATACAGGAGGGGATAGGTGTGGTAAGCTCCTGGCACATCGGCTCCGGGTCGCACAACAGCATAGCCTCGTACGGGAGCTGGTGGATGCGGACGGGGTGACCGTTTCCGGGGACGCAGAGGTGGCGGACTCTTTCCGCAGCTTCTATGAGGCACTGTATGCTGAGGAACCCTCCCCCCCGCGAGCCACCGAAGACTATCTGGAGTCGGTGACCCTTCCGGCGCTGGATCCTGCTCAGGCGGACCATCTAGAGCGGCCTATTCACGTGGAGGAGGTGATTTCCGCTATAGCGCGGCTGAAGCATGGTAAGGCCCCGGGCCCGGATGGGTACACGTCTCTTTTTTACAAAACCTTTTGCACGACGGTGGCACCCGTCCTTACTCGGCTATTTAATTCCTTCTCCGAGCCGGGAGCCATCCCACCGGATCTCCTGAGCGCGACGGTCTCGGTTATCCCGAAACCTGGGAAAGATCGAACCTTATGTGGTTCGTATCGACCCATCTCGCTCCTGAATGTCGACCTCAAGCTGTATACGGGGATTCTAGCGTCTAGGCTGTGCCAACATCTCCCCGGGCTGGTGGAGGCGGACCAGGCTGGCTTTGTGCCCGGCAGACAGACGGTCGGCAATACCAAACGGGTTGTGCATGTTCTGGAGAAGGCCTCGCGGATCCCGGGGGAGCGGATGTTGCTGTCAGTTGATGCGGAGAAGGCCTTCGATAGAGTGCATTGGCCGTACCTCAAACTGGTTCTCAGGAAACTGGGAATCGGCGATAAGTTCCGCACCATGGTATTCAACTGTTATAGGCATCCTTCAGCATCGGTGCGGGTCAATGGGCGTAGCTCCAAGGGTTTTGCCATTGAACGAGGCACGAGGCAGGGTTGCCCCCTCTCGCCGCTTCTGTTCGCCCTCTATATGGAGCCGTTTGCTCAGAGGATTCGTACCAACCCTGACGCTATTGGGGTTAAAATGGGCCAATATGTCCATACGGTTAGCCTCTATGCAGACGATGTACTGTTGACTCTGGACGACCCTAGGAGGTCGCTACCTGCATGCATTCACGAGCTGGACACCTTTGCACGTGTGGCCGGCTTCAAAATGAATATGGGCAAATCGGTGGCGCTGGATCTGTCCCTAACTGCGGTACTAGAAGGGATCTTCAGCAACTATTCCCCATGCAATGGTCCTCGTCCACGGTGCCATACCTGGGGATTCTGCTGGCGCCCACGTTATCAGAGATGGTCGCGGCTAATTACGCCTCCCTTAGCAGGAAGATCAAGGAGGAGCTTGGCCGCTGGAGCAAAAGCCTGCTGTCATGGCTGGGTAGGATCACGGCGGTTAAGATGACGGTGTTGCCCCAGATACTATATCTTTTCCGCGCCTTGCCTCTCCAACCCCCAGTAGGCTGGATAAGACAAACGCAGGCCGACATCTCCCGCTTTGTCTGGCAGGGCCGCAAGCCGCGGATGAAGAGGGTACTCTCCACACTTGCCCCGGAAGCCGGAGGTCTTGGTATCCCGACCTCCGTAAATACTTTCAGGCGGCGCAGCTGCGGTATCTAGTGGAGTGGAGCAAGTGGGAGTCCGATAAGCACTGGCTTTTTCAAGACCAGGCTGTGGCGGGCCGCACTTTGCAGGAGGTGCCATTTCTGCGCCAAGCGCACCGCCCTCCCAACCTTTACGCCTCTTTTATAACACGGGTTCCCCTGAGGGTGTGGGACGCAGTATGCGAGGACCGGGGCCTTACCACCTTCCCTTCGCCGTTTACACCTATAGTGGGTAACCCGGACTTCTCCCCTGGGATGGAGCAGGGGGTTTTTTCCCTTTGGGTGACTGCGGGCTGCAGGGTGGTCTTCCAGATCTATGGGCCGGAGGGCGTGCTGCCTTTTCAGCAACTTCATCAGGACTTTGGCCTGACAGAGCGGGACAGATTGCGTTACATGCAGGTACGGCACTGGGCCCTCCAACCCCAGGTGCGTGACGCTGCCGCTCGTCCAATTACGCCGTATGAGAGGTGGTTGGTGACCCGCACCTCCGATGCCAAGCTGATCACCGATTTGTATAAGTACCTGCAACCCCCGCCGTTTCATTACTATAACCCGGGGAGGGAACGTTGGCACCGGGAGTTGGGCAGGACGTTGAGCCACAAGGAATGGGACAAGATTGCATACCGGGCGCGGCACTCTGCATACCACACGGGCCTCACGGAGACCTTTACTAAGGTCTCCACTTATTGGTATTACACTCCGGAGCGACTGTATGAGATGCATAGACATACTGACAAGGGGTGCTGGCGGGGTTGCGGGCGGGAGGGTACCCTCTCACACATTCTCTGGGATTGTCCCGTGCTGACCGCTTACTGGAAGGAGGTTTTGGACGAGGTGGATAAGCATTTTGAGATAGAGCTGCCACGCTTCCCTGCGTATGTATTGCTGGGCCTCCCCAATGACCTGAGGTACCCACTGAAGTCCCGCAGGGGCAGGCAGATCGCGATAGGGCTGGGGTCTGCGGTCCAGAATATCCTTATCCACTGGCGCACCACCACTGCCCCCTCAGTCATGGGTTGGTTGCATAGGCTCTGGCACGTGTTGGGTATGGAGAAGTTATCGCTAACGGTGGCAGGGGAGGTAGACCAATTTGAAGAGCTGTGGCAACCCTTCTTAGCGCTGCTGTCCACCGAGTTCCGGGAACTCACATGCCCGAGGTACCTTAGGTTGCTTCGGCTGACGCCACCGGTGACCCCAGAGGACTAGATTGATTAAGGGGCGGGGTCCTGGGGAGGGGGGAGCGGGCTTTTGTGGGGCGGATAGTCTTAGTGCGGAGCCATCGGACGGGGGAGTTGGGGTGTTGTTCTTCTTTTTTTCCTTCTTTAGTGGGGACGGGGGATGGGAGGGGCTGGGTTGTACTCTGTGAGATTGCTATTGGGTTTCCTTGCCTAGCTGTGGAGTGTTGGATAAGCACACGGAAGTTACACTGATTGCATTTTTCTCTTGTCCACTTCTCATTTGCTGTGTTCTTCCCCGAAACCATTGGACTGCTTTCTGCCATCGCTCCTGAGTTGCATCTCTTTCATTACTGCATTGTATGTAATCCTCACCTCCTATCCCCTTTCCCCATGTTTTTTTTTGTCTTAATAAAAATGCTTTAAACCTAAAAGACATTATGGACAATCCCAGAGGACTGCACTAAGTTGATAGAGCTATTGCTGACTAGAATGGGAGTTTCGCCAACCGTGCAATCTTAGTTAGCTACACAGACAGACTAATAAGAATAATCTAGTAATACCACAGGGAGTCATAGTAGAGGCAGGATAAGAATTTAGATACAGTCTACAAGAAGATCAAAGACGATTTTGAAAAAATCAAATGAGGAACGTTAGGAAAAATAGGTACTAGTCTAAAATGAAAACTTACTGGGGCCAGCAAAGGAGCCCTCGCCTGCCCGATCCTGGCCCTGTTCAACAGCATCCGCCGCCTGCTGCTCCTGTGTCCTCCCCTCGCCCCTGGGGGGAGCTGACGTACAACATGAAAGAAAGAACAGAAAACATGGATGATTGTTGCTTGTCAATGTCAACCAAATCAAACATTTCAAAACAACAATAACAAAATATTTCCGCGAAATTATATTGATTAGGGTTAGTTTTCATTGATTTGCGGACCTGTGACTTCGAAAGTCATGTAACTCAGTAAACAAAGTACTGAAAGGTTCACCTAGGACTGGCAGGCAGCAGTCCGCAGGCAAGACGCAAAGTGACAGACAAACTCCATTGTGATTTCAGTCAGATCAGTGACAACACTAACAGTTGCCTGCTACATAACCAGTCATTTAAATAGTCAAACTATCAATCCACCGCCACTATTTTTCTTATTGTCAGGGGTACAAAGGAAGGGGCAGATTTAAGCCCCTTGCGGCTCTTTTGCTCCGTTCTTGCGTGACTTTTGTG
This sequence comes from Lissotriton vulgaris, assembly GCF_964263255.1. Classification (NCBI taxonomy): domain Eukaryota; kingdom Metazoa; phylum Chordata; class Amphibia; order Caudata; family Salamandridae; genus Lissotriton; species Lissotriton vulgaris. The sequence continues at coordinate 420,773,591 of NC_141695.1, read as the reverse complement.
ACGCAGCAGCTAAACAAAAGAGGCGCCATGGTGTGGCGTATAATATTATAACAACGTGACGCATTTGGGAGATGCATCCCGTTATAAAGCCCTGCGCCATCAGGGGGCGTTCCGGCGCAAGGGAGGGCATTCCTGCGCTGGAACACATCCTAAAAGTGGCTGAGCGAAATCTACACAATTTCAATCAGTCACCTTTAGGACAATGATGCGTCACACAAACCCTGCACCTGCTTGAAGCAGACGTATGGCTTGACCCAGCATTGGGGAGATAGGGTACCCCAGAGCATTGCTGGAGCTGCGCCATCATTGCGACGCAACTCCAGCAGTAAAGCTTCGGTGACGTTTTGGGCCCATGGTGCGCCGCATTGCAAATACGGCGCACCATGTTTGGTGGTGGTAGCGGGCCGCACAATTAATGGCGCATCCCTGCTACTTTGCAGGGATGCGACGGTAATCACAATTCTGCCCCTTAGGGGCATACTTACTTACGCGTTCTGGCGCATCTCCAGAGATGCGCCAGATCAAATGCGTCACGCAAAACTACCCTTGCGACACGGCAGATGCGCCTCATTTACAATGCGGCGCGCCCTGGCGCAAGGGTAGGCACTTGCGTGACGCATCTCGTCACGTAAGAGCGGCGCATCACTGGAGTCACGTCGCCAACGCAATGCAACTCCAGTAATGCTCAGGGCCACCCAATACTTAACATGCTGTGTCAGTCCTTACGCCTGCTTCAAGCAGGCATAAGGAATTGAATTGACGTAGCAGCGTCGCCGAAGTGCCTGCGTTAAATCTTGTAGATTTCACGCAGGCACTTTTGCGAGGCGCACAGCCGCCGGACCGCCCACCCTGCGTACTAGGAACGCACCCATTGTGGTGCAGGCCCATGGCTTTATAACGTGACGCATCTCCCTAGATGTGTCATGCTGTAAATGACTTGCAGGGATGCGCCACGTTTACGCCGCTGTTGCGTCACGCAAGGCAACGTAAACGTGGCGCAAGGGGCTTGTAAATGTAATCTGCCCCCTAGTGTCTAGCATTACGCAGTTCTGTAAAGTACACTCATACATAATAGTTACTCAGGCCAATGAGACCACAAAATAGAAAACAAATAAGCATAGTAGCAGCGCCACTGAGAAGGAGAGCAGTGCACCTGAAATGCACAGAAGATTTTGAAATATAATTTAACTACAATGTAATCGTCATCAGCGGCATTATTGGCTTGCTCCATGTAAAAAACAAATATTTGCAATACAACAACAAAGAGCAGGAGAAAACATCATAGTAGTGAGTGATGAAATAGCTACTACTACTCACCAAGCCCGGAGATCTCCAAGCCGAGCTGGTCCAGCAGGTCGCGCTCCCAGTCCAGGAGGTCCGTCCAGCGATGGGTGACCTGGCTGTAGGTGCGCTGGACCCCGTAGAGGTGGGATATGGCCCAGCACACCTTCTCCCACCGCTTCCGGCGCTCCCGGATGTTGTAGCCGCCGGCCGCGATCCTGCCGCCTCCCGCGATGGTCCTGGGCAGGCGGCGCTGGACGAAGTAGACCAGCGCGCCCACTTCCTCCGGGCTGAAGATCTCCCGTCGCGTCACCTGCTCCCCCCTCAATCGACCGCATGCTGTCCTGGCACGGGGTCCAGGACTCCTCCTCCCCGCCGCCGCTGCGGCCCTCAAGAGCCTGGGCAGCTTCACGGCACCTGGCTTCACCATGGTCTGGGCAGGTAAGGTAGGAAGTAGAAAATTAAGAAGGAATAGGATAGGGAAGAAGAAAAGAAAAGAGTTTAAAAAAGTAGTTTAAAAGTAAAGAAAAATAGCAGAAAAGACAAAAATATACAGCTAGGAAAAGAGAGGGATAGATAAGAAGCAAAATCGTTAAAGAAAAACTGAAAACAAGCAAAGGATGGCAAAGATAGCAAGAGGATTAAACACCATGCCCAGACACAGGAAATGAATGAAAAACAAGATGGCCGCCCGTTCACGAGCGCGAAAGTAAGTTCGCACGAGATTTTCCTCGCGATCTCGTGCGAACTTGTACTCGCAATGCGCTTACTGCGCGAGATTATACATAGCGGGCGGAAACGGAAATACGTCACGCAAACAAAATGGCCGCGCCCGTACTCGACCTTGGGTTAAATTTGCGTGTTGCGCTGCAAGCGGCTCGCAAATACTGCAAAAAAACTCACGAAACAACAAGCCGCAAAAAAATATAAAGCTCATTCGCACGAATTGGCGGCTTCCGCGGTCGGTTTCGCACGACACCGCGCCTCGCGAATAGCGCGAAAAAACCGAAAAATGATTTTTGCAAAAGCAATGAGCAGGTGCAAAAGGTCAACCTCATCATTTGTAACGATTCCCTGTAGTGCTTCCTGAGGGGGCCCTCCAGAATTCGGTTGCCTGCTTGCAACTATTGTGTGACCCTGCTCTGACCTTAACCGTAGGCCACAAAGGTCCTGATTTACAGCTAAGGGAGCAGACAAGCAGGTGCCAGGCTGGAACTTCAAATTCAGTGACACATTAATTAGCCCCTAATTCATTATTGTCAGTTGGGGCAGGGCAGGTGTTGTTAATAAACTAACCCCAAATTAATTCATGTCAGTTCAAGCAGGGCAGGTGGGCTTGCTTTTCCCCCCATCTTCTACAGTGATGATGAACCAGAGGGTGGCATTGATGTAACAGAGGGTGGCATGGGTCAAAGAGAGGGTGGCAGTGGTGAAACAGAGGGTGCTGGGAGGCTGTGATGATGAACCAGACGTAGAAACAACATAGTCGCGACCGTTGCGAGCCGACAAGTAAGTTTGCAATTGCGAACTAGTACCAAATCCTCGCGAATTGGCAGAAACACTTGCGAACACAAAAAAAAAACGCAAATTCGCGGGAATTCGTGGATTTTGCAGATTGCGAGTTCGCAAATCCGCAAAATTCGCGAACGCAAGATTCACAAAATTTGCCCATACTTAATTCAGACCCACTACAACACCTTCCCCCTTAATATGACTAACAAAAAAAAAAAATGAGTAAGTAACAAAATTCTCATATCTAGCAGGCAATCTAATAGTGCGACCACTCCTAACCGAACTGCCCACAGTAACACCCCCTTCCCGAGTAACAGCAACATTAGGAGCGGAAACACCACCAGCTGCGGGAACAACACCAACACATTTATCACCCTGATCTTGCAACCAAAATGACCAATCCAAATCATTAGGACAACCACTCCCTTTCCTTTTCCTAATCAAGTCAGCTTGATCCTCCCTCAATTTAACCACCTGTCTCTTATTCCACCAGCCCCTACCATTAAGAAAAACAGAGCCTTTAGCAACCTTACAAACCATAACAGGATCATAGAAATGAGACTCACCTTTCCTGACAACAAAAGGTTTCTTACACAACACCCAGTCACCAATAGAAAGATCCACATCATCAACAGAACCCTTTTTGTCAAAATTCTTTTTCATGCGAAATTGACTATGCTTCACTGTCTCAGCCAATTGAACAGAACGCAACTTCCCATCAGATTTACTTGCAAGCCAAGAAGGTAGAAGTAAAGAATTAACTTTCCTACCCCTAAGCAATTCAAAAGGAGTAACTCCTGTGGAGCAATGTGGAGAAACATTATAATTCCAAATTTTCTGCTCAACAGATGATTTAACATCTGAGCCAGCAGCGACAGCAGTCTGGATTCCTTCCTTAAGGATTTTATTGCTGAGCTCGACCAAACCGTTTGAAGCGGGAGAATACTTAGCAACCTTAAGATGTTTAATATCCAGAGAACCCAAAAACTAACACATTATCTCAGAAACAAAATGTGTTCCATTATCTGTGACCAGACATCTGGGAGAACCCTCCACCAAAAAAAACCTGCTTAGAAACAAAATAGTGTTTTCAGTATTAGGAGCATCAACAACTTATAATACATCCACTTAGAGTGATAATTGACTGCAAGAATCAAATATCTGAACTCTTCAGAAAGAACTAAATAGGGCCCTGAAAAATCGAGACCCACCTTGATCCAAGCTTCCTCAGGAAATTCAGTGGAATGTAACGAAAGATTAGGTAACTTCCAGTGTTTATTGGAAACTAAACACTCCTCAAAACCATCAATCAAGGATCTAACCTGTGCTACCCAGCCCGGCCACCAATAGTGTTGTCTAATATTCATACAAGTTTTAGTTACACCTAAGTGACCCTCATGACCTTTTTTAATAATAACCTTCCTCAAACTGGATGGAGGAACAAACTTGTCACCTCTAAGAATAATTCCATCCTTCACCGAAATTTCATCTGCAACCAATGCGAAGTTCCTAAGATCACCAGAAAGATTTCTAATCTCAGGCCAACAACCTTTGCAAAAAGATAAAACCCTAGACAGCACCAAATCATCTAAACAAGCCTTCTTCCAGTCCTCCTCAGAGACATACGAACCACAATTCTGGACTGCATCCAAAACAGCTACACACTCAACCTCATCCTCCTCAAAATTTTCCTCATCATCCTCCTCCATCAACATCCTTGATAAACAGTCAGCACGAAAATTCGTACTACCTTGAAGGTGCTTGATGTCAAAATTGAACTCCTGCAATTTGGAAACTAACCTGGTTAACCTAGCCGACATTGAATTGCTAGAAGAAACCTTGTTAAAAATGAAAGTGAGTGGCTTATGGTACGTCAAAATCTGAAACTTCCGCCCCTAAATATACATTTAAAATTTTTGGACCGCCCAAACACAGGCCAGAGTCTCACGCTCAATAGTGCTATAGTTTTTTTCAAAATATTTGAGCGACCTGGAAGCAAAAGCTACCGTCTGTTCATGACCATTTACTTGTTGACTAAGAACTGCAACCAGACCATTCATACTGGCATCCACAGTGATCATAGAAACACAATCATCGCGAAAAGCATGCAAAGCTTTCGCGGAAATAACCAAGTCCTTGACTTTTTCAAACACACCGTTCAATTCCTCCGTCCAAATAAACTTTTGACCCTTTTTAAGGAGACAGCGAAGAGGATTAACCATCTGGGCGTAATTACATACAAATCTTGCGTAGTATTCCGCTAAACCCAGAAAAGAGCGCAGGGCATCTTTATCAGTCGGAGGTTTAGCCTCCTTAAGAGCTCTAATGACTGAAAATTTAGGTCTAATAACATTATCAGAAATCGTATGACCCAAGTAATCCAGCTCATTAACACAAAACTTACATTTGTCAGCTCTTACAGTCATACCACTATTTTCCAAAGTTCCCAATACTTTTTTTAGCAAAATCACATGTTCTTCAGAAGTTTTTGAAAAAAACAGGATATCATCAAGGTAGGCCTGAACTCCCACCAACCGCTTGAACAGGGAATCCATTACTCTCTGAAAAATACTGGCGGCTGAGGCCAACCCAAAAGGGAGTCTCAGGAACTTATACGCACCAAAAGGTGTAACAAACGTAGTAAGTTCCTGAGACTCCTCACTCAGAGGAATCTGGTGGTATGCGGATTTGAGGTCGATAAGGGAAAACCACTTAGCTCCCCCCAAATTTGCCAGAAGTTCGTGAATCTTTGGAAGGGGATGGCAATCCACCACGATATTCCTGTTTAAACCCCTCAAATCCGCACAGAGCCTAATTTCCCCAGTTTTTTTTCTTGCGACAACAATCGGGGCGACCCTTTGGGAGGACTCAGTAGGCTGAATAATTTTCTGGTCAGTCAAATCCTTCAACATTTTCTTTAACTCTTCTCTAGCACTCAACGGAACAGGCCTGACCTTATTCATGACAGGTTGAGCATTAGGAATCAATCTGATATTATGTACAAAATTTTTAATACAGCCCACCCGATCTTTAAAAACCTCCTTAAAGCCTTCAAGTAAGGGTTTGTAGTCGAAGTCAGAAACCCCAACACTCATGACTTCCATACATCTCACCTTAATGGAATTAATGTCCCCCGTACCAAATACAACCCCATTTTGGCAAGATCCTTCCAGCCCACAATGTTTTTCCCCTTTACAGCCACTTAAACTTTAGTCATTATACAACGACCAAGCACTTCCACCTTAGATATAAAGAACCCCAACATGTCAATGTCCTTCTCCCCAAAAGCCTTCGGGTTAATGTCTGAAGGAGATAGAGGGATATCTTTACTCCAATTTTCATAGAAATAAGAGTCACGCAGAACAGTCACTGGAGAACCTGAATCAGCCATAACCCGGGTATGGATTCCATCAATCAAGGAATCACAAAAAGGACCTTTAATTTCCAACAAATCATCTTTATAATCCAGAGTCAGAAGCAAATTGTCAAACGAATCTGAACATGACTCTAAATCACAACTCACGTTGTTGACCTGGACTGACTTTTTTTGATCCTTACAAAATTTTTGAAAGTGTCCAAACCTCTTGCCATTTGAACAGCGCTTATTTAACGCAGGACAATTAGGAAAATTACCAATGTGGAACATTAAGCCACATCTGTAACAGAACATTTGAAGCTTCTTCTGTATTGAAAATGTTTTTTTAAAAGCAATTTTCTTCCCAATAGCCATAACCCCTTCGTCAGCTGAATCTTCTTGATTATATATCACATTGACTTTGGAAGAAGAGCTAGCTTGCAAGGCTTTAGTAGAAATAGCAGATCTTTCAATACCAAGAGCCAAGTCAATCACCTAAGAAAGGGAAGGTTTGTTTGCAGCTTGGAATCCTTTCCTGGATTTTATGAGAAGAACAATTAAAAACAAACTTGTCCCTAATCATGTCATCCACAGTAGGACCAAATTCGCAAGTTGTAGCTAATACTCTCAGCGCTGAAATTTACTCTTCGACCTTTTCTTCCTCTCCTTGTTTCCGTTTATAAAACTTATTTCGTTCCAACATAATATTAGGAGATTCAGAAAATTGTTTCTTGAGCCTTTCAATAGCCTCCAAATAGATATTCCAACGTCTATCTCCAGATTGACTAGCAGGCGGAGAAATAGGAGTAATACTTTGAAAGATGCGCTGAGCAGCTATACCCAAATTGCCAAAAAGAAGAGCAAATTTCCTTTCCGGGGAATATTCTGTAGCATCCATCGCAACGATATGATTTTCAAAGAGGCCAAACCATTCCATCCATATAAGATTGGGTTTACCAGGTTTGGCCAAAAATGGAGGAGGTTGGGTAAGTTCGTTAATTTGTTGGTTCACAGACATTGTTAAATGTCAGAATAATAAAATAAAATAATGAGAAAAATAAGGGCCAACTCCCACTTGAAAACCAGTATTAAAATATTACCCAAGGAGAATAACAGGTGTGCGCATCACCGTGACACGCAAATCTTCCAAAGTGCAGTCAAACACCATATGTGTATAAGCGCTATACACAGATTAACAGGTCTGCCGCAGGACGATCCGCTCTGAAGAGCGTTACTAGGCAACCAGGCTTTAACAAGCAAAAAGATGGCAGTTCCGAAACGTGAACGACGTCAGTACCCAGAATGCTTTGCGGCAAGACGCTACGTCACAAAGTCTCGTACTGCATTCAAACGTTGGACTCAGCGTGCGCCATCCGCTCGAGCCGACAATGAATGACGGGTCCCAGGAACCCCCAAAAACAACAGAGGTAGACCCTACCCAACTCTCCTATGAAACGAAAGTCCGGAATTTATGTGCTGCGCTTGAATAATTCCAGCGGAGGAAGCAGGAAGATGACGGGTGGCTTTCTCAGTGTGGTTCCAGCAAGATGTCTTGCAGGTGGCTGAAGACTCCCAGCGTCGCCAAATGTAAAAGGACAGAATCCGGACAAATGAAGGTAGGGTTTCCAGATAAGAAGTATTTATTTTACAAATCCGATTCTTCAGCCACAGCGCAGAGCAGTACGTTCCCAAGAACCAGGATCATCCAACTGACACAGCAGATCGAATCCTCGGGAACGTACGCTCCAAAAGAATACAGAGCCAGCATTTCTAACATGGAATCAACTAAACATTCCCCAAGCAATTCAGACCCACTACAGAAGCTCAACGAGAAATAATTAAAAAGTTATATGATGGCACTGGCATACTCAGTCCAGGAAGTAGGATTCTTCCTCAAACTGACGTGGTTCCCCAGAAGTTGGTCAGCTAATGCAATTCATTCTAACCAAACCTACTACTCCTCTTCCTGTTCTGTTTCAGGAATGGTGGAGTGGTGTGGCTCACTGATTAGAGGCGGCAGACCCGAGAGCAGAGGACAGCCCAGGACCAGGGTTCAATTCCTGACGCGGCAGGGTCGTGGACCAGGGTCAGCGGACTTGATAATTCTCATCTCGGTGCCTACTCTAACCAGGGATCACACTCGGCATCTCTGGAATTAGCTTGCCTCATCTCCACAACAGCCCCCCACATACGCCGGGGATGCCTGGTTTCACCTTGGAGATACCCAGTAGGGACCATCTCACCGGGAAAACCAGGACGGGTTCCCCAGTGGTCTACTACGCAGAGATACTCCTTCGGGAGTCGATTCTAGCTCATTTCAAACCCACAATTAATTAATTAATTAATTAATGGTGCAATTGTGTTGTATGAAATGTTTGTTCATTTTGATCAAGGTCAATCTCTCCACGTTTTGAGTTGAGAGACTAGCCCTTCTCACTGTAGTACCTGTACCAGCTGCACTGAACCCATGCTCATCAGATACAATGGATACAAGACAAGCCAGATACTTTGTTGTCAGCCTGCTGAGCTCTTGCCATTAGTGTATCTTCCCACACCAATACATCAATGGGCTTTGATCCACTTAGACCTGTTTTGGATCGTCCAGATGCTCCTGGAATATCTTCTGGATGATCATTAGTGCTGCCACGTACTCAACCTCTTTTGCCATCGCCTCTGCACTGGACTTAAGCCCTGCCATTTGATACCAATACAATGCAGAGGTTAAGTCCAATCCTTCTGATGCTGGTTTTGTCGGTGCTCTGGTTAATGGGGTTGGCTGCTGTGAGACAAGACTGCCCTCTCTGGAAGTTGAAGGCAACACCTTAGAATTGCGGGGTGGGACTCTAAGTTCCAGCTGTTGTTCTTTCAGGTCTCCGGCTTGTTCAACAATCCACCTCTTATATTTTGAAATATCCCTTTCAGAAAAAGGAACGAACGTGGGTACAATAGTTGTGTACCATTGTTGATGTAATGTGGCTCAAATATACTGTTCTCAACCAAGGAATTCACTTATTTGTTTTTGTTGGCACCTGCAAGGGGTTACCTTCTAAACACCTTCTTTAACTGGTCATGTAGCAGATGCAATAATGGTATAGCTTGGCCCATTGTATTGTCCTCCTTGCTACCTTCCTTTGTGAAAACCTCAACAGGGTGGAACATCTGTGTCAGGCATTTGACAAGGCCCCATCTCTCTGCCTCAATGGCAATAGCTTTCCCAATTGCATCCCATTCTCTTTGAATTATATAGTCATTGATCTGTTTGTATTGCTCAAACAGACGTTGCAACATGTAATAAGTCAAGTTCCAATGTGTTGACGCCTCCTCTATCAGGGCTTTAACTGGTACTCTATTAGGATGCTGAATAATCCACAACTACTTCTGGAATTTAAAAGAATGGTTGAAAGGAGGGCAGATTCTTCTGCAGGTGGTAGTATGCTGCTGACTATGCTTTCCTTTTTAACAAAGTTCTACACCACCAGATTGATGCAATGGGCCAAACACAGGACCCTGAAATAGCCACCATCTGTCATCGCTTCGACTATGTTACTGCCATTGCCAATGGCAATGAACCCATTTTTGAGACCTGTGGGTTATAGCCATTCAGACACCTTTCTGTTAAATTCATCCAAGATGTTTGCAGCTGTATGTGATTTCTACATGACGAACATGGCCACTGTTGCAGGTCACCAAATGCTCTTAACCCCTTCGATGCTCATGACGGAACGGTTCCGTCATGAGCGTCGGTTGGCCTGTGCTCATGACGGAACCTTTCCGTCATGAGCCCGTTGGCTCATTAGAACCTTCAGCACAGCGCGAAAATTCGCGCCGCGCTGAAGATGTTAAAACTTTCTTCAGGGCCAAGACCTGTAGATATCTTTTGCTTTACTCCCGCAAAAGAGATCCAGTGTGCAGTGACGCACAAGTAGTCAGTCGTCTAACAACTGCTCCATATGTCTGTTGTCAGGAGGATAGTGTGAACAACACTTTGCTGCAAAGCTTGTCCAACTAGTTGCAGCACATCATGATGCAGCACTGTAACAGAAACTCTGGCAAAATAGTTTGAACTTGGAACCTTCCAATTCAGGCAGATGGCTGCCAGAAATGCTAAGATTCCCTCTCCTTGCGCAAGTGAAAAAGGGAGGAGATCCAGTGGTAATATTTTGCCAGCTTCCAATTCTACAAACGTGGCATTGAGTGGTTTTGTTCCTAGGGGCCCTCCTGAATAAATATGCACTTAATAGTAGCCTCTATTTTTTACTTCTTTTCCGGGGCCACTGATGCAGGATGACCTTTGAGAAGTAGGTGGTGGTAGACTCAGTGTGCGTAATGGTGGGGCAGTCACTGTATGCTGTGCTGTCTCCATCGGACTCCGAGTCTTGTGCCATAGTGAAGTTGCTGAGGCATTGATTCTGCTGACGCACTGGTGGGAACAGGGCTTCTTAGCACAAAGATGTCACCCTCTTCTTCCTCATCATCACCTACCACCTTGATTGGGCTTGTAGCTGATGTTCCCTGGCACTCTCCACATTCACCACCCTGCCCACAACCAGCAATTTCTTTCAGTTGCTGCTCCCACTGGATTTTGTTTTGTTTTTACTTATGGGTTGTTTGTCCTCTAGTACCATAATATGAACCAGGCTCACCTTGAAAAAATGCTGCATACTACAATGTGCTTCACCTGTGTGCTAATCGTAACAAAGTCTGAAACTGGAGAGAAGTACATTTTTAGTGTGTCACAGTCAAAGGCTGAAGAACTGGAGGTAGGTTGGCGTGAGGTAGCTGTGCCTCTCTGCAGTACATACTTCTCCACTCAAAAACCTCTATAGCTGCTTTTCAAGCACAAAAGCATTTTGAGTGGTGTGTTTGCGACCGCACTATATTTGCGCTGTCGTGGCCGGAAGCCATGAAAGCGGATGCAGAGTCTTGCGCGAGCTCGCTTGCGGCCTGAAAATATTATGGCGCTCGTGAGCAAGCGCTAAAACAAGTCTCGAGCGCACAAACGAAAAAACTCTGCTTCGTGCTCAGAAGCGGGATTTAGCCACTCCGCAGGGGAGCGTGGAGTGCCCGAATTCAGCAAAGTTCATGATCAGAGCAGATTTTTCTGTCCAAGCCTAGTTTTGATCAAGGTATTTGCCAAAGTAAGATTTTATGTTGGATAACTTATCTCCATTGATAAAATAATAATTTTGATGATGTTCCCTCTAATTTCCACATACAGCGCATTTTTCTTGTCGTGGCGGTTCTGAGGCCGGGACATGCTTGGCGGGACCACCACTGTCCCGCCAAGCATATTAGGAGTTTCCTCTCTGCTAGATGGCAATTCCACCCCCATGAAAATCCTTGCGGGGAGTAAACAAAGGGGAACCTACAGGGCCACCTGTGCCTCCACGGCATGCGGATGCACACAGGGGGGAATTACATGTACCCACCTGTGTGCATGCACAAACATTCCTGCACGGCCTGGACTTTTCAGCCCATGCCTTGCAGGAACTTTGTTGTGCAATCCATTGCAGTGCCTTTTTCAAAGGCACCGCCGCCTTTGAAAAAGGCACGTCCGTGAGACCCCCATGCCACTTGCCCACCAGACTACTGAAAAGTGGCAAACTTGCAGACGGGCGGCAGCGACCTTCGCCAGAGCTGTGACACAGCGCTCTGCCAAAAATAGCTATTTGGGATGTATCGCAGAGAATATGTCAACGTACTCGGAAGATGTCCAGTGCGTACTCCTCAAATGACCAAATGCTTACAAACTAGCTGTTGTGAACATGTATTCTCGTCCAGTCAGTTTGACCATGGAATCCCCCACCATAGATGAATTATCCCATTTTCTCGGGTCATTGCCAGGTGACTGCAAGCTTCTTGTTGCAGGAGATGTCAACTGCCAGTTCTAGCCACTTCTGGGATTAAAGGAGGCTCCTCTCATGGGTGAGGACGACTACTGGGGGATTCCCCAGTGTCAATCGCCTAGTCCAAAATCATGGTCTCCCCTGGCGATTCACATGATGTCTCTTACCCTGAACAACGCCTTGAGGGCCTGTAACGGGCGTACTCCGTCCGACAGCCCTTCAACGTGTTCCTTCAATAAGAAGGGTCATGAATCGCGCCTAGATTATATCTTAGTGGAAACAAGTATGTGGTCTAAGGTTTTGGATTTCAGTGTAATAGCAATTGCTGATAGTGATCATAACGCCCTTTGTCTGGAAATGGTCTTTCCAGGGCCCACCGAAAGTCCTATCCCTGAAACAAATGACTTAGCCACAGGGGAATGTAGCGAAAATGTATGATCTGGTCCTTCCACGATTCACTGAGGTTAACATTTTGATTAACCAACCCATACTTGCAGATTTGAATGAGAAACTAGGGCATATTTATGCAGACCTAGTTCACGGGCTGGGAGATGTCTTTTACCCCGTGTCCACTCCAAGGAAAAAGAGAACACCAACTTCAGCCTGGTATAACTCTGCCTGTAGAAAGGCAAACTGTGGAACAGTGAAGGTATTGGATCCTACATCTGACCAGCCCAGATCTCAACAAGTGGGAAAACAGAACAGGATGATTAACAGAAAATTCTAAAACCACGCAGCCAATATGTACTACGTGACCACGTGAGACTATGCAGTTGTGTTGTACATCTATGTGTTTGATATGCAGTGGACAATTGCTATAACAATGCCTGTGACTCCGTCGGGCTTGTGTTACGACTATGCCTATGCATTGTTGGTTTATTCTCTTGATGACCCTCTATGTGTGTTGCAGAGTCATTCTTGGGTGATAAAAAGGTGCAATGATGTCGAATCTCCAATCCTGAATTGTTGTTCTGACCACCATGCCACTGGTGCCGAATATAAGATAATTGATGTAAATGATATGTGCCAGATTATTTGAATATGTATACAAATGTTGTTCTTTGTATTGTTACATCTGTGCCAAACTGACTCGTGTGGCTAGGCACGAATCCAAATGTGCACGCACCCAGGTACTTTGATAAGCGTGTCATACCTAGACTACACCTACCAGCAACCCTCAGACGCGTTTGTAGTCCTACCTCACTTGCTATGATCCCCGGTACTTCGACCCGGTTCTTTTAAATATACCGCGGAGGCGCCCGCGCCCGACCCACAGACTGAACTTTCCTTGCAGCGGCAGAGCTACTCCGCATACACGAGTAAGTGCCCTTTGCTACGTTAATACGAACTGTTCTTCTGGCAGCACGAAGTTGCAGCCAGACGCCGTAATTAATACACACCTTTTTCTATTTTATTTCGTAGCGGGTTGCGGTCAAATGGTCCCCGCTCGCTGGCTTGAATTCGGTTCAGTGACCAGACGCCCCCCATTATCCTTTTTGAAAGCAGGTAGGAGCCAATTTTTTCTGCTTCGTGCTTAGGGTATGTTTTCCAATTTTATGACTTGGCGTCCACATTGATTATGGGCATTCTCTCGTCGTTACTCACTACAGCCAACAACACCTGCGCTACAACATGTGAGCTGCCCTCCACCCTGAGTGTGCACCGCGTTGCGGGCATCACGTCTTCAGTCTACCACTGTGTGAAGCACAGGTATGATTTGTACTTACACAGGCTTTGTGTCACTTCACACTGCTCGCTGGTTGTTTGACACTACGGCTATTGACCGTGCTGTGCACTTCCTTATGTTTTTTCAGACCTTCATTTCGAACTGCGGTATACCTACACTACGGCAACTTCTGTGCCCCTGTGCAGGTAATCATCACCCCTTTTCTCTGAGTCAGAGTAGGTCCATGCAGTACTATGTTGTATATTTCTGACACCATTCCCTAATTCCTTTGCAGACTAACCATTCCCAGTCCCTGTCCTGAGGAGAACCTATAACATCTAGGTTCGAAATGCGTCAACACTCCTAACCTGTGGCAAGATCAAAGGGCGCCGCTAGGACGTAAATCATACCACTCTATTGGGCCCTAGCAGTGCAACCCTATAAAAACATTCGACCACAGGTCTTGTTAGACAGGCAGGCACCCTTTTTCCATCTCAGTTCCGCCTGTCTTTTGGTTTTTAGTTCTAAGGACTGGATTACCCCTTTCTTTTTTCATGCACGAATAATGCACTGTATCTAATAGCGACCTGTACTTCGCAATTAATTTGAAATACTATGTGTTCTATTGTTTTTTGGTGTGATAAAATGTGTTTTGTTTGATTCTTTGCTGTAAGTGTTTGTACATTTGTACATTTGTATATTTGTAGATATTGTACACATGATTGCATGTTGCTGAACTAACTGTACTGACAGTTTCTTGTTTGTGTCTGTTGTTTTTTGAAACTTATGAAATCCAAGTTTAAAAGAAAATACATTTTCTTGGAATACAATTCCAGTGGTCACGTAGTACATATTGGCTGCGTGGTTTTAGAATTTTCTGTTAATCGTCCTGTCCAGCCAACCTGTTCTGTTTTCCCACCTGTAGAAAGGCAAAGGCTGAGCTGATCTCAGCGGTCAAGTCTGGCACTAATGAACATAAAATGCATGAGCTTAGACTGCAGTATAAAGAGGTAATGGCCCACGCAAAGAGTGAATGGGACTGGGACAGATGGCATAATTTAATAATGGCCCTGGAAACCAGGGATGCACGAAAATTCTGGTTGTTAGTAAATACAGGCTCAGGGGATCCGAGAGCGGCTGTGGAACCAAATATCGCTGCCTCAGTATGGGAATCTCACTTTAGAGCATTATACTGTGATGGACCCACCGCGTCTGTTGAGGCTGACTCCCCAACTCCAGTTGTACAATATGATCCACTAGAGTTTACACTGCGGGAAGTCCATAACGTAATAAGGAGACTTGCATTGGGGAAGGCTCCAGGTCTTGATGAACTTCCTGGAGACCTATTTAGGCACCAACCTGAGATCTGGGCCTCTTATTTGCTTATTATTTTTAATTCAATTTTAAGGGGCATGGAGATCCCCTGTACTTGGCTGGGCGCAGAGATAGTTCCGATCTTTAAAAAGGGCTCTCCTATGCTCCCTGCCAATGATAGGCCGATCAGCCTCATAGATGTCTCCCAAAAACTTTTGGCTCGTCTAGTGTTGGATCACCTCCAGGGTTGGATGGAGGATAATGAGATCCTAAGTCCCTTTCTGGTGGGATTTAGAAGGAACACATCCACCATGGACCAGATCTTCCGCCTTGTCCTCCTTTATTGGAAAACGGCAAAGATTGAGGGTGGCAGCCTCTACATGGTGTTTGTGGATCTCAGGTCCGCATTTGATCTGGTGCCGCGGAAGAAATTGTGGGCGGTTCTCAGGGAATTGGGCCTTCCGCCCCAGCTTTTGCACGTATTGACCAGGCTCCACGAAGGGAACTTCGCTCAGGTCAGATGTGGAAGGGATGGGTCACTGTCACCCAGGTTTCCAGTTAGCAGGGGGGTGAGACAGGGTTGCATCCTAGCACCAACCCTGTTTTGCCTCTACGTCAACGGTGTAATATCACATCTTGACAGTGTCCCCAACAATGATGCCCCAAGGCTGGCAGGCAGGAGGGTTCCGGCAATTATGTTTGCCGATGACACCCTCCTGCTTTCCAAATCTCCAATGGGGATTCAATGGATACTGGACGGGTTTGGGGACTTCTGCAGAATCCATGGCCTTGAGATAAATGCTGAGAAAACAAAGTTTATGATATTTAACCCCTCGGCATCTACCCGACCAAATCCGACTTTACGGTCGGACAGGTTGGAAAGGGTTATGACGTTCCAATATCTTGGGTTAACTTTGCATGAAAATCTTTCCTGGGGCCCACAGCAAGTAAAATCCCGTCTAAAGCTATCGCAACTGGTGGGAGGCATTTTGAAAGTCTCAAACTCCTCAACCTTCAAGCCAGTAAGTCCAGCACTGGAGATGTATAAAACCCAAGCCAGAACAGCAGCTCTCTATGGTGGAGAGCTCTGGGGGCACAACGGTAGCACTGAACTCACCAAAGTGGAAACAAATTTCATTAGACGCTTGCTGGCGTTACCACAAGGCACCCCACTCTTTCCCTTAAGATTAGATCTGGGCCTCTCATCTATAGGAGATGAGTTAGCACTGAAACCATTGAGGTTTTGGCATAGGCTATGGTCAACCGAAGAACTGTTATACTATAGGCAAAAGCTCAAGCATGTACTGAGCCATAACAGCTCCGATAAAATACCTTGGCTGGCCTTTGTCAAGCGAGAACTTTTACGATTGGGCTTGGCTGTTATGTGGGAGGACCCCGAACGGGGTTGTTCCGAGGTCTCTCGCAAAACCCTTACCAGGATTTTTAAGGATACAAGCCTAAGCATGGCTGTGCATGCTCCAAAGGCTGGAACCCTAACTGAACAATTTTTGGTTTCCAAAAGTTCCTATAGGTTTGAAGATTTTATGGAAATTGTTTTTCCTATTACTGCCAGGAAACTTTTCATTCAATGGAGGTATGGTGCCTTGCCTCTTAAAGTCTTTACATTTAAATGGTCCGCTTCGATGACTAATCTTGCCCAGGATGTAGCGGTAGTGCGGAGGATGAAATCCACCTGCTCTTTTTTTGCCCCGCTTACAGCAGATCAAGGAAGCACTGGCTGGTACCACTTTGTAGGAATTTAGGCTTCAGAAATTGTTCACACTCTTTCAGAATCCTAAAGACCAGCACTTCAAGCTGTACCGTATTTGCTGTCTCTAAGTATTTGCTAGCTATGTGGTTGACAAGGCGAAAATTATTGCTTAGTTAATTTTTAACTGTAGGATGATTTACCAGTGCATACTACACTGTAAATACAGATCTTACTTATATAATGTAATCTACTGTTTTTACGGGTTGTGCATATTTTCTTGTAAAATACCTCCTTGTAACAATGTAATGATTGGATGATTTTAATGTTTTTATTGCATCTTTTATGGCCTTGATGGCCGATATAAAGAACTTTTGGATTGGATTGGAGTAGCTATTAGCCACATTATGTTCTATGCTAACTTAAGTTGTGGCTTGAGACCATATTAATGCTGCCAAGAATGTCCTTACTAAATAACTTAAAACAAATGCCTGTAAGCTTTTCTGTTATTCCCTTTCAGTGACCTCTGAACGTCGCTACTCTTTTTAGTTGGGTCCACCATATTGCTAGTTGGGAAATCTCAGACTCACACCCCCCTAATGTTTTCGACTAAGCTATGCCCCTGTGTGGAAATGTTAAAAAATCAGTGGTCGAAGTGTGCGAGATCAGAACCATTAAACGTGCCCATACTTTTTAATTCAAGAAAAACAGTTTGCCTGCTTTTTGTGAAAAGACAACCGTCTCGGGCGGTTAATTCCAAGAGCTGAAATGCTTTAGCTAAAGTGTAAAATAAAAAAGAAACTCCTGTGCTATGAAACTAAGGGGATGGCTGAAAATGTAATCTGCAAATGTAAAGGGTGCTTGGAAGCCAGTACTGGCTTTACTTCATGGAACCATCAGCAAAGCTGTGAAGTGTGTGGCCACTGAATTCAAGATAGCCTGGCTGATGAGGATTATGAATCCGAAACCGGTCCCAAGGATGCTTGTTTCCGGTCCAGGGCAGACATGGCTTGGCAGTTCGGGCTGGACTGTTCCCATGAGGAACAGGGTAAGACTGATTTGCATATGGCCATGTCTGAACAGGGGTGGCTGAGTGGGCTAAAGAATGGTGATGGATTAAACCCAGATCAGTTGACTGGGGGTGAGTGATTGATTTGCTCAAAAGCTCCGTCCATCATCTCCTTTTGTATCGCTTTGTTCGCCCTAAATTGGCAGGGTATGCTCAGACGTGAGTCCCTTGCTCACTTGGCCACTGGATTCAAGATCGCCTGGCTGATGAGGATTATGAATCCGAAACCGGTCCCAGGATGCTTGTTTCCGGTCCAGGGAAGACATGGCTTGGCAGTTCGGGCTGGACTGTTCCCATGAGGCACAGGGTCAGACTGATTTGCATATGGCCATGTCTGAACTGGGGTGGCTGAGTGGGCTAAAGAATGGTGATGGATTAAACCCAGATCAGTTGACTGGGGGTGAGTGATTGATTTGCTCAAACGCTCCGTCCATCATCTCCTTTTGTATCGCTGTGAATGTAAAAGACAATTATGATTTGCTCCATGAACAGCCTGGGTATTACTACAATCTATATTTTGGAACACTTTTTATCTTAAACCTTTTTGCACATTTTGTAGCAGCCTATCTTATACTGTCTTTAATGCAAGTTCAATATAATGACTTCCATATTACCTGTGCCTTCTGTCACCTCAAAGCATTAAACATACACAAGTCACTATTTGCCACTGCACCAACCAGGCTTCAATTCTGTGGCTCTTTGCTACAGACCTCTGCGGTATATTAATTTATAGAGGTTTCTTAATGTACAATAGTGCATTTCCCATTGATTGACTTAAGTGGCATGTATTTGTAATTTAAAATGTGCCTTATTTTATATCTAGATATCTGAAAGTAAAGACCGAAAAAAGTTAAAGAATGTTTCTTTTTTTAGTCATGCCTTTGACCCTGCATCTACACTTACTCATCCTGGCCCCTTTGAGCACAGCATCACACATACTTTTTTTTTAACTTTATTCATAAATTTTCACATAGAAACAATGTGAACATGAGCGATACTGTCACAGGTCATACACGGATTAGCACGGAATCAAGGATGTTACAGCAAGTCATGCATATTTACACCAAAAAGTCCCATCAGAAAGTGAAAAGTGTAAAGGAACCCAAAAAAGTCCCATAATCACGGCCAGTCCCTCAATGCCGGGGAGCTCTACACCCGCCCAATTGTTGATCATCTCGCCTGGTATGTCATGGACATAAAAGCAGTGTCTTTGCAAAGGAAACATCATTACTAAATCATGCGTCGTACCTTGAATAAATGGTATGGACATTCATCTGGCCAGTCACCCCACCCTAGCTGGGACTATGCCCTGTTCTAGTTGTGTAGTAGAAGGTTGCCGATGTGACTCAATGTATGCCCTGAATGGACCCCAGATGTCCTTGGGGTGAGAAGAGGAGGGTAGGGTGGTACTACCCATCCAGCTCTGTGATGTGGGGCGCGACCTGCGGCCCCAGTGAATTGCATTCTCCCTTTTGGCTAGTAGCAAACTCAGGGCTGCAAATTTCTGCACCTTTTTGGGAAAGTTAACCATATAGCCCAACAGTGCCACCTCCGGGATGGGATCCAGGGGCAGATTAATCATTTCGACCAGTGTCTTATGGACTGCCTCCCAATATGGCTGTAGGAGTGGGCAAGTCCAGGAAAGATGTGAAAAATCTGCATGAGCAGCCCCACGCTGTTCAACATCTACATGAGCCCCCTTGCAGCCATCGCACGCCAACACAACCTCAACATCATCTCCTACGCCGACGACACCCAGTTGATCCTCTCCCTCACCAACGGCCCCGCCACCGCCAGAACCAACCTTCAGGAAGGGATGAAAGACATAGCCGAGTGGATGAGGAACCTCCGCCTGAAACTGAATTCGGAATAGACGGAAGTCCTCATCCTGGGATCGTCGCCATCCACCTGGGACGACTCCTGGTGGCCCCCTGCCCTGGGCAGTGCACCCAAACCAACGGACCATGCACGCAACATGGGCTTCATCCTGGACTCCTCCCTCTCCATGACCAGACAAGTCAACGCTGTCTCCTCGTCATGCTTCAACATCCTACGCATGCTACGGAAGATCTTCCGGTGGATCCCCACCGAAACCAGGAAGACGGTCACCCAGGCCCTCGTCACCAGCCGACTGGACTACGGCAACTCCCTCTACGCCGGAACCACTGCCAAACTCCAGAAAAGACTTCAGCGGGTTCAGAACGTCTCAGCACGACTCATCCTGGACATCCCCCGACGCAGCCACATCTCCGCACACCTAAGGAACCTGCACTGGCTCCCCGTCAACAAAAGAATCACGTTCCGACTCCTCACCCACGCACACAAAGCTCTCCACAACCAAGGACCAAGATACCTCAACGACCGCCTCAACTTCTACACTCCCACCCGCCAGCTTCGATCGACCAGCCGCGCCCTCGCCGCCGTCCCCCTCATCCGAAGAGCCACAATGGGAGTAAGATCCTCCTCCTACCTGGCCGCCAAGACGTGGAACTCCCTCCCCACCCACCTCCGCCTGACCCAAGACCACCTCGCCTTCAGGAAGCAACTCAAGACCTGGCTGTTCGAGCAGTAGCAGGCCCCACCCCCACAAGCGCCTTGAGACCCTCCGGGTGAGTAGCGCGCTATAAAAATGCTTTGATTGATTGATTGATTGATTTGGGGCGGTTGTGGGGCCTGAATAGATGTAGTCTATGGGATTTGGCCGGGGTAATGTACATATTGCTTTGGAATTTGACGTGTAGCAGTTTGTGTCTACTTTTTAGGGTGACATCCTTCGTGACCTCACAGCACCTAGCCCATTGATCGTCCATGATTGGGCGGCAAAGGTCAGTTTCCCAGTCTCTGCGGAGCCTGTCATTGTTCACCGGGATGATCTATGAGCAGGCTTTATGTAGTTTAGAGATGAGGTGAACTCCCTGTTCACTATCTATGATCAGGGACAGAGGAGGAAATGATTCAGGTTCAAGCGGGAAACCAGGGAGCGAAGTGCACAAGGCTGAGTGTATCCGATTCAGTGTGAAGCGATCCATGAACGTAGCATCGGGAAAGCGGCTATCATCTTGTACCAAAAAGATTTGGCCATCAGGGTATAGATCTCCCAGTTTTGTAGTGTCAAATTTAGTTAATGCACGCTGCACAACCCTTTCCCTCATAATTGGTAAACAACAGGCATTGGGGAGCGGAAGGAAAGTGGAGTATAGAAGTGCCTGTAATGCGTCTCAGCTTTTCCCAAGCCCAAATGATGGTGGACACAGTTTGAATGTCATTTGGATCTCTGGGAACGCCCCTGGGTAACACCGTGAGTAGTTTCTCAGGCGAGACAAAAAGTCGATTCTGGACGAAGGAACGGGATTCTGGCAAGCGTGAGCGTAGCTGCATTGGGCTACAAGATAGATAGATGGAGATCTGGAACTCCGTATCCTCCTCTCTCGTAGGGAAGTGTAAGTATATGCCATCGAACACAAGCTTGTTTGCCCCAGTACTAATTTAATAAGGAGGGACCTTAACTAAGCATGGGCGTAAAATCCGTTCCGCTCGCTGATTTTGCGGATTTTCGGTAAATTCGCAATCCGCGAGATCCGCGAATTTCCCGCAAATTTCGGGAGCGGAACGGATTGGGTCAAAAGTTCAAGCAGACTTTTGTAACTCCTTTAGAATGGCGCCGGCAAGCTGCCAGAGCCATTCTAAAATAGTCAGCTTCAACAGGAAGCTCTAATAGATAAAGTAAAGCAGGTGCTGGAGTTGAAGCTCAAATTCAGTTACACAATCATTAATCACCCCAAACTTGGGGTGATTAATGATTGTGTAACTTAATTTGACCTTCAACTCGAGCACCTGCTTTACTTTATCTATTAGAGCTTCCTGTTGAAGCTCTTTGTAGCTATTTTAGAATGGCGCTGGCAGCTTGCCGGCGCCATTCTAAGTGGGGATATGGGCAGAAGGGCACAAAAGTGGGACAGAGGGCAGAAGGGGATAAAAAATGAGTGGGGCAGAGGGCAGAAGGGCACAGAAACGAGTGGTACAGTGGGCAGAAGGGCATAAAAACAAGAGGGTGGCAGTGATTAACCAGGCAAAATAAAAAACCCGCGAACACGCAAAGCGCCCCGCAAACACGCAAAGTGCCCCACGAACACCCGCGAACTCGCAAAAATAAAAAAATCCAGAAATTTGCACAAATTCGTGAATTTTGCCGATTGCGAATTCGCAAATCCGCAAATTCGTGGATTGCGATTTCGCAAAATTCGCCCATGCTTAACCTTAAAGTCAGGAAAAAATTATTAGGGAATGGTATCAGGATGTTGTTGAAAAGACATAAAAACTTGGGTAGGACCACCATCTTAAGAATCACCACTCTACCCGCGATGGACAGTTGATGCTTTAGCCATCGCTTATGTGTTCTTCGAGGGAGCTGATTGCTCGTCCGTAGTTGAGGCGCGTAATCAAGGCTTTGTCCAAGTGGATGTAGAGGTCTAAATATTTAACAGTGTCTGCGCACCTCTCTAGAGTGAATTCACACTCCCACAGCTTAGAGCTGTAAGTCAAGGGGAAAATCACTGATATGTGCCAATTAATGCCCACATTTGAATAGCGGTCAAATCTGACTATTTCTCTTATGCGAGGTTCTAAGTTGGCCGGTGGCTCTCTCATGTACAAGACAGTGTTGTCTGCATAAAGCGAGACAAGGAGGGGACCAGTGTTGAATTGAAGGCCTCGCTGTAAATGTTTTTCCTGAAAATGATGAATTAGAGGATCCATAGCCAGGATGAATAACAGAGGCGATAGAGGGCAGCTCTGCCTTGTACCGCAGGAGAGGGAGAATGGTAAAGAGAGTCTACGTTCAGCTGTTGTCATGCAGTGGAGCAGCAATAAAGCAAGGAGGGGTGGCAATGAAACCCATCAGCATTCCCATATGGCGTATGACTGACACAAAAAAGGGCCACTCTAAGGAGTCAAAGGCCTTTTCCTTGTTGAGTAGGATGGCAGCTGCTGGGGTATCCGGATTAATTCTATGAAGAAATGAGAAGAGAGTCCAGAGATTAAGCGATGTAGATCTGTGGTTGACAAAACCAGATTGGGCAGGGGAGATAATGAATTCCATCAATTGGAACAATCCCATAGCGATAACCTTGGCCAGAGTTTTATAATCTAAATTTAATAATGCTAGTGGTCTATAGGACCCCCACTACCGCAGGTCTTTGCCCGGTTTGGGGAGGAGAATGATGACTGCTCGTCGCAAAGTGGGAGGCAGGACTTGTTTCTCCAGTGCTTCTGCATACACCTCAAAAAGTTGCGGTGCCAAAAGATCTTTATATGTCTTGTAGAAATCCCCTGTGAAGCCATCCAACCCAGGGGCAGAGGAGGATCGAATGGCTTTGATGACTCCAAGTATATCCGCTACGGAAATTGGTTCTGCTAGGAAATCTTGCATGTGCTTCTCGAGGTATACTAATGCAATTTCTTTTTTTTTTATTTTAAATCTTTTTATTTATTGCAAGAGGAGACATAAATGCAATAATGAAATCACATTGGTTATACATATATACATAATTATCTATACATAAAGTTATCATTATAAAGAGAAAAAAGAAAAGAAATAGAAAATTGCAATCCGAGTATTCACGAGGGTCTAAAACATAACAAAAAGAATTAGCATGCCGGTCTCTCTGGACAACTATCCGTTTAGCTGATGAATGTTCCCCATATTTTTTCCCTTCCTTTTAGTGCTTTAGGGCCTCTTAGTTTAGCCAATGAGAGCTCCATAGTACATATTTCATGGATAAGATACCACCATTCCATGACACTTGGGGGTTCTTTCGATATCCAAGTCCGCGCGATGGCCAGTCTGGCACAAGCAAAAACGATTGATAACAGGTCTTTGAAGTTGCTATTGGTGTCTTGTATGTCTAGCAATACTAAGTGAGCAGAGAGAGCAGGTGTTGTTATGTGTTTTTTGTTAAGGACATCAGTTATTCCCAACCAAAAAGTTGTGAGTTTCGGGCGCTGATAAAGCATATGTTCTATGCCGGCGGCTTCCATATTGCATTTTAAGCATTTAGTGCGTTCATTGGGGATGTTGTCAGAGGTCCAACAAGAAATTCTTTGGGGTGTATAATATATTTGAGTGATTGTCCTATAAAATTGTAGCCTTAAATTTGAAGACTGAACCACCCAATTTATTTGTTTAAGTGAGCCCGCAATCTGACTAGAGTTAATATTGATTCCTAACCTATTGGTCCATTTGTCCGCCATTTTCCCACAATCACCTACTCGGCCTTTATTAAGAAGAGTGTAGCTCTTGCTAATGAGAGATTTAGTGTAGTTAGAGTAGATACATTGTAAAATGTCTGAGTGCTCTACTCTCTCGATTTTCATGTTATTGATCAAGAAATCTTGTATCTGCATGTATTTAAAATACATAGTATCTTTGATTTTATAAAGTGTTTTTAGTGTATTAAAACTTAGAAAGCCATCCGAACCGTAAAGATTTCCTAAAATGTTAATACCCTGGTCTATCCATTGGGCACAAGCACCATCAGAAAAAATGTTTGGCATCCCTGGATTCCCCCATATTGGCAGTTCAGCATTAAAAAAAGAAATTTTATCAGTGTCCATAATTTGATCCCAAATTCTTTTAATAGCTCTAGCGATCTTAAATTTGACTCTCTTGTAGTAGTTTGGATCGTGTACCCGAAATAAGAACTGATTGCTTTGTGATCCTAGCATGAATTGGTGATAGAATAGGGGGGCTTCTTTGGACAGAAGGCTGCGTATACGTTGAATAAAAGTGGCGAAGAAGTACATTTTTAGATCTGGGAAATTTTGTCCCCCCTTTTCGATTGATAGTTTCAACGCCGTCATTGACCTGCAGGCTTTTTTGTATCCCCAGATGTAGCTGCTACAGATACTTTCTATTTTCTTAATTTATGATTTATTCAGTTGTAGCAGGATAGATCTAAATAAATATAGTATTTTCAGTACTATCTTCATTTTAATTATATTAATGCGTCCGATCAGACTGAGTGGTATTTTATTCCAATTTTTAAGAGTGGAAGTAATTTCTTTAAGTAGGGGGTCATAGTTTAGTGGAATGATTTTCTCAATATTGGAGGTAAGTTTAACTCCTAAATAGGTGGCGTTAGGACAGAGCCCTATTATCGGGTGTAAAGGTTGATAGTTCGCTATCACTTGCGTTTTATTGACATTAAGCCTATACCCGAGATATCGCCAAACTCGCTAGCTTCCTCGATTATTTTAGGTTTGGCCTGTACCAGGTCGATACATGGCTATATCGTCGGCGAAGGCTGTGATTTTTAAGCACTTGCCTTCATGTTCTATCGGGATAATGTATTCATGAGCTGTTAGCGCATTTAGAAATGGTTCTAGAGCTATAGCGAATAGCAGGGGTGAAAGAGGACACCCCTGTCTAGTACCCCTTTTTATAGGGAAGTTAGCCGATTTGTTTCCCAGATAGCTGACTATTGCTGTTGGTGACTCATATAGAGATTGAATCCAACCCAGATATTGCCCCTTTATACCGTACGCCTTTAGTGTTGCCCAGAGGTACTCCCACCCCACTCGGTCAAATGTTTCTCTGCATCTAGCATGACCATTCCGAGTGGGGCAAGAGTAACCGCAGCAACATCAAAAGCTGTTACCGCAGTGTTAACATGGGTAGTAGTGTCTCTCCCCACCACAAATCCATGTTGTTGGCAGTTAACCAAGTCAGGCATTATAGGAGCTAAGCGATTTGCTAATACTTTGGCAAAAATGTTAGCGTCAGTATTAATTAGTGAGATTGGCCTATATGATCCCTGTTCCTCCGGTGGTTTGTTCTATTTTGGCAGTGCATGAAGTAGGAGCACTTCCTGTTTCCCCCATAGAGTCTATCACTTGCTGGAGTAAAGGGAGTAGTTCCTGCTCACAGATCTTATAGATCTCTATAGGCAAACAGTCTTCTCCTGCAGCCTTGCCTGGGGGCAGTGCCTGTATAGCTTTACCTATTTCCTCAATTGAAATTTTAGAGCCGAGTAGTCTGGTTATTTCTGGATCCAATCTTTCAGGTGTATGTTTCTCTAAATATGATTCTATTGCTTCTAAAGTAGGTATGTTTTCTGGGGTATAGAGAGGACAATAATATTTGGCAAATTGTTCCAAAATCTGCTCTGGTTTTCTATACACTTTAGAGTCTAGCCCTTTTATTGTTTTTATAGTAGTTTTGGCCTTCTTATCAGCTACCTTGTAAGTCAGAATTTTCCCAATTCTGTCTCCCCCTTCATATTGTGCAAGTTTATATTTGTGTATTTTAGAGCTATATTTTTCATAAGAGTTTTCTTTAATGCTGCCCTTAATGAAACTAATCCTAGACTTAGCTCTTCGATGTTGGTTTTGCCTTGTATTATAGCATCTGAAAGTTGTTGTTCAGCTAATAGAATATTGGATGTAGTCGATTTTTCGACTTCTCGTTTTTCAGCATTGTCCCAAAAAATATATTGTTGTACGTAGCCTCCAATGCTACATTTAGACGAATCCCATACGTAATTGACAGCAGTAGAATTGATATTCAGTGATATATATTCCTGTATATGGTTGTTAATACCAAGGATGAATTTAGGATCAATTAGTAGATATCTAGGGAATGTAAACTGCCGGCTGTTTGCTTGGAGTCTAAAATTTTAAATTCAAACAATAGCGGGTTGTGATCTGAGGTAACTTTGGGACAAATCTGTATTTCGCAGTTCTCTAAGATATTGTCTGTTGCCCGTATCATATCGATTCTAGAAAAAGTTTGGTGTGGAGCAGAGTGATATGTGAAGCCGGCTATAGTAGGGTGTTGAATACGCCAGAGATCTTTCAGATTGTACATCCTAGCCAATTCCACTATAGCTGATCTCACTTTACCCATCCTATTTCTATTTCCTTTACTTGTAGAATCTATAGTGTAGTTCATGACGCAGTTAAAGTCCCCCATTATCAACAATTCCCCAGCCCACTCCAGTAATTCAATAGTCAATTGTTCGTATAGTTTGGGTATATCGAGATTTGGTCCGTAAATAATACAGAATACGTAGCATTTTTGATTAGATTGCAATTGTACTATTGCCCACCTGCCTTTGGCATCGGCGGCAGTTTTAATAACATTCATTCTTAGCCATTTTTGTTTCAAGATAGCTACCCCTGGAATTGATGCCCCTAGGGTAGAGCAAACAACAAGGTCATAACCCATTTGTGATAGGAATTTACGATCTTGATATCTAATATGGGTTTCTGAGATAAATGCTATATGCGGTTTGTACATGCTCATTTCTTCTTGTACCAATTTTCTTTTACATTTATTATTGAGACCAGCAACGTTCTAGACCAAACATCTAAGAGAAGACATAACTTATACTGATATTGCTCAATCTCCTCCGCAAAACAAATTCGATAACCTTGTTACAGCTTTCTATACATTTTCCACTCTTGCAATAAAGTTTTTTCCCATTTTTAACCCCAACCCACCCAGAGAGCTCGATCCCACCCGACCACCCCCTCACCTTTAGATCCCTCAGGGGGGAGCACCCCTCTATCCCTTGCTGCCGCTGGTAGGACAGCACAGTGAAGTTGTGAGCATGGAGTCTCCTCCTTCCGCTAACAGCTCAGAATACATATACATTAGTCAAAGAGGAAAGCTTTAGAGTAGCAGATGAAGAGAATATAGATTACAGAGAAGAGAGCAAAAGAAGAAGAAAGAGACTAGAGCGTGTGTAATGAAATAAAAAGAGAGAAAAGTAATCAAAGTGGTTGTGTTCTAGTCAGAATATGTCTCCATTAGTAGTTTAACTTCGATTGATTTCCAAACTACTCAAATAATCAAAATTACATCTTATTGGGTCATATTGAGTCATTAGTCTTTCTCTCTCATAAATTTCTCTAGATTTTTAATCGCCTCTTCTGGATCGGTAAAGAATAGTGATTGGCCATCCCTGATGACTTTGAGGTGGGCAGGCTCTTGTAGGTACACCATGCAGCCGAGGTCATGATTGGAAACAACCGCTATTTCTGACGGGGGTGGAGTCAAGATGGCGGGCTGATGCCGCCAGAAGAAGGAGCTTGCATGGAGTCGCTCCACACCGTGCTCTGAGAAAACTACGAGGAAAGCTGAGAAAGCCGAGAAAGTGACTACGCGGTACTGCTTTCAGCCAACCTGCAATCGCCTACAATCGTGAGCAAAGAGTCGCTGATCTAAAAGCAGTTTTTAAAAAAAAGAAATCTACATCGTGATACCTGTTGCCGTTACCGTGGTCGGATCCATGGTCAGATCCGGATGCTGCAGTTCATCTGTCGGCTGAGCAGAGGGGTGTTGCCGGTTTGGAAGCTTCGGAATACTGGCTCCCTCCGAGCGCTCGGTCGGGCGTGTAACTGAGCCTCGGACTATTCCCCACACAGCTGTGCGCACTCGGCGAAGACCGGACCGTGCGTCTACTACCAGAGCCAACAGAGTCTAGCCCCTTTGCCGCTGCAGTGCAGATGACATCGCGGCAAGCGACCCGATCTACCAGAACTGGCAGGACTGGAAGGACGGTGAAACAAGACAAGCCAGGTATGTCCGCCAGCGAGATTAAGACGTTATTGGGGGGGTCCGCCACAAAGACTCAGACTGCTGCGGGACTTTTGGCGGGAACTTCAACTGTCGACACTGGAGGCAAGGGCACAGCGGGGGCCATGATAGAAAAGCGGACACCCTGCCTAGCGATATCTGACAGGGGCACTAGTGGGGACACTGAGGCGTTGACTTCTCGAGAGGGGGGTCCAAACTCTCAGACCTCTCCCTCTCCAAACTAACTGGCTAAGACAGTCACCAAGGAAAAAACTAACGCTACCAGCGCTATAACTCCGCCTCCCACCAACACAGATACAAGCCGAGTGAATACTAAAGGAAAAGATAAAGGCAAAAATAAGATTAAAAATATAGACAAAACCAACAAATCTAGAACTCACGCAAATGATGATTCCATTCTTGAACCTGAGGCTGCATCCGTAAACGGGAGGGGAGAGGCAAATGCTATCATACACCTCGATATTGACACTGTTGATGGAGGCACCCCTGGTGTTGTTAATTTTCATTTGGAAAGTATATCCATAACATCAAACGCTAATCTGGGCATTGAGGTCGAAACCAGCGGACAAATCTATAGCATACCGATCGTACTAGAGACTGAATCAATTACAGTTGAATCTACACTCGAGAAGCAAGTGGCTGGAAATTTATTTGGAAAAAATGATCACTTACTAAACGATGAAATAGAAAGGGCAGAAGAAAGCTCCAAACATGAATATGAAGAAATATCTGAAGAGGGCGAGTTCGAAATGGAAACATCCCCTTCCAGAAATAATGCTGGCCGAATTACAGGCACAAGAAAAACAAAACTAAAAGCCAAGACCAAACAAAAATCTACGACCCGCAAACTATTGAGTAAAGACCCTATTGCAAACAAGAAGGGGCGCAAGGCTATAGTCGATGATATCCCATTGAGGAAGTGGATTGAAGCAAAAGGAGGAGTGAAGGGCATGGCCCTAAGATTATCTGGAGCAAGCTTCGATGACGATTCGAATGCACGCGATAAAAATATACTCCCTAGAACAGAAAATACAGAAAATACAAAAACCAACCCGGATGCAATAACAATAATAGCTTCACCAACCTCACCGACTGAAAATGGATTGGCTAACGCCGGCGCTACTATTGCTGTACAGCTAAGTGCTCTAACTACTTCTTTAACTGCCAACTTGATCAATAGCCCGGATACAAGTGAGCCCACCAACTCTCTCATTGCTCCAACAAACTCTATCACAAGGTCAATGACGATTGAAATCGACTCCGATAATTATCCACTGGGAATATCAAATGCCAATATTACTGAAACAGCGACTACAAATCCGACCCCGATTTCCTTGGTTGCTAACCATCTGGCCAGAACATCAGAACCTAGCCAAACCACAAGCCAACAGCAAACCTCAACGGCTAAACCAGGGGAAGAAACACATAATCAACTAGATAACACATCTATGGACCTAATTATGCAAACTCTTATGGCACAAAGGCAGGAAAGCCATCAACAACACTTACAGCTGAGAGAGGATAATACTAAATTACAGGCTTTCATGAGTGAAGTGTGCCAAAAACTTGGTGGGGTCACACAAGAGATAGAAGACTTGAAGCAATGAGTCGTGGAAGTCGAAGAAGGTACCACACGATCAGAGTCAACCACGAGAATTCACTCAGCTCGCATTTCTCAACTAGAGGCTAAAGTCGAAGATATTGTTTGGAATCCCTGAGGGCGCCGACCCCCGAGCCTTCGTTGTGAAACTCTTCCAAAAAGCTTTTAGTGATTTATCTGACTGGGACTGGGACTCTCAACTACAACGGGTACATAGACTACCCTCCTTCCAAAGGAATCAAAATAACAAATCCCCCAGACCATTTTTGATATATTTCGGGAACTTCCTATTGAGACAAGCTGTAGCTCTTAAAGCTAAAGTCAATAATCCAGTCACTATAGATAATATCCCTTTCTTTGTACGCTCTGATCTGTGCAATACCACAATGGAATGACGTTGGGAGCTCCGCAAACTGATAAACTCTTTTAAAACTAATGCAATTTAAGATGAGTAGGCTTCTTGGGCCGTGGGATCATAGCCCATTTTGCAAGTGTAGTGGGCCTTGAAATAGTGAAGAAATTCATCCTGAATGTCAGACGTGCGGGTGAATGTTTGGTTAGTAGAAGCGCAAAGCTCTGTAATGTAGGCCTTACTGCATGGGGGCGGAGCATCTGGGCCAATACACGGTCAGGTCTTTACCCCTCGCCGTACCGCTAAGTGGTTTGCTACTTGCCCAGAAAAAGAATTTCACGATCCGCCACCTCTCTGTAGTCAGAGAGGAAGGCGAGACGTTGCCCCGCTAACTCCAAATCAGGAGAGCACTTGATGTCAATGTCGAGTTCCGCTAATCCAAGCTCTATGAGGGTTAATGTGTTTTGCAGATCTTTGAGCACTCTGGCATGCTTGACAATGTATACGCCTCTGATATATGCCTTCAATCCCTCCCACAATACAGACCCCCCAGGATATAGCGGCATGGATTCGCAAATTTAGCGGCACAAAAATGGAAATTTAGCGGCACAAATATGGAAATTTAGCGGCAACTTAGCGGCATTTTATTTGGCGGTTTTTCCTACAACAAACACATATCTTCGTTTTTTTAGTTGTTTAACAACATGAAACTATGTATTTTTGGTTTATTTACAATGTAGACACTTTGTTTGGCTTCAAGGCTGCATATAGGACATAAACTAATGAATAAATGCCCCAAAGCAATCCCCCCAGGGCCCGCCGCTGAAAAGGGCCCTCTCTCAGTATAATTTTAGGTTTGTGAATAGGGGAAAAACAAACCATCAAACAAATATATACATTCATGCTTAACCTATCTATTTAATGAAGGTAGTCAATCCACAACGAGCACTGACCCAACTAAAGCATTTTAATTGCTTGTTAATAAATCCTTTTCAATTTCATACATTTTATAGTTTCGTTCTTTTTTATACATTGTGCTTTTAAAACAATCCAACTTTACTTATCTATACACCCCAAAACTGGGTGATTTAGACAAAACAACTGCGATCATAAATACAGAATGATCGAACAACCACCCCATTTTCACTGACCCTCATTCATACAGGTCACCTCCTCTTATGCTCGCTCAAAACAAACATAACCTAAATTGATGGAATTTAATTGGCAATCCAGCATGGGGATCACTACTTCAACATCTCCAATGTTGTGTCCAAGTCGGGGGACTCCCTACAACCTCCGCCAATGCACATTTCAGTGGAAATAGAGATTTCTTAACCACCTTCTTCAAGAGCTGTAACTATATAGCAATTCCGCCAAACACAGGAAGGGGGTACATTCTAATGGAAATAAAAAACCTTACAACGAGGGTCAGGATTCTACAATACATTTTTACACCTCATTTTATAAAACCTGTCTTATACTAAGAAAGCCCAGACTCCACCAAGTCACCACTATCATACCACAAATATCTGAGTAACACCAAGATTGTACCATAAAAGTAACAATGGATAACCACTGTCGCTAGCAATCCCATGACCAGTAGATCTTCACAGGAACATTAACAAAAAGATTTGCCATCACCAGGGTAACATCCAGTGGTGAACATTGTTATATTTGTTTGATGATTCAGTTAATTTTGTTAAAATCTTAAGATTATTGAGCGGATGTTGAATATTATGTGGCAAGGTTGGCAAATTGATAACAATTCGGAAATTGTAGTTATTGCAGAATCTCATAATTCCAGTGGCTCTACCTCCGACTGATAAAGTTGCATCTTTATGTGAATAATACTCTATCTAGTATTAATACTGGTTTGGTTGTCAAGCTAACTTGTATGTTATGGCAGAGGTCTTCAAACTTTTTGATCCCGAGACCCCCTTGTAAAACCTTTTTAGGCGTAAGGACCCCCTTCCGACAAAAGTTTCTAGAAACTGGTTCTCCTCATCATCAACTTTTGACAACCATAAATGTGCCTGTTAGACCTCATCACATCCCTCCATCATTCATCCACCCACACTTTCAAACATCCATCCATCCACCCTTTCATCCTTCCATCCATACATCCATCCACCCTTTCATCCTCCCATCCATCCATACATACATCCATCCTTCATCCAGCCACCCTTTCATCCTCCCATCCATCCATCCATCCATCCATCCACCCTTTCATCCATCCATCCATCCACCCACCCTTTCATCCATCCACCCATCATTCATCCCCCCACCTTTTCACACATCCATCCATGCATCATTCATCCATGCAGCCTTTTATCCATCCATACATCCATCCACCCTTTCATCCTCCCATCCATCCATGCATACATCCATCCTTCATCCATCCACCCTTTCATCCTCCCATCCATACATCCATCCTTCATCCATCCACCCTTTCATCCTTCCATCCATACATCCATCATTCATCCATCCACCCTTTCATCCATCCATTCACCCATCATTCATCCACCCATCTTTTTACATATCCATCCATCCATCATTCATCCATCCACCCTTTCATCCATCCTTCATCTGTCCACCCTTTCATTCTTCCATCCATACATCTATACTTCAGCATGTGGTCAAGGAGGAGTAAACTCATACTGATGGGAATCATTTCACAGAGGGTGGTTTGTGTCCTCCGAGTAAAAGCACATAAGTTAAAGTTGGAGTGCTGTAGTTGATAATGAGCATAAGTACCTAGGCAACAGAGAACATCTTCAGAGAACATCAAAATATGCATTTCTAATTATACAAAAAGCAGACAAACAATACATATGAATGAAGAATATAACATAACTCTATTGTCATAGCCATCTTTCTGATGCCCATGCTGTGAGGCAGCATTCTTGGAAAACGTAGCGTATCGTTTTCCGTTAGTCTTCTAAGGCATGCATTTTGTCTCTAATCTTGTCTCAATAATGGAAATGCATATAATACAATTTTTTTTTGTTAAAGGCATTTTTTATACTGCGGAAAAGTCACTAATACCTTGCTCGCGCATTTGTTGTCTTGGTGAGGCTCGGTTGTAAAAAGAGACCTGGTGTCAACCCTAATTAACTGAGATCTGATATTATTTGCATGGTTTGTTCAATAGAAGATTTCGTAAATTTAATCTGTATAGTTTGTGCTCTGTAGTGCAGTTGTATTGTTGGTTAACAGTCCGTTTCCCTCTTTTCAGAGTCGGGGAAGATAAGGCTCCAAGAGTTGTGGGTTACATCGACTGTCCTGATCGCCCGTGATTAATTATTCCAGCCCTAGGCAGAGAGGTCAAAGAAAGGGTGAAACACAAAGACTCATTAACAAGTGAAAGGTCTTTTAAAGACCTATTAAGTACTCGGCTGCGGGTGGCAGCTAAAAAACTGAGGGCCTTATTTATGGAGGACTTGCGCCGCCGGTGCGTCACTTTTTCCCATGTTAAAAGTGACGCATCGGCGGCGCAAGTCCTTCATAAATAAGGCCCTGACTGTCTGTGTGTCCCCGGGAAGCTGCTGGCACACACGAGTGGGGAGGGGCGCACAGCCAATTAAAGGCATTGTTTGTTTTGCTGTCTCCCGCCGGTAGAGACACTTTTTTCTAAATATCGCGGCCAAAATGGTTATTATCGCGGCCATCGCGGTAGTCTGCCGATTTCGCGATTTTTTCGTGAATCGCAAAATCGCGATAAACTGGAGGGTCTGACAATACTGCCCAGGTGTCTACCGAGCCGGTGTTAATAAGGAAGTATACTTCGATGGCATCCCTTACTTCATTGTTGAACAGGTCATCAAGAAGGGCGCAGCTTGGGAAGCGTCATTGTCGCTCAAACCCTTCCGGACAGGGGACCTTAAGATGGAGTAGGATGGGAGACTGGTCAGAGTATTTTCTGGGAAGCGTCATAAGAGAGTGAAACCAACTGGAGAAGCCCTGGGAGATCAGCCAATAGTCGATTCTAGTCCAAGTGTTGTATTGGCCAGCATAATGTGTGAACTCCATGTGGGTGGGGTTGCGCTTGCGCCAAATGTCCAATAAGGGAAGGTGCTCACAGATATCAAGCAGGGCCCGGCATGAGCGATGTTTGGAGTCAGGGGAAGTGGAAGTGCTGTCCAGTGCTGGGTCAGGGAGTAGGTTAAAATCCCCCCACGAGGATAAAGATGGAACCCAATTTTGTGAGCTGAGTGTATGGAGAATGAAAAAAATCTGGGGAGTCCGTGTTAGGGGCGCAAACGCATACTAAAGCGATTGTATGTCCCATTAGTGACCCCACAGCAATGGTATATCGTCCCTTGCCATTGGTCCCTATCGAACTGGGGCTGAAGGGTATTTGTTTGTGTATGAGAATGGCTGTGTCTCTGGCATCGGTGCTGTAATTGGAGAAGTACCTATGCGCACCCCAACTGGAAGCAAAGCATGTTGAGTCAGATTTGGGTAAGTGTGTCTCCTGTAGGAACGCAATGTCAATGTTGGGTCGGGGTAAAAGGTGTGGGACGTGTCTTTTCTTTCGGTTGTCATTAAGGCCCCGAACATTCCAGGACATTAAGGAGAGGCCGGAGGGGCTTGTACATTACCTAACTGGGCCATCCGAAAGGTGTGGCATGTATGATAGATGAGGGCAGTCTCAAGTGAACATTATCCATGACATTGAACAGTCTCATGAAAATCCAACATTTAAAGGTTCTCAATAGTCCCTCCACCACCCCCCACCCAACCTCACTACCAATAAAGCAAGGTCTACCCACAACTAGTAATAGTATACAAAATACCAATTGGCATAACAGTGGAATGATCAGAATCCAGTGTTGGTACATCAATAATACGTAAAACCAAACCAGGGTGTACAACCAAGGGGGGTGGCAACACCACGCCAGTTACCCAGCTACTAAAAATATTTCATAAGAATGAAAGTCATTATCCCCAAACAGTCATATAGCAATGGAAAGAGAAGTGTTTGAGGTACTCAGCCAGAGCCTGTTCCTGAGAAGAGTTCCATGCTGGCATCAGACCAACTGTGAGGCAGGGAGGGACGAGTGCCATCTGCAACTGTCTGATTATTCATCTATATGTATGGCAAAATTCCTTGACTTCCGTTGCGCTATCGAATATACGGGCCTTACCATTTATGTCCACCCTCATTCTGTCGGTATACAACATGCCATATTTTCAACCAAGGTTCTTGAGGGTGGATTTGACACCAGTGTACTTGCGGCGGACCTCTTGTACCATCATTGTGAAGTCAGTATACAATGATAACTTGGAGCCCTCCCAGATGGTATCGCTGCGTTCCCTCGCAAGGCGCAGAGCGGTATCACGGTCCCAATAGTTCATGTTTCATGCAATGATGGGTCTTGCAGGGCATCCGGGATTATGCTGAGGCCCCACTGAGTGGTGGGCATGCTCTATCACAAATGCTGGGGTTTAGGAGTCCCAACCAAACATGTCATGCCCAACAGAGCTTCTTCGAAGGTGTCCAGACGGCCAGTGGCAGTGGGCTCGGGCACACCCAAAATGCGAATGTTGTTGCACCTACTGCACGCTTTAAGGTCCTCGATTTTAATGGTGTCATCTTTAAGAATGCATTCCACTCGCTCAAGTCTTTTAATGATTTGGGCAGTGCTACCTTCGATGTCCGAGATGCAGGCCTCCGCGATGTCCGGACACCGATCATGTACCTGTATTTCAGCCCCCATATCTGCAAGACTCTTGTCGTGGGCATCAAAGTGGCCATCTAGGGCACGAAATCCTGCTCTCATCTCTTGAAGCAGCGTTTTGGATGGGGCTGAGGGGTCCTCTGTATGTTCTGTGTCTTGCCCTCCTTCTGCCATGCCAGAACCCCCCTTAGGGGCCGTGTCAACTAGTTTTTCAAAGCTGAGCGCCTTCTGTTTGGGGTCTTTGCGGCCCATGCTGCACAGCGAAGGGCCGCCACAGGGAGTCCCCAGTATACACTGCTCGAGGAAGGAAGAGGCAGGTATGTTGCAGTCCATGGAAACTAACCAGGCCCGAGAAGTGGAATGCAGGGGCGGCCAGAGGAAATGTGTGCAGCCACACGGCAGTTGGAGGAGCGCGGTGGTGAGGTCTAACAGGAACGCACGTTTAGCACTGTCGCCCATCCAGTAAGGAGCAAGATGGCTGCCGATGATGGCTCATATCGACTACAAAGCTCTTTGAAAGGGCCGTGGTGCAGTACAGGACCACCAGGAGTTTGCCACCGATCATGCTGTGCATCCAAAGAGCCCCGATGCCCGATGCACTCACCGCCCAATTTCTCTGCCGGTCCACCAGTCCACCAGTCAGTGGCCGCTGGATTCACTCGTCCCAGAGCCGAGGCCAATGAGTGAGGCCGCGGCCGCTCATCCAGGGCACCCCGCACTCTGCAGGCGTCATCTCGCAGATCTCGGTAGCAGCGGCCTTGTTGTGCGGTCGGAGGGCAGTGCTGAGTTCAGTGCAGTATCAGGAGTCTGACCGAAGCAAGGATGTAGCAGGTATTGCCCCGGACATGGGGGATAATACCTGCTGGGCTGGGATGGCTGGCGGAGCTTCAATGCCACACGGCCATCTTGGTCTGGGGCTTGGCCACACACCTCCACCCATACTTTTTAATGCACTTTGACCACTGCAATACAAATCATAAAAATAAAGTAATTTCACTATTTGAGAAGTGATAGCCTTTTTGAAGCTAAAAAAGGGATTGGTGGGGGCTGCTTCATTATATAAAGTTATCCCGTCACCTTCCTACCTGCAAGCCTTTCCTTTTTTCTACACCGGTGTTTCGCCATGCCCCATTAGTCCACCATGTTAACTAACCAGCAGTCGTTCTGCAAAAGAAGTAGAGTACCAGTGACAGGGCAGTTAGCTGGCTGTGAGGGTGAAAGAAGGCATGTGTGATTAAAGAGGTAGGATGGAGCAGGTGGACTGCCGAGGGCATACTTGTCAGTGCCACTCAGCTTCAAAGACCGTATCATGTTGATTTGTAAAATAAAGATGAATAATGTCTTCATCTTGTGAAACTGCAATGAGAAGTGTACCGGAACATAGAAGCAGCACTAGAGATACATAGGTCCCACATTTCATGCTCGCTTCGAATTCTGAAAAGGGTTTACAATATGAAAAAAAGCATTGACAAACCCAGAAGGTGAGATTTTCATGTGATAAACCAAGCAAAAAAAAGCATGGACAAAGCTTTGTTGGTGATGCCAATTTTGGTGTTTCTAATAGTAGGGTATTGTTGTTGGTAATTCCGGTGATAATGATGGTAGCCGTGGTGTTCATAGTGAAGTTAAGTGTTGGTCCAAGTGGGTGTACTGCAGAGGCTTTTCAAACCAGGTGGGAGAACACGTTGCACCTTATTTGATTCCCTCAAGTATAGACCAGTGTCTAAGTTGTGTACATCTGAACCATTCTATCTCAACAGGCCATAGTCTGCTTTTATTTACTCAAATGTTTTAATATAACTCTTCTAAAATATGTCCCCCAACTTGATGCATCTGGATTGCTCCTATTCTCTAAAAACTTTGGTGTACTCCTAAACAAAGATGTAAACAGACCCGAATGCCTAATCAGTTTATTGGTCATTCCCATAGCACCCCAGCTGCTTTGGGCCTGTTTTTCAAAAGGTTACTTATGCTTTTGAGTCAATCACACTTTTGAGTATATTGACTACTTTTTAGAGTACACAGCAGCTGTTCTCATCCCCATCCTGTGATATACTAAACCAGAGCATCGAGATGGGTCCCACTTTGCTTTGTTATTATGTTTGTGAGGCAAACGTTAAGGGTAAACATAAAAAGTCATCTTCTCCAGTATTTGAGGAATCTCCATTTCATTGTTTGCATTACTAACCCTGTATGTTTTCTCACATTGCTTTGATCATGAGGTCACTGATCCATCCAGGTGCAGCCAAAAGCTCTTAATAGTCTCCCATACATGTGTCCAACCATTAATTTATGGTAAAAACTCTTGAGGAGATCAGCTGTCCCTGTTGAAGCCGTGGTCTTGCAGTAGTCTGGCTGGGGACAGACTGTTTGCTTTCTATAGTTTTCCATCTTTAAAGTGCCTGCTATCTCAAAAGTCCACTCTATAGTCCTAAAACCCTGCATGAAAAAGATTGATCTTGACACACACCTCTGATTTTAGCCTTTCCTTTTTTCTTTGAGAGCTTTTCCCCTTATTTTCCCTGCTCTGCATGCATCCTCTCTCCTAGTACAGCCACATTTAAGCCATGTACATGTTTGCCTTAATCTCTATTATTGTATTTTGGAACAATCAAAGGCACCTCATCTCAAAGATCATACCCTGTCCATCTTTGAAAGTCATACTGTTATATCCTGATTGTATAAGCATATGGTTCCCAGCCGAGCTGTCTCCCTGCTGCTCAGCCAGAGTGAGAGCTGGTATTGGAATGTTGGTGTGGCTATGATGCATAGAATGCTTGGGTGCCTGTGTGGATGTGTGATGACAGTTGGAGATGGGCTGAGCAGTAGACAGGCTGCTCCTGGTGGGGCTGGTGTAAGACCAGCAGAGGCTGGTGTGTAAGGATAACCAGACTTATAGACTGATTGATACATTAACCATCCTGCAAACAAGAAGTTAATAAATAAACTTTCAAAACTCAACTCGGCTACGTCTGGTAAACTACAACACATACCCTTCAATTTAGCAATTCCTAATCTCCTCTAGCTGATCTACCACCCCCATCACCCATTAGGATGAACTCACAATCCTCCCCACCTAAACGTCATACCCAACTCCTAGCAATTTAATACACCCCAAAAAGAATGTAGAATAAGCGTTGAATGGTCTGTTTCAGAACACAAGATTAATCCCAATAACAAACAACAACCAATAACCACTCAATCAATCATTAACATTGGTTTCTAGAACAGCTTGCTGCCAGACGTGAAGTGATTCAACTCCTTATCCGGGTAGTAAAGTGCTATATAAATGCCCTTACAATTACAAAATTGACTTACGTTGTGAAACCCAGTCAAGTGATTTGTAAAGTGTTCCATCCGGTTAACTTTTTCTTATAAAATTCCATTTTAGATAGCTGGCCTCATTATGGATCTCAACTGTGATATAAAGTTTATTCCTTAATATTTGATTGATTTGCCTTTCCAACAGTCGTCATAGATTACTTCAAGCATTTTCACAGAAAACATTAGATGCAATGCCTTAGATTTTTGTCATATTTATTTTGAAACCCCCTAATTTATAGTATTATTCCAGCTCTCTAAAGAGAGCCGGGATTTAGATTACAGTATATGTTACCCAGACCAAACCGTCATTGGCAAACATAGATTGAAAGTGTCTGGTAACATTCTTATCCCTTTCATAGCTGGGTTACTATGTATTTTTTGGGCCAGGGTTTTCATTCTCAGCTTAAACACAAAGTGGAACCTCAACGCCCTCTATATACTTACCATGGCAAAGACCTTTCAATTTACTCATATTCCGGCTTTAGGACTTGTGATAGCAAATTAGTACAACTGCAACAACTGCTTGTCTTATCTAGCATTTCATCTACCACTATTTTCCAGTGAACTCTTTTACAAAGGCCTCTTGATTCTAATTTGGTAAAGAAATTATTGCAAGTAACCCGTGGTGCTGGAACAGGTTTCAGAGTGGGGGTGCTACCATCAATGTTACATCACTGAAGTCATATGACTTGAGAAAAATTCAAATATCACACAAAAAACAAGTGTAATAAATAAATCATGCCCATTCAGCAGGATAGTGGTGTGGGTGTTATATGTAGCCTGCGGTGCATTTTGGAGCAAAATGATAAATATATTACTAAAGCATGATTCAGTAGCACACTGTCATTTAGAGACAAACATTTTCCATTGAAATAGCAAGTAAACTTCCAGAAACATGCAGTTTTGAGGATAGAATTATATAGCACACAAAGGATAACATATGGGAATTGGGTTTCAGCAAATATTTCATCACCAAGTAAAGGGTCTTGATTTGTTTTGATCACATTACATTTTTGTTGTTATGTTAAATGGCGATAGAAACAGGGTTTCTTGTTGGCTAGGGTATACACCCAAGACAGGAAGAACCCACCACTCTAGTCAGAGTAAGGGAGTTACACACACAAAATAACCCCTGCTCATCCCCTTTTTAACTTGGCAGAGCACTCAGGCTTATCCCAGAGGCAATGTGTAAAGCATTTGTGTGGCACACACACACCAGTGACACACTAGGCACACAACAAGAAGAGACTCCACACAAGGTTATATAAAAATATCCAACACATATAGACCACAATCCCATAAATTAATACTTGCTCTGTCAATCACTTGCTAAGTAAATGAGCTTTGTCAATTGTGCAAACCATACATCACATATCAGTGCACTGAAGCTAGTACATGCATTTTTGCACATAGATCTCGTTGTAATTATATGAGCTTTGTCAATTATGTAAACATCACATATTGGTGTGCATAGATCACTTTGTAATTATATGAGCTTTGTCAGTTATGTAAACATCACATACCGGTGCACCTAACTCACCTTGTAAATCTACAGGGCTTATATAGTAAAGCGCTAATTCCCTCGCCGGTCAAGAGAAAAAAAAAACTTGTACAAGCGGGAGGCAGTCTGGGCGGTGCACTAGCCTTGTGCAACTGGTGCATTAAGGGCAGGGCTCCTCCTTGCGGTCCCTGGCCAATGAGCATCCTGCTTTACTTTTATCCCAGTAATCCTCTTGGCGGGGCCGGCTGGCTGGGCAGCCGCCGATGATGCTGCATCCTCGTTGGCTCCTGGTGCTGCTGCTGGGCAATGCTCCAGACTCCCTCACGCTGGTCTTGCTGACGAGCAGACGCGCTAGAACATACAGATCTTTCCCTACCTCAGGCTCTGCAAACCAAGGGGTGGGGGCTCAGCCCCGAATTCCAAAACAAGGTTAGCCCTCCCTTGAAGTTCAAGATGCGCAATGCAGGAGGTTCTTCCAACCTGGAAACAGCACCCGGCAACTCTGCAAAGTGTCAGGGTGCCTTTCAGAGATAAGACATAGGGAGGCTATTAAGCAACACAGCCCCCAATTTCTTTTTATCAACGTGAAGACACAGTGGATACTTTGATGACTTCGAGTATCCCAGAACAGAAGGCCGGCACACACAGCCCCTTGGAGAGTTCTTCCCAAGCAGGATACCACCTGGGTAAAAAGAGTCAGTCCTTTTCCTCTACCACAACAGAAACAGCAACTGCAGGCTAACCCACCCATCACTCAGAAAAAAGCAGCACTCCTCACACACTCCTTCCACTCTTCTGCTTGGCAGGGTCCTCTTGTTCCTTGAAGTAATCTAAAATCTTGGGGCCTCATTTATGAGAAATGATGCACCGCTGAGTGAAAGCAGCGATGCGTCACTTCTCAGTGCGCACTCCTTGCGTCATGATTGATACGTCATATTTATAATATGACGCATCACGTCGCAAGGAGTTACAGATACGTCTGTATTTCTGATGTATCTATAGGCGCAAAAGTGACGCATTGCTGGAGTGTGTCACAAAAGTGACGCAACTCCAGCAATGTGTACTTTCACATGGGCAAGTCCCATGTTGTTAGTGCCTTTGTCAGTCTTACGCCTGCCATGAAGCAGGCATAAGATTTTGACGCATTAGCGGCCAAGAAATGGTGCAGTGAAATCTTATAGATTTCACTGCGTCACTTCCATGACCCTTTCTTGCGTCAAAACGCCCCCCCTTGCATACATTGTACCTGGCGCAGGTATGATGTGGCGCAGGGGTTTTTCAAAGTGACGCATCTACCTAGATGCGTCATTTTTTAAATATGGTGCAAAAAAGGCACATTTTTTACACCACTGGTGGTCACAAAAAGTGACGCACCAGCAGCGTAAAAGTGACGCACAGCCTCATAAATGAGGCCCCTGGAGTTTTAGGTCCATTCCTTTTACCCCACTTTGCTATTGTTTTCTTTGTGGCAAGGGTCTCTGAGACCAGTCCAAACCAGTCCTGGCCTCCTTGATCCAGCATGACCGCAGGAGGTGGAGACAGCATTGTGAAAAAAGGAGACACAGCTGATTCAGGTGCAAGCAAAACTCCTCCCACCACTCTAAATGCAGACCAGCTCCATGCAGACCAGCTCCATTCAGCCTAGTGATGAGTCACCTAGGTATGGCAGGGCACACCTCAACCCCCTCAGTAGCTTACTAGAGTGAATGCACATCCCCAGCTCCTCTCCTGTCACTCCAAATCCAGATAGGGAATACACAACAGGCAGAGGCACACAGGGTGGTTAAACAAGAAAATGTGCACTTTCTAAAACTGGCATTTTCAAAAACAGGAGTTAAAACACACATTTACTAAAAAGGTGTGTAGGAAAAATCTGAGTTCAGAGAGCCTAAAGTCCATTTCTCTATCTTGTCACAATAGAAAGTTTGTACTTGTAAGATGTTACAAAGTAACTCCCATGTTAGCCCATGAGACAGATAGCCCCTCAATAGTGAAAAACTAAATGCACAGGATTTCAATATCAGGACATGTCTCACACACATCAGTACATGTCCTATTTTTCACATACACTGCACCATGCCCATGAGGGTACCCTTAGCCTACCTGAGGGGTGCCTTACATGTAAGAAAAAGGGAAGGTTAGGGCCTTGCAAGTGGGTACACATGTCAGGTCAACATGGCAGTTTAAAACTGCACGCAGACACTGCAGTGGCAAGTCTGAGATGCTGTTACAGGGCTACTCATGTGAGTGGCACAAGTAGTGCTGCAGGCCCACTAGTATAATTTGAGTTACACGTCCTGGACGTACTTTACTTGGAACTTAGCATTAAACCAAATATGCCAATTGTATATAACCAATCTGATTCATAATTTATCCAGAGAGCACTTTCACTTTGACACTGATCGGTAGTGTGCAAATCTATGACAGTTAAAACGAAATCCAGTACAGCATCAAAAAACACAGGAGGTAGAGGCAAACAGTCAGGTGAAACCACAGCAAGGGTGCCAGTTCTGAGAGATGGATTTGTATAGTGCAACTTATCATCGTTAAGGTAGCCAGATGCTGAAGCAGGTGTCTGGCCTGGGTGGTGCTCCTAGTTGAACAGCCAGATCTTCAGCTTCTTGCAAAAGTTGAGGAATGGAGTGGCAGCTCAGATGAATGATACAGAGGAAGGTTGTTTTGGGTTTTTGGCGGCAATAGAGGAGATGGTGCACACTCTTGTACTGCTTCTGCAAATGAGCTGGATTCATGCGAGGGAGAGAGAGGCTGAGCTTTGTTGTCTGGTGGGATGGTAGAGCTGGAGTCAGTCATTAAGTTAAGCAGGTCTTGTGTTGTGGAGAGCCTTGTAGGTGTGGATGACCAACTTGAACTAGCAGCGTTTCTGGAAGGGTAGCGAGTAGACTTCAGTGAGGTAGGAGTGATGAGGATGTTTCTGCAGACGTCAAGAATGAATCTGACAGTGTTGTTTTAAATGGTCTGGAGCCTTTGTGTGAGATGGTTAGAGATGCCAACGTAGAGTTATTTGCCGTAGTCAAATCTGCTGGTGATAGGCTTGGGTGACTGTGTGTCTTGTGTTTGTGGGTAGCCACTTGAATAT
This sequence comes from Lissotriton vulgaris, assembly GCF_964263255.1. NCBI lineage: Eukaryota > Metazoa > Chordata > Amphibia > Caudata > Salamandridae > Lissotriton > Lissotriton vulgaris. Next base: position 420,729,688 of record NC_141695.1, on the reverse strand, counting down.
CCAGCAGAGCATTCTAAGGCTATGGCAGCAGGATGCGGTCACAGCATTAACCTGGTTGTTCATTGTATGTTTGTCATCCAGGACGATACAGAAGTTTCTGGCATGGTATTTGGGAATGTGTGTGGCTCCCAGGTCGGGTGGCCAATCCAAAGGAGTCGCAGGGAGAGCTCTTATTTCAAAAAGTTCAGGATCTCCGGTGATGCTGGTCCTGGTGGTCTTGTCGGTGAAGGAAAGTATGAGTTTAATGTCATAGGTGTAGGAGACAATGTTAATGTCATGAGTTCTTATGATGTGGGCGGGACGTGCAATGTAGACGTTGAACAGGATCGTACTGAGGGAGGAGCCTTGTGGGACTCATTGCATCCCGTTAGAGTGACAGGAGGCAATTGAGCTCAGTGCAGGCCCTGGGATACATGAGTCCTGGAGTCTGGCGAGGATGGTGCGCTTGGAGACATTGTCGAACGCCACCAAGAGGCTGAGCAGGATGAGGGCAGCTGTTTCTCCTCTGTCCATGATGAATCCATCACATTTCAGAATTACAAGAACTGTGCTTTGTGTGTGCTTTCCTAACTGCTGATATATTTTGAAATATATGTACAGTTCATTAACACAAATTTAAATTGTGTTGTGTGTAAGAAACAATTGAAATCCACAGCATTTCCTTCCACGCTAGAAGTACTGCAGTAAGATTGTCATATAATTCATTTGTAAAAATTCTCTCACATTGCAGTCAAAAAAATAAACACCAATGAGCATGTTAATGTTAAAAGAAATAGCAGTAATAAGTCAAAGATACAGCTTGATATTTGACCTCTGTTTTTGAACTCACAGCAAAAGTGTAAGGCTAAAAACAAAATGTAAAGGTATATTTATTGCTCATTCATTTTTAGTGGTTGCAGCACTATTCATCCCTCAGAGGAAGAGCTTCAGTAGAAGCCTTCTCCCATGTTTGGCAGCATTTTTTTAATGAGTTTCAAGGCTGTCCTCAAGGCTTATAAGTATCTCTGTCTTCACTGTTTTTGTCTTTGCTAGGGCACAAAACTTGGTGGGGAATATCCTCTTGTTTTTGTCCTACATGTCACGGCCCAATCTTATGGGTGGGTCCAATAACAATTTGTATTTTGACAGGCTATTAAAAACACTTACCTAAAAGGATGTTACTCTAATAGTGTTTTTTTTCTTTGTGTGTTTTATAGTGTGTGTGTCTAAGTTGAGCAGGCATCTGAGGATGCTGGATTTTCATAGTGCTAGTCCTTTGTTTGCCCATGTGTTACTCTAAAATATGATTTAAATACAACAAACCACCCAGTATAACTATTACTGTGATGGTTTTCTTCTATCATTTTTGTCTATCACCCAGATTTTTGTTGCACCTTCAGTTGCTCCTTCAGTTTGAATGACCATGATCCTTCCCTTCTTTTTGCTCCCCCCCTGGCTGCCCCCACCCCACTCTTTTCCCTACTAACTTTTTGTTTGTAGATGCTTATGTTTCTCATTCAGTCGACTCACAACCTCCATTGTTTGTCTCTGCTCTTGTTTCCTGTTACATGGTTGCTGCCTCCTGTGCCAGTCTCTGCACTTTAGGTAGTGCTTTTTTTCTGTCTTGAAGGATCCTCTCTCTGCCTTGTTTCTGCTTTCGATGAATCACTGCAGGCCATGTTCCTGTGTTATTAGGGAATGCCTTTTTACTTCCTCTGGGTTCACATCCTTGACTTCTGTTATGTTTAGGATCTCCTTGATGTCCTCCAGCAACTGGTTACTGTATTTCTTCCCTTCCCATTTGAATTGGGCCTGGAAAGGGTATCCTCATCTGCAGAAGTGGCTACTGCCAAATGGGCGTGGGGGGTGGTGGGAACGAAGGGAGGGAAATAAAAATACATTTTGAAAACCCACTTACCTGGGTGCAGCCTGCCGCTGCCTTTCCTCTGTTCTCTTGTCCTCTTCCTGGCTTCTGTGGAAGCAGGAAGCACCCAGGCTCCCCTGAGCTAATCACAACGCTACAATGCATCATTGTGATTGGTCTGAGCGCTGTGGTTCGGTGCCCAGACAGGGAATAGGACCCTGGGCATGTTCACCACCCAGGCTGTAATGCAGCCTGGTGGTAGAACATGCAAAGTGTTCATGAATGTTTGGATGGCCCAGAGGGCCGGCTAAACATGCATGCACATTTAGGAGGGTTCCACCACTCGTCCTCTAGCCTCTAAACAGCCCAGCCCTACCCCGCCCCCAAACAACAGAGGCAGTATGTTTGAATAAAATTATAATAACGTCATTAGTATAATTTAATTTTTCCATTTTTAATTGCTCACCCAGTGAGCAGTGGGGCGACTCTCCTCCGCCTTAGCAGAGGAGCTGCCACTGCTTATTTGTATCTCATGTTATGTTTTCACAGCTAATCTGTACAGGTTTAAATTGTCTTCTTGTCGGTAATGTTATCTGGGATTGATCCTGGAACAGTGCGATTCTGCCTCCTTCGACCGTGAATTATTTTTGTTGGCAGCATTCATTATTTTGTCTTTCAGGGCAAAATGGTGTTTAGTTGGTCTCTGAACTCTTTCGTGTTTTTCCTTATGTCTTCTTCTGATCCGAGCAGCACCCTAACAAGCCACTGAGTGTAGTTTTAAACAATTGAACCCTATTTCTTTTCTGCTGTGCTAAACCTTAAGTAAGTCTAAATTATTTTGTATGTAAGATTACACACAATTACAACAAGATCAAAAAAATTATGCAGGTGCCCAATTATGCAAGTGTATGTTTTATATGCTGTTGCCACTGTGTAGTTACACGGTAGGCCACAGTTTTGTTTTACTAATCAACCTTGCCAAAAGCAGAGTTCATCTACCTCAGCTTCTTTGTGGGGGAGGGTCAGAAAACATAATGTTTCCATGTTAAATTTTGGCAAGCAATACAGAAAAAATGGCTGACCGCAAGTACACGAAATTTGGACCTTTACATAGAAAGCTGGATTTTTGTGATTTACTGTTAACCCCTTGAGCCATTTTTGAGAAATTAGCATTTAAATATAGTGATATCTGGACAGTTGGTCAAGTGGGAGTTCCATAAATTAATAAAAATAATCCTATTGGCTGACAGGGTTTTCTACCCCAGCGGTCGTTTTATTCCCGAGTGATACGATTATTGGGTGGCTGCAACATAAAGAAAACTGTTAAGGCTGCCATTATAGGATTCAGTCGCTGTGTCCTCAACCTAGTTTTAAAAAACTTCATATAAGGTGGCAGAGTAAGGACACCAGCCCATGCAATAGGGGAGATGCATTCTGCAAAGCCCAACCCCATACACAACCACTCCTCTTTTCAGTTCTTACTCAAGCAGAAATATATTGTCTCTCACCTCCTCCAAGTCCTGCTGTTTATTAAGGGGGTGTGCCAGATGTACTAACATCTGGTGGCTCTAACAGACCAAAAGGGAGCGGGTGAACTAACAAAGAATAACCCTCCTTCTACAACATGAAACAAAAAGAAAAAGCAGATTGAGTGCAAAATCAAAGACTAGCATAACTCAGCATCAACACAGTGTGAGAGCTATTCACTGAAGTAAATAAGCGTTTATCTTTGTGGAGCATAGATAGTGGAAAAAGTACACAGTCCCTTTGCCTACAATTCTTCTACTTTATTTTCAGCAATATAATATTCCTTTCTGGGTACATTGGTGAGATCTGTTGATGGTGGAAATAGAAAACAGCACAATGGACCTCACAATTTGAGGGAAGAGAGTGATGGCTTAGATGGGTAGAGGAAATTAGTGAAAACGTTGCACAGAGATAAACACAGCATTCACCAACTCTAAGTGCAGCACATCTGTAATGGAAGGAAAATGACAGTTAAGTTAACTTATTAAAGCAGTATTTAGTGGCCAACAGGCTACCAAGCTAGTTATAGTTATCTAGACTGGAATTAAAAATGGCAAGAAGGATAGTGGATGCACAAAGTTCAAAAACATGTATAATAAAAGTTAAGAAAAATATTATTGCATATAAGTAGTGTAACTGCATTCTTATGGCATGTTTGCCCTTCTTGGGAGCAGGGCTAAACCACAAAGCAGGAGTGCCACTGAGGTACCTTGCAGAAGGGAAGGTCTGCATAATGGGAAATGAAAATGACAATATGTGATGATCAAGGCAAACATGGTATTCGAGTAGTGTGTAGCATAAGCTGGTTTACAATTAACTAAGTAGTCAATCAAGCATCACTGACTCCAGAAAATTAGCTCCAAGTACCCTGAAAAATGTATTACACAAATAATTTAAAAAAGTTATTTTATGCCCTACATCATGCCCACACCAAGGGCCTCATTAGGATGGCGGACGGACCAGCGTCCGTCCGCCACCCCCGAGGTGGAGGGACCGTCCGCAGGGGCAGCGGCAGTCCCTCCATGTGAATTAGGATGTGAACGCCACCCTGGCGGTCACATCCTGGATATTTAACATTGCGGCAGGTGCTGCCTGAAGCAGCACCCGCCGCAAGGTTAACTATGCATGCTTAACGTTTGCTTGCACAAACCAGCAGGCACCGCGCGGTGCCTGCCGCCTTGTACATGCAAATGCTGGGGAGTACCATAGGTACCCCCCATGTGCACCCCCCACCCCCGACACCCTGGGGGCCCGCAAGGGCCCCCCAGCAGCAATTTCCCACATGCTTTTCCACGGCGGTCAATCCGCCGCGGAAAAGCATGTTTCTACACACATTGTAATTTGGCTGGCGGTGTCTTGCAGACACCGCCACCAAATTGCGGAAAACAACCCGCGGATCAGCGGAGGACGGACCTGCCATCCACCACTGATCCCACCGCCATCCTAATCTGGCGGTGGGTGTTTTGATGGGTCGCAGCGGTAATTCCGCATCCTCCGGGCCAGCGGTGGCTTCCGCGGCCCGGAGGATGCGGAATCACTGCAATCCTAATCGGTCCCCAAGTTCGGATTTGACACTCGAGCAAGATTGCATTCTTATAAATATCCCACGTCTTTCCAGTCCACAAAAGTGGCCATATTTGAGTTCTCTTGCTTCACTTAAAAAGTAAGGCATTGATCCTTGTCCCAGATGTTGGGACTTGCAGATTTTATTGCTTCCAGAAAAACACAGATATTAAGACATTAAAAAAGACTTTTAATCTTTGTCTAATCTGGGTAAACCGAGAAGTTACAGAAGAACCAAGAAATGCTGGAGATAAATTAGTAAAATGACAATCAAAAACATTCCCAGATGTCATGTAGTTCCTACCAATCTATATAGGATCTGCGCATTTTAGACAACATGAACTAAGGTATTGGTGTCCAGACTGATTCCAAACACTCTCAAAGGATATGTTATGTGGTCTTTATCACTGAGACCTGACTTAGTGAGAGAGCAACTGTCCAGACATCGCCAACATCCTGCCCCCCAAGTATAAAATACTCAGACAAGATAAACTTGTACGGAAGGGTGGGGGCTAACAATCCTATTTAAAGATCATATCACCTGCTCCCCCACCACAATAGTTCAAGCGGGAGAGTATGAATTACTGCCATTCGAATTATCTATCGAGAACCACACTATTAGGAGGAGCTGTGATCTATAATCCCCCAGGCTATCAGGCAGACTTCAGCACCAAATTGCTCACAGAACTATTGCCCGCATGTATAAAATACAAAATTTATTTGGTTATTGGTGACTTTAATGTTCATTATGAAAAAACTGATAACACAGCAGCAAGCCACCTTGAAAAGGACATGTCCATCCTTCAACTAGAACAATGGATTAAGGGACCTACACACATTGCAGGGCACACACTAGATCTTCTGTTCTCTAACATAGCAGAAATTATAGTTAAAGAGATTAAAGCAGTCACATGGACGGATCATTCATTAATTAGCTTTACTCTCTCCACACATGAGAAATCAGCAAGAGTCACCAAATGCATGCATGAAACATACAGAGCAGGGAAATTGGTATCACCTGACTCATTCCACCACCAATTTTCTCCCAATAACCTAGCAAGTCTGGAGAAACTATCCCCCACCTGAGGCGCACTGCTCCTTGAAACAGAAATTTCCAAAAGCGCTAGATCAATTTGCATAGAAAACCAAATCCAAACCCAAGAAAACAGTACCTGAAAAGTGGTATACCGTAGAACTTAAGACGCTGAAAAAAGATTGTAAAACATTGGAACACAAGTGGCGGATGTCCAGCCTGGACTCTGACAAATCAGCGTACAAAACACACTCAGGGGCTATACACAGGCAATCAAGAAGACAAAAAAGGCATATTTTACACAACGGATTAATGAGAACACAAATTCGGCAAAAGAGCTCTATAAAATAGTCCGCGAACTATGCAAGCCAACCTGCATGTCTCAAACTCTGCCGCCCTCAGTAGACAGCTGTGAAAAAATTAGTAATTTCTTCACAAATAAAATAGATATGATCTATTTGTCATTTAACAACATCCCCCCAGAAAATTCCATCAACTGGGAAAATACTGACCCTCACCCAGACAGCCCTGCGCATTTAGATAGCTTTGCTCCTTTTGCAAAAACAAAATTGCTACAGCAATGGGGGAAGTCAAATCTGGATCACTTCTCGACCCATGTCCACACTTTATTTTCTCACAACTTACACGTATTCTGTGCCCTTACATCACACAGCTGCTTAACCAATCTCTGGAGACAGCGGCCTTTCCAGAGTTCTGGAAACAAGCCTTATTAACTCCATTACTGAAAAGGGTAGGATCTGATGTTAACAATCCAGCCAGCAACAGGCCAATTTCACAGCTTCCCTACCTCTCCAGGGTTCTGGAGAAACTTGTCAATAGACAGCTAGTCAACTATCTAGAATCAAACGAGTTGCTGGATCTCACTCAAACAGGTTTCAGGGCCACCAACAGAACGGAGGCAACCCTTTTGGCTGTCCTAGACAATGTAAGATCACTGTTGGATCACGGAAAGGATGTACGGCGGCTTTCGACATGGTCTCTCACCAACTTCTGCTGGAAAACCTGCATGAAAAAGGAATACATGCTAAGGCTCTGAAATGGTTGAGCTTATTCCTATGTAACAGAACCCAAACTGTACAGCTGGGTACCTTTTCGCCCACCCCAAAAAATCTTATTTGTGGAGTTCCGCAGGGAACATCCCTAAGCCCCACATTATTTAACGCCTATGTTTCATCCTTGGCAAAGATTGGCACAAAATGGGGCTTTGGAATTTGCTCCTTTGCGAACGACACCCAACTGACATTAGCCATTGGAAATCAGCACAATGACAACAGAACCAAACTCAATAATTGTCTTACTGACATGGCAAACTGGATGGCAGAGCATTTCCTAAAACTCAACGCGGAGAAATCTGAAATCCTGCTTCTCGGCAGAGCCAATCACATCTGGGATTCTTCCTGGTGGCCCCACTCATTGGGCATGGCGCCAGTACCAAAACAGTGCATCAAAAACCTGGGCATTGCCATTGACAACACCTTGTCAATGAAAGACCACAAGCGAATCCTGTGTGGTAGAAGCTTTGCCACAATGAAGTTCCTAAAAAGACTATTTCCATGGATCCCTCTGGACAGCAGGAGAACCATCACGCAGGCACTGCTGGTCAGCAGGTTGGATTACGGAAATGCACTTTTTGTCGGCATGCCAGGTTATCTTTTTAAGCACCTGGAGGTATTACAGAATGCAGCAGCTAGACTGGTGTGCAATGAGAGTAGATACAGTTCCATGAAAAAATGTCTAAAACAGCTCCACTGGCTGCCTATGAGCCAAAGAGCGCATTTTAAACTCCTAGGACACGCCCATTGGGCAATACACCGCACAGGCCCTAAGATTCTCCAGAAAATAATCAAATTCTATACCCCACCCAGATGCCTACGGTCACGCTCTTTAGCAGTAGCTGAGACCAAAAGAATCAGTAGGCGCAGGACAGGTGGACGCTCCTTTTTGCACCTTGCAGCACTGCATTGGAATGAGCTTCTGCTGGAGTTACGACTAACCGACGTATTTATGACATTCAGGAAGAAACTCAAAACATATCTATTTCCCTAACCCACCGTCTGCAGCTGCCCCCTCAATCACAACATGTTTCACCACTTCTCTGCTACTCTTAGCGCCGTGATATCCCAATTGGATGAATGTTGCGCTGTATAAATAAATAAAATAAATAAATAAATAAAAATAAAATAAGTCTGTAGACGAGCTATCTCACAGCGCCACTACAAGACCCCAATCTTACCAAGGAGCGAATAGTTTCTGGCAGTTGTCAAACATGACAACCCTGACCCCTCAGCGATCGTGGAAACAGTTCAGTACTTTTCGCTCAGTCATTCTGTATTTGTCTTAATTCTCCTGGTATCACTGCTATTGAAGGGGTGCCATGAGTCCTGGTATAGATGGAAGCGAAGACTGTACCCCAAGTGGTATAATCCTCTATCGGGGGAGCTATCCCCATTGGCAAGCATATTGTCAATATTCTGTGTTTGCCTTGTGGGCCTGTGTGTGGAAACACTGCCTCTAATTGTGATATCTTTTGTGATATCCAGAAGGGCATTTGCTCACGTCTAATGGCCATTCTTCCCATAACTGTGTTCAGTGTTTGTGGGATAATTTTAGTTGCGGTCCCTTGTAGATGACCTGCTGGAGTAACCCTTGCGGTCTGAAGTGTGTGTGTTCTCACAACGTACTGTGTCAGATTTCTGTAAAGTTGTATTATTTCTTTGTGAAGTGGATGTAAGTCTGCTGTTGTGGCAATGTGTCAACTTATGACTGCGGTGTGAAAGCAGCCAGAACCTGCCAAGTCGCTCTGTCTCTGCTGAGCTGACCCGATTCTCACTTTTTTTGCAGTATGTGGGAGAGCACCTTTAACCCAATTTATATGTTCTTGGTATGTGAGCGGGACTTCGATATCCTCGTATGGGCACTATTCTTTTGGTATTTCATCCAGAGTATAAGAATGAAATGCATTTGTGCATGCATCTGCAGGTGGGATTTAAACCCATGGATAGAATACCTCTGTCCTGAATGACTTGTGTGCCTCAATCACGAATGTCACAGTCCCGCCTGGTGCTGAGAGACAAAAATTGTCTAATTTTGCAGCAAGAGCTTTTTGGTCATTTTCTGAAATGTTTATTGCACCTTCCTGCTCTGCCTCTGCATCTGAATGAAATGCTGTGACTGTGTTATCTTTGACAGACATTGTTAGAAATAGTTTCAAAGAAAATAAGATAAAGATTTATGCACATTGTAGGGAACTATAATCCTTCAAGCTTGAACAAACCTACAGCCAATACACAGAATATATTGTAGTGTAGTTCCTAGTTTCCTACTAGGCCCTGCGCATTGGAATAACATAAACAGTAGTATCGATGTAGAAGTGCGGATCTTCCAGGCCTCTACTGACTATGCTAAACTTAATTGGGTTTGTTACCAACTAGCTCAGAGGTCACTGGAAACTTTCTTAACTGAATAGGAAGTGATCAGCTTCCATGGCACAGACAAGAAGGGTTTCAGTTTTCCAACAACAGTGCAACATGACAACTTTGCTCCTCAGATCAAGAGTCAATCTCTAGGGTCGTGTGAAACAATAGACAGTTATTTGACTCAGTCAGGTTAGTGCAGTTTACTTTCACAATATGTAGAGAATAGAGAGACGGGCGTTTGTCAATAAAGGTTTAACATTTATTGAACAGTCTTTCTTCTCGTACAAGAGAAATGTATTGCCACAATTGCAAGACTTGTTATGATAAAAAGTACGTACAGTAAGATAAGTATTGCGAAATAATACTGTAAAAGCATTGATATGGTTTCTTAGCCATACAATGGTTTAAAAGTAATAAAACATATATACATTCATATATACATTAGGCTAAAATACTCAACTGGTGCTTCTAACTACGCCTACCCCAGTGTACCTGACCTAAGCCTAATACTTGGGAGGGGAGTAAGTAAGTAGCTTCAGTTTAAGTTGGTTTTGCCAAGGTTTGCTTCAAGAATTCTCACTAAGGGTTTAGTCAACACCATACCTCTGAATAGAATGATGGAGGTCTGGTATCTCCTTCAGGGGAAACTCGGTATCCCAGTCACCCGCGAGGGCAGACCAGAAACGCTGGCGCTGGATTTCTCTGCAGGAGAAAGACAGCGTCTCTCTTCAGCGCGTCAAGGAGAAGGAGGGGGGACAGCGTCCGTGGGCAGCTTGGCATCTGCTGGGCTCTTCGCAGAGGGACGGCTGTTCAGCTCCTAGTTACACCACACTATCGTTCGCACTTTAGCAGCGATAATGGTATCAGCAGCTTCAGGCGACGGGCAGCAGGCTGCAGCAACAGGGCACTGCATACAGCATACAACAGCGATGGGACACCAGCATTTGCTTAAGGCAACGTTGGTAATATTTATACCTGACAGGTGCCTGGGATGACGCAAGTTTGCTGGACATAAGACGTCAATTAAAGATGTCAGTAGGAAGTGATAGCTATCAGTTGCTCATTAGAGTTCCATTACTAATTAAAACACAGCAAGCGGGGATTTCCAGGTTTGCTGAGTTTTTATCTTGTTGAAGAACTCGGAGTGTTAATCTAGGAATATCAGATAGTGACTTCTGCTCTGTCATTGCACTAATTGGTTGCAAAGGAAGTGGCAGGGAACTATTCTGGAATGTGGCTCTGTTCGTGTGAGGCCAGAGATGACTTTCTGAATATCGCACTTGAACGGTTATGCCAATATAGGGAATAAATGGATTTATAGCCGAATAGGGGTATAAGGTCACAGTATCGATCAGGAACCTAGATAAACACGCAACACCCACTCCACGTGTTCATGTCCATCAAATTACTAAAACTAGAGCAATAAGATGCATGTGTAACATTGCCCACCCCAAAATACATAAATGCATTCGAAATAGGCGTATAATGTAATACGTGAAATTTTAGGTACTGTACGTTTTTGAAGCATAGAAATCATTCAAAAATTATTGCATATGAAATCAATGAACGATTATGCAAAAAGAATTACACGTGAAATATCTCTGAAACAGAAGAAGGGTGAGATAAATCATCACATATAAATGCATTGCAATAAATGTGCTAGAGGCTGATGTAAGTTGTTATGTCTCTAGATGTGTTTAGAAATAGAAGTTTGAAGCTTCTGTTCTCTTAGAATAGTTTTTACCTTAAGCAAAGAATTGTTCGTGCCAAAAAAGGTCAATATTAAAAAATGTCCAATTCAAAAGAATTAATGCTTGAATGGGGAAATAGAGTTCCAACGCTTTTAGCAGTTTTTGTTGATCAAAACTGAAGGCCGAATTCAGAGTTCATGGGAACGCTGTGTGTCGGAATGCTTCTCCAAAGTTATTATTTCTGTTCGGGTGAGAACATTGTATCAGACAGGCTCTCAAAGAATTGGTCTACAAAATCAGGTGACAGTTCAACCAAATTCGATAGTGCTGTAACTTTGGCAGGTGTGAGAATGATTGCTGTCATCATAGTCGGGATCAGCAATGCTCACAGAAGGTCGTACCTGGGTGATGCTGCTTTTGTCACTTGCTCCACTGTTACCACTTAGTCGTAGCACAGGGGTCTCAACGAATGCCGTCATCAGGATTGGTAGCCGCTGGGGACAACACAATGCGTGAGCCGTTATTGGACTGAGCAAAGTATCGACGTCCATTGGTACTGCTGATGGAAGTGAAAGACAGATGTCCAACACGCATTCATCTCCGCATAGCATACATCAAAGTACCGGTAAGATACAGTTCTGCCATATAGGTCTGAATGAAAGGAACCAGGTCATGTTTAGATCTCTCAGCCTGGCCAATCCAAGGACGTTAGTTATCCTGTCCCGGTAGCACATTGCCTGGATTGTCTCTTCCATTCCCATGGGAGCTATGTCTGAGCTTTGGCTTGCCATAACGAAGCAGGACGGACAAAAATAAAATGCCTGCTACAAGTCCCAAAAATAAGGGTATGCGGCCAAAAACAGAGTGGACAAAATTAGGAACGATTCACAAAATTGCTTGAAAAGGTGTTAGCAGTCCCGTAAAAATCGTCTTAAATATGCCTGGGATGCTTGTGGCACTAGACATGTTAAGGAGTTGGCTAAGCATTTCTACGAAATGCACGGGGCAATTTGTTGATAAAAGTTCATGAACTTCAGTAGCTGTCCTTGCAACAAGAAGATCATACGTCTCTTTTGATGACGTTATGGACACTGTTGTCTGTAAAAGCACAGACTTCATTTTGCTTAAAGTATCAATTCGTATAGAATAGAGATTCAGACGAGGCCAGATGGGAGTCACTGTGTCTGCAGGCCCACTCGGGAACAATGCTTGCATACAGCATTTGACCATGGATGTTACACTTACTAGATAACTTTTCCCTGGCACAAGGCCACAACATCTGTGATCCGTTCTAAGAATGTAACTCCCGTTTGCAAGTTGCATAAAGAAGGGCTCTATCTGAGTTGCAGGTGTGACTAGCTGGTGGCATGAAAGGTTGTTAGAATTTCCATCACATGCTCCGTGTAAATTAATACCCTGACACAAAAGTATACCGCTTAGTGAATGTTTACAATTTTCACCACTAAGAAATACATTTTTGTCGCTGTCACTATAGCAAGAATGTGTGTATGGTAATTTCCATTCAGATTTTACATATCCTTTACCCAATTGTTCATACTGGCCAGTAGGTATGTATTCAAGGCACTTTTTAAATCGGAAAGTTGTTATCGGAATGGTGATGCAATAATAATAATAATAATAATAATTCCGTGTATTATCCATTCAATGACAGGACTCTCTGACATTGTCAATGGTAATCTCTCAAGTTTTTCGATGCTCAGGATTGTATAGTCTGCTCCTTTCTGTGCCAAACTGATCTGTTTATCAGTAAGGTTAAAAATGGAAAATAATGATGTTGTGTTGATTAAACGCCAAGGCACATAGCCTGAATGAAGATTTTGCAGCGTCCAGCCTAATTGTATAATAGAACGTAATTGAGATTGGCCATGTTGTAACATTAGCAAGTCTCTATCTATCACATCAAAGGCAGAGGATACAATATTGTCCAACGAATATATTCTGGAAGACAGAGTCATTAACCCATTGTCCACTACAGAAAGTGATTTCTCCAAATTAATACGATCAATTTCTCGTATTTTTTCTGCTGTTTCAATTTGTTTGACTTTCCAAGCCTCGTTGTAAGCAGCATAGATACTGGTCGCTATGAAACGCTTTTGACGCTGTTTGCGTGGTCCAAGAATGAAATTGCGCAAATCAGCACCATCTTTTAGTAAAGACAAGTGTTGCTTAATTTCAGCCAGTGTGGATGATGTTAGCCGTTCAAGGCAGAGTTTCCCTACACTGTATGTTGTTATTATCCCTGGATGTTGTCTCTGGGAATATCTTGGGTCTAGTCTGGTCATTTCTAACCCCTGTGTTTTATTCAGGAATCTATCTTGACAGCTGTTTGTGTCAGTAGGCCAGATTAACCACTTTTTCCAATCAGGATGTGTTCTGTTAAAATGTAAAATTTGTGACACGGCTAACTCAATATCCGTAGTTGTATTTTCAGGTATTGGCTTTGGTATAGATGGTGTTTTAAGGTCTTTGATCTTAGCTAGGCCAAGACAGGATGTTTGTTGTATTGCGTCATTTAAAAACATCATTTGTTCTGGTATCATGTAGGTTCTGAATAGTGCTTCAAGGCCTTGTGCCTGCCAATCTTTTGTACCCCAAATTGTTTTTGTTTCAATGTTATTTTTCCAATAATCAAAACCAAATGTCATCATTTTGTTATAAAATGCTTCTGAATATATCAATTTAGAATTTGTCAGCATTGTTTTCATTCCTGTTTTATCTAACAGTTTGTAATAAAACGTTTCTGCATTACTGGTGTTAAACCCTGAGAAGTATTTGAATTTCTCAAAGAATGTTTTAGAACTGCTTTTAGGTGGTGTAGCACAATGTTCCCATTGATTATACATAAAAACATTTCTAGGCTGTGCAGTTTTATGCAAGTAATGATCACCATAATGTGTGTAGTAGAATAATTGCTCATAACTAGATGAACCATGTAAATAATCATAATCTGTGAATCTAGCTGACATTACTAAATCAGACATCATGTCATTAATACTGTTAAAGTCCCAATCATCAGAGAATGTACTAGGTTTTACAAAGTCACTTAAAGAAACCTTCAGTTGATGACGATACTTCAGGATTTCAACCGGATCATAGTCAGTTTTCTCCCATACTACCCCATCAGGTATTGGAATGGCTGTGACATTTACTGTTGACAGTTCTCTTTTCTTCACATGGGATGATCTGTGTGGTTTCAGGACTAGGTTGATATTCTGACTTGCTGTGTCCATCGTACTATATTTTCCCCCAATGAATTTTCCCAAACAAAGTACCATGATGAGCCAAAGCAGGAGGAAAAATACACCTAGACCGAACCAGAACTCTAGCCAAGGGGCAACAAGGTAGATTTTCTTCAGTTGATGAAAGAGTTCCGTTGCTTTTTCTTTAAAAGTCTTTTTTGTTTCTGGCATCACTTCGGGGTCGTTTTGATCTTCAGAGAAGTTGTCGAAGTTGATGAAATAACCAGAGGCAGTTCTGTCAATTGATGGGATTGTTCTTTCAATCTGTCTCTCGGTAGCACTTTCTGATGCCACATTAGTGTAGACTGGTGTTTCTTGACAAACTGTTTCAATCTGTGTCTTAAGAGGCACGAGTTCCATGGCTTTATTGCATAGTCCTTCACTGTGCACTGCAGGCTGATCAAATGTGATTAGTCTTTCAGTTTGAACCTCTTGGATTGTTGCAAGTTTGGGTATTCTGTTGTTTCTTGGGAGTCCACTGGGCCTACTGTTGATTATAGGCCACATGCTTGTGGTTTTACCAGGTCGATGGACACAACTCTGTTCTCCTTTTTACCAGCAAGGGGCGGTAGTACTACTGATCTTGTTCCGGTGACTGCCAAGACAGGTACTGCTTTTCTGTAAGAAGGCCCAAATTCCTTCTTCACCGCGATCTTTTCTCTGACTAGATCCCCAATCTTTGGAATCCAGACAGGCCTTGCTGGGGCTGTTGCTTGTGGTGCCTCGTCAGTGGTAGATGGCTGTTGTTTTAACTTTATGTTGCTTAAGGATTTTCTTGTTTCATTCAGTTCCTGTCAAACAGCCAAACGATCTTTGATGTCAAAGTCTGTTGTTTTTTCTTGTACCACTGACATCTGACTATCGAGGTCCTGAATGTTCATTCTAATTCCGAACAATAGTTCGTATGGGCTGAAACCTTTTAGAGAATTTCTTGGCAAGTTATTAAGACTGGTCTGGACACTTATTAAATGTTTGACCCACCCAGCGCCTGAACCTAATACCTTCGCTGTTATAGATCGCTTTATGTCTCGGTTTTTTCTTTCAACCACACTATTCCCTTCGGGGTGCGACGGACAAGAATACCGCAACCCAATTCCCATGCTGGCTATGGCCTCCTTCAAGGCTCGAGAGCTGAAAGCAGGACCCTGGTCAGAATGGAACGTGGTAATTGCGTATGTGCCGATAAAGACTCGCAAATCTTTTCTAACCGTTATAGCGTCAGCTGTGCGCTGGAGGCTACATTATTTAAGTGTGTTTAGCCTTAACTGTGTACAATGGGACGCGCTTCTCCTCTTTGATTGCGCAGATAGACTGCCTTAAGCTGTCTAGCAGGGATCCTGAAACTACACTGGCCTGTTCATTACTGTGATCTCTGTTGCAGTCTTCACAATTTTGAGCAAAACATTGAATATCTATGCTCATTCCTGGCCACCAGTACTCTGATTGAAATTCTTTCAGAGAATCTTTAATTGTTTGATGTCTCAGACCCAACCCCATGTGTGCTTCCAGTAAGAGGAAGCCCCTCCTGTTCCTGTTTGGAATTACTCTGTCCCCCACTCCAGGGATTCGAGCAAAAGGAACGGAGTTTGCATCGATTACGTATGCATAATTGAGTGGATAGTTTACGGGTAGTGCTGCCCAGTCGCCTTTTACGGTCGTTTTTACTGACAGCATGGTTTCCCCGTCTATGTATTTTTCTGTAAGCTTTTTTGTGGCTACGGAAGCCGGTTTAGTTGCTTCCGCTGTGGCTGTATTAGCCAATGAATTCCCTGCAACGTGAACGCCATCACGTTGAAGACTCTGTGCGTGAATCACGTGAGTCTTTTGTAGTTCTTTGTGTAAAAGAGCTACCTGTTTCCAGAGCATTTTGTGCTTTATTGTGGCACCTGTGTCATCTTTGTAGTCGTTTTCAATCCACCTCTGCATTTTATTGTTGTAAGAATTGACGCAAAAATGAGAATCGCACACGATAAGTGTCGGGAATTCACGTTCTGCATTTTCGAGCGCCATCTTTAAACATCTGATTTCAGCTCTCTGAGCCGAACAGTACTTTACAGATTCAGTTTTTGTTACTTTCGGTCTGAATTTACCGCACAGCCAACGACCTTTAATAATCGCACATGCTGCATCGTTGGATTTGCACTCTACGTTGAAGTGCTGTACAAATCTTTCTGTATAGATTATACAAGCGTACTGTGGGAGAGGCAGAAGTTCGATTGGCAGAGGATATTCTTCTTCATATTCTAAATCATTCAGTTCTTCGAATTGCGGGGCGAAATAGTATTTCACATCTTCCGCTCCTAGAGAATCTACACACTGTATCCATTTCGGATCCAGTGACACTGTAGGCAGGTTTACTGGGCTGAATAGCGCCTCTAAGGCGGATTCCGCTGTGAGGATATTAATCCGTTTACCATGTGCTAGTTCTCGTTCATTTGCTAATGCAATTTGCACTGCTTTCACAGTTCTTTCTGTGTGACTGAATGTTTTTTCTGCTTGTGTGTACAAGTGAGATTTAATTGAAATAGGTACCTTTTCTCCCTCATTAGAGGTTAGGTATGTGAATCCACATCTTCCTGGGATGACTCGGATTACAAGATCGCGTGTATTGTCACATGTGTCTAATTTTGTTTTTGCTAACATGTCTGTATGCAGTGATCTCAAAATTTCTGTGTGTTTTTGAGTCCAATTGATTTGTTTAAAATCAGGTTTAATTAGTTCGTAGAGAGGTTTAACCCTCTCTGCGTAATTTAGAATGTAAGTTCTTCCGAAATTCAGAAAACCTAGAATGGATTGAAAATTCTTCAGCGTTTTTGGACCTTGGAGTACAGCGCACTTCTCTAAGAAGTTGTCCGCTAGGCTTTTCTCTTCACTTGATAATTCGTACCCTAAAAACAGTACTGTCAGATGGGCAATTCGGGACTTTTTAAAGTTGAATTTGTAACCCTCTGCTGCGAACCCAAGTATAATCGTGTTCACTCTTTTCAAATGAGTATCCAAGTCGTCGTCTGTGAGATAGATATCATCTACGTAAGATAATGCCTCATCATCATAGATTTGTAGTAACTTTGGGGCATATTATCAAGCCTGTGCGCTAAAATTATCGCCGCTTTATCGGCCGAAAACGGCCCATAAAGCGGCGATAATGCGCTTGATAATATGCTCTGTGGAATTCCAATCGAAGCCCATGTTAGATGTCTTCACATCTAACATGTGCTTCGATTGGAATTCCATAGAGCATATTATCAAGCCCATTATCGCCGCTTTATCGGCCGTTTTCGGCCGATAAAGCGGCGATAATTTTAGCGCACAGGCTTGATAATATGCCCCTCTGTTACGCTAGCTGAGAATAGTCCTGGGCTGTTCTTGAACCCCTGTGGGAGTCGACAGAATTTTTTCTGCGACCCAAATGCGGAGAAAGCGGTCAAATATCTGCTTTCCTGTGCAATGTTTTGACAAAAGAAACCATTAGATATGTCTAATGTCGTTTTATATTTTTTCCTAACTATGTTATTCATTAGGGCTGCACTATGCGAGTTTTGTACTGCAAAAGTTTTGCAACATGTATTAAGATGTCTGTAGTCCAAAACTAGACGATATGAATTGTCTGGCTTGGAGACATGAAACAAAGGATTGTTCATTTGAGAGGTGCATGTTTCAATCACCCCCTGGTATTCAAGTTGATCTAAGATCTCCCTGACTTGTTTTTTAGCTTCTTGCTTAATGGGATACTGCCGTTGGGCAGTTGGTTCACTTTTTAATTGGATTTTGTGAGGAGGAGATTCCTCATCCCATCCTACATGATTTTTATACAATGCCGGTGCCTGGGCTACTGCCCATTTCCTTGCATATGTATATTTTTTGTGAATCGGAATGTGATTCGAGAAGGCAGGCATAATCACTTCTTCGCCACGAGGGCACTCCCTGACAAACTCTGGGGGCCAATCTTTTTCAGCTAACAGAATATCATAGCCTTTTGAGAGCTTATCCCAAAATAGACCTCTTATTTTCCTAGTCTTATCACCCTCTATACGCAATGTTATTTCGTATATTTTATGGGGCTCGCTAAGTCTGGTGTCGGCAGTTTCAACCTGAATGTATTCATTCGTGTCCACTGTCTCCAGATGATTCATTAAGATCTTGCGCGCTATACTGATTTCTGCTGCACTGTCCAACATTGTCAATGCCCACTCCCCGTTTTTCAACTGTGTCCTCAGTATTCTCGGCATGGTTGATTACTCTAATACTGGCTACCTTCTTTTTCTGAAATTGAGATTTTTTACTCTGAGCAGGTTCCTTGTCTTTGGACTTGGTGTGCTCTCCTGGGTCTGACCGTCCTCTTCTTTCCGATTTCTGCGAAAAAGATCGAGAGGGACGTGTATCAATACTTTGATATCTCTCAGGTTTTTTCAGATTATCCCTATTTCTAAGGTTATATCTTTTCTCTGGGGAGACTGGTGTTCTCGAGTCGGAGTTCTTTCCCTCCGTCGAGGAGACCTTCCTCTGGACTGGAAATCTTTTTCCTTGGGAGTGGATTGTTTATTTCCATCCCAGCTCTTTTTAGGAGTGTTTGAATTATTTTTAATAAATAATTTTTCAGGATTTTCGAGCAGTTGGGGCTTTACGGGTTTCCCACCCAAGCTGTCTCTACCTAATTCTTCATAGCATTTCTCTATGATTTTGGCAAGCTCAATTGGATCTTTTATATCTGTTTCCTTCAACTTCTGGCGAATCGCCACAGATGCTGCTTCTCCTTTTATGTTGGCTAATAATATAGCCGAGACCTGCTTGAAGTCTTTCAGTAATTACATACCTAGATTTAAAGCGGGCTCTGGACCGTATTCAATTTGAATCTGTTTTAGCACTTCTGGTATTACCACCATAGACGGAACACCGTGTGTTTTTGTGTAAATGGAAGCAAAGACTGTACCCCAAGTGTCACAGTCCTCCACGTGTGGTGCGATTCCCATAGGAAGGCAGATGGTCAAGATTCTGTGTTTCTCTATAGGGGTAGTATCAGGAAATACTGCCTCTATTTGAGTGATTTTCTGTGCTAACCAGAAAGGAATTTGTTCCCGTTTTACGGGTGTTTTACCAAGACATGACTGTATGTTCTGTGGTGTAATTTTATTAGTGTTCCCCTGATGAGGGGTCAGCTGTCGTACATTAACAGCTGGCTGGACTGTTGCAGTCCGCATTACATATTGGACTAATTGCCTATGTATTTTAATTAATGTTTTTAGCTGTACTAACAGCTCTTCTCTAGACATTTTTGCAATGTCAGGATGTGGTGTGTAGCCGGCTAGAACTGGCAACGTTGCTCCTGGTCTACCTAGTGGACCGAGCCTGGTAATGTGATCATTATGTTTTAGGGCGCCATTAAACCAGAGCAGGTGCTCTTGGAATTTTAGTGGGATTTCAGTCTCCTCGAAAGGAGCGTACTCTTCCAAAGGTTCCTCTATTTTGTAATAGTGAAACTCTTTTGTTCTAGCGTTTGCCGCTGGAAAGTTTATCCATGAATAGAATACCTCTGTCTGCCGATATTCGTGAGCCTCTATCACGAAAATTACTGTACCACCTTGTGGTGTCAGTCCGTTCTCTATAAGTTTTAAAGTTATAGATTTTCTTAAGTGGACCGGGATGATAATTGCATCCGGGTCAATCTGTAGGAGACTTGAGTCTTCCTCTATTAGTTGGGTTGCCAGTCTAACTGCTTCCCTTTCTTCTTCACTGTCTGTCATTTTTTATAAATGCAGGCTTTGCAGAGTAGGTCTCCAAGGAGACAAAGATTAGGTGTACAATATTTTGGAACACTGTATCCTTCAACGTTGAATAAACCAGAGCTTTACATAGGAGTCTCTTCCTACTGAGTTCGGGCAGATTTTAACCTTTCACCCAGACGTTTCCAGACGTCTATTGGAGTATTTACGGGAGAAAGGGGTCTGTGTGAAATATGCACGACTGAGTTACTCTAACGTCTTGCGTTAGTTTATCGCCTTACCAAATGTTGGGCGCCATGTAGTGTAGTTCCTAGTTTCCCACTAGGCCCTGCGCATTGGAATAACGTAAACAGTAGTATCGACGTAGAAGTGCGGATCTTCCAGGCCTCTACTGACTATGCTAAACTTAATTGGGTTTGTTACCAACTAGCTCAGAGGTCACTGGATACTTTCTTGACTGAATAGGAAGTGATCAGCTTCCCTGGCACAGACAAGAAGGGATTCAGTTTTCCAACAACCGTGCAACATGACAACTTTGCTCCTCAGATCAAGAGTCAATCTCTAGGGTCCTGTGAAACAATAGACAGTTATTTGACTCAGTCAGGTTAGTGCAGTTTACTTTCACAATATGTAGAGAATAGAGAGACGGGCGTTTGTCAATAAAGGGTTAACATTTATTGAACAGTCTTTCTTCTCGTACAAGAGAAATGTATTGCCACAATTGCAAGACTTGTTATGATAAAAAGTACGTACAGTAAGATAAGTATTGCGAAATAATACTGTAAAAGCATTGATATGGTTTCTTAGCCATACAATGGTTTAAAAGTAATAAAACATATATACATTCATATATACATTAGGCTAAAATACTCAACTGGTGCTTCTAACTACGCCTACCCCAGTGTACCTGACCTAAGCCTAATACTTGGGAGGGGAGTAAGTAAGTAGCTTCAGTTTAAGTTGGTTTTGCCAAGGTTTGCTTCAAGAATTCTCACTAAGGGTTTAGTCAACACCATACCTCTGAATAGAATGATGGAGGTCTGGTATCTCCTTCAGGGGAAACTCGGTATCCCAGTCACCCGCGAGGGCAGACCAGAAAGGCTGGCGCTGGATTTCTCTGCAGGAGAAAGACAGCGTCTCTCTTCAGCGCGTCGAGGAGAAGGAGGGGGGACAGCGTCCGCGGGCAGCTTGGTATCTGCTGGGCTCTTCGCAGAGGGACGGCTGTTCAGCTCCTAGTTACACCACACCATCGTTCGCGCTTTAGCAGCGATAATGGTATCAGCAGCTTCAGGCGACGGGCAGCAGGCTGCAGCAACAGGGCACTGCATACAGCATACAACAGCGATGGGACACCAGCAATTGCTTAAGGCAACGTTGGTAATATTTATACCTGACAGGTGCCTGGTTTGACGCAAGTTTGCTGGACATAAGACGTCAATTAAAGATGTCACTAGGAAGTGATAGCTATCAGTTGCTCATTAGAGTTCCATTACTAATCAAAACACAGCAAGCGGGGATTTCCAGGTTTGCTGAGTTTTTATCTTGTTGAAGAACTTGGAGTGTTAATCTAGGAATATCAGATAGTGACTTCTGCTCTGTCATTGCACTAATTGGTTGCAAAGGAAGTGGCAGGGAACTATTCTGGAATGTGGCTCTGTTCGAGTGAGGCCAGAGATGACTTTCTGAATATCGCACCTGAACGGTTATGCCAATATAGGGAATAAATGGATTTATAGCCCAATAGGGGCATAAGGTCACAGTATCGATCAGGAACCTAGATAAACACGCAACAATATCTACTTAGCTGTGGTGGATTTTTCCCTTCCCACTCCAGATGTCTCTGAGTTAATGTGAGTAGAGGTTTCTGAGAAAGCACTACTGAACTCCTTTGATTAGACCATTAAATAACAACCAAACTAACAGTGGCGTTGCCATGTCGTGTAGTTCTTACAAATCTATATAGGATCTGCGCATTTTAGACAACATGAACTAAGGAATTGGTGTTCGGACTGATTCAAAACACCCCCAAAGGATATTTTAGTTTGTAGGCCAGCTAGCACGCAGTGCTGCTACAAGCCCCCAACCTTACCAAGGAGTGTATAGTTTGGGGGAAGGATCGAACATGACAACCCTGACCCCTCAGGGATCGTGAAAACAGCACAGTACTTTTCACTCAGTCACTCATGCTCACTTTGTCTCAGAGATATACACAGAATAAATGGTGGGGACATTTTCAGTATTTCTTGAACCAGCGTTATCCTAGTATAAAATATGTGTGCTGCAACAACCATGAGACAGAAACAACATTATACAGTAATAAGCACCAGCAGAGTAACGAAAAGGTAGAATTCTACCATATTGCTAAAACAATGAAGATATGCAGGCATATGGATACATGACAGCAATGATGCATACTCCTATGATGTAAACCCTAACTAGATGTAACTAAGTGTACCTAGCATGAATGTAGGTTATATAGCCAAGAATCCCCTTAGGATAGAGCCAACCCCATTAGCTGATGTGGGAGAGTGAAAGACCCTGTCTTGGTATTGAGATGGACACCCCAGGAGGTATGCCAAACCACTCTGTGCTGTAGTGTCTGTGTGTAGGAACCTCAGCGTCTTGTGTCATTGTATCAGCATGAAATGTGTTTTTTCCTCTGGTTTGCCCAGGGAAGATGTAGAGCTGCTATACCCGAAAGGGTACCCTCACGGGTTGTACATAGAAGTGTACTATGGGCATGCCGGGCATGGATGATGATAGTGGATACCCTTATACAGAGTTATTATGCAGAAGATGGTAATCCTGCTATGATACTGAGAATCCTCATGAATATTAAATTAGGCTAGTTTTTGGAGAAAACCACACAACATTTATGTAGCACCTAACTAGGTAAAAGGTCAGTGCCAGACCCGTTATGTAGAACAATGGTAGGACAAATGTAGGTAAAGAGTTGTGCAACTACCTAGACCTATATTGGGGTTCATAACACAGAGTTCATTATGCATCAAATGATCTCCCAAGCATTACATACCATGTTTACCTAGGCTATCCCCCTCATATCCATCACATGAATAATCAGTTGGCATTCACTGATGCAAGTTACCTATTCCTGGTGCGGTGTCCCAGTCGCCTGGATACCCTCACGGCTGATTAGCCATGATCTACAAATCCCTACTGATTGACTGACCTATCTTTCCGTCTCTTTTCCCATGATTGAGTTATTTATAAACTGTGCAGTCATTTGCATCTTCACACTTAAAACTGAGCATGGGAATGCAAGATTAGGCATGGGAGGTAGGCATCTTGTTGGAAATGGTCTAGAGGCATCCATTGCTGATGTATTTACTGCAAAGTCTAGAGTTAACCCTAAGGTTGAATTAACAATTTGTTTTCCTTCTATATCACCTCTCACCACTCAGTCAACAGTCCAAAATGGCCATGTCCTACTTGATTGTCTATCTGTGCCATGCACATTCTTAGATTGAAGGTTTTTTTTAGGATTAGCCGTGTACCATACATGAAAATAAAAATGACATGTTGTGTTGTTATTTTCTTTATTTTAATATAAAAAGTAGGGTTCATCCTCAAACTCGGGGTGGTTATCTGGCGGATGAACACTTGCCAAAATTGTGATGTCTGATAAATTACCCTCATTCATTGCTGTGTCTCTTGGAGCCTTATACATTGTGGGTGTGATGTGTTTATTCATTTCAAAGGCACATTCCTCCTTTCTGACTTCCATTTTCAATATCTGAAAAGACACTCCAATAACCCCCACTTGTCATCCTCCAGTGCATGGCTTTGGTAGTTGCATCACCTTCCCCTTGCAGTATGCAAACATTTATTGACCTGTACTGCTCAAACAGGCATTGCATCACGTGGAAAATGAAGTCCCAACGGGTTGGCATACCCTAATTGAAAAGGGCAGTACAACACTACCCAATTTGCAATGTTCAAGAATACCTATAAGTCGCAAGATTATTTGAGCAATAAAATTGTAATATGCAAGCAATACATTAATACATTATTTTAAGACAAGATGACCAAATTGAAGTCTTTATGCATGTGATTTTCTTTTATTCATGTATTCAAGTTCAAGCGTCAGATGCAGCCAACACGTGTTTCATCAGTGCAAAGTTCGTACCCAGACTTTCTCAAGGCAAAAGTGGTCAGCAGTATCCTAAATGATGCAGGGCGCTTGAAGTTGTGAGATTGATAATCCACAAAGAATTTGCGGGTCGCACCAGGAAATGGATTTGGTAACCAGACAGCGATACCATGTAAATGGATCAAAGCAGAGAGGCCCCAGTATGCAATACAGTGCAGGGATAAGGTTCCTAAATTCCGTGTAGATTGGCTCACTAGCGTGTCCCTCTTGCATCCTCAGAGAGTGTCAAGAGTATATCGGGTTTGAGGTAAAGGGTGGAAATAGGATACCACTATTCTGTATGGAGTAGTTAACTAAAGTATCCCTTCTTACGTCCACAGTTAGTATCCAAAGTCTATCTTAGTTAGGTAAGATGGAAATAAAAAGGCTAATGTAACAATCTCAGAAAGAAGTAGGGGGCGTGACCCGCTAGTTATCGGAATATGAATGAGGTTAGTACGAGAACACCATCTTTCGTAATCTTAAATGACAACATCCTCCACGCTTGATAACTCGAGTAAGGGTTGGCATACCCTGACTGAGGGCTTTTGTCAGTTTCTCCCCATTTTGAGATGAGAGACTGATCCTTGTGACATTGACAGTTGTACCAGCTGCACTAAACACCCACTTAAAAATATCCAAGCCACACAACATGCTGTATGCTTTTTTGCCAGCCTGCTGAGTTCTAGCACTTGTTCCTTAGGTCCGTCACCCTTAATCTAGATAGACTTCTGTTTGCCATCCAAGTAGTTTTGTACTAATTTCTCTATTATCATTATTGTTGACATGTGCTTTTTTGCATTGCTTACACCTGTGTGGTTAATTTCAGCCCAGAAAAATTCATAACCAACCCATTGCTGATGTCGGAAGTGAATATTCTTCTGTTGGTGTTATAGGTTTAATATCAATTAATTATGTTACCACTACCACTGGGTAGTGCTGTTGCAGTTGGGAATTTGACATGCTACTGAACTCTGAGCGACCACCACACTTTCCAGAGGTCGAAGGCTACCCTTCAGTTCTGTAATGCCCTCAAAGTTGTAATTGTTTATCTTCTAGGACACTCACTTTCCTCATGATCCAAATCTTGTATATTTCTCTATAGCCATGCATTTAATGTGTTCTGAAATGCTTGCCACATTAACTTGACCAAAGGCCTTAACATTTCAATCTTAATGTTTACCCTTCAACTGCAAAGTTTGTTCGAGTTGCAATGTTTTCTTCTTCTTACACGTCAGTTCATATGATCTCATAGTTAGAGAAAGGTACATTGTATATGGGAGATAGTGGGGCTTGGGAGAAGAACTTTTGGCTAGCCAACAAGTGATAATGAACAATGAGAGGACCCTGGTTGCACAGTATCTGGAGATGGAAGGAATCCAAGGGGACGTTTTGATGTGCAGATCAGTAGAAGGGAGTTTCAAGTGTTGTTGCCAAAGTTTTACCATGAGAAGGTGGACGAGTCATGAGACACATGAAATGAGAATCTCAAATGCTCTTTGTGGGTTTTATTGATGATCACAAATAAGCTTCAGTCAGTTTCCTTTAGACCCTAGGGGTATAGACCTCTTTGCTACATTTCTGTTGTGTGACTTTGTGCTATGCAATACTACTGGTTTTGGACAACTTTTACAGACATCTTTGCAATGCTGACACCTTCCTGCTTTACTGGATCTAATTACTGTTTACTCAATAAGTGCTACGTAGGTTAGGCTTAGTTTAGGTAATTTAGATTTACACATGTATAGGCAAGGGAACCAGAAATCATTTACTGACCATCAGATCCTATTTCTTATTTTTTGCATCACTATTACTAAATTTCTTGTACGCTTTATACTACTGAGGTTAAACTTTATCAGATGAGTTGGACTACCAGTAGTGATTCTGTATTTTTACATTATATTCTTGAGACTTGTATACATCAGTTTTGCCTTGAATTTGTAATAAACCTACATTTACTCCCATTTATAGACGTTTGGGTCCTCACTGTGCAGCTTAATGGGTTACACTGTAAATTGAACTAGGGGATGATGTTAACTCCTCCTAATTTCTCAGGCTTCTAAAAAGGTCAGTTGCGGGGAAATTTGGATATTTGGATCAGTGCTCTGGCAGTGGTAATACGATCAAGTTACCTACGAGTCGCAGGTAGGCCGCTTTGATGGTTTGGCTGACTGCATCCCTCTTTTCCTTGTATCATGCCGAGATTACTGCAGGTGATGACTGTACACTAGGAATGACAGTCACTGGACTGCTTTGCATGATGATGACATCTTCCTCATCATCATGATCTTCTATTTGTACACCTTCTTCTTTTCTCTCTGCAAAAGATATCTTTTCCACATGATAGCATGTTGAGTTTTTTTAGGTGGACCAGTAACCCCCTTACCATAATGTCCACCTGGCTTCCCATGCAAAATTGGTTTGTTGCAAATCTGCGATGTAGTCCTCATGCAGCCTAGTGTAAAGAAGTCAAAATCTGAGGAGAAGAGTTTTCTTATAGAGCCATAGCTAGAAGAACTTGTTATGAAGGAGCCTTTCCTTAGAGTGATCTGTAACTCCAATAGGGATGGTGGATCCTGCAGGTTTTTGGGTTCTTGAAATGATGGGCGCAGATGGTGCTGGTGGTTCTACATGACTCATAGCATTGTATTGTATTGTATTGTAAGGGGTGCTTGTAGAGCGCACTGACACCATGGGTTTCCTGGCGCTGGTTGGAAGTAGAGGGGACAGAGGGACTAACCAGATTGGGGGAAAAACCAGGCTTTTAAGGACTAACGAAAGAGAGTCAAAGAGTTAGAGGTTTTAAGAGGAAGAGGAAAAGAGTTCCAGAGCTTGGGGGCCAGGTATGCAAATCTCCGGCCTCCAGATCTGCAGAGCTTGTAAGAGGGGACAGTCAAGAAGTGAAGATGAGAGGATCTCAAGTTCCGGGATGGGCAGTAGGGTCTGATGAGAGATTTCACGAAGGCGGGACAGGGCCCAACTAACGACTTGAAGATGAGGCAGCCGATCTTGAAGGCTGCCCTTGAGGTGACAGGGAGCCAGTGGAGTTTGGCAAGGAGGGGCCTGGCGGATTGCCACTTCGGGATCCCTAGGGCCAGTCTCGCCGCTTGATTTTGAACCGCTTGCAGTCTAGCCACCGATGTTTTGGGCAGACCGTGATAGATCGCGTTTGAAAAATCTAAGCGGGAGAGGACGAGGGCCATGATGACCTGCAGGAGGGCATCAGGTGTAAGGAGGTATGCCACTTTCCTAATCCTGCGCAGCTGGTAGATACAGGACGAGACCACCGTCCCCACCTGCGGCCCAAGGGATAGAGCCGAGTCAATTGTGACCCCCAGACTCTTCACCGAGACCACGGGAGTGGGAGAGGGACCAAGTTCCGGCGGCCAGAATTGCGGCCCCCAGAAGGTGGCGCTCCTACCGGGAAGGAGAAGCTCCGTCTTACCGGGGTTCAATTTTAGCTGGTTGTGGCCCATCCATTGGAGGATGTGGGACATAACTGCCTGAAAGTTGGGAATAGCAGAGGGGGAATTAAGAGAAAAGATGAGTTGCAGGTCGTCCGCGTAGTTAAACACGGTGACGTCCCACTGCCTCAAAGAAAGAAGAAGGGGGCGAAGATAAAGATTGAAAAGAAGAGGGGATAAGGAAGAACCTTGGGGAACCCCGCAGGGCGAGTGCTCCATAGGAGCCCTGAAGGTGCCCAGGCTGAGGGTTTGAGACCTGCCAGTCAGGAAGGATTTGACCCAGGCCAACGCCAGGCCGACGTGAGTCGGGTAGCTGCCGGACTGTACTCCGAGTGACTACAATTGTTTAAGTGCTGCCTGCCGGTTACGTGAGTCGGGAGCTGCCGGTTTTCAATCCGAGCGACTACACTTTTTGAATTGCTGTCTGCCCTGCCGGCGACGTGAGTTGGGAGTGGCCAGATAACATTCCGAGTGAATTCAATTGATGAACGGCGGTCTGCCGCCCCCCTCCTCCCCCGTCTTTGAATCATTGGGGATAACGTCCTTTGTTTATCATTTAAGGTAATGTTCAATCGCGGTTCTTTTTGCGCTTAATTTATTGTAATTGCACCGCTGAGCGCATTTGCTTCACGGATTGTACAACTATTGGCGGCAAACTTTGGAGCACTTCTGCCTCATATTATGTTTAACTATTGGCGGCAAACCTGGATGTCTTGTGTAATACTGGGCACCCTTGTATTGGTGTGACTTTTTAAACATTGCACTCCACCTGGATATTTATTGTAATACAGTCTCTCTTGTATTACACTTAATGTTGATGCTCCCTTCCTACAATTGACTTTATGAGCATTTTTCGAACGCTATTGATTAGTACTGTACCTGTAATACAGTCTCTCTTGTATTACACTTAACGCAGATGCTCCCTTCCTACAATTGATTTTATGAGTATTTTTCGAACGCTATTGATTAGTACTGTACCTGTGCATTGGTGGTAATTTGTAACAGGGAATTACACCAGGTTGTTTTTTCCAACACAGGTGCACTTGAACTTAATGTAGTTCTGTCGCCCTTGACTACCGGTATAATGTTCATCGCGCTACCGGATTAGGGTGAGTTTTCCTTCACGTATGCAACTTTTCTATGGGGCGTAAAATTATACCATGGGACTGATTGGTTCCTCTTTCCCTTATACAGCACGATTGAATTTGAGTGCCTATTGTGTACGAACTGACCCTTAGACTGAGCAGAACTCCTCAGTCAGAGGTGAGTCTTAATCCTTGCTGACCACCCCCTCTCTTTTTGACACCTTGGGATAACTGTGCCTTTGGAGATGGGCTAACAGTCTCCCGGTTTGTCTTTACCTTTTATAGGTGTTTCGCCCAACTGATCTGGAATTGCGACACCATTTAAATTTCTTTTGGTAATGTACCCAACACTTCTTTTTATTCTTTTAGACTGGAACCCGATATAATAAATTGTAAAATATACTTATACTTACCATTACAGGTGCTTCCCCGTTCCCTGTCCCCACACCCGTCCTGAAGAAGACCCGCAGCAGAGGTTGTGACGTTCCCTTATTGCGCCAGGGTCGAAACGTCGACGATCCCCCCATTAAAAGCCTACACCTGCCCAACTACAACCCCCCCCCCCCCCCCTCCCCCTGTTCCCCTGTAGAATATTGTATATAGACTGTGAATGGGTAGGCTAATATGTGCAATGTATAAATAACTTCTTTGTTGCACTGAATCACTTTAAGACCTATACTTACACCTTCTTTTACTTGAGCACCACCCCTTTTTTCCTTTCCTTTCTCTTTTTGCTGAAATTTTATAAATTGTAAATAAACTGTATTAGAACTTGTTGTGATATTGTTGTGTTGGGTTTTTTGCATCCTTTGCATTTATTGCATTTTTGTTGCATTTTCAGCTGAATTAAGCTAATACATCTCCATGTGTTTGTAGGTTGAGATTAAGTCTGACTTTTTGTTGATTGTGAAGAAGTAGTACTCACATCACTAGCCGTGTTTATAAATTGTGTCTAGGACCACATTTTTTATATACATTTTTTTATATACGGCCTTGGATGCCAGCCTGCTCGACACAGTGGAGAAGGATGTTATGATCCACCGTGTCGAAGGCGGCTGACAGATCTAATAATACCAAGGCCTGGGGGGTACCCTTGTCGACACCGTCTCTCAAGGCGTCCAGCACGGCCAAGATCACTGTCTCCGTAGAGTGGCCGGGTCTGAAGCCGGCCTGGATAGCCTCGAGAAAGTTGGAGCTCTCGATAAACTGTGAGAGACAGGTGGTGACGTGGGCTTCCAGGATTTTAGAAAAGAAAGGTAGAAGAGAGATAGGACGGTAGTTCGCCGGGACGGCGGGGTCAGCCCCTGGCTTCTTCAAAAGGGGCACCAACACGGCCTCCTTGAAGGAACCAGGCACCGTACCGGAAGAGAGAGAAGAGTTTAGCAGGGGGAGAATGCAGTCGGTAGAGAATGGCAGATGTCCCGGAGTATAGAGGGGGGGCAGCAGTCGTCTGGGGATCCCGACTTAATGCGGGTGGCGAGAGTGGCTAGAGAGGTAGAGTCTAGAAGAGGGAGTTGTGTGAGTGAAGAGGTGTTGTAGGGGGGGGAAACAGATCCAGCGCCAGGAGAAGTAACTGGAATGGTGTCCTTAATCAATACAATTTTTTCAATAAAAAAAGTGCTGAGAATATTGCATGCTTCCTGTGTGGGGGCCTGAGTTGGGAGCGTCCTAGGGTCAGAGGTGAATTCATTGAGGATTTTGAAAATTTCTTTGGACTGGCAGGGGGCAGATAAGATTTTTCCTGAAGCGTAAGCTTTTTTTGCTGCGAGGATGGCAAGTGTGTACCTATTGCGGGCGGCCACATAGGCATCTCTACTTAGAGGGCAGTAGTCTCTCCTCCACTTACGCTCAAGTTGATGAAGTTCCAAGTGGAGGGTTTTAAGATGGGGGGTAAACCATTTATGGGAATTGCTGTGCCGAGATTGGGGGAACTTAGTTAGGGGAGCAAAAATAGCAGGTTGAATAGAAACAATCTACACTTCTCTGTGCCAAACTCGATATGAATAATCACTGGTTCGACACCCAGCTGATCCTCTCCCTCACCACAGACCCCGACACCGCCAGAACCAGCCTGCACGAAGGGATGAAAGACGTCGCCGAGTGGATGAAGAACAGCCGCCTGAAACTGAACTCAGACAAGACGGAAGTCCTCATCCTGGGACCATCGCCCTCCGCCTGGGACGACTCCTGGTGGCCCCCAGCCCTGGGCACCGCTCCCAAGCTAACAGACCATGCACGCAACCTAGGCGTCATCCTGGACTCCTCTCTTTCGATGACCAGACAAGTCAACGCCGTCTCCTCATCATGCTTTCACACCCTACGCATGCTTCGCAAGATCTTCCGATGGATCCCGACCGAAACCAGGAAGACGGTCACCCAGGCCCTCAACACCAGCCGACTGGACTACGAAAACACCCTCTACGCCGGAACCACAGCCAAGCTACAGAAAAGACTCCAACGCATCCAGAACGCCTCCGCCCGACTCATCCTGGACATCCCCCGATGCAGCCACATCTCCGGGAACCTGAGGGACCTGCACTGGCTCCCTGTCAACAGGAGGATCACGTTCAGGCTCCTCACCCACGCACACAAGTCTCTCCACAACCTCGGCCCCAAGTACCTCAACGACCGCCTGACCTTCTACACGCCCACCCGCCAGCTACGGTCTACCAGCCTCGCCCTCGCCACCGTACCACGCATCCGTAGAGCCACCGCCGGAGGCAGATCCTTCTCTTACCTGGCGGCCAAGACATGGAACTCCCTCCCCATCCACCTTCGGCTGACTCAGGACCACCTCGCCTTCAGGAGACAATTCAAGACCTGGCTGTTCGAGCAGTAGCAGACCCCTTCCCCCAAGCACCTTGAGACCCTTCCGGGTGAGTAGTGCGCTATACAAGTGTCATGATTGATTGATTGATTGACTGGTTCTTCTCTCTCTTGCAGATAGGCTTCTTGGAAACCTTCCTTTTTTCTTGATTCCCGTGGCGGCGCACAGGGGTCCAATACATGTCATCGTTATCTGAAGGAGGTCTTGGAGTAGATGGGGGAGTGCTCTTTCTTTTCCGCAAAGGAGCTTGTAAAGATGAAGGTCCAAGTGGAAGAGCAGTCACACATTCTACATCCTACTATGCAACACACTCACTTCCTGCTCTGCTCCCATCGCTGAAATATCAGATGTATCAGTATACTCTAATTGCAGTTGTTGGCATTGGGTTTGCTTCTGGGACATCTTGATTTTGAACTCACTGTTCTCAGTCATGATCATGGTCACTAAAGCACTGAGAGACAACTGCTTCAGTTTTGGTGATTGTATTGTTGCTGTTTTAGGATGATCCTCCTTCTAGCCTCTTACTGTCCAGAAGAGGTTCCTGTGGGCACCATTTTTCAGGAAAAAGGATGAGGGTTTGATGACAGAGAGGACATGTGACTTATTTTCCCCCACTGGCTACATTATTGGCAGAAACATTCATCTTTGAGGCAAGCGTCCTTTCTTCTTGCTTTGTTAGTTAGTAGCATAAAAGTAGCAATTTACAGAGCAGCCGCTGAACTCTTTTGTCAGACTAATCAAAGACTTCTCTCTGCTCAAAATCATCTTCTGCACCTACAGGCAATATAAAATAAGCAGTATGACAGTAATTCCTGGTCATGCTAGCCATTGCAATAAAAGTCATCATCATTATTGCATAACAATAATATTCCCACATATAAACTAACTTTTTTGCTAGGCGTTATACTATTTAAATTCAGAAAAAGCTAGCATGATGTCCCCCAAATAATTACATTGATGAATTAATAGCAGGTTCTCATTGGGGCACAATGGTGGGAAGAGGAGAGGCAGGCGAAAATTGATTACATTGAAAAATAAATAGCTGGTGTCACTACAGGGCTTGTGGGCCTGCTATGTAGGGCAAGCAAACATTGATTACAGTAATAAATAAATAGCTGGTGTCCCTCCAAGGCCATGGGCCATATCAGCGGGGGAGGAGACAGGTAGCAGTTATTAATTAATTGAAAACAACTTTATATTACAGACTACTATAATCAGCCACAAACACAACAAAATACAACAGTAAAAAATCATTAGAAACAATTAGTAAGCAGTAGTAGTAACACAGGCTCTACAAAATAGTGGTCACCCACATGGCCAACAATGAAGGAGGCATTGAAAACAAAGAGAACATGTCTACCCTATCCCACCTTGAACCCAGGGTGCAAATAGAGCTGATCTTTGGAGGTGGAGGGGGTGTTTCTTCAAGCAGTGGTGCAATTGTACACTAGATCTGGGACATATTCAGTGCAAAGACACACACTGGCAAAGGCAAAATGTCTGGCTTTAATGTAATAATGCATGCAAACAAACATTATATATGCCACATATATTGGCTTTACCACTACATTCTCCTGAGACACTGAGTAGTACTAGAGTTCAGAGAGTATCCACCACACCTGAGAGCATTGGATGGTTGCAAGATGATTGTGTCTGATGTGCATGTCTGACACACAGAAAGGAAAGCACTGAAAACTTACTAGAAAGATGCCTTTCTTACTAAAAGCAACACAAGCTGCATAATAACTAAATGCTTCAGGAAACAAGAGGATGTATGTGAGAGTATTTCCCAATGAGCACAAGAATTGATCGGGCAGATATTGAAATGCAAACATATATGAACCCCTAAAAAGGCATGGAGAATGTACTGGGAAAAAATAAATTGCCCGAGGCTACTATCTGGCTGATGAAAAATGAGGGGGAGTTCACAAGACCTCAAAAGGAAGGAACATTCACAGAGAGAAATATGTGTGATAGCAGGTCACAAAGTATATAGCCTAGATTTAGCTGGCAGTAACAGAGTGTTGTACATTATGGGAGATGATCGAGGAAGATGATGCTAGTTTGTATACATCAAATGGGGCCTTAAATCTTATTACATATATTTATACCAGAATCTGACACATTTGAATTTTAGTCACAATGAGATTGAATAATTTGACCAGAGCTACACATGTTTTCAGTCAAGTGCCAAGATGCATTCAAACTAAATTCCCCAGATCAGTAGATTTGGCACTAGACCACATAGCCTCCCTTGGTTGTTTTAACAAAGAGAAAGGTTAAAATGTCAGACTGTAACTGACAATGCTTCACATGTTCACCTCCACCGATGTTTGTGAACACTCATATTTTATTTGTAGATAGGCAGATAATACACACAGGCACACACCAACACTCACACACACCCACAGACACCCACACATACACAAGCACACACACAAGAACACATGCACACACACACATTCCAGAACATTTAAGTTAGACTTGAAGACATTTAATGGCCCTTCACACTCCATAAAGGTGATTGAAATATCCTCATTAGTAAGTCAGAAATTCATACCTGCAATCGATGGACAGGTCACCCATAAGCCATGAGGCCGAAGAACGATTAGTTTGTAAATGTCACCAGAACACTGAGATCACAAAATGGGATGACATTTCACATGTATCCTTTTTAAATGACATGTTTCTATTGAGATAGTTAGCTTTGAAAGATGTTTTCTTCAAAGTGATGTTAACAATGGGAAGTGATGGGCATTAGAATGTTTTATAAAACATCGAGCAATTGTGTGGTTTGTTGATTTATAGTATTATGTAGCTGCAGTGTTTACTGCATAGTTATAGATTTACTGACTTTGCCACGTAATGCGCAAAGTTTGCAACTTTCACAAAAAATGTTCTTTCTAGCTCAACTGTATGAAAATAATACTGCTTGGGAATGTGCCACATATCTTGCTATTTATGAAGCATCATTAAGATAACTTTGTTGCCTCATTTCTTCATCCATGCTGCACAATACATGCAGTCTCAATAATGTTTAAGCTCTGCAAAGTGGTTTGGGTTCTCTCACTATGGAATCACTGACATAATATTGATGGATACAATATCGAAACAAAATATTATCGGAAAATAAATATTGTTAACAAAAATATCACCTTCCTATGCTTAAATAATTAAACCATAAATATCCAATACACAAATATTATTGTTAAAAATATATATTTTTACTTATATTGAAAAAATACTTTAAAAAAATCCTTACTTTTAAATAAACACATAATTTGTCAAAAATATCGATTCACACAATATCAACTACAGTAATATCACCAAATTAGTTACTGTTATAAATGAAGAGAGGCGGCACACCAGCGTCGTGTAGGTTAGGGTCTTTAATTGAGCAGAGACGCAGAAATTAACAGTATTAGACATAAAAACTATTTTATGTAAAACGATTATTTAAAATATACAGAAAACATTGTATACATTGTATACATTGTATGTTTGAATAAAAAAAAATATATTACATCACCAAATATTTACCTCAATAAAATATATACCTACACTCATAGTAATATGACCAAAACAAATTAAATTAACTACATTTTTACATTGATCTAAATATTAATACATATAAATATATATATATATATATATATATATATATATATATATATATATATATATATATATATATATATATATATATATATATATATATATATATATATATATATATATATATATATATATATATATATATGTATGGCTTAAAGTTCAGTCATCTTGTTGCTTATAGACTAGAGCCTCTAGATGGGAGTAATCCTTCCATCTCCTGATGGACATTTGTATAAAGCTAATAACAGCGTTCATAATGTTAAAAAAATTAAAAGCTTGTTTGCAATAGTAAAATTTGTTAGCTAAAAGAGTGGTTTCAATACAAATTTTCTAATATCCCTATAAAAATGACAAAATAATAAAAAATGCAGCGTGGACCGGGGAGACTTTCCATCACATGGGCAATTCAGGAGTTTATGACACCACTCTCCCATCTTAGGGAATGCAATTAAAAAATGTAGAGTGCCAATCCTAAGCCTTGTTAGATAAAACCTTTGCTAAATATTTCTTACCATAATAAGGTACGGTTGTGTGCCCACGAACAGAGGGTACTCACAGTATGAGGTGACACTTTGTTTCCAACCTATTTCCGCCTCTCACACCAACTCTATGGAGAAAATAAACCTTGATTTCAACTCATTTTTACTGTAATCCTGTATAAGTGAGGATTCTTTTCGGTCAAGAGTTACCTTACAGCTTTTAGGAGGGTATAGATATACTCTAGCTAAGGAATTTTCCTGCAGTTATCAAGAGCCAGGCAGTCCATCATTAGGTCTTTTATAAACGTTGTCTCTTCTTTCATCCATATCCCATGCCATAGAATATTTCCTGCCATATTAATGAGGTCACTAATATAGGGAATGGGCAGTTCCCTATGGACTATATAATTAGATGTGGAGCTTGGGACTGCCAGCAGTCATTTTAAAAACTCATTCTCTTGAGTTTGTAGAGAAGTAGTATTGAACCTTCCCCGTATGGCTGCCCCATAGCATGCAGATGTAATAGATTTACTCCTATATAGGGCAAGGATTTCCCTTGTTGGTTTATTACCTACTTTTGAGACAAATCTAAAAATGACCCCAATTGTTCATAAAAGTTTCAAAAATTTCGAATTGGTTACTTCTATGTGCGCACCCCAGATACCATTCCTATTAAACAATAGCCCCAGATATGTAAAACTCAAAACTCTGTCAATTTTGAAGCTGCCCACATGATGCTGTCTGACCCTTGCTCTATTTTTAGCACAAGTCATCACAAAGGTTTTTATAATATTCAGCTTTAGATCTTTTTCAGTCATGAATTGCGTACATTTTTCTAAAAGGCGTTGCGGACCATTCGCTGTCCTTAAAATTAGGACACCATCATCTAGGTTTAAAAGCACTGAGGTGGGACAAACGCCTTCTCTTGGGGAATCTATCTTTACATTTTGTAGGTAAAAATCAACTTTATTTATATACAGTGAGAATAAGAGAGGAGCGGGCAAGATGGCCGCTGACAGTCTGTAGGGAGTGGACGTGCTCCCTGTCGCTCCCCGGCTCCTGATCAGAAGAATGATTTAACTGAACGGCGGAATCTGGAAAACATCGGAGTGTAACGGATACATCTACATTGTACGGTGGCAGCAGTTGCGGCGGATTTTATAAGAAAAAGAAGAAACAAGGAGAAAGTCGGCCGATGTGGTTGTTTGTGCAGGCATTGACGGAGGCACTAACCTTCCCGGCGGCGGACACATTGCTGACGCGGGCATTGGATAATGCTCGTCAGCTGATGGTGAAGGCGAGTTCCTGGAGGCAGCAGTATCGGCAGTTACGGCAGCAGCAGCATTATCGGCAGCAGAGTTTGGCAGTGACAGCGCTGTCTGTAACCTGGCGTGTAATGGCGCCAAAGATCTCAAAAGCTTTGCGGGAGGAGAAAGCTGCATGGAGTGAGTCCGACGCACCGGCAGCTAACCTTCGCACAAAAAAAATGACACGGACCCAGGAGGAGTTCGGCGACCCGCAGCCTGCTGATCATGGAAGGAGCATAGTAAGAAGTAAGGAGGCTGGCAGCTCCGTGGGGGAGAAACCTAAGAAAAAAGAAAAAAGTAAGGCAATCGTGACAAATAAAGGGAATAAGGGAAAACCAACAGAGCAAGGGAACTTGAGGCAGCCGTTAGTGTCAGAGACCTTTTTTCCTGTTTCTGTTACTAACTTTATGGCGTCTGATACCGCTGTAGCCACAGCTCAACCAGAAAGTGTACAAATTGAGAATCTAGAACACGAACGTGACCCTGAACCTGAACCTGACCCTGACCACAGCGCTTTCACGAAAGGGGTAGATAGCAGCCTGCCTGTATCTTGTGCTTTAATAGAGACTGACAACGCGAATACAGAGGCACTAACTGAGGCGATAAGGGAGGGGGAAAGCAGCCTCAATATCCATAATTTGTCTGTTTGCAACCTACCCGTAACAGGGAAAAATAACCAAGAGGGCAGTATAAGCAGTCATTCTGATGTGGGGGGGCTGAAAAAGGAGGTGGTAATGGGGATGGCGACGGCAATGGTGATAATGGCGATAATAACATGAAGGATATGATTAGCAGTGACCCCAAGGCATTGATAACTATCAATGCCCCTAGTGATGAATGTTTCTTCTCTGTTAATGAGGGTGAAGAGGAAGGAGAAGAGGTGGGGCGGTCGGGGGGGGCGAGTCGGAGGAATCCTCTACTGTAGACTTGGGGAGTGATCAGACATTGTCAGGGCTAGAAACAGGGTCTACCTCCACATCAGGCTCGGGAGAGCTCTCTATCCAAGATATAGCTGTAAAACGTAAATCAAAAGTCCTGACTAAAAAAAGGAGAAGAGCAAAAGGGTCTATAAGCCCAGCTGCTATTAACGTTGCAAAAAAGCTAGACTGGGATTATGCAGCCACATCTCAGATGTATAAAGAGGGTGTTGGAGCCCTAGATGAAACCATGGGCTCTTCACGGATGAATGAGGAGGGGATTAGGCAAGGGCAATCTGAAAACCAGACCCAGATCCAGACTCACAATCAGTAACATCCTCGAAGCCAAGACTCACCTAAGGGGCTTGAAATGATTTTCTCAATGCTTAAACAAATTCAAACTGAGGCGAGGGTAGAGAGTCAGAGAGCCAGACAGGAAAGTAAAAAAATACAAAGTTCCCTTCGGAAAGTAAGCAAGGCATGCACAGAATTGGCAGGGAGGCTTACGGAAGTTGAAGGAAGAACTGGGAATCTGGAAGACGAAATGAAAGGGTGGAAGGAATTTAGACAAGATCAAGAAAAAACTAATAGTGATGTGTTATGGAAGCTCGAAGATTTCGAGAATAGGCAGAGGAGGAATAATGTCAGACTCCTAGGTATTCCGGAAGGAAGAGAAGGAAAGGACGTTAGAGCCTACACAATAGAACTCCTTATGGGGGCACTCCCAGATATAAAAGGCTGGGATTGGGAGTCAGAGATCCAACGTGCTCACAGATTCCCATTTATACAGAGGAAGGGGGATGGCTCAAGTAAACCTAGAGCAATCTTAATATATGTGGGCAATTATTTGCTGAGAGAAGAGATAATGGCTAAAGCAAGGCCACAGACAAAATGCAGATACCAGGAGGTAGAATTTTTCGCTAGACCAGACTTATGCCACACAACGGTAGAGCGTAGGTGGAGATTGCGGGAACTAATAGCTCCGTTTCAGAGAATTGGTTGTGAGGCTTACCTAATGTTTCCTAGTAGGCTGAAGGTGGTAAGAGATGGCCAATTCAAAATTTTCCACTCGGAAATCAGGGCGGCTGAATTTTTGGCATGGCTCAAAGAAAGGAATTCGCAGAATCATTCACAATCTCAAGCACATGCCGATAGTGAACTGGTGGTAGATTTATTGGCAAAAGATAGCAGGATTTAGGGTATAGCTTTTGGAAGCAGAGCAGTATAGTATTTTGTTGTGCAGAATT
This sequence comes from Lissotriton vulgaris, assembly GCF_964263255.1. Lineage (NCBI taxonomy): Eukaryota > Metazoa > Chordata > Amphibia > Caudata > Salamandridae > Lissotriton > Lissotriton vulgaris. The sequence goes on along the minus strand of NC_141695.1, from coordinate 420,690,523 downwards.
TGTAGAAAGGTATCAATAAATTGCACATTTTTTCTGCCAATGTACAGGAGACAACAGGTGCGGGGAGGTCGGGGGGCGCGGGGTCCAAGCAGACACAGCTGTCACACATAGGTCCTTCGGACCTATTTGTCTGTAGGGGGGGTGGGCTAGCTGGGGTGGGGGTCAAGGGTGGGGGGCACAGGGGGGGCAAGGAACACAGAGGAATTTGGAAATATAGTATACAGGAAACAGTATGGAACAAGAAGACTAACAAAATGGAAGAAATATTTGTGATGTATAAAGCCGTGGCAATAAAGTGTGTTAATTTCTTTTTTTTTCAAAATGATTAAATCTATGGTTATATTTGTCAAAAACCCAGGATGAGTACTCGTATTATGACATGGAATGTATGTGGTCTTAATGACAGGGTAAAAAGGCAGAAGGCAGCAGCCTTGATCAAAAACCTAAGACTGGATTTTTTAATATTGCAGGAAACCCATATACAGGTATCTGAAATTAGGCTCCTAGAGCAGTTAGGACTTACGGTTATAGCACACTCTAGGCAGGGCACCAGGAATAGGGGGGTTGCTGTGATGGCAAAACAAAGAGACATATGTACTAGAAAAAAATGGGAGGATGTATGGGGCAGATGGGCTCTAGTAGAGTGTATGGTGGGAGAAACATGGGTCACTCTGGGGTCTATTTATGGATCTACAGGGGACGATCCGGAGATTTTTGAAGAAATTGACATTGAGTTGGCAACTTGGGCACCCTTTATATTGATAGGTGGCGATTTTAACATTAATGGAGCAGGAGGCTTGGGGTTGGGGCTAGGACCCCCAGTTAAATACAAAGGGAGGAAGAAAAGAGTTTTTAAAGCAGTCTCTAATCTAGTTAGGAATAATGGATTACTTGATGTATGGGATACTCTCAACCCAGGACAAGATGGTTACACATACTACTCAGCGCCTCATAGACTAAGTGTGAGATTAGATTATTTTTTAATTAGTAGCCAACGCATCGATGGGGCAGAGATTGAAAGAATACCAAGGCTTTTTTCGGACCATAATCCTCTTATTGTCACTTTGAAGGGTATGAAAGCTGTAAGGAAGGTTTCCGAGTGGACATTCGAAAGAGCATTGCTCGTGGAGGATGCATACATCCAACATATGAAGAAATGGATAGTCGAGTTTTTGAATATAAATAGACATACAGCATCGGTTGGGATAGTGTGGGATTGTTTTAAGGCCGGAGTAAGGGGTGAGACCATCAGCTTTGGGGTTAGAAAAAGGAAAGAGGAAAAAGAAAGAAGCGATCGGATAAAGAGGGAGCTGCTGTTGGCAGAGGAGGAACTAAACAATAGGACAGATCAAACTGATAATGGAGACCCAACGGATCCCGCATATATGAAACTTGTAAAAATAAGAACGGCAGCAGAAGAGTATATAGCAGAAAGGGCTGCTAAACAATACACAGTGAATAGAGAGAACTGCTATGAGCTGAATGAAAGAGTTGGTAAAATGCTAGCAGCCAGAACCAGACAGAAGACATCTTTTGGTGAGATAAAAGCAATAAAAGATACCTCAGGGATGATGGTAACGAATGTACAAGAAATAAGGGAAGTCTTCAGGAGTTTTTACACGAAGCTTTACTCTGAAAGTCAAATAAAAAATCCTGGAGACATAATGGAGTACCTGAATTACTATGAGGGGGGACAGCTGGGTGAAACAGAGAAGCAGAGGATAGATACCTTGTTAGAATTAGAGGAAGTAAAAGCAGCTATGAAGAGTTTACCATCAGGAAAGGCTGCTGGCCCAGATAAAATCCCGCTAGAGTTTTATAAGGTGTTCTGGGAGGAGTTAGCAGGAGACATGCTTTATACTCTCAAACAGGCACAGAAGGGATGTTCAATACCGAATACCTGGTCTGAGGCTGAAATTGTGGTCATCCTTAAAAAAGGAAAAATACCGACTGACCCGGGGTCATACAGACCAATCACTCTCATGAACACAGACACAAAGATTTATTCAAAGGCACTGGCAATCAGATTTGCCAGTGTAATAACACCATTAGTTACTACCACTCAGCATGGTTTTATACCAGGTCGGGGGACTACGCACCACGTAAGGAAATTAATTACCCTTATGGATATGACAGAGGCTAACGGGGATCCATTTGCGGTATTACTACTGGACGCTGAAAAAGCTTTCGACTGTGTATCGTGGGTATACCTATGGAGTGTTTTGGAAAAATTGGGATTTGGCAGCGGCTTTTTGACAGGGAGGAAATCCTTGAGCCAGAGAGGTGCACGGCGAGCGGGGCCATCTCACCTGATAGCGCCAGTTTGGGAGAGCGCACAGTGATCCAGCCACCAGCGGACCAAGGACTCGAACTTCCCGCCACCAGACAGCGCCGCCGCTAGGGACTACAAATCCCATCAGGCTCTGCGGCGGCGCGTTCCCCGACGCGGTCAACGCGCCGGGAGGGGCTCTATAACTCAGGAAGCCCTCGGTGGAGCGGGGGAGGAAATCCTTGAGCCAGAGAGGTGCACGGCGAGCGGGGGCCATCTCACCTGATAGCGCCAGTTTGGGAGAGCGCACAGTGATCCAGCCACCAGCGGACCAAGGACTCGAACTTCCCGCCACCAGACAGCGCCGCCGCTAGGGACTACAAATCCCATCAGGCTCTGCGGCGGCGCGTTCCCCGACGCGGTCAACGCGCCGGGAGGGGCTCTATAACTCAGGAAGCCCTCGGTGGAGCGGGGGAGGAAATCCTTGAGCCAGAGAGGTGCACGGCGAGCGGGGGCCATCTCACCTGATAGCGCCAGTTTGGGAGAGCGCACAGTGATCCAGCCACCAGCGGACCAAGGACTCGAACTTCCCGCCACCAGACAGCGCCGCCGCTAGGGACTACAAATCCCATCAGGCTCTGCGGCGGCGCGTTCCCCGACGCGGTCAACGCGCCGGGAGGGGCTCTATAACTCAGGAAGCCCTCAGCGTCGCGGGACGCGAGCGGGACGCCCGGGGCGAAGCCCGGGCAAAGGGCGGGCCCTCTGTGGCCCTCAGGGGCACGAGGAGGCCAGGCTAGGCCTCTTCCTTTACATCTGCCGGCCGATTCTGCAAGGTACTGCTTCAATTCGATTCACACTGTAGTGTTCGAGGTGCAATCACGCATTAGGCCCACATTAAATATTAATTGCCACACTGTCACATCGGTTTTTACCTTGGCTAATTTGTTGAGAACGAGTTCTCTGTAAAGTGTTGACTTTGCTGAGAAGGCTATGGGGAAAAAACGGCTACCTGCACCGGCGGAGACAACAAACACCATTAAATCTTATATGGTACAAAGGGTCAGTGACATTAATAATAAACGTAGGCAATCTCTTGGCCTTAGCCAGTCCCCTATTATGCCCCCTGCAAGCCCGACCACAAGTGTATTTAGCACTGAGGCTCTTGACCCACTGCAAGATAACCCCGAAATAAATCTCATAGACATGACCATTCATTCTAATGGATCTGAAGTCATCAAAGAGGCTGAGGATAATCTTCAGTCTGATAGAGCAGATCCAGCAGTTCTTCTAACAAACACCAGTATCGATCCAAATCTCCAGTTATCTATCACGGAAGTAGTATCCCATTCACCACGGCCAGCTACACGGGCGGTTAGAGCCTGTCGTAAATCTACAGCCAAACGGGGGGGGAAACATCTAGGTAGGACAAAGGTCACCACCCCACCTCCTAAGCGGCTAAGGAAACAGGATGATTTTGATAACGAGACCGAGGTTAGAAGTAATAAAGATGATGACCTCTTTAACAGAATCCAGGAAATGATGGACATCAAGATCAAGACCATTATTAAACCCCTGATTGGGAAATTAGATAAACTAACAGCTGAGGTCAAAAAACTGGGTACCGGGCATAGCAAGATGGCGGAAGTGGTTGAAAACTTGTCCTCTCTTATTTCAAATTTGTTACCTACAAATGAAGAGCACACCTCTAGTGCAAGTAACCCACTATCTATTCACCAGGGCTCTTCGCCCCCACCTTCCTTACTACCAACTGCATTGCCTGTTACTGGTCAAGGCGTGGAAGCGGCAGCTCCCGACACTAGTAAAACTTCAGTCCCTGTGGGGACACAGCAGGAGGATTTCTCCGCTCAATTTATCTTGGAGGCTGCACCAGTAGTTCTGGTGTTGGCAAATGTCCCTGTTCTAGCAGATGGTAAGACTGAGTCCAATCAGGATTTAAAAGATAAAGCGCTGTATTGGCTCACTAACAATATGCATATGACAGCTCAAGGTCACGATAAGTTGGCAGGGGATATTGTTATGTCCAGGAGGGTATCCTGGATAGGAAGCAAGCCCAAAAAGTTCACTGGGGATTGCGTTATTCTTAACTTCGCTAACGCGGAGGTTCTCCCAGATGTTCTGAATAATGTCTTTCCGCCCCAACGACGCAGAGGCTCGATAGTCCCTCTCACCCTAAAGTTTTTTTATGACAAAACAAAATTCTGTACCTTACCTAAACTTATTGGTCATAATAGATACCCCACTAGGAATAACGGGAGAGACACCGCCAGACCCCGACACCCGAACGATTGGCTTCAGCCCATAGTCTATCAGGACTTTGGAAGACCGCATCGCACGACAGACCTGAATTCCAGAGCTGCCTCGGCCCAAGAGCCAAGAGGTAGCGCATGGGACGGGGGCATGCCGGGCGAGGTGCGTAACGCCTGGGGTTTCAGGCAAGCTCAGTGGCAGAGAAATAATCAGCTACCACATTACCCCAACACTCCTCTACTTACATGGAACCCATCACAATATGGTCAGGGTCAGGTAGCAACTCCTTTTGATTGGGGTGTTAGCACAGGAAATAGGTTTGCCCCTCTATCGGATTTAAACATATGCGATTGACTTGAACCAGGTTCTAGGCAAGCCATGGAGGCACCAAACGAGTTACCACCAGTAAGTGGCACTATGGCCTTACAACATCCAGGCGAAATTGTCTCAGCAGTTCCAAACACCAATAAACCATCATCGTTTGTCCCATGTAAAATCTTAAGCTGGAACGTTGCAGGGACAAACGCAAAACGCCAGGACAAAGCTTGGCTGAGCTTTATCTCAGAACACCATATTATCGCCTTACAAGAGACCTGGGACACTTCCATTAGTTTTTGGCTGGATGGGTTCTCTAGTTTCGTTAAACCTGCAAGTCCCAGTAGAGCAGGCAGAGCCAAAGGCGGCCTGGTGCTTCTATTTTCACTAGCCTTAAAAGGTACCTATAGACAGATAAGCTCCGACTCTGATAATATTCTGATAGTTGAGAGGGTGATAAACAAAGACTGTAGGACCTTGTTTGTCAATTTTTATAACTCAGGGAATAGTGACTACAGCGGCCGCAATATTGCTAATTTGGAATACATTTTAAACACAGTCTCACAAGATATCGAGCTTTCTTCTGAGTTAATTTTATTAGGCGATTTTAATATTCACCCATGTGGTTCTACCTGTAAGGGCAGAGATGTAGATGAGGCTGATGACGCAGCCACACGTGGACCCCACTTTGAACATACCGCTGAGGGGCAGGAGCTTGAGGAGCTTTTGGCCTATTTTGACCTACACGAACCAGACTGTGGGCAGAGACTCCCAACCTTCAATGGCGCTCAGCAGGGAACAGTGATCGACTATATCTTTGTTTCATCAGGTATCTTACAGCTATATATGGCTTATAGCACAGTCCCTACAATTTATAGTGATCACAACCCAGTCCTGCTTGAAGCTGCATGGGGAGCTCACCTGGGACCATCACCAGCAAAGTTCAAACCTGCCCTTCCTCTGAGGCCCACAGACCAAGCCAGACGTATTAAGTGGGCAAAAGTTATTCCGGAAAACTTTTATGAAAAATGCTATCCAAAAATCAAAGCACAGGTGGATAAGTGCAGAGATCCGGATATTCAAGGGCACAATATCATCGCAGCATACGAGGCAATCTGTGACCAGGTCTCGAAGGACTTACTCGCTAAACCCATCCAGGGTGTTGATGGTCACAAGCGTTGGTTCGACCATGCATGCTCCAAAGCTCACAGAGATTTATTGGCGGCTCTTAAATCTGTGCCCAGGGTCAAAGAGGACATTGTGAGTTCAAGGAAAGTCTACAAAGCTGCTATAAAGACCCGCAAAGATGAGATCAAACAAGAAGCTTGGGAAAATCTCCTCTCGGCAGCAGTATTGAAGGACAGCCGAAGATTTTGGGAAATTATTAAACAGCCTCTTTTCCTTGAAGTCAGTAACGACCCCATGGATTGCGTGATTACTGACGAGTCTTGGTTGTCCTTTTTTGAAAAAGTATATGGGGGTGCTGACGAGGGAGCAAAGACAGGCTCTTCGCCGAACAATGATGATCATCATATCATCTTTAACCACCAAGTAGTAGAAAAAGCCCTGATGGCTACCACAAAAAACAAGGCACCAGGGCCAGACGGAGTACCCGCAGATTTTTTCTTGTTCTCACCCAAACTCTGGGCCGAGGTCCTGACAAACGTTTTTAATGCAGTGAACGGAAATCCAGCCCCCGTTTCATGGGCCCAATCTATTATCGTCCCAATTTTTAAAAACAAAGGTCGGCGGGACGATCCAGCATTCTATAGGCCAATATCCCTCCTGGATTCAACTGTAAAAATCTTGGGCAGAGTACTTCTGGCCAGATTGAGGGAGAATGTGGAGGCCTGCGGGGGGCTGTCCGATCTTCAATACGGTTTCAGGGAGAGGAAAGGGACCATTGAACAATGTTGCAACTTGCATTTACTCATCGCTAAGTATACAGTCGCCAAGGAGGGTTCTGTATTTCTTGCCTTCATGGACCTCTCGTCGGCATTTGATCTTGTTAACAGATCAAAATTGTGGGCGATTTTATTAGAGTTAGGTATTGACAAAGCTTTGGTTTTATTCATGGCTGCGCTGCATCGGGAACTTTTTGCTGCAGTGCGTGTATCAAACAACGGCAGATGTACCCCCACGTTTAAATCTTTAAAGGGGGTGAGGCAAGGGTGTATTCTGGCCCCTACACTTTTTACCCTGTATATTAATGGCCTAGGGGAACACCTTCGCAGCCAGGGCACGGACGTACCACGTGCAGGAGATGTGCATATTCCAGCCCTCCTGTACGCGGACGACGCGGTGCTGATTGCTCGCACTGGCATCGGACTGCAGCATTTATTGGATGCCTTCGGTTCCTTCATGGACAAATTGGACTTGAAGGTGAATGTGTCAAAATCCCACACGATGGTTATGGGGCGTGAGCGCTTTAAAAAATGCCATAAAACATTTCTTTGCAGTGGGGTGCCCGTATCAAAAGTCACCACGTTCCCCTATTTGGGAGTTTTGTTTGATAACAAGGGAACATGGGGGCCCCAGGTAACAGCAAAAAGACTGGCAGTAACTAGGTCTTCTTTATCAATCCTTGGCTTTGCGGGCAAGCTGGGGGCAAGGCCAATGGAAGCCCTCTTAAAAATCTATAGGTGCAAACCCGTGGCCATAGCTCTTTATGGATCTCCGCTATGGGGGTATGTAAACCTTGAACCTATACAGAGAGCGGAAAATAAATTTATCAGATCACTCCTCTCCTTACCCCAGTCAGCCCCAACTTACTCGATACATCAGGAGGTGGGCCTATCCTACCTGACGGATCTATTAAGCCTAGCGCCACTGATTTTATGGCTTAAAATATGGTTGAATGAGGATCTCCCACTGAACCATACCATCTTGAAAGACGTACTCTCCCTAGATAAACACAAGAGCATTCCATGGCTGTCCTATTTAGACAAATCATTTGCTGATTTAAACCGGCCAGAACTTTTCTTAAACCCGAAAATAATCAAGGCTTCAGATATCGCCCATATAAAAAAGGCATTTTTGGAAAAGAAGGCAGCTTGCCGTGAGGACGTTGAATTATTAAAACCCTCAGTTAGGGCACATAACCTCCTGGTCAGCACTCCCTCTTTAGCCCCTTACCTATGCTTTGTTACACACCCCTACCACAGGTTTTTACTGACGAAGTTCAGGTTTAACCTGATACATTTTTACCTGGGTTCTTCTTCTTTTAAAAAATGGCTGAAGCCCGAGTTAGCCCCACCTTGCAGTTGTGATGACTTTTCGGTGCAGGACACAATGCACCTTGTAATGTTCTGTAGCCGATATCAGGAGCCTAGGAAAAAATATCTGCTGCCTATCCTGAGAGAACTGGGGTTTACTCAGGTGCGTCCGGCGCTGCTTCATTTACAGCTTGTACTAAATCCACGGATAACATTTTGCATTGCAAATTTTTTAGTGGCCGCAGCAAGGGTGAATGCTGCGGGTCAAATTTCGCCTTCTTAAATCACTGTTTGTAGCACTTTTTTTAACATTTAATTGCTTTCATGTATTTTATGCTATGTTTTATTTGTTGTATGTTCTCTTTGTATGACTTGGAAAAAGTCGAATAAAGATATCTTGACTGACTGACAGCGATAAAGACATTATATAGGGATCCGAGTGCAGCAATTAGAATTAATGCGGGGTTAACGGACAAAGTAAAAATTGATAGGGGCACAAGGCAGGGCTGTCCATGCTCCCCGTTGCTGTTTGCTATATATTTAGATCCGTTAATTAGAAAACTGGAGCTAAATAGGCATATTTCCCCAATTGTCACACTCAGGGGGGAGTGTAAGATTCTGGCATACGCTGATGACGTGGCGGTTATAACATCTTCACCCACAGAGGCTATAAGATATGTGGAACAAGAGGCAAAAGAATTTGGGAAAGTGTCTGGGTACTCCTTGAATACCGGAAAAACACAAATTATAAAAAATAATAAGGCTGTATGTCAGGATTCTAGGGTGGCGCTGACGGGAACGTATCTGGGAATAACTATAACCTCAGCTCTAGAAAAAATAGTAGAACTAAATATTGATCCTATTATACAGAAAGTAGGGGGTGAGCTAGATAGACTGAACAACCTCCATCTTACTTTGGTTGGAAGAGTAAACATCGTAAAAATGTTAATTATGCCAAAATTTCTGTACCTTTTCCGAACAATTCCCCTATGGTTTGACAATGTCTGGTTTAAAAAGATTGAGAACATGATCAACAAGTTTATATGGTCCAAAGGGAAAACTAGAAGGGCGGCGAGATTCCTGGCACTCCCACGTGAAAGAGGAGGTTGGGCATTACCAGATGTCAAGCTTTATTATTGGGCCGCTGCTCTGCAGTATATGATGGGATTAATAGGTGGTGCCGAAGCAGAAGGAGAGGATCATCTGGGGTCATTAGCAATATACGGTATTTTAATGGGTGAAGAAACCAAAAACATTTTTTTGAAAAACTTTGACACGGCATATTTTAAAAGAACACGCTTTAAGACTATGCTGGGAGCTCATAATTTATGGAAGGCTTTTATGAAAAAGTTTGGTTTGGGAAAATTCAACAGATATACGAGGATATATGAGAATATGGCATTTCCGGGAGATATATTTTTTGATTCAATATACAGAGAGTGGTATCGAAAAGGAGTAATAAAACTGGGGGACATTATGGGGACACAAGGGATGAAACAATTTGGAATAATACAGAAAAAATTTAATTTGCCAAGAAGTCATTTCTTTAAATACCTACAAGTAAGAAGTTTCCTACAAAATAAAAGAGGGGGGACGAGAGGATTTGAAAAAAACAATATACTAGAAATAATAGAGAGTGGAGTAGATTGCACTATTAAAAGGTTTTACGCAGAGTTAAATGAACACAGATCAGATGACATGGCTAAATGGGGGGAAACTTGGTCAATGAAGTTGGGTATAGAACAAGAATGTTTTAAAGATTCATTAGACTTAGGGATAAATATTCTCTGTTCTGCATCACTACAGGCACAGCAATACAAGACTTTGTACTGGCTTTATTACACCCCGGCTAAATTAGCACAATGGGGAGCGACCACTGGTATACATTGTCCTAGGTGTATGAGTGTAAATGCAGATGCTATCCATATGTTCGCAACATGTCCAAGCTTAGCCATATTACTTAAGGAAATAGAAATGTTTTTACAAAGGGCATTAAAACTAGCTGCTAACTTAACACCTGTGACTATTTTACTAGGGGCAGATGGTAGTAATGAAGATGAAGCAGGGAAATACTGTATCTTTATCGCTATGGCAGTGTACAGACTATGCATTGCATCTGCATGGTTAGACCAAATGGCACCATCATTCCAGCAATGGCTAGCCAGGTTGTTGAGTATTTATAATTTAGAAAGAGCAATCTACTCAAGAAGGGGGAAAACTCGAGGAAACTAGGTTTGAAAATATGGGAGGCCATAACGAAATGGAAGGAAGAAGGATGATGTATATAGAAAATGTATATAATCTGTATCTGTATATAAATTGTATATAATTAATAATAATATCTAGCGTATATATAATGTATATAAAGGATATCAATATCAATATATAAGGTTTAGGATATTGAGCCCACCTCAATAGCGACTGTTGTATTATTTTGCTTTGAAGAATAAGTTTTACTTTATTTTTTTCTTTTTCTTTTTTTGTATGTGCCTATGGTATATGGAGATGTATTGTATGATTATTCCATGGTTATGTAGTATTGTTTACTTGTTCCACGCCCCCTCTGTGTACCAGAGGGTGGAAAATATTCAAAATCTTTCAATAAAAAGAATAAAAAAAAAAAAAAGAGAATAAGAGAGGAGCCCTGTCGTATCCCTCGGGTTACCCTAAATTCCCGGGTACATTCGCCTTTTAAACCAAAACACACCCTAGAAGTTAAAAAAGTATAAATCTGTGAGCGATAGGGAACTATGGGCCCGATTCACAGAATGAACTTACTACTTTTGGCATTCGCAGAATGCACTTACTACTTTTGGTGTTCACAGAATGAACTTACTCATTTCGGTATTCACAGAAGTTAGGACTACTAACTTTAGGACTCCTAAATGCCTTCTGTGAATACCGTAAGTCTTAAAATTTGGATTTTTCTCAATTTAGTAGTAGTAATGTTAGGACTCCTAACTTTAGGACTCCTAAATGCCTTCTGTGAATACCGAAAGTCCTAAAATTACGATTTATTTCAATTTAGTAGTAGTAAAGTTAGGACTAGTAACTTTAGGACGCCTAAATGCCTTCTGTGAATACCGAAAGTCTTAAAATTACGATTTTTCTCAATTTAGTAGTAGTAAAGTTAGGACTACTAACTTTAGGATGCCTAAATGCCTTCTGTGAATACCAAAAGTCTTAAAATTAAGATTTTTCTCAATTTAGTAGTAGTAAAGTTAGTAGTCCTAACTTTACTACTACTAAATAGAGAAAAATCCTAATTTTAGGACTTTAGGTATTCACAGAAGGCATTTAGGCATCCTAAAGTTAGGAGTCCTAACTTTACTACTACTAAATTGAGAAAAATCCAAATTTTAAGACTTTCGGTATTCACAGAAGGCATTTAGGAGTCCTAAAGTTAGTAGTCCTAACTTCTGTAAATACCGAAAAGAGTAAGTTCATTCTGTGAATACCAAAAGTAGTAAGTGCATTCTGTGAATGCCAAAAGTAGTAAGTTCATTCTGTGAATCGGGCCCAGTGTCGGTGGAGGCGCCTAACTCAACCAGTGTTTGCCATAGTTTAACATGGTTATACATTTCCGACGCATTTGTGAGGTCAACAAAGCAGAGATGTAAAGCACCTTCCTTGGCTAGGGTATATTTCCTTACCAATAATTCCAAGTTTACACATTGTTCTACTGTCCCAATACCCTTTCTAAAACCACACTGGGCCTTGGTTAAGATGTTGTTCTCAGAGGCACAGTTTTCTAATCTTCCTAACAATACTCTGCCCATCAGTTTCGAGGTGGGGTCAAGAAGGGATATGGGATGGAAGCATTTTGCCTTCCCTCTGATTACGCTAAATTTTACTGCTTGCTTTTCCTACTAAATTCAAGGCAGATGGTCTTTTGGAGCCTGCTAAAAGTGTTTGAGGGAAGTAAGACAAAGCAAGATTATACTTTCAATCTAGTCATGCTTTTAAAAGGACCACAGACTCCGAATTTCCATTTTGTGGATTTAATATGAGGCCAAAAGTAATTGAATTTAAACACACCTCAATATCAGAGTATATAGGTACATAAAAATCAATACAAAGCCGAATCTACGCATATAATTCATTGGGCATAAAGGGAGTAATATGATGAACTCCAAAATCAAAATGCAACAAAGGATAGAAGCTGAGTCCAAGTCTCTTTTCATTTGAGAGAAAACCAAATGTATCTTTCCCTACTCTGCTCTAAATTAAAATCCTACCTTTTTCCCGTATACTATTCCAAAGGTGTCAGCACGTGTTGACTTCCTAACAAGTACTCACGTCAAATGGGTCTGATAGCTTAAAGCTATGGAGCACGCTCTAAGATGCTCCTTCTCCTCCGAAATAAGCAGAAGTCTCTCAAATCTGTCCCTGGGCATTATACAAAAAGACAATGTTCAACCCACAATACGCCACATGGTAAACGTTTCCATTTGCAACATCCTTCAGTACATTTCCACAGAAGCTTTAATTAATTATTTTCTTCCAGTGGACTTGGTTCCCTTGCACGAAAGGCGTCCACCCTTTTGCCTTCCAGCTTTCTTCAAAGACATTCCGGGTATCTCCTTAAATCTAAGGATAACAAAGTCGAATTTCTGCACCTGCAGTAGGATCAGAGCATACGATCTTTAGACACAAAAAGGATTCATTTAATATAATTACTGAGCAACCAAGGAGAAAGGAAACTCAAAGCAATCTGCAGTTTGGGCCTACAAATCAGGCAACTTAAACTAAACACAAATTACATTGCTCTAATAATATTTCATCCTGCACATTATACATACAGGAATGATAGGTTTCTTTAATACATACAAAGGCCTACGTAAATGTGCACACTATATTTCAATGCTAATATAACCTTGAATAAATGCATCCTAATAATCATGAAACGCTGCAAAGCATAAAATAGATGTGAGTGCATTTAAACCATGAGTACAGTGCACCCACACAATTTAGAGTGTTGGCTATGGGGATTAAAGTCTTATCACATGACAATATCACAGGAATCTAAGGTCATCTTTTCAGAGAGGATGGTGTTCATTTGTCGCAGCTGGGTCAGGCATATTAATGATTAGAGTTGAGGGATCTATTGGCAAATTTTTGGAATGAGGATTTATGGTGCACTAAAAGCGTTGGTTAATTTTCTTTTTCACTAAGCAACTTTGGGTGGGGCGAGGAAAACTCTTTGGGTTTTCCTGGGTGGCGTTTTTTTGGGGGGTTTGGATAGTCTTGAGCAGGCTTATTTATCCCTCTGGGGTGGGGGCGGGGGGAAAAGGTCAAGAACCAAAGGAAGAGAAAGGAAAAGATGGCATGGTTTGCATTACATGGGGGTTTTATGCAAGTTTTGGTTGGAACTGTTTGGATTATTAGGATAAAGTGTTTTTGGGTTGGGCTGAAGTATAATGCATAATGGGGTTTGGAATATGACAAAGAATGCTATCAGTTTTGCACAAAGTAATACTGTTTTACCTGTCTTATTAAAGTGACCTTTTGTTGCTAAGTTAACAATGGTGAGTTGATTGTTGTTATTGCGCGAAGAAATCAGTTGTGGACAGCACTTTCTCCTAGGACAAGTAGCCCGTTCTAATAGCACTGGTTGAGATATTCACCCGGTACAAAGCACTGTAAAGTTATTTACCTTTAGGGGCTTTTCCTTTCTAGCAGAGTGGTTTCATCTAGGTTACTGCCAAATTCTAAAACAAACGAACTTTGACATGCACTGAAGTTTTTCCAGAATTTACTCAAGACCAGCTGTTGCCCGTGAACTGTAGAGCACCGCGTGCAGATGCAATGGCGAATTAAATATTTACCAGTTGTGCTCACTCAACACAAAACGGTTGCGACAAGCCGTTAAACAGCTGACCTGGTAAGTGCACGGCGGCCATGTCCCGACGGTGAGCGCTCGTGGCTGTGTCGTATTTCGAGTTACACAAAAAACAGCTGGACTAACTGGCGATTAGTGTTGTTTTCCCGGTGCTTCAACGGAGGCCTGGCCAGTTGGCTGGCTCCTGCTGCTCGCAGCTGAAGGCCAGGTTGTAATTTATGCAAATGCCTAATCTGTTGGAATTTGATTAACCAGAGCTCAAGGACATTGTTTTTTTCTGCCAATTGTAACCCTCTACAAGCCAAAGCAGGCGCTCAGATTTAGTATTTGTTTATCTAGAATCACAGGCACTTACCGTGGGTCGCACTGCTACAAATTGCTATTCACATCATTCAAAATTATTGATCTGTTTTCACAGCATCTCATGCGAAAAGAACACTTTCCTAAACATTGATATTCTAATAAACATGGCTTAGTGCCATAAAAGTAGAAATCATGGATCAAAATAAAAGCTTGTCTCCGAACGAACACTATGGGAATGCTGATCTAAGAAAATGTTAATTGGTTTGAGGAGGCAATTATAACAAGAATCTACAGAATTTTTTGTTTTTAAAAACAAATAATATTACGTGGAACAATAATACCTTTAACAAGTTAAAATATGTACCTGTGTGCCAACTTTCGAAATAACATAGGGCTCTTCCTCATGCAGTTATAGTATATATAGAAAGTTTAGCCATTGGGTAACCCTTGCAAAAAAAGTTTTTCTTACGTCTGCTGAAAATAAAGTGTAATTAGGGATCTTAAATTCCTCCATGTCAACTATGAGTAGCTCAGACAGTGTTTTGGAACAGAATGACTAGCATTGTTTGTTGGACAAATAAATAACAATAAATTATCCTGGGCCAGTCCTGAAACATTTATGACTGGAGCTATTTCATGTTCATGGGTGGTATTATATAAGAATATATATGGCATGGTTGTAGCGCAAACCTAATCAAAGGGCAGCGGAAAGATAGTAAAAGATGGGAGCAAACACATTGTACAGCATCGAATTACGGACGCAGTTTGTTGGAGGTGGTAATGTATGAAGAATGTTTGTGCGCTTTTGTTGGGTGACCATTTTTTTCTGGTTCTGGTGTGCTGTTTTTTGAGCTGTTATATTTTTGAGGTACATTATTACAATGTGACGGTGCTGTGTTGTACAATGGTTGTGTGAGTTTCTGTTGTAACTGTTTTATTCTGGTGTGCCCTGTTATGTTTTGATTATGTTATGTTGCTTTCCATACATTATTGTGTTCTGTTATGTTGTTTACTTGAGGAATGTCTAAAAATGCTACCACATTTGCAGCCAGAGGCAGGACATGACGTTACATTTTACGTGACTAGCAACCATTGACGACTACCGCCCTCATCCCAGGTTGGCGGCAAGTGAAGTGTGGCTCACTGGTTAGAGGCGGCAGACCCGAGAGCAGAGGACGGCCCGGGACCAGGGTTCGATTCCCGGCGCGGCAGGTTTCTGGACCAGGGTCAGCGGACTCGATAATTCTCTCGCCTCGGTGCCCACTCTGATCAGCGATCACACTCGGCAACTCTGGGCATTAGCTTGCCTCATCTTCACTAACGGCCCCACCAGACCGCCGGGGATGCCTGGTCTCACCCTGGAGATACCCATTAAGGGACCATCTCTCAGGGAAGCCAGGAAGGGTTTCGCAGCGGTCGAAGCGCCTTGGGACCCTACGGGTAAGTAGTGCGCTATATAAATGCCAATACATACAATATATACATTTATCATACCAATAAAAACCGACTCTGCTGAACTGGAATTTATCAGGTGAGACAAATACTGCACAATTACGAGTTTTACACGATAATGAGAAACAATGTGCATCTTGGTGCGTGTTGATTCAAAGACCGCAGTACCCAATATTTACCTGGTATTTTCCTCTTAGTATAGCAGGTTTGGCCTGCCTAATTTATCTGTGGGAGTATGGGATATGATTTCTATAGCAATACTTGTGATTCCAATAAGCGTGGTAAGTGTGCGCTCCGCAATTGAACGTGTCACTCTGTGTGCCATGTTATGCCTTCTCTCATTTGCACTCTGTGGATACATACATGGCATTACAATTCACAGACATAATCCATGCGCACGATCACAGCAAAAAAGAATAGGACTTTAAAAGGTAAATTATTTCGTTCTTATCTAGAAAAATATTAGGGAAATGCTTTCTGTTATACTTGATTCACAATTAACCATCAGCAAGATCTCCTCTGGATAGATGAGTATACAATGCATAGTATTTAAAAATATATGTTTTGAAGTTTAAGTTAAGTACTATGGGCCTCATTTATGAGAAATGACACATCGCTGCGTGAAAGCAGAGATGTGTCACTTCTCAGTGCGCACTCCTTGCGACATACCTGATGCATCATAATTAATGTATGACGCATCATGTCGCAAGGAGATACAGATACGTCAGTATTTCTGATGAATCTGTAAGTGCAAAAGGTGACGCATTGCTGGAGTGTGTCACAAAAGTGACGCAACTTCAGCAATGCGTCAGTCTTACGCTTGCAGTGAGGCAGGCACAAGATTTTGACGCAACGGCGTCCTAGAAGTGACGCAGTGAAATCTTGTAGATTTCACTGCATCACTTCTACGAGTCTTTTTGCGGGGGTATGCCCCCCCATGCATACATTATACCTGATACAGGTATAATGTAGCGCACGGTTTTACAGAGTGACGCGTCGGCTTGTTTTACGCTGCCGATGCATCACAAAAAGTGACGCATTGGAAGTGCAAAACTGACGCAAGGCCTTATGAGGCCCTATAGGTTTACTTTCACCTCAGAGTTAGCCAGGAGATGAACTGGGGATACCAATGACCAGCCCTCAGGCAGACCAGTTATAAATAAAAGCCTTACCCACACACACTGCACCATATCTGTCTTAAAGGTTTGCTCGGGCCATCCCTTAAACAGATATTTTTTTTCAGGTGACCTACAGAAACACAAATCCATGTCTTCAGCAGGGTGAGATTTAACTTTGTCAAAGCGGAGCCCACCACATGCATAAAGTCATTTTCTTCTGGTCGTTCAGTCACCACCTAAATTATTTTTTGAGAAAAATATCTTAACCTTTGCTTTTGCAGCATTTATTTTAAGACTTGGGAAGCTGATTGATTTTCCTTGGTCGATCCACAGAGGTTCACTTTCGGTTTAGGAGTATGAGATTGCCATTATACTGTAAAATATGCAGTTTATTTCCCCACAATATAGTGAACAATGATCAACATCACCCTAAGCTGAACTCTCATCTACAGTTCGCCAGAACCACGTATGTACTTCATGGACACCATCACGGACTTTGTTGCACCACTCGCCCCTGACGCTAGCAATTACAATTGCTACATGGAGTCCTGAACTTCTGCCTGGAAGGCCACACCAAATCCCGGTTCAAAAGCACTCATCCAAGACCTTAGAAGACTGGCCCGTCTCAAATGAATATAGGAACCAACCCACGTCACCAGAAAACAGCAGGACCCCATTTCATAGCATCTAATTTGACAACATCTAATTTGACGAGCCCACACCAATATCCTAAACAGACCAGGCCCTCATCAAATTCAGCATCGGCAATCCAGCCGAACACTCATGCACCCCTGCCAGATCAGCCCACCAAAACTGGAACATCAACACTGACAAGGCTTGGGTGGGCGGAATTTGCGTAATCGCGTTACGCAAATCTCTGCGAAACTGTAAAAATCTCTGCGAACACGCAGAAATTCCGCAAACATGTGGAATTGCTTGTTCGCGATGCATTTTTCCTGTTCGCAATCGCTGTGTGCGTGCTCGGGGGGAAATATCTTGCAAACACGCATTTTGAGAACACGAAAAAATAAAACATTTCATGAAGTCACGGAACGCAGAATTTTGGGCAATTTCGCGTTCTCCGCGGAACGCGAAATTACCCAAATTCCACAAACGGAACGGAATTTACCACCCAGGCCTAATCATTACCGGAGACCAGAGGTTCGCTCCCTACAGTAAAACAGCAAACCAAATAAACCAGACACATTGTACTAGACTAGAACAAACATAATTAGCCCCAAAATAGCCATACCTCTGACTTGTCCCTAACCGCCCAACTAATAGTGTGCACTGAAACTGTCTAAATGCCAACCATTTTACAATTTGAATTTACATTAAACTTCGTGGCTGTAGCGTGTCCATCTGCATAATTTTGCACAATGAGACTAGACAGTGCACCTCCAGTCTAGCGCCTTCCTGCATATATAAATATATAATATATAAATAGCACATATGCCTGCTAGGAGACCCACCTCTATTCTTATGCTTTATACGACAATGTTATGAAGGAACTTGGAAGGGGGTCTCACTTCCTTGGTATCCTGTGGCTAGGTCGACCTGAGCCATTATTTAATATAGCAATAGGGACTTTAATTTTTGTAACACAAACTTTATTGAATTTTAGTACAGTTTACATCAAGAGTTAATGCACTGAATGACCAACTACATAAATAATAAATAAAAAAGAGGAGGATGGATAACATAATAAAACGCTATAGAACCGATTGCTCACAATACTGCAATATTCAATTCAATAAATAAAAACACATAAGCCAACATTGAACAAAGAGAACCTTTTGTTACATGCAGTTGCATTGTATTCCTTCTAGTATAGCACAGTGAGCTATGAAGGATGATATGTGACTCCTACACACAGTAACCTTCACTGTCTTATGTAACACATCCTGTACAATGATTTACAAACTTGTGTGATTTATTGACAATGTAATATGTATGTTTGCTGTAAAGTCATCTAGCACTCTGCAGTGAGACTAATAGCGCTGCAAAACAAATACAAAATACTGGTATTTAACCCCTCCCATGCTGGTGACGAACCCCAGCCGTCACGCCCTGCGGTGGGCATGTGCTGATGACGGCTGGGGTTCGTCACGGCCCGCCCTGTTCTTTTGTTTACCACACAGCGGTAAAATCGTGGCCACAGCGAAGGGGTTAAATTGTTATTTTGCACTGGGACAGAGTAACGCATCTGACATTCTTACAGTGTATTAATATCTATTATATATGGGGGTCCAAACAAAGTCGAAATCCTGCCTCTCTTAAGCGCCTTTGAGGTATAAACAAGCTGTTGCTTTTGTTTCCCTTCCTCTGCACTTACATCTAGGTGTTAGGCTATAGGCACCTGCAGTCTGGATACTCGGACAAAGAAAGCCAAATGGGCCCTTAAGTTCAGCATTTGTTATGGCCCAGCTGGAGTCTCAAATAACAAAACCCCTCTCCCCGTCTGCACATTGCTATTCGGAAGGAAAGCAGATAACGAGCAGGCGCTGCTGAATGAATCCTGGTGTCTCAAACTTACACCGGGACCAGTTCAGCATATTTTAGAGTGGGGCTCAACTTCTTGGCAGGGTGGACGGTGTCCACTCTGTGAAAAGAGTGGGGGGACGTCATCCACCTGTGTGTACCCCTGACTCGAGCCCTGCTTTCAGCCAGTCCCCAGCGCAACACCTCATCGCTCCATCTATCCACCATCCGGGCCCCAGAGGTCTTCCAGAGCAGTGTTATCAACCGTCTTGCCAACAGTAATGTCAGTCCTGTGAAGTGCGCCACCACCCTGTAACACTTAGGCCATGAGTACAGTCACAAGACATACCTTTCCAGTGTATTCAAATAGTCCAGGTCAGTCACGTCGATCTGTGTTGTTGCGATAACTCCCCCGTAGCCGTACAGGATCAGGCAGACTCCGGGACCTGACGACAAGGACAGGTCCAGGTGGCCATGGGGAATATTTTAATAATTATATGCAGGTTTAAATATGCTCTATGTTGGCTAGTGAACTGGTGGTAATTTACACCTTGTGTTGCGTGAGCCATTTTTGGGGTATTCCAGCATGCTAGCCCTTCTTTATCTCTGAGATCTTTGGCGAGATCAACCTCCCATTTAGCTTTAAAGGTTGTGAGTCAAAAGTCACGCTGTGGCCAAAGTGCCTTGTACAGCGATCGTATCAAGTTTCTGCCATGTCCCATGGTATGTAAGTCTTGGAGTAGCTCATGTGTCTTGGGTTGTTATATACCATATGGAGCCCAATGCGCACAGACATACTGGTTGATACTTGCATTAGTCAGAAAAAGCATCTCAAGTGTGTTATGTATGTGAACAAAGTTAGCATGAGTCATTAGTATTCGATTCATGAACAATGTACGCGCTGTCCCCATCCCCCACTGTTCCAATGGGTCATTCCTCCATGCCATTAGTGTGCCCAAAGATGTGGGGAGGCCACAGAACGGGACACCGGGTGCATGGGGTGCCCGTTTAGAAGGATATCTTTTTGCCATCCTTCAATATGTCAGGGCTGTGCGCAACAAGAGAATCCATATGCATCATCTGGATGCCGGGAGATCAACCTATGCATGAGACCCTGTTCGGCTGGGCAGTAGTCTACCCTATTTCACCAAATTATGGCCGGCTGACCAGCATGAAAGCCATTGTAATTGTGTTGCCATGCAATGGGTCTTACAATCCAGGGCTCCCATCCCACCCCTTAGTGGTCGGTAAGCAAAGTTTAATTAACCCAACCCTTCAACGGCCTGTCCCCCATGTGAGTTAAATCCAAACAGTATTCAATAGTCAAAACACCCATGCCAGAAATACAATCAACAATGATATAGTAGCGGTAACACAGACGCGGCCCATTCAGGTAAGAGCGGTGGGGCGATGGGGCAGAGTGCCGGGGGATTTCGACAGGTGTAGACGAGGGAATAATTATTTATTTAATTTTCCCTCGCGGTCATCTGTCGATTTCCCCCCTCCAAGCCGGCCCCACTGCCCCCCCCCCGCTCTTACCCGCACGACAGATACATACCTGGGATCGAAGTGCAGTGATCACCTGAATAAGATTCCCTTCCACTAAGTCTTGTATCTCTCTGTACACCTGTATCTGCAAATAGCGAAATGTGCATCAAGCCATGGATATTTGCGCCTCACCAAACCAGAAGGAGTGTCTCATGTATGTGCCCGCAAAAGAGTAGGCACAGGACTTATACATTAATGTGGAGTCTAGACAGCTCACCAAACCTGCCACTAGTTGGGCTAGGGACCGATTGTCTTCCTGCAAATCCTGCAGATAGAAGATCATGTCGTCAGCATATGAAGATATAAAATATGGGGGCATATTATCAAGAACAGCGATACAATTATTGACGCTTCAGCGGCTGGAAACTGCCACTAAAGCGGCGATAATGGGCTTGATATGTCCTTGTGAATTCCCATAGCAGCCCAGGTTCTAGTGTTAACCTGGGGTTCTATGGGAATTTACAAGGGCATATTATGAAGCCCATTATCGCCGCTTTACCGGCAGTTTCCTGCCGCTAAAAGGGCGATAATGTTATCGCTGTTCTTGATCATATGCCCCTAGGTTTGTTATTGAGTGCCGGATCTTCTGCCTATTGGTTCAAATGCTAATATAAAAAGAAGAGGGAAAAAGGCAACCCTGCCGCATGCCATGCTGTGCTTCTTAGGAAAGCGAGATATAAGGCCCAGTCCTGGCCGTTGGTTCCGTACATCCCGTGGATGTATGCTTGGGGTATTATGAAGCAGACCGAAGCTGCTAACACAAAATCCCAGCCAATTGTACCAAAGGCTTGAAGGATATCTAGGGACAGACAACTGGCATTGGGATAGCACCCATAAATAATGTCCCTCACCTAGAACAACTGCAGAATATTTAATGAGGTGTTGCGTTGAGGGACAAAAACACTTTGGTCCATATGGGTCAATTGCAGGAGTAGGTGGAGCAGACGGTTTGTGAGAATTTTGCTAAGAATTTGAAATTCTGTATTTAATAGAGAGAGTGGCCGATACAAGGATGGCTCCCCAAGTGGTCTCACAGGTTTCAGCATGGAGGTGACTAGCGCCTACCCAGTAAGTAGCATGGGGGACCGCACTCTATCAAGAGAAGTTGTATAAAGCTTTTCGAGTTGTGGAACGAATCAAATGGCGAAGGTCGAATTAAATTCCACAGGTAAGCCATCAGAAGCAGGTGTTTTATTGCAAGAAAGCTCCTTGGTGGCACCTCATATCTCACTCAACGTCATGGGCATACCAAGAGCCTCCCTATCATTCGGAGTCATTCAAGGTAACTGCAATTGATGTAAGAACTCCACTATTGCCTCAGGGTCAGGGGGAGGTGGGGTCGCTTATAACGCTGTGTAGAAGTCGCAAAATGCCATATTGACTCCCAACTGGGTCTCAACTAGACCCTTCAGAGGTACATATATCAATGATATAGGTGGTGGAGACTGGCCAGTAATGTGCCTGAATTGTCCACCTCTGTATTAACTTATGTGTGTATGCTTTATGGTCTATTGAGCAAAGACGTTCAAGGAGTTTGCTATGTGTGAACCTAGCTTCTTGTAAAGCAACGGGTTGTAGTGCACATGAATACCTTGGAAAATGTTGGCAGAACCCCCTTTAGCTTCTTTCTGGAAATACTGCACATATTCGCTATAGTGCTTCCACTCAGGTAAAGTGAATACCTAGGCGTTAACACTGGAAGCAGACGGAGATTTTTCCTATAAAAGTAACATGTATATTTAGTTATGAGAAACACTATTCACACCATAAGATTTAGGTGTAACGTATTAGATTATTTAGCAAGGGACACCTGTGTCAAATCAGAACATGTTGTAGTATATTAGAGATTCTGCTGAATAAGGTGTTTCAGTGCAGCCCCACAAGAAATATGGCATTCTCAAACAACCATATCATACGTTGTCAGCCAACATCTTCCGCGCAAATTTTTTGTCAGTAAATATGATCATCTTAGAGATCACGGCCAGCTCTCATTAAATGACATTGCACTTGATGAGGGGAAAACTCTCAGTCTCCTATGCAGGGTTAACGAATACCTAATATTTAATGTTGTAGAAAAAACCAGCTCAACATCACGAGTTGTGTTACGCCAATACCTCATGTACACATTAATATTTATTCAGCATGTATTAACCTGTGCACCTCTTTACTAATGGCTTGTTTCTACCATGTCACTTTTCATGAATAAATAATTAACACCAGTTTACACTTACCTTTCCTTGCTGATGGATGAAAGTTAGGGTTAATATCCCTAAAAACAGATCAGAACGCTCTTCTGGATGTGAGAATTCTCATGTGAGACCATACACTTCTCAACTCCACATTTTTCCTCAGTTACAGCATCACACAGATTTAAGCATTTGCCTCATGCACCCCTATTCCAACAGATAACCCCCCCTGCTGAGGGTCTGAAGTAGCATAAAAGGGGGGAGATGTTTGTTGGGTGGGCATATCACTTGCCTGGAACAGTATCCCTGGAGTGTTACCACTCTCACCACTACCTGGTGTCTCTGGACCCGGACAGGGTGGGCAAACTCAGGACACTGTAATTCATGGTCATGATATTGGGCACAGGCTGTAGAGCGAGCCCAGGGGCATCAAGCAGCACCGACCCTAGCCCGCCTGCTGAAGACAGACTGAATAGAGCAGCATACCTGCTCTTCCCTCTCCCATCCTCACACTCCAAACCACCACAAGATGACTCTAAAAAATACCCTCCACACCTTCACCACCTGCTCCAAGAATTGAAGAATGAGTGCACATTTGGACCTATTCTTTCCCTTAAATTTGGAAGAAACATGCAGATTTGGTCTCAGTAGTACTGGCACATGTGCTACCATCCATTGTGGCATTCATCCTGTCCTACAGCCGGCACTTTAGTAGGGGTTTGGATTTATGCTACTTACATTATGATGCTGGCGGAACACATGTGATCTTCTGGTCCCAACATCCACCTTCCACCCCTCATTAATACAAAGCTTTGCGTCTACTGAATTTGGGCAAACATTCTGGAGAGTGGCACCGAACTATTATGAACTATTATGAGAGGATTCCTGGTAGGGTTTAAAGTCAAACTCTACCCTGGGACCCTCTTGAAAAAAGGGTTTTCAGGAGACCTATAGACCTTGTCCTCAGCTCAACCCACAACTCTCAGCTCCCTTTGACAGCCGGACAAGAGAACCATGGCACTGACCAATGTGTCCTAGGTCCACACCCAGACAGCGCTCAAACAACATAAGCTAACTGTGTGCCTGAAACGTGTGCCTCTCCTCCCCACATCACAGAAAGGAGCAGTCTCTTCTTTGCATCATGGCCGTCACCCCAATTGACACGGCATCCTTGCGTCGGATGATGTTCATGCACAGCGGACTGCCAGCCAGTCTGGATGTCTCTTCAGTTTCTGTGAAGTCGACCTCACAAGGAGCAGCGTCCATTGCTCCTGTCGTGTCTTCTCTCAGCTGTAAACTCGCCTTTGGACTAGGTTTGCACAACATACATTCATTCTCTGCTCTGTCATGATACTGCCACATGTTGACTGACATGTCAGTGATTTACTTTTAACGCTCTTCAGCCAGTCCCTCCCCCCAGCTCCTGAGCAAGTAAAACAGGTTCAGGGAGGCTTCATCTCATCAGCTTTAGAGCCCCTCTGGCCACAAATCTATATCAGATGCGCAGAGGATATCTAGAAGTGCAATATATACAGTAGCAATAATATTTTGTAGCGCCTGACTCAAGCTTGACTGAATGGAATCAATTTACGAACTTCCAAGCATCACCCCCATTTCTCTGACTAGCTCGGGTGTCCTCTTCTGATACTTTGCCACTGGCCACTCACGAGGACTCAGGTCTAGCCGCCACAAAACAAAAGGCTCTTAAGGCATCTTAAAGAGATCACACTAAATCTTGTTATTTGCTGCTTAAACCTCGGTAACGCCTCAGCGATTCTCCTTTAACACATAAGTATCCCCCACTAAACCCTACTTAAAGGATTTTATCTCGTGTCATCGTTTTCCCATCTGACACAAGAGTTCTCTCAGTCGAGACCTAAATATCAAACTTTAGAAACTGAAAAGAACTATTATGTTGCGAATTCATCAGAAATGTAATTCACGTACAAGCAAATCAGATTTACGTATGTTAAAGTAGTTAGTACATCCCAAGTCTCAAAAGTTGTTAGTGAAGGAGTCAAGGTAGCTTTATTACAACTGTCATCTGATTTAATCATTCTTACAATAAATGTAGTTACATTGATTACACACCACGCTGTCCTCGGGCACATCCACTTCATCTGCTTGGGTATCTGCAAACCTTGTTCCCGAGCGTGAGCTCAGTTTGGCTTTCATTACACCCTGACTTTGAGCATAAGTGTGTTCTCTATCCGGGGCACCAATTCTTCACTTCCAGCATAATCAAATGACACTAAGGGCCCTTTTTGTCATTTTTATTTATCTTTGTACATTGAATGTAGGAAACAGTATAATGCAAAACAGATTAATGCTCACCAAACCTTTAGAATATGCTATTTAATTGTTGCATATGTTATCTGCAAGGACAGAGTTTAATATATAGAGTACATCTTAGTAGGGCAGATATAAAGGGTGAGCGTAGTATGTTCTAAGCCATTCATATTGAGCTGCCATGATTTGATGTGCATATCCTTGTTCTTGCCTAGTGATCTGTGGCATGGAGATATGGTAACTAGTCCTTCCTCTTCTCTTATCCTCAGTAGTGTCTGAAATAGTGGAGCTGCATTGAGTGGTTTGTTGTACAGTAGCGTGGAGTGTGGTAAAGTATCATACAGTGGAGTAAAGTGGTGTAACATAGTGTGGAGTAAAGTACAATAGAGTATATTGGTGTGTCAGAAAGTGGAGTGGCATGGAGTGGAGTGTACTGGCATAGCGTAGGTATTAAACTGTTATTAATTGAAGTGGGGTATTTTACAGTAGAGTGGAGTGCTATGTCTTATAGAAAAGTGTTGTATAGTGGAATAAAGTGTTGTACATTGGAGTGTATTGGCATAGAGTGGAGTATAGAGTTGGACAGTGGATTGTAAGGAGATAGAGTGGAGTAGATTGTTGTAGAGTTCCATGAAATGTTGTAGACTTTTATAGAGAGGAGTTATATAGAGTGGCGGGAAGTTTCATACAATGGAGTGGTGTAGAGTGGAGTGGTGTACATTGTAGTGGCATAGGGTGGATTACAGTAAAGTGGAGTAGCATACAGTGAAATAGCGTACAGTGGAATACTGTACATTGGCGTGTAGAAGAGTAGACTGTCATAAAGTGGAATAGAGTAGAGTGGAGGTCAGTAAAGTGCAGTGACATAGAAAGGAAGAGGGTACAGTGGATTAGCGGAGAGTGGGGTGGCATACATTGAAGTGGCATAAAGCAGAGTTGAGGAAACTGTTCTAAACTGGAGTGGCGTCTCATACAGTAGATTGGAGTGCTATGTCATACAGTGGTGGAAACTGCCGCAGAGTGGAGTGGAATGCTGTGTGATAGAGTTTACAGGCAAAGAGTTGAGTGCAAATTTGGACAGTGGAGTGTATAGGGAAAGATTGGAATAGACACTAGTAGAGTGGCATGGATAGTGGTAGACGTTTGTGGAGTGAAGCTATATAGAGTGGAGGAGAGTAGACTGGAGTGGCATAAAGTGGAGTGGTGTACAGGGGAGTGGCTTAGAGTGTAATAGCATATAGTGTAGTAGAGTACAGTGGTGTGGTGTAAAGTGAAATAGCGTATAGTGTAGTAGCTTAAAGTGGAGTGGCATACAGTGATGTGATTTAGAATGTAGTGAAGTATTGTGGGGCAGGGTAGAGTGTGATAGTATACAGTGGTGTGGCATACGGTAGTGTGGAATATGATACAGTAGATGGGCAAAGACTGAAGTTGTATACAGTGCAATAACGTACAATGGAGTGGCATACAGTGGAATAGCGTAGGGTGGAGTACAGTGGAATAGCATAGAGTAGAATAGCATAGAATGGAGTGGCGTACAGTGGAGTGGTGTACACTTCAGTAGTGTATAGTTGAGTGGTGAAGAATGAAATAGCAAATATTGGAGTGGCGTAGAGTGGAGCGGTGTCTAATGGACTTGCATAGAATGGAGTAGTGTATAGTGGAATAGTATGGAATGGAGAATTGTAGACTGGAGTGGCATACAGTGGAGTGGCATACAGTGAAATAGCATAGAGTTAAGGGGTGTACATTAGAGTGGCGTAGACAGGAATAGTGTATAAAGGAGTAGTGTGCAGTACAGTGATGTACATTAAAGTGGTGTAGACTGTTGTGGGGTACACTGGAATAGTGTAGAGTATAATTGCATACAGTAGAGTGGCATACAGTGGAGTGAGGCCCAATGGAATAGCAAAGAATGGAGTGGAGTAGAGTGGAGTAGAATACAGTGGACTGGCATAGGGTGAATTGCATAGAGTGAAGTGGCATACAGTAGAATGGCAATGAGTGGAATAGCATATACTGGAGTAGCGTATAGCAGTTAGCGGAGAGGCATTCATTGAACAGGCGCAGAGTGGAGTTACATAGTGTTATAGAGTAGATTTGACAGGCATAGAGTAGAGTTGTGTAAGGTGTAATTGCATAGAGGGGAGTGCATAGAGTGGAGTGGCATAGAGTGTAATAGTGTACAGTGGAGTAGTGTACAGTGGCGTGGCATATAATGGAGTGGCATACAGTGGCATGGGGTAGAGTTTAATAGCATACAGTGTAGTGACATATATTGGAGTGGGGTCCTATCGAATAGTGTAGAATAAAGTGGCATAAACTGAAGTTGTGCACAGTGTAATAGAATAGAGTGGAGTGGCATAGAGTGTTATAGTGTATAGTGGAGTAGCGGATAGTGCGGTGGCATATAATAGAATGGTGTAAACTGGAGTGGTGTACAGTGGCATGTGGTAGAGTGTAATAGCACGCATTAGAGTGGCGTTCATTGGAGTGGGGTCCAATCAAATAACGAAGAATTAAGTGGCATAGAGTGGAGTACCATAAACTGGAATGGCGAAGAGTGGAATAGCGTACCATGGAGTGGCATACAGTAGAATAGAGTGCAGTGGAGTGTTGTAGAGTGGAGTGGTATACAGTGGAATAGAGTATATTGGCATACATTAGAATGGCAGCGAGTGGAATAGTGTATAGTGGAGTAGCATCCAGTGGAGCGTCATACATTGGGAAGACATAGACTGGAGTGGCATACAGTGGGATTGCGTCCAGTGTAATAGTATAGAGTGGAGTGGCTAGAGAAGAGTCTCGTACAGTGGAGTGGCATAGAGTGGAATAGTATTTAGAGAAATTGCTACAGTGCTGTGGCATGCACATGTATGTGAAATTTTGCATCAATGTAGTTTAGGGTGTGCAGAGTAACACAAAACAGCGAACTGCGCTGCCTTGCATTTCGCCGGTTTTGCCAATCAATGCAGGGCCACGTATGATTGCCTTGCATTCTTTTGTAAATCTGACTTAAATATTCCATTGCCAATGCGAAATCATGAATGGCATAATGGTACCGAAGTCCAATAATGCAGCTAGGCCTCAGGAATATTTTTGGCCTTGGTATACTATGATAACTTTCTAGTATACCATGGTGCATGGGGATGACAAGTCAGTATATTATTGGGTAATGGGTATTTTTATAGTATGAAAAGGCAGCCAAATTATTTGTACTACACTTTGGCTATGTTCACTATTAGGGCCTTAGATATAAGTAAGTCGTAGGTCCCTAACTATAAACACTTTACTAAAGTGGCAATAGGTAGGGAAATATATTTATATTTTTATATATATTTCAAAATAGGGTTATGGTCATGTACTGTGATAGTTTAAAAAAAAATTGTGAGATTTGCAAAAGTACTGTGGTGACAGATATCACTAAGTTTAAATACATTATAACTTAAAAACGTACTTACTATAACTGCAATACGCAAAAGGCATCATCTCTGCACCATAATGTACAATCCTGCCAAATTTCATGTAAATCCATTGAGCTGTTTTCGAGCTACATCAAATACAATAGACTATGGAAAATGCATATGTGGAAAAACTCGTCTTGAGACCCCCTTGTATCTTTGCACCCTCTTAATTATTCACCACAAAAATTTACAGCATTTCAAAAAGTAGAAAATTCTATAGGTCTGGAATGTTTTGTGGTGATTTGTGAAATGGGTGAAAAGTTATTAGGGATCTCATATGTGAGGGATTCCTATCTTTGGGAATACTAACTATAACTACAGAGTGACAATCAGATTTGATGTGATTTCTTTCTTTTTATCTATTGTGTTTGTTATGTATTTTGTTTATTGGCTTACATAATCATGTGACCATAAATGTGTCTTTTAGTTGGTCATGGTGAGCTTCTGAAACATTACATGAGCAGTGTAATATATTGATTGTGTGTCCGTGCTACCTTTAGTAGGATTGTGCTACACATGAAGGCTAAAGTGAATGAAAGGCAATCATTGTTATAGTTATCAACATTGAGTTTATTATTTTTTTCTGAGTGGCCAATTATCATTTCCTCCAAATAGTAGTTTGTTTGGCTCGCTGCTTGGCCAATTTTGCATTTTGTTGCACACAGGAGCATAAGAAAGATGACTTTTGTTTGGCTTGATGAGACCCTTCTATTTTGTGATCCAGAGAGCATGCAAAGAAAACGTATATAGATTAAGATGTATCCTATTCACAATTTAATCGTTTATAGATTTCCACTAGCATGTGACCATAAATGGGTCTTTCAGTTGTTCATGAGTAAATCTGAAACTGTATATGCAGTCTAGTTTATTTTTTGGGCTTGCTTGCTACTTTTAGTAGTATTGTGCTACAAGATATCACCAAGTTGAAAAACCTTACAAATGTATAAATACTTACTCTACTTGCCTGCAGTACCCCCAAAAAATCATCTGCTCACTCTAATATCTGATACTGCCAAATTTCAGCAAATACGATTGGCGGTTTTCGCACTACGTGAAATACAAAAGTCTATGTCACATGCATTGTGTTGGAAGCCCGTTTTGGGGCCCTTCTATTTTCTTTGCACTCCATTGGCCAAATGCCATGAAACTTTCAGTCCTCTGATAATGGATAATGGGTGCAACAAGTCTGCAAAGTTCTGTGAACACTGTTCAAATGGGTGCAAAGTAATTACGGGACAAAAATCCCCAAAATCCCTATCTCTGTTGACCCTAACTATAATTCATGCCCCGCAATGCACTGCTTATGATTTCATATATTACATTACTTATGACATGGTCAGTAACATCACTGATGACATCATCCACAAAACCTCTGAAACGCCCACTCACACCCCCATATAACCTTTCATACACCCACTCCAACTTCCACACTATGCTGCAAACACGCCTCCTCTACTAGATGCGGGACAAACTCCCCTTGGCGCTTGAGGGTCCTTGGGGCCAACAAACCTTCCTGTTTCCTCCTTTTAGTCCTACACAGGGGATTGCTGAGAGGTGATCGGATGACCCCTCTTTCCGCACCACTCGGCAAATCTGCCTCATGACTCACTACTGGTTGGAGGATGGCGTACTCCTGGATTATGTAGGACCTTAGGGGCCAGAAACCCCTTCTGTCTTTGGAGGCTATGCCTCCTTTCTCCACCACTCTGCTAACGTGCCTCCTAGCGGACTACTGGTTGGGGGATGATGCCCACTTTACTCCTATCGGGTCCTTTGGGGCCAGCTACCCCTTCTGTTACTGCCAGTAAGTCCTACACAGTGGGATTGCTAAGGGGTCTTCAGAGCCCACACACCCTTTCTGCACCCCTCTTCAAATGTGCCTCCTGGTGCACTACTGGTTGGGAGATGAGGTCACCTTGGATGCTGAGTCCGATACAGTGGGATTCCTGAGAGCTGTTCGGAGGCCCGCCCTTTTTCTCCACAACTCTGTAAACATGACTATGACTACTAGTTAAAAAAACATAGAAATTCACTTAAAAAACCAAAGGTTACAGGGACTTTATAGTTAGGAAATAGAATTTGAAAATCCTTAGAAATTCACTTAAAAATACAAGGGTTACAGGGACGCTATAGTTAGGAAATAGAATTTAAAAAACCTTAGAAATTCGCTGACAAAAACAAAAGTTACAGGAACGTTATAGTAAGGATAAGATTTCACTTGTACAAACCTAGTGAAATTCAGCAGTTATAGTCACCTAAGCTAACTATAACTTTTGCCCCATAATGCACTGCTTATGACTGCACATATTACATTACTCATAATAAAGTCAGTGACATCACTGATGACATCTCAAATAACATCCTGGATGACATCATCTACAGAACCACTCACACACCCACTCTTACCCCATACAACCTCTTGCATGCTAACTCACAAATCTAAACAACCACTCACATACCCATTCACAAACCCAAACCAGTACTCACCCATACCAGTACTCACATACCCACTCACTCCTTCATAGAGGCACTCATACTCGCTTACATGTACAGCCACTCAAACAACCATTTACTCTCCAATTCAGCCACTCTTTCAACCAGTCACTCACCTGTACAACCACTCACATAGCCACACACTCACCCATACAGCTACTCACACATGTACTTGTTTACCTACACAGTCACTCACACACCCAGTCACTCACCCATACAGTCTCTCGACACAGCTACTCACTCACCCATATAAACACTTGCACACTCACTCACACACCCACGCAACCATTTACATACCCATTCACACATCCATAGAAGCATTCACACTTCCGCTCACTGACCCATAAAGCCATTCACAAAGACACTTACTCTCCAATTCAGCCACTCATACACCAACTCACTTAACCAAACAGCTACTCAAACAGCCACTTTCTCATCCATACAGTCACTTACACACTAAGTTTCTCACTAATACACCCATTCAGACACCCAATCACTAACCCATACAGTCACTACACACCCACTTACCCACCTATAGAGCCACTCGCACCATCCCTCACTCACCCATACATCCACTTATACACCCACTCACTTACCAATACAGCCACTCGCACTTCTCACTCACCCACATAGCTACTCACACACCCACTTATACATCCATACAGCCACTTACACACCCATACAAACAAGGATACAGCCGCACAGCCACTCACATAATAAAAGTTAGAAGTAGTATCTTTCCATAGTAGTGCACTTGTGCATGCGTGGTAAAGGCAAATGCGTGGTCAAATTTTGCATTGTAAATAATGCATGGTTAAGCCTTTGTGTGGTAATGCATACATTGTAAAGGCTCGTTTCGGACCAACCCAACCTCAAACAACAGAGATTTCTCCTAGCAAACCAGCTGAAATCCAAAAACCAAACTACAAGAGAATTGGTACAGGCAGACATGCCTCATCCAACTATGTTTAGGCAGTTAATCTGACGTGATATCTATCTGGAATGACCTGAAAATAATGATAAACAGAAACAACGTTGCACACTACTACTCCAGGACCTATATGCTGCCTTTTGACAAGAAAGATAAGAAATAGCCATGATCATTTCGAATTCAGGAATGAAGTGAAGACCTGGTACTTCCAAAACATATGAAGCAGACACACACCAACCAATAAAGAAATCATATTTCCCACCTAAAGAGAGTATGGACAATAGAAGCATCGAGCCATAACTTCCCAACCTATCTCACTGCAGAAGGCAAGTAAGTACAATCATGTGTTAATATTGCGCACACTACCTTCTTTCCACTCCAGGTATAAGTGCACTAACACAATCACAGCTCTGTGAGAAGAGCAAACAGCTGCTGATTATGCACAACAGGAGAAGACATCACTATTTCATACAAAACAATTAAGCTCAAGCTTTCTAAAACTCACTCCTCTTCTCCCCACTACCTTAAGTGGAGATACAGACACCAGGATAAGATAACCGCTTTAGTCATTATGCACAATCCCAAAGATTCCCCTCAATACAACCTCATTTCAGCCAAGCGTGCTACCGTCCCCCAATGCTTTTTGGCACCTCATTAGAAGTATGAAGAACTTTTTCCATGGGTGTCAACTTCGGTAGTCAGAGATAGTGGCTCCTACCTTGGGCCCGCCCTTTTATGCCCCCTGTATTGTTCTTTTACCACTATCTCAGCAGCTGGGAAACATTTAAGCATGGTTCTGACTGAGAACCCTGTTTAATTTCTGGAATGTTCACTCCTTCATCTCGAGTTTTAACTTCTCTTCTTCCTGTCTTTGCAGTTATTACCGATTCCTCTAAGTGCATCATAAAATGTAAGGGCTAAATGTGGGATAACGGGTCAAACTTGTGCTGTCTTCAGGGGTCAAATATTACATGGTGAGAATACGTCTCTGGCTGTATCAACACAATTCAATGCAATTTGATATAATTATGAGTGGCTGTATGATTTGCTGTTATTTACATTGCTTTGAAACTGCAAAGCAGCAACAGGAAAAGTTATTATTTGTCGGGAAAAGATAATATATGAAATAACTTTTCTGTATCTAAAATCGCCAGAATTACAAATATTTTCCTGCATCTCCAGGAAGGCAAAAAAGTCTCTCAAGAATTGCAGTTTCAGTGTGAAATAAATTACGTTAAAACTGTCCAGGCGTTTTAGGTGCAGCTACAAACTTTATTTGTAATCAATATGTTTGAGATGTATTTGCTTTTGTGGGAATTTTATGATGTACTGAATTATTATGATTCTTTATGATACAAAGACTTTTTTTTCTTCTGATAGAATGCATATTCTGTGGCACTCCTGTTATGTTTTTTCTTAAACTTTTCGGCCTGGCTACAGAAAACCTTTTATGCCTGCTTTAGCTCTTGTTTTTTCTTAATGCTTTTTTATTGTATTTTCTGTGCAAGGTATGCACACAGTATCAAAACCATGACAACCATAATAATAGTAATAATAATAATAATGATAATAAATAACGACAACAACTGGAGCAGAATGATCAATCCAGTTAGTGCCCTGTCTAGATGGACACCGTTTGGTTGTTGTCCTAGTGATACCAGAGCGCAGTTGAGGGCGCTACATACCACTTATCATAGGTGGTGTATTGTCCTCAAATAACATTGGTAATATTGTATGATACCTAACAAACGAGAACTAGTGGTGTGTTAATATCTTCTCACAGAAGATTATTGTGTCTGCAGAAAGGGGAGGGGGAACTGGGCTTGCACCATGAAACAATGTAAGATTAAAACATTGTCTCTGCCAGTTCCTCCAATGAGGATCTGTGGTGGTGTAAAATGTAAAATTGATACTTGTATATCGCACTACTCACCGCAAGGGTCTCAAGGCGCTTGTAGGGCGCTGTGGAGCCCATCCTGGCTTTCCCTGTGCGGCGTCCACTCCTGGGCACCCCCCAGGTGGAGGCCAGGCATCCTTAGCGTTGTGAGGGCCATTGTGGAGATTAAGCAAGCTATTGCCCAGAGTTGCAGAGTGGGACTCCATGATTGGAATAGGCACCGAGGCGAGAATTATCAGGTCCGTGGAATTTTTTGAGCCCAAGACCTGCAGAGGCGGGTAATTGAACCCTGGTCCAGGGCTAGACCTCTGCATCAGGGTCTGCCGCTCTAATCATTGAGCGACACTTCTCCAGGTTAACTACTTGCTTGTGCCCGCTGATCCAATCACTGAGTTTCAACTAAACAGATACAACATAGCTTGTTGTTTTTATTTCCTATAACATCTACTTTATTCCCCCACCCACATGCAACCTTCCCTTTACCCACCCCCCCCATCTCTCTTCCTCCTATTACCACTCTCTCCAACCGCTCCCCTTGAATTGAGGCTATCCATTCAGCGGAAGATTTTGGGCCTGATTACGAGTTTGGTGGTACCACGGTGACCATGTGCTGTAGGACTGCCAAACCTGTGGTGCAACTGCCTGCCAGATCAGGAGTTAAATCCTGTTCTGGGGGGCTGTGTTGTGGTGATCTGACTGTGGCAATTTGCAAAGCCTATAATGCAGACCACTGCAGTCAGACCGCCATCTGCACCTTCCTGCATGGTGTGGCATATGTATGCGTATATAACACACCGTGCAGGAATCAGGGGTGCAAATACACAGGGTCACTACATATGCCCCGCTCGCATGCACCCCCCAGGCTCAAATCCAGCAGAGTGTCCTGTTAGGGCCCCCTTTGTTGCGTTTCCAGTCCTCCTTTTCATGGCGGGATCACTGCATTGAAAAGGGAGACGAAAATACAACTCATAAAATGCTCAGCGGTGCCAGCAACTGCACCACCAGCATATTGTAGCGGGTTGCAGACTGCCAGCCCAGTGGGATCCTTGATTTCGGCAGTGCCGGCATTCTCGTGGTGGTCAGAATGCTGCATTCGAAATACTGTGGGTGGTCCCGCAGTGTGGCCGTGGTCGGATCTCCACCTCGGGTTCATCTGTCCTACGGAGCACCAAATCCATATTCAGGCCTTTAGCTAATCCCCCTTTTGCTGTGATATAACTCATTGTACATCCCTTAGGCACTCTTGTATCACCGCGGTGCAGTGTCGGGTCCGAACCCGCTCTCTTATTCAACACTAATCATCAAAATGTTGAAGTAATATTTCCACAAGTCGTGAAGACCAGTGACATGAACTAATGTAGGGACTGTGATGGGTTGTCCTACAATTACTTAGAAATGCCCCCTTATTCTGTCAAATCTGGATGTCTGATCATCTAATCTGTGGTTTATCTGTTTGTATGATGCAATCTAATTCATCTTTCACATCCAGCCCTCAACTGTAGAGGTAATAAAGTCACTTAATGAAATTTTAAACAAGTGTGGAATCTTCAAAAGCTCAGACGGGCAAAAAATGTCATATTCGGTTTTGTCCCGAACTATACTGTAGTGTAGTTCCTATATTCCCAATAGGCTCTGCGCATTGGAATAATTTGCATTATAGGTTTTGACATAGGACTAAGGTCAGTATGTCTCTATCGAGTATATTAAACCTAATTGTGTATGCCAGCTAGCTCAGAGGTCACTGGAAAATTTCTCGAATTAACAAGAAGGGATTAGTCTCTGACAACCGCATAAACATGACAACTTTGTTTCTGCTAGAATCAAAACGATATCTTCAGAGTCGTGGAAACAATAGATAACTATTTTACTCAGTCAATCGTGCATGTTTCGTTTCTACAGAGTTGCATAGAAATAGAGAGACGGGCATTTCAATAAAAAGGGTTTATTGAACAGTCTTATTTCTCATGCAAGAGATATTAACTGCTACAAACGTTAGACAGAATGCAAAATATAATGCGTACAGCGTAAACAGTAATATGAAATTTATTTATTTTATTTAGGAAGTGTTATATAGCGCTAGCCTGACCAGAAGGTATCGGAGCGCTTCACATAATTAAAGAGTGGTGCAAAACAAAGCAAAACAAAGCAAAACACAATACAGTACAGCAAGACATTGAGGATACAAATCATAGTAAGGAGAAAGAAGAAGAGATCCATTCCAGGGTTTTGGCATTCCCCTTCCGGGAGGGGAGCAGAGTTTCTTTAGCCACTCCAAGCTGCTCCTATCTGATAGCTAAGGAGCGGTCAAGGAACAGGATTTGAGCTGACTTTTGAATTTAGCGAAGGAAGGAATAGTTCTGATATGGAGGGGGACAGAGTTCCACATTTTGGGCGCATTTCCGGCAAAGGACCAGTCCACGTTTTTTTGTTTTTGAGTTCTTAGTGTGATCAGAAGTAGGGTGTTAGAGTTTCTGAGGTTCCTGTTCTGACCTGCTTTTTTAAGTTTGGATGCCAGATATTCGGTTTTGCCTAGCTTTGTGGATGAGGCAGGCTGTTCTAAAGTTCTCCCGCATTTCTATTGGTAACCATTTGAGTTCTTTTAATGCCGGGGAGATGTGGTCAAATTTCTTTATTCCAGTAACCATTCTGGCAGCCGCGTTTAGCGTTGTTTTCAGAGGAGCAAGATGAGTTTTGGGTATTCCAGAGAGGACTGTATTTCCATAGTCAAGTCTTGACAGCACCAGTGCTTGCGTTGCTTGTTTGAGATCATTGGATGGAATGAAAGGTTTTATTTTGCTTAGTAGCTTCAGGTTAAGGAAGGCGCTCTTTGCCTAGATCTTGATGTGTTTTGTCAAGTCTAGTTTGGAGTCAAGCGTGATGCCTAATGATTTGACCGAGTCCGCTAGGGTGAAGTTCCCATTGAGCACATCAATATCTTTTAGCCACTCGAACATTTGTGGGTTCTCTTCTTTGTTTGAGATGAGGAGTAATTCAGTTTTGTTCTGATTCAACTTTAGGTGGTTGCTTGACAGCCAGTGTTGCACTTCCTTTAGTTTTTCATTGAGTCTGTGAATGTCTTTAGAGGAGAAGATTTCTAGATAGATTTTGGTATCATTCGCGTAGAGGTGGAAGGGGATGTTAGCTTTCCTGAGTAGGTTGAGAGGGGTTCCATGTAAATGTTGAAGAGTTGAGGGGAGAACACTGATCCTTGGGGAACTCCCCTCTTGACTGGATGAAGGTCTGACTCAAAGCTTCTGATTTTGATTCTTTGGGAGCGGTTGTGCAGGAATGAGGAGAAACAGTTGAGGACC
Source organism: Lissotriton vulgaris (assembly GCF_964263255.1). NCBI lineage: Eukaryota > Metazoa > Chordata > Amphibia > Caudata > Salamandridae > Lissotriton > Lissotriton vulgaris. The sequence continues at coordinate 420,653,141 of NC_141695.1, read as the reverse complement.
ACATCATCTAGACCAGCCTTTTTTTCGAGGGCTTTGAGGAGAAGAATATGATCAACTGTGTCGAAAGCCGCCGACAGGTTGAGGAGAATGAGGAGACAGCATTGGTCTGAGCCCAGTGATTTGTGTATGTTATCAATTATGCTCAGGATTGTGGTTTCCGTGCTTCACCCTTTCCTGAATCCTGACTGATGTGAGTCGATCAATCAATCAATCAAGACATTTGTAGAGCGCACTACTTACCCGGAGGGTCTCAAGGCGCTTTGGGGTGGGGGGAGGTGCTGCTACTGCTCGAACAGCCAGGTCTTGAGCTTCTTCCTGAAGGAGAGGTGGTCTTGGGTCAGGCGCAGGTCGGTCAGGAGGGAGTTCCAGGTCTTGGCGGCCAGGTAGGAGAAGGACCTTCCTCCTGTTGTCGTTCTTCGGATGCGGGGGACGGCGGCGAGGGCGTGACTGGCTGATCGGAGATGGCGTTTGGGAGCGTAGAAGTTGATGCGGTTGTTGAGGTAGCTCGGGCCTTGATCGTGTAAGGCTTTGTGTGCGTGGGTGAGGAGACGGAAGGTGATTCTTTTGTTGACGGGGAGCCAATGCAGGTTTCTCAGATGTCCGGAGATGTGGCTGTGTCGTGGGATGTCGAGGATGAGTCTGGCTGAGGTGTTCTGGATCCGCTGGAGTCTCTTCTGGAGCTTGGCGGTGGTTCCGGCGTAGAGGGCGTTGCCGTAGTCCAGTCGGCTGGTGATGAGGGCCTGGGTGACCGTCTTCCTGGTCTCGGTGGGGATCCACCGGAAGATCTTCCGTAGCATGCGCAGGATGTTGAAGCACGACGAGGAGACGGCGTTGACTTGTCTGGTCATGGAGAGGGAGGAGTCCAGGATGAAGCCCAGGTTGCGTGCGTGGTCTGTCGGTTTGAGTGCGGTGCCCAGGGTGGGGGGCCACCAGGAGTCGTCCCAGGCGGAGGGCGAGATGCCCATGATGAGGACTTCCATCTTGTCTGAGTTCAGTTTCAGGCGGCTGGTCGTCATCCACTCGGCTACGTTTTTCATCCCTTCGTGAAGGTCGGCTCTGGCGGCGGCGGGGTCGTTGGTCAGGGAGAGGATCAGCTGGGTGTCGTCAGCGTAGGAGATGATGTTGAGGTTGTGTTGGCGTGCGAAGGCCGCGAGGGGGCTCATGTAGACGTTGAAGAGGGTGGGGCTCAGCGAGGATCCTTGAGGGACGCCGCAGATGAATTCGGTGGCCTCTGACTTGTACGGTGGTAGACGGACTCTCTGTGTTCTTCCGTCGAGGAAGGAGATGATCCATTCCAGTGCCTTCTCCTGGATTCCGACGTTGCTGAGGCGCTGCACTAGGGTGCGGTGGCAGACAGTGTCGAATGCCGCGGAGAGGTCTAGGAGGATGAGGGCCGCTGTTTCTCCGTTGTCCATCAGGGCTCGGATGTCATTGGTGGCAACGATGAGGGCGGTCTCGGTGCTGTGGTTGGCTCGGAAGCCAGACTGTGAGCGGTCGAGGGATCCATTCGTCTCGAGGAAGGCGGCCAGCTGTTTGTTGACGGTCTTCTCGATGACTTTGGCTGGAAACGGGAGGAGCGAGATGGGGCGGTAATTCTTGAGTTCGGTGGGGTCCGCTGTAGGTTTCTTGAGTAGGGCGCTGAGTTCGGCGTGCTTCCAGCTCTCCGGGAAGGTGGCGGTGTCGAAGGAGGTGTTGATGATGTCCCGCAGGTGGGGTGCGATGACAGCGTCGGCCTTGTTGAAGACGTGGTGAGGGCAGGGGTCGGTTGGAGATCCGGAGTGGATGGAGTTCATCATGCGGACGGTGTCTTCGGTGCTGATCGGAGTCCAGGTGCGGAGGGTGGTGGTGGGGGGCGGTGGTTCGGTCGTGGCGTGCGTCGGTTGAGTGCTGAAGCTGTTGTGTATGTCCGCGATCTTGTTGTGGAAGTAGGAGGCGAGGGAGTTGCAGAGGTTTTGCGATGGGGTGATGTCGTTGTTTCTCGCGTTGGGGTTGGAGAGCTCTTTCACGATGTTGAAGAGTTCCTTGCAGTTGTGTGCGTTGTTGTCCAGCCGGTCCTTGAATGCAGTTTTCTTTGTAGCGCGGATCAGTTGGTGGTGCTTCCGGGTGGCAAGCTTGAGGGTGGTCATGTTGTCCGGTGTTGGTTCCCTTCTCCAGGCTTTCTCGAGGGCTCGGCAGTTCTTCTTGGAGCTCTTGAGTTCGTCGGTGAACCATGGGGCCTTCTTGCTGCCTGGTCTGCTGGGCGGGGTCCTCAGTGGGGCAAGTTCGTCCGCGCAGTTGCTGATCCACTTCGTGAGGTTGTCGGCGGCCTGGCTGGGGTTCGCTGAGCTGGCGGGAGGGTGCTGGCTCAGGGAAGCGGCGAGCTGGTCGGCTGTGATCTTGTTCCAGCTTCTTCAAGCAACCTGTTGCTGGTGGTGGTGGATCGTCGTTCTTTTGAAGGTGAAGTGGACGCAGCTGTGGTCCGTCCAGTGGAGTCCGGTGGCGTGGCTGAAGGCGATGTCTTTGCTGGATGAGAAAACGGCATCGAGTGTGTGTCCGGTGAGGTGGGTGGGGGTGGACACCAGCTGCTTGAGACCGAGGTTGGAGAGGTTGTCGAGCAGGGTGATGGTGTTGCGGTCGTTGTTGTTCTCCAGGTGGAAGTTGATGTCCCCCAGGAGGATGTAGTCAGCGGAGGGGAGGGCATGCGGGCTGATGAAGTCGGCGATGTCCTCGCTGAATTGTGTGCGTGGTCCCCGGGGTCGGTAGATCAGGGTGCCTCTGAGGGTGGTTTTGGGGTCCGTGTGGATCTGGAAGTGCAGGTGTTCGGCGGTTGTCAGGGTGTCATCGGTGTTGGTCTTGATGCGGATGGTGTCCCTGTAGATGATGGCGATGCCTCCTCCAGTCTGGTTGTCGCGGTCTCTTCGGGTGATCTTGTAGCCCTCTGGGACGGCAATGGCGATGTCGGGCGCTGAGGAGTTGTTCATCCAGGTTTCCGTGAGGAAGGCGACGTCAGGAGCTGTGGTGTCGAGGAGGTTGGTATTGTCCAAGTCCTGTGTTAGTTGTTGGAGTACACATCTTTATAGGATTTTGGAAAGGAGAGGAAATTTAGAGACGCGTCTGAAGTTGTTTAAGTCATTTATGTCCAGGCCTGTTGTTTTTTTAGCAATGGGGTGACTGGTCCCACTTTCAGGCAATCTGGGACGATTATGGTTTTTAAGGAGCTGTTAATAATCCTGCACCACAGTGGGGCTAGGGAGAGTTTAGATTTTTGGGTGAGTAGAGCAGGAAGGGAGTCTAGGGTATGAGAATAAGGTTTAGAGGTGGAGATAAGTTTGACTATTTCCTCTTGTAGAATGGGCTGGAAGAGTGACCAGGGTTTAGTAATTGGTGGGGGAGCGCTACCAAGCACCCCACCCCTAGTTGCTATAGGGCAGGGGAGAGCAGTTGATAACCAGAGAGCGCTCAATCATCTTGGAGACCTTATCATTGAAGAAGTTGGCGAAGTTGTCGCAACGTTCTTTGGAGGCCTGCCCCAGGGAGGAATCCGGTTTGAAAGTTTGCTGTCTAATAATACTGAAGAGCTCCTTGGGTCTGTTTTTTGCGCTGTCCAGAGCAGAGTGGAAATACATGGATTTTTTTGTTCTTGATATGATTGTTGTACTTCTTCCAGTTTGTTCGGATGGAAGATAGTGGGCACGCTTCTCCATAGTCTTTCTGCAGCTCTAAGTTGTCTCCTTTCTTCATTAGTGTCGGAGTCGAACAAAGTTCTGGACGGAATGGATCGTTTTTTTCTTTGTTTCAACTGTGCTAGTTGGTCAAGAAGGTTCACCATATTCGTGTTATAGAGTGAGGGGAGGTCGTTTGTGGATAGAGCTTTGTCGCTGGGTAGGAGCCGCTTTAACCTATCTTCCATGACGTCCAGGGGAATCTGGGAGAGATTTCTGGACCATTTGGGGGGTCTTGCACAGGAGGCAGGGATAAGACACTTTGGTTGATGTGGAATAAGATCATGTGATGATCCGACCAATCTACTGGGAGGATGTTGTCGATTGTAATTGCGTCTTGGTGAGCAATGATGGCATCCAAGGTCGCTCCTTTGTTGTGAGTTTCTTCAGAGCAATCTTGGGAAAGGTTATTGACACAGAGGAACGTATTGAGTGATTGAATTAGCGTGCAGTTGGACTCCTTCCAACGTAGGTTGAGATAACCCAGAATTATGTGGTTAGTGTCTTTGAGAGCGCAGTGGGCAATCAGGTCAGATAGATGTTCAACAAAAGTGGGGGTGTTGCCGGGTGGGTGGTATAGAAGGTGACCAACTAACGGGCTGTTGTCCTTAAACTTAATAGTGACAGATAAGCACTCAAAGGAGCTATATTCGCATGGGTGCATTACAGTGATGCCGATGTCATGTTTATGGATGATGGCTACACCTCCTCCACATTGGTCTATTCTATCTTTATTGATGATGTTGAAACCTGGGGGCACCAACATGTCTAAGCAGGGTGGGGAGATCTCATTTAGCCATGTCTCTGTGATGAACGCAATGCCTAAGTCCTGAGAGAGGATGGCTTCAGCAATTTCCATTGCATGCTTGGGGGCACATCTACAGTTAATGAGAATGCAGTTGGTAGATATATTATTTTTGTTTGTATCCTTTCCTAAAGGGGCCCTCCGAATGGAGGTGAGGGAGGGCCGGGGTCTAGTGAGCTTCACGGGCGGAAAGTCTCTTCCGAAGCCCGTGATCACTTGAATCTTGGCGTTAGTGGCAGTTGGGAGAGGGGAGACATAGGTGGAGGCTAGGTCCATAGCTTCTTCATTAGACATTGCTGCTGTAGATCTGAGAGGTCTATTTGATTGAATCTCCACATCTTTACTGGTGTGTGTCTGTGCTTCAGATGTGGGGGCTTTGATTCTTGTGGGAGATTGAAGTGGGATCCCTGCGTCGGTTCTAGGGGGCCTTGGCTGCCGGTTCTTGAGGGCGGACGAGTTCCCGACTCTGGGTTTAAGAGGAAAAGAGTCAATCGGACCGGAAGCCCTGAATTGGACATATTGGGGCTTACGAGCCTTGTCTAGGTTGGAAAGGTTTTCATCCAGGCCACTGAATATAATTTGTAACTGATTTGCTAGTAAGGCCAGCCAGTGCGCCATATTTTCCAGGGCAGGTGATGTGCAGTTTTGGATAGGGACATCTCATGAGATGGGGGTCTGTGTCACATTTTGAGGTTTAGTGCTGGGAAGGTCAGCCTGGCTGTCACTGTTAGCAGCCCTCGGTAGGGGGTTTAGTCTTAGGCTCTTCCTCCGTGTTTCTGCTGGAGTGCTGAGGGGTCAATAGACCGGGCCCTAGGGATGGTGTTATGTTCTTGAAGCGGGTAAGATTGATGGGGCGGTGGGGCTTGATCCTCTCTGACAGATTGATGGGGGTCAGTAGGCTGAGCTCGTGGGATGCTGGAGTGATGTTGAAGAGGATAGGATAGCGGGGGCTGAGGGGACTGATCGTCTTTAGAGGGCTGAAGGTCATTGTTCATGGGGACAGGGGAATGAGGGGAGTTTCTGAGTGGGAGGCTGGGGGATCTCATCGGGGGAGAGGAAGTAGATATTTGCATCTCCTGCAGAGGCAGGTTGATCGGGGAAGGGGGCTAGGGTGGAGCGGGACGCAGCGACTGAAGGTGTGTGGGGCAGAGAGTAGGGAAGAGGGATTCGAAGGCCTCTAGGTTCTCATTAATGGCCTGTATCAAAACAGTACCATTTGAGTTAATGGTCACTGATGTGTTTCCTTTTCTAGTTGCTTGGTTGGGGAGGGAGGTCATCAGTTTACAGCTGTGTGAGGTGGTCATCGTTTTAGTTATGTGAAGTTGCATTCTCAATACGGTGTTCTAGCTTTCAGGTCTATCTGTGTGAAAGATGAGATCCATCTCAATCTGTCCTTTAGAGGAGCAGTGGTATGTGTCTACAAATAGTGTTTCTGGGTGTTGTCTGATTAGATTGTGTTTGTGGTTTCTTCTCGTTTTCGGAGAGAGGTTAAGGGGGAAGCTAATACTGTAGCTAATACTGTAAGCTAATAATACTGTAATAGCATTGTCTGTTGCTATGACATATATAAAAATATATACATAAATAACAAAGGCTGAAATACTAAACTGGTGCTTCTAAAATATGCCTACCCAGTGTACCTAACGTAGATCTAGTGTGAGAGAAGAAGTAGGTGCTGTCTTTACCTATAGTTTAGTTCTGCCAAGAATTGCCAAAGGTTTCTCTAGGTTCTAATCTGCTCCATACCTTAGAATGAGGGAGGTAGGCCTCTCTTTCCTGGGACTCGATTTCCCAACAACCCGCAAGGGAAGTGTGAAGCACTGGAGCTGGATTTTCGGCAGGAGGATGACAGCTTCTGGTCAGTGCGTCAGCTGAAGAGTTGTCTTCCTTCGGCACTTGCTGTAGCGAGCTGCGTCATGCAAGTAGGTAATTGAACTGCACTGAACCACACCATGATGTGTCATAGCATTTGAAGGTATATTTATAACTTGTAGGTGTTTAGGAATGCCAGTATTGACTTGAAGTCATGAATGAACCCCTAAGCAATAGATGTTCATGCATAATAAATGAGCTCTTGGAGAAATCAATATCCAAGCAAGGGGAAGTCCCTAATGGCTTAAGAGTCTGGTTTTCCAACAAATCGTTGTGACGTAGATGAACGGATGGAAGTAGCCATGCCTGTATTTGGGTAGCATGGGCTATGCCTAAATAAGGACTGGTTTCTATGCCTATATAAGGGCAATACGAATTGTACCTATATAAGGGCATGAATTGTGAGATTCATTCGGAATCTAAATCGACATACAACACCCACTCCACTTTCTTATGTACGACATAACTAAGTTCTTAACATGTTAAACATATCTAAATCACATCTACACATGAAGTGCTAAAAGCATGTTTCAAATACATTGTAAATAATGTATCCAAACTAAAGCATTGGTGCTGTACACATTAAAGCAAGTATTCATTCTAAGCACATGTTGACATTTTTAAATGTTCACTGAATGAATCATGAAAATATACATCTATGATAAGGCTCGCAAATAATGAAAAAAAAGCCGAAACCATTTCATGTCAGATTACATAAAACTGTTTGTATGTGAACAAGAATTAATAAATCAAGGTGGGGGGGAGAAGGAAAATGTGATCCGTTCAGTTTCCTTAGGCTTATAGCATGTAATCAAGAGAGAAGTATCACTTGTCCCGCATAACCAGGGTATGCAGGTATCGTTCTGACTAGTCCCAAGTAAAAAACCCTCATGCACGTGTACAGTTCGTAATTATAGCGGTATATCTTGATTCTCCACTGTACTTAAGACGTTGTGTGCATAATCATGGGGTTTAGTTGTTATGCATCCTCCACCAGGAGGCTTTACCCTTGGTTAAAACAGTAGTGATCAGTGATTTGGCAGTGAATAGTGAGGTGAATAGTTTAAAAACATATCTTCATACTGGACTAATACATTCTATTCGTTCCAATTCTGAGATAGTGAAAGTTAATATTGAGGTTGTGTGCCTCAGAGTGATAATGGCTCTCTCACACTGAGATTTGTGAACATTAGGTCGACATGTTTCAGCCCTTAGGTTGCCAAGCGGTCAGGTGGGCTTTCTTCAGGACCGGGGTGTAGTGCGCACAGAGACCAAAGGCGTCTCTGTTTGTGTTAGGCCATTAGGTTTTTCCTAGGATGCCTTCTTTAAGATCAAAAAGAAAATAATTTGAATTTTAATTTATTGCAGGTCGCTGGGTACCTGTGGATGGAAAAGTAAAATGTAGAATAGGGAATAGGGTAGTGGGGTTCAGAAGTAACTAGTGTGCTGGTAAATTTACCAGGAACAGTAATTAACTTATTAAGACGACGCAATTAAAAAATTAAGAGTTAGAAATTTGCAATACTGTCGTTAGCCACAATCAACTAGCAGTTAAGTTCAACTCTCCCACTGTGATGTGATATTTAGAGTGTAGCGAGGTATCTCTACTCATTATTCCAGTGTTAAACATTCAAAACAAAATTCGCTAGCAGTGTGTTCTCACATTTCAGGTTAGATTGTGCGGCGATTGTACCCCTGTTTTGTGAATGTATTAGCGGTGGGTTAAATTAATGCGATCAATTTCTCCTATTCATTCTGCAGTCTCTGTTTGCGTAATCTTCCATGCTTCATTATAAGCAGCATAGATACCAGCATATATAAAACATTTTTGACAAGGTTTTCTTGGTCCTAGCAAGAATTCCCTAGGATCAGGGCCATCTTTAAGTAAAGATAAGTGTTGCTTTACATCCTTAAGTGTAGATCTTTGTAGCCAATCAAGGCAGAGCTTCCTTACACTGTATGTTGATACTATTCCTGGATGCTGTCTTTGAACATATCTCGAGTATGGCCTATTGAATGTGAAACCCTGTGTCTTGCTCAGGAATCTATCTTGACAGTTGGTTGTGTCTGTGAGCCAGATCAACCATTTATTCCAATCTGGATCTGTTCTGTTGTGATGCAAAATAGTATGTACGTCAACCTAGGTATGGATGGATTTTTCACGTCTTTGATCTTGGCTAACCCAAGGCAAGACATCTGTTGGACAGTGTCATTCAAAACAGAGCCTGCTCAGGGATGTTGCAGGCTCTTAATAAAGCGTCTACCCCCTGTACTAGCCAATCTTTTGTTCCCCAGACAGCTTTTGTCTCAATGTTGTCTTTCCAAAAGTCGAAACCTAGTTTAGACAGCCGCCGGTACGCAAGAGGCCTCTTCTGTCATTCGATGCTCGGAGCCCGTTTGGATCATATAATTATTTATTGTAGTTATTTCTTCCCCAGTGAAATGGTTACATGAATGTTTAATGGTTTCGGTTATACGAGAACCAACCTGACTCTTTGCTGACTGCGCAGTGACGATCGCGGGAGTTCACTGAGTGACTCTTCCCTTTCCATAACTGGGTGGCGTTTTATCTTTGACTCCGCCCCCGAAACTCCGCGTAGCGGGAGTTGCGGAGTTACTGTCCACGGACGCTGCAGTTCCGAACTGGTACGTGGCAAACAGTGCGGTTACTTTGTTACTAAACCTTGGTAATTGATTTTCCTTGCTCCTAACCGCTAACCCTCGCTCTCCCTTAGACTCACCCTTTTATCGTGTATGACGTTGTGGCAGCACGATTCACGCTGGTTGTAAGCTATCGGCTGCCGGCTGCCGGCTGCAGGCAGACTACTGGGCTTTTTGGCTCCGAAAAACGGTTGGAATTATCCGCCCCGCTCTTCATTCAATTACAGGTATGTCAAGCAATTGTAACTTGGCGACACATGCCGCGTTTGTTGTACAATTGAAGAGTATCAGTCCTAACATGGGGCTGCCCTCGCTGTTTATGCTGAGATCCCTCAACCAATCACTGTGGCTTTGAGATATTTGACAGCGTATTGCCCCGCTTGCAACATTGGGACCTCTGTCTTATATTATATTGTTCTGTGGACAGCTTTAAATTAATAGATACGTCTTCAAATTCAGTGGACCTTATCCACCAGTCCAAGCATCTTAGGTACTCCTCTGACCTTTATTCACCAGATTGGACACAGGTCTTGATTAAATAATTTGATTGTTTAACCAACAGTGATGTTAAAGGTCCCCTATTCACTGGTTGTCCTTTCTCCTCTATAGCTCTGCAAATTAATTACGCTGTGATCGACCTGTGACCTCTGCACAGTCCATCATACCTCCACGTCCTGAGCCTAGTTGGGCCACGACTCCATGGTAACTAATCTCTCCAATTTTTATTTTAATTCCTCGTCGTAGTCTAAATCAAATGGCTATGGTGCAATATTATAATAAATATTTACTAATCTATTATTAATTTACCTAACAGGATTGCCCCTTACTTTTCCCTGTTGCATATGTCCTGATGAAGACCCAACCTAAGGACTGAACGTAGCCTACATATAGGGGTCAAAACGTCGACGGCTTTCCTCTTAAACTTCCGGCACAAGCCCTCTACAGTTTTAAATTGACTGTGTGTCCGCTGAAAGTTCCTCTGTTAAATAATTCATCATTGTGTACCCTGATTTTTGGGCTTATGTTTTTGAATTACTTTGATTTTGTTGGAAACTTTTGTACTCATCACTTGTTTCCCTAACTGTGTCTATCCCTTCCTTTATCCTACACTCCTTTGAGCACTTTCCCTTCCCTTTCCCCCTCCCTTTTTTTCTGGGGCTAAACAAAATTGTTTGATTGTGTTACTACCTCATGGTATTGCTAATAAATTACAGTACCTAGATTGAATCTTTTTTGTGTATCTCTTGTTCTATGAAGTTGTTTAAAAAATATTTGTTGGTTGTTTGACACAACACGTCTCTCTTGCGGGGACCCCTTCTATATGTACTAGTTTAGACAGCTGGGCATAAAAGGCTGCAGAATAAATCTGTTTTGTATTGGTCAACATACTTTTCATTCCTGTTTTGTTTACATTTTTAAAGTAGAATGATTCTGGATTGGATACATTGGACCCTGAAAAGTATGGAAGCTTATTAGCAAACGTTTTTGAGCTACCCTTTGGTGGCGAAGGACAATGTTCCCATTAGTTATACATATATTCATTTCTAGGCATTATTGATTTGTGCAAGAAATGAATCCATAGTGATTATAACAATACATTTGTTCATAGTCTGAAGAAACTTCTAAATATTCATGATTCGTGAATACTGCAGACATTTCTAAGTCTGGCATCATATTATTAACAGTCCCAATCATCAGAAAAGGTAATAGATGAAACAAAGGGGCAGATGTAGGAGCCCTAATACCGGTCGGAAACGGCCAATTTCGGCCGTTTCCGACCGGTATTAGGGTTTTTAGATGTAGGGGGCTGAAAAATACAGAATCAGTATATTTACCGAATCGGAAAAATTACTGATTCGGTAAATTACCGAATCGGTAAATATACTGATTCTGCAATTACAAATGTAGGTGGCACAGTTTACAGTGCCACAGGCCCTTAAGAGTCAGTATTTTACCACACAATCCTATTGTGTGGGAAAATACCGAATTTAGGTGTGCATGCACATCTGTGCATGCACACTTGTGCAATGTGACACAAAGACATGCCCTTAGGGCATGTATGTGTGCCACATTGCACACAAGCCTGTACTTGGGGTGCTAGAGGGTGTCAAAGTGACACCCCCTGCACCCTTGCAGGATTCAGTATTTACAGAATCGGTAAATACCGAATTTCACAGATTCGATAATTCAGATTTTAAAATTACATACATCTGCCCCCTTCCCATTTACAGAGTCTTAAATACCGAATCGGTAAAATTCGGTATTTAAGAGACTGTAAATGGGAACTACCTACATCTAGCCCAAAGTCCCTTAATGATATCTTGAATAAGTGTAGAATCTTCAACATCTCAGATAGGCCAAAAATGTCATAATCCGTTTTGTCCCAAGCTATTCCATCTGCTATAGGAACGGCTGTGATGTTCACTGATGACAAGTCTCTTTGTTCACGATGAGATGATTTGTGTGCCTTGAGGAGTAAGTTGACGTTCTTACTTGCTGTGTCCATTTTGACATACCTTCGATTTATCAGCAAACCCAGAGTTATTACCAGAGTCAACCAAAGTAGAAAGGAGAATATTCCCAAAACAATCCATAGTTCCATCCATGGTGAAACCAGATAAGTCTTTTTCAGGAGATGAAAAAAATCTGTTGCTTGTTCTTTGAAAGTTCTTTGTGCTGGTGTCGTTTCAGGTTTGCTGGGATCCTCAGAAAACATATCAAAGTTAATAAAATAGCCAGAGGCAGTTCTGTCATTGGTTGGTATTGCATCCGGATTTGTTGAAAATCGCTGGAACCAGTTGATCACTTGTTACTTCATTGTAGATAGATATATCAGGACGAACTGTCATTTGGGTTTCAAGAGGAACGAGTTCCATAGCATTGTTGCTTAGTCCTTCATTTCTCACTGTAGAATCTTCAAAGGTGATGAGTCTCTCAGTTTGAACCTCTTGGATTGTAGCTAGAGGAGTGCATCTGCTACATTGTCAGAGTCCACTTGGCTTACTGCTTAGTATCGGATACATAATGTGGTTTGATCAGGTAGATGGACACAAATATTTTCACCTTTTTACCAGCAAGGGGCAGCAAAAGTACTGTTCTTGATGCGTGGATTGCTAGGACAGGGACTGGTTGTCTGTAAGAAGGCCCAAATTCCTTCTTGTCCGCAATCTTTTCTCTGACTAGATCACCAAGCTTTGGGATCCAGGCAGGCCTTGCTGTAATGGCTCCCCATTAAGAAACGGATTACCTTTAAGGCGCTCACACTTGCTTTTAAGGCTCTCCATAGCTTAGGTGCAAAATATATCAGGAATCGACTGTCGTTTTACTTGCCTTCTAGGCTTTTGTGGTCAGCTTCTCTGGCCTTGCCATCTGTTCCGCCCATCAGACGTGCCCGGATTGGAGGTCACTCCTTTCGATACCTGGCACCTAATTTGTGGAACTCCTTGCCAGTTCCTCTGAGAAAGAATGTTAATCAGCTGGCCTTCAGGAAGGAACTAAAGTCCTGGTTGTTTGTCCATTAGTTTTTGCTGTCTGTTCATCTGCTCCTGATTTCTGCATCGGGTTTTGAAGCGCCAGGACACTCCTCGGAGTAGCTGAGCGCTATATAAGACCGATTTTAATATAACATAACATACATAACATAACATAACATAACATAACATGGCTGGTTTTTGCCCAGCGGTGGTTGGCTTCAGGAACACGTTGCTTTGTTTTGATCTTAGTTTATTTAGGTCCTGTAAAACAACCAAACTTTGATATCAAATTCTTTATTTTCCACCACTGTGCCTTTCATGTCAAGGTCCAGTAACAACATTCTAGTCCCAAATAGGACATCATATGGAGTGAAACCCCCTAGAGAACTTCTTGGCAAATTATTTATTGATCTTTGGACCCCATAAAGATGTTTAGCCCACCCATCACCTGAACCTAATACCCTAGCTGTTATAGCATGCTTTATGTCCCATTTTTTTCTTTCAGAATTTCCCTCAGGATGGAATGGAGAAGAACAATGCAATGCTACGCCCAAACTGGCCATGGCTTCTTTGTAAGCTCGAGAGCTAAACGCAGGGCCCTGGTCAGAGTGTTTTGCACCAATTGCGTATGTGTCGATAAAGACTTGCAAATCTTTTAGAACAGTTTGAGCATCAGCCAAGCGCTGAGGCCACATCCATAGAAACTTTGAACACGTTTCCACTGCAACCATGATATATTTATAGTTACCATCCCTTTGTAAGGGACCACAGTGGTCCAGGTAAACACAAGCTAATAGTTTATCTGAAACTAATAGGGGCGTTTGTGAAGGATGTTTCACAGTAGAGATTTTCATCTTTTGGCATATTTCACTGTCCAAAACATAGTTTCTGGTCTGTTTCCTAATGCTGGGCCTCCAGTATCTCTGTTTTAATAATGATACTGTGGCGAAACACCTGCATGAGCAGAGGCGACCCCTTCATGTGCTGCTAGGATTATTCCTTATCTAATCTCCATGTTTGGTATTACACTATCCCCCACTCCAGGGATTCGAGCAAACGGAACATTGTTTGTATCAATTATATACGAGTATTTAAGCAGAAACTTTTTAGGTAATGCTGTACCGCAGCCTTTGCCTAAAGCCTTGACAGCCAGTATTATTTCACTGTCTATTTTTGTTTTTGAACGAGTGATTGCAGCTACGAAAGCCGTTGGCACAGCCCCCATCGTGGTTACACCAGCCAATGAATTCCCTTCAACGTGAACGCATCACGTTGATGACTCAGCGTGTGTCTCACATGAGTATTTTGTAGTCCGCTTCGCAACTGAACTACTTGTTCCCAAAGTGTTTTGCGCTTGATTGTGCCACCTTTTGCATCTTTGAAACCATTTTGAAGCCAATTCAAGTATTCATTATATGATTGAAAACAGTAAAAGGAATTGCACACTATGAGTGTGGGGAATTTGCGATCCTTATTTTCAGGTGCCATTTTGAATGCTTGTAGTTCAGCTTGCTGAGCTGTACAATCTCCTAGAGATTGTGTTTTTGTGATCATTGGTCTAAAATTGCCATCATGCATACGACCTTTGATGATCGCGCATGCTGCACTGTAAGCTTGCTTATCCCCCGTAGCGGGTTTTGCAGATCCGTCAGTATAAATTATAAATTCATACTGATCAAGAGGGAGAATCTCCTTTGGCAGAGGACATCCGTGTTCATGTTGCAGGAATGCTTGTGTTTTTAAATATGGATCAAAAACATATTTAACATCAGTTGCAGCAAGTGAATTAACCCACTGTATCCATCTGGATGTAAAGCTTTTGCATTCGGAATGCTCACTTTTGTAACTGCCTCTACGGCTGGTACTGGAGTTACGACCATAATGTGTTTCCCCTGAGCTAGGACTCTTTATTTTGCTACAGCAGTTTGAACTGCTGTCAGAACTTTCTCTTTTGATGTAAATTTAATTTCTGCTTGTGTGTTCAAATGTGATTTGTTTGCAGTTGGTACTTTTTCACCTTCGTTAAAAATTAAGAAGGTGAATCCGCATTGACCTGGAATGATTCGGATCACTAAGTTACGTACGTTCACGCGTGTTTGTAAGTGTTTTGTTACTAACATATCTGCTTGAAGTGAAACATTTTTGTTACTGGATTTGATTCTGGGAATACTATCCATGAATAGAATACCTCTGTCTAAAAAGATTCATGTGCCTCTATCACGAAAACTGCTCTACCACCTCTAGGTGTTAGACCATGTTTTATAAGTTTTAGAGTGATGGCTCTCTTTAAATTTGGATGAATGTTTATAACACCCTCATTGGTTTCATTAAAACCTGTATGATTAAAAGCTTCTAGACTGGGTCAGTCGCAGCCTCACCGGTCACAGTATTATTATCCACTGTTTTGGGATATTGTTTAATGAAAATTGCAGAGCAACTTTCAAGGTAACAAAGATAAGGTGCACACTACTTTGGAACACTGTATCCTTCAACGTTGAACAAACCAAATAGCTAATACATAGGATTTTGGTCCTACTCAGCTATGGCGGATATTATCTTTACCCACTTCAGGTGTCTTATGGAGTTTTATGACTAGGGGTCTCTGAGAAAAGCATGACTGAGTTACTTCAGTATCTAGTGTTAAATTAGTGCCTTACCAAATCGTTGGGCACCATGTAGTGTAGTTCCTATATCCCTGATAGGATCAGCGCATTAGAATAATATACACTATAGTTGTGGTATAGGATTGAGGTCAGTATGCCTCTATCGAGTACATTAAACTTAATTACTTGTGTGTGCCAGCTAACTCAGAGGTCACTAGAAACATCTTTAATGAACAAGAAGGGATTCGTTTCTAACAACCACATAAACATGACAACTTTGTTTCCCTTAGAATTGGAACAGTCTCAGAATCGTGGAAACAATAGATAACAGTTTCACTCAGTCAATCGTGCATGCTTTGTTTCTACAGAGTTTACACAGAAATAGGTAGACATGCGTTTCAATAAAAAGGGATTATTGAACAGTCTTATTTCTCGTGCAAGAGAACAGCTACAATCGTAAGACAGAATGTGACGTATAATACGTACAGCGTTAGCACTAAGAGAAAATAATACTGCAATAGCATGGTTTTTAGCTATGACATATATTCATATAAATACATATATAAATAACACAGGCTAAAATGTGAATACTCGTCTGATGCTTTTAGCTAATTCTACCCCAGTGTACCTAACCTAAGTGTAGTACGCGGTAAGAAGTAGGTACTGTTTTTCTATAGTCTAGTTTAGCTATAGTTAGGATTGATGTTGCCAAGATTTGCCAAAAGCCCCGCTAGGTTCTAGTCTGCTCCATACCTTAGAATGAGAGAGGTTGGAATCTCTTTCCGGGTCTCGATCTCTAACACCCAGCAAGGAGAGTCAGAAACACTGGAGCGGGATTCTCTGTGAGGAGGATGACAGCGTTTGGTCAGTGCGTCAGGCGGGGACTCGACTTCCTTCCGAACTTGCCGTAGTGAGCCGTGCAAGTATGCAGCCTTGACTTGCCATGGCAAGTGAAGGTATATTTATACCTTGGAGGTGTTTAGGAATGCCAGTATTGACGTAAAAGTCGGGCGGAGGAATGTCATGAATGAACCCCTAAGGAATAGATGTTTATGCATAATAAATGAGTTCTTGGAGAAATTAATAATCCAAGCAAGGGGAAGTCCTAACTAAGCATGAGCGGATTTTGCGGATTGGCAATCCGCGAATTTTGCGGATTTGCGGATTCGCAATCCGCAAAATCCGCGAATTCCCGCGAATTTGCGGATTTTTTTTTTTTTGTGTTCGCCCGTGTTTCTGCCAGTTCGCGAGGGTTTTTACAATTTCGCAATTTGCGAACTTACCTGTCGGGTCGCAAGTTTTGCGAACTTGTTGTTTCTACGTGTCCAGCCTGTTTGGGACACTCTTCTTCATCACTGCCACTCTCTGTCACCACTGCCACTCTCTGACTACTCATGCCACCCTCTGGCCCACCCATGCCACCCTCTGTTTCATCACTACACCCTCTGGTTGTCCAGTGTACATTATTTTCGGCAAAGCAAAGCACACCTTCCCTGCCTCAAGTGACCTGAATTAATTTGGGGCTGATTAATGTGTCACAGAATATTTTTTTAGCTGGCACCTGCTTCCTTAGTGCGCCCTGATTAGTGATCTTTTGCACTTGCTAAGTGCTTTCATTGTTGCAAAATTAGTTACAACACCTGCCCTGCCCCAACTGACAATAATGAATTAGGGGCTGATTAATGGATTTTAACTTCCAGCCTGGCTCCTGCTTGTCTCCCTTAGCTGTAATTCAGGACCTTTGTGGCATATGTGTAACTATTCTGAGGTTCAGAGCAGGGTCACATAATAGTTTCAACTGGCAACTGAACTCTGGAGGGGCCCCTCAGGAAGCCCTACAGGAAATGGCTACTAATGATGTGCCTGAACTTTTGAACCTGGTAAGTAGTTACTTTCAGTTTTGCCAAGATCGTATTTCTGCAATTTCGCACTTATTCGCGGGGCGCGAACTCACGCTAACAGTGCGAGCAGCGCGAGCAAAATCCGCTGCTCGCGGATTTGCGGATTTTGCGGGAAATTCGCAAATCTCGCGGATTGCGGATTTCCCGAAAATCCGCAAAATCCGCGAGCGGAACGGATTTTCCGCCCACACCTAGTCCTAACGGCTTAAGAGTCTGGTTTACCAAGAACTCGTTGTGACGTGGATGGACGGATGTAGGTGGCCATGTCTGTATTTGGTTAGCATGGATAATGCCTAAATAAGGGTTGGATTTCTATGCCTAAATAAGGGCAACGTGAATTATGCCTATTTAAGGGCATAAATCGGGAAACTTATATACGGTATCTAAATCGACACACAACAGTACCTGTTCTGGAATAGATCTGTGGTCGAGGACTCAACGTAGACTTCTGCCAGTTGCAGTTGATTTCCCGAGCTGACCGGTCTATCAAGGTCCTTGGCACATCTTCAAGAATAATACATTTACCTTCATCATTCTTCATTCAACTTCCGGTGCTTTCCTTCCTTTACATTGCCATTGCTCTTTGTAGGCAGGATAAAGGAATCAGGAAATGATCAGGACAGGTCACTTCCTATGGATAGACACTCCTAATTCAGAAAAGTGACCAACATCTGCTTCCTGCAGTCGCAGCACAGATTGTATCCTGTCATTTTTGGTGTAGACATCATCCGCTTGCACACTGTGAAAAATGTGGAAGTCATTGAAGGCCCCAGACGTTCTGGAGCAGAGGTCCAGATCAAGCATCAGAAGGTGCAGTTAAAAAGGGACTGACATCAGAATGTAGGGGTGGACTTATATTCAGCTCCACTCCTTTACTTCTGGGACTGTTAAGGAGTACATGCAGAGCCATGTGAGACCACCTAGCGGTGCGCTGGCATTTTGCTATGATAGATCTATGGATCCAGTTTGGCACCTATGGAATAAGTATGCAGTTTGGTTATGTTTCCACAAAACATCTTTGTGAAATGAAATAACCATTATAAGCTAGGTCAACTTAACCTTAGTAATTTTTTTAATTTGCCACTTTCTGCACTATGTACCAGCTCAGGAAAGCAAAGGGCACTGTATTGCATCTGAGAGTGGGGACATTTACTTTTTTATTGGTTCCGAAGGCACCATATCAAAAACACATTGGGGCATATTAAGGAAATAATTTTTCAGTAAATAAATTAGTACTCCAGAAGTACTGCTTTACATGCTGGAGATTTCCATATTAGCAGTGGACATTCTATGAGCATCAAACAGGCAAGACAATCACAATGTTTGAGACGTGCAGAGATGCATGCCCAGCCTAATGTACCTGTTTATTTCCATGCCACAATCTCGCATGGAAAGGAAATGGATTGCAAGGAAATGCCATGTCATTGCCTATTTCCCTTGGATTCTAGGTGCCAGTTCTCTCGGCCCACCTCATCCAGTTTAACATCTTGGATCCCACCCAAAATGGCTTCCGTGCTGGTCACAGCACGGAGTCTGCCCTTCTCTCCATGGCTGAACACCTACGCACAGTGATGGATGCGGGGCAGACAGCGGCGCTCGTTTTATTAGATCTGAGCGCCGCGTTCGACACCGTGTCCCATCCTATCCTGTTGCATCGCCTGGAGGAGGTCGGGCTGGGTGGCTCTGCCCTCCAGTGGTTTCGCTCTTTCCTGAACGATCGTTTCTTTAGCGTTGCGCTGCCACCGTACCAGTCCCAATTCCTTCCTCTGAGACAGGGGGTCCCGCAAGGCTCCTCGCTGAGTCCCACGCTTTTCAATCTGTATGTGAGACCGCTGGCTGAGATCGTCAAGCAATGGGACATGACTATGGTCTCGTATGCTGACGATACTCAGCTAGCGGTGACTATCAGCGGGGATGCGGACCGGGATGCCCCCAGGTTTCAGAGTGGACTTAGGGCGGTGGCAAGCTGGATGAAGAACAACTGTCTCCAGCTCAACGCGAAGAAAACCGAGATCATGATCGTTGGCAGGAAGGCGGAACTGTGGGGGGACAAGTGGTGGCCCATTGAACTGGGGCCGGTCCCTCTCCCGGTCACTGAACTTAGGAATCTGGGAGTGTGGATGGATCCCGCTCTCAGTTACGAGGGCCACTCGAAGAAAATCGCGGCCGGCTGTTTTGGCATCTTGCGGTCGCTGAGGCCCATTCTTAAGTTCTTTGACCGTGGTACCAGGCAGCTGATAGTCCAGGCCACGGTTTTATCTCGCCTGGACTATGCCAGCTCGCTTTTGGTAGGGACCAACGTGGCGGAGACTACCCGCCTTCAACGAGTGCAGAATGCCGCGGCTAGAGCCATTGTAGGCTTACCCCGAAGGAGCTCTGTCTCAGGAGTCTTGAGATCCTTGCATTGGCTCCCCATTAAATCACGCATCCAGTTCAAGGTGTTGTGCTTGGCGTTTAAGATCTTGAGGGGAGTAGGTCCGCCAATTCTTGCTGACCTCCTGTCGTGGTATGTTCCTTCCCGCGCTTTGAGATCGGGAAGCCAAGCGCTCGCGGTGGTTCCCCGATACAGGTTGTGTCGGGCTGGTGGTTGCTCTTTTCGGGTGAGGGCGGCTGAACTCTGGAATTCCCCCCCAGTGGACTTGCGGCTACTGACTGACCTCTTGGCCTTTCGCAAAGCTCTGAAAACGTTTCTTTTTTAAATAGATCTTTTATCTGTGTTGTGTTTCTGCTATCTGTTGCACATTGCCTGCCATGCGCCAGGACGCCCCTTAGCTGGGGCAGCTGTGCGCAATACAAAAGTGCATAACATAACATAACATAACATAACATTGATTGAACCTTGAACCCATGTGGAATCAGCCACTCTGCCTCAGGATACATGATTTCTGCAACAAACACCACTGGCATCAGGGTCCAAGCTGTCAGCCAAGTGTACGCTGTCTTTCCTGGATGCACACAAGACAGCAACATTTTCAGACATTCACCTCTTGCACATATATGAGTAGTTAGTATGGGGATTTGTGACATTTTGTTGCAAGGTATTTTTCAACTAATCACACTGGTATTTGATGTATATTTAGGGAATGGCATAGTAATTTTACCATATCACAATATAGATAGACCAATGCCAATAGTTCTGAATGTGTGCATGCATAGATTGTGTAGAACACCATGTGTACATTGTGTAGTATACAACATTGAAATAAATGTTACATGTCTTTGTTGCAGGTTTTTGTCATGTATGCCCTCTACTACTGTCTCCAAACCCCTGTCCGACATCCACCTATGCAGCCTCAAAAGAGGTACAATAGTGCACACCTACGTACACATGCCATAACTGAGATGTCTTTTGGTATTTTGTAGTTCAGCTTCATATGTAATGTTCATATCGGGGGCGTCGCTGTACAAATTATTATAGTCTATTTTATAAACAGAGTTTACATGTACACCATAACACGAAATTACAGCCTCATCCAAATTCAGAGGATGGGTCACAGAAAAGAGGTCTAGGTCATATTTTACCTGGGCTGGTACTCAGCCAGAACCCAAACACCAACACGACGGACCCCGACGAAGCAGCCCGCAACCTCACACAGTGGCTCACCGACTGCGCCGACGAACTCGCACCACTGAAGAAGCCTCCCTGAAGACCCGGCAGCAGGAAAGCCTCATGGTTTACCATCGACCTCAAAAACTCCAAGAAAACCTGCCGCACCCTGGAAAAAGCCTGGCGCAACGACCAAACAGCAGAACACATGACAGCCCTCAAGAACGCCACCCGCAAACACCACCAGCTGATCCACACCACCAAGAAGACAGCCTTCAAAGAACGACTGGACAACAACACCCACAACAGCAAGGAACTCTTCAGCATCGTCAAAGAGCTCTCCAACCCCAGCGCCTGCAACAACGACATCACACCCTCTCAAGACCTCTGCGACTCTCTTGCCTCGTTCTTCCATCGCAAAGTCGCCGACATACACAACAGCTTCGACGCACTGACCACGCACCCAACCACCGAGCCAGCACCCCCCACCACCACCCTCTGCACCTGGACCGCGGTCAGCACCAAAGACACCACCCGCCTGATGAACACCATCCACTCCGGCTCCCCTACCGACCCATGCCCACACCACATCTTCAACAAAGCCGACTCTATCATCGCACCCCATCTCTGAACCGTCATCAACAGCTCCTTCGCCTCCGCCACCTTCCCACCCAGAGAGCGGGAAACACGCCGAACTGAGCGCCCTCCTGAAAAAACCCACAGCGGACCCCACGGACCTCAAGAACTTCCGCCCCATCTCGCTCCTCCCCTTTCCAGCCAAAGTCATCGAGAAGATCGTCAACAGACAACTCTCCGCCTTCCTCGAGACCAACGGATCCCTCGACCCCTCACAGTCCGGATTCCGAGCAAACCACAGCACCAAGACCGCCCTCATCGCAGCCACCAACGACATCAGGTCCCTGCTCGACAACAGGGAAACAGCTGCCCTCATCCTCCTGGACCTCTCAGCAGCCTTCGACACCGAAAGCCACCGCACCCAGACACAGCGCCTCAGCAACACCGGAATTCAAGGAGCGGCACTGGATTGGATCATCTCGTTCCTCGCCAGAAGACCCCAAAGAGTCTGCCTCCCCCGTACCGCTCCGCGGCCACCGAAGTTATCTGTGGCGTACCGCACGGATCCTCTCTCAGCCCCACCCTCTTCAACGTCTACATGAGCCCGCTCGCAGCCATCGCACGCCAACACAACCTCAACATCATCTCCTACGCCGACGACACCCAGCTGATCCTCTCCCTCACCAACGACCCCACTACCTCCAAAGCCAACCTCCAGGAAGGAATGAAAGACGTCGCAGAATGGATGAAGATCAGCCGCCTGAAACTGAACTCAGAAAAGACGGAAGTCCTCATCCTAGGTAAGTATGGGCGAATTTTGCGAATCTCGCGTTCGCGAATTTTGCAGATTTGCGAACTCGCAATCCGCAAAAAATCCGCGAATTCTAGCGAATTTGCGGATTTTTTTTGTGTGTTCGCAAGGATTTCTGCCAGTTTGCGAGGGTTTCGTACCAGTTCGCAATTGCGAACTTACATTTCGGCTCGCAACGGTCGCGATTATGTTGTTTCTACGTCTGGTTCATCATCACAGGTTCCCAGCACCCTCTGTTTCACCACTGCAACCCTCTGTTACATCAATGCCACCCTCTGGTTCATCATCACTGTAGATTATGGGGGGGAAAAGCAAGCACACCAGCCCTGCTTCAACTGACATGAATTAATTTGGGGTTAGTTTATTAATGTGTCACTGTTTTAAAATTACAGTCTGGCACCTGCTTCCTTATCTGTAATTTGCTTTCTTTTTCCCGAGTAGGGGAAGGGTCTCGCACCCCGTGTCCAGCTCCCGTGCGGGCGTTTGAGGGGGGAGGAGGTCATACCCAGGGAGATCCTTACCCCGGAGGAGGTGGGCCAACTCATTTTTTATGTTCAGCGCCGCCTCCCCAGGACCATCATGGGAGGCGGCAAGATCAGTGCCGGGTACGGGGTCCGGGAGCGCCAGAAGCGGTGGGAGAAGGTGTGCCAGGCCATTTACCACCACTCTCGGGTCTGGCGCACCTACAACCGGGCCACCCACCGCTGGACGGATGTCCTGACCCGTGAGCGAGATCTGCTCGACCTCCTTGGCCTTGAGATCCCCGGGCTTGGTGAGTAGTAGTAGCTATTTCTTTACTACTATGTTTTCTGCTGCTGTGTTATTATATTGCAAATTTTTGTTTTTTACCAGGAGCAATAATGCTGCTCATTACATTGTAGGTAAATTATATTTCAAAATCTTCGGAGCATTTCAGGTACACTGCTCTCCTTCTTCTCAGTAGTGTTGCTACTATGCTTATTTGTTTTAGATTTTGTGTTCATTTCATTGGCCTGTGAAATTATGTATGAGTGTAGTTTAAAGAACTGCGTAATGCTATACACTAAGGTTCAGATTTTTAATTACCGGCGCATCCCTGCAAAGTAGCAGGGATGCACCAGTAATTGTGCGTCACGCCACCATCACCCATGGTGCGCCGTATTTACAATGCGGCAGACCATGGGCCCAAAACGTCACCAAAGCGTTACGCATCTGTGCCGTAAAGGCGGCGCATTGCTGGAGTTGCGTCGCAACGATGGTGCAGCTCCATCAATGCTCTGGGGTGCCCTATCTCCCCAATGCTGCGTCAAGCCATACGTCTGCTTCAAGCAGGCGCAGGGTTTGAGTCACGCATCATTGTCCTCAAAGTGACTGATTGAAATCTTGTAGATTTCCCTCAGCCACTTTTAGGATGCGTTCCTGCGCAGGAACGCCCTCCCTTGCGCCGGAACGCCCCCTATTGGCGCAGGGCTTTACAACGTGATGCATCTCCCATATGCGTCACGTTGTTAATATACACCGCACCATTGCGCCTCTTTTGTGCTGCCGCTGCATCACAAAAGTCATGCAACAATGGAGCAAAAGAGCCGCATGGGGCTTCTAAATCAGCCCCTACAGACTCAAGTCCAGTCCTTCCTTTGTACACATGGCGATAAGAAGAAATAGTGGTGGTGGATTGATAGTTTGAGTATTTTAATGACTGGTTAATGTAGTAGGAAACTTTAGTGTTGTCGCTGATCTTCAATCACGATGGACTTTGGCTGTCACTTCGCGTGCTGTGGACTGCTGCCTGCCAATCCTAGGCAAACCTTTTTAGTACTTTGTTTAGTGAGTTACATAAGGTAATTTCCAATTCGACTATCCGCAAATCAATCAATACTAAAGTAATAACGTAGTCGACCACATGAGATTGGTAAATAATATATCCCGTGGAGTAGTTGTCTATTTGCTTGCTATTGCGCAAAAATATTTTGTTAGTTCTTTTGAAATGTTTGATTTGGTTGACAAATATCATCCATGTTTTCTGTTTTTCTTTCTTTCATGTTGTACATCGGCTTCCCCCTGGGGCAAGAGGAGGACACAGGAGGAGGAGGAGGGTGCTGTTGACAATGCAGGCCAGGACCGGGCAGGCGAGGGCTCCTTTGCTGGCCCCAGTAAGTTTTAATTTTAATATAGAGTACTTATTTTTTCCTAGCGTTCCTCATTCGATTTTTTCTAAATCGTCTTTGATCTTCTTGTAGACAGGATCTAAATTCTTATCCTGCCTCGACTATGACTCCGTGTGGTATTACTAGATTATTCTTATTAGTCTGTCTGTGTAGCTAACTAAGATTGCACATTTGGCATTTCCATTGGACTCCCATTCTAGTCAACAATAGCTCTATGCACTGAGTGCAGTCCTCTGGGATTGTGCATAATGTATTTTCAAGTATTCTAAATGTTTATGCTTTGACAATTGCCAACAATAAAAAGGTGAATGACCACCAAGAAAGAATAAGATACTACTTTACTTTTGGTTTGGATAGGAGGACAATCCATTCTACTACTGTTGCAGGGACACATCTGCACAAACAGAACTATGGACACTAAATAATGCATTGCTTAGCTTATCAATTATAATAGGTGCTGTTAGACTTTCCACATACCTCAGTGATAACAGACTTTGTAGTTGAACCCCCAATCTCCTTACTGACTAGATAGTGTGGCAGAGTCATTTAGCTCCCAAAGTCACCGATGGCAGAGGCACGGACTTATGCTTGCAAAAATTAATTCCAAAACCTTAAGCTCATCCACTCTAGTCTGGAGGACCAAAAACCACAGAGTCTATTTGAGTTTAAAAGCTTTATTAAAAGTAAACACATTTATTGAAATCAAGTTTGTCATAAAAGTAAACGTTTAACTGGAAATGGAAAAGTGCTTAGTGCTGACGATTAATTGGACACATTTCTTGTGGTCGAGCCGAGCTCTCACCTGGTTTGACCTTGATCCTGCTCGTGTTCTTAGAAGTCAAGCTTCTGTCTGTTAGGAGAAAAAGTGGTGCGTGTTAAAAATAAAAAGCAAGCATTCATCATTTGTGCCAAAAAGTGCAGCAAGACAACAGCCTTCCCTGGAAAAAGGGACATTTTTACTTTACAGTAGACAGTCACAAATTATTGAATTGTATACTGTTTTTTTCACATTTCTTTCTTCCTCCTAGACCAAATATTATATAGTAGTGAGTGGTGTATTCTAACATTATTAAATGTACTTTGTAGGTGGAACATCTGGAGGCGGGGCCAGCGTCGAGGTGGTGGTGGCATTGGACGAGGACAACTCTGGGGAGGAGGGGGTGGAAGTGCCGGACAAATCTGTGGGGGATGACACGGTGGTGGCGGGCAGAGGTAAGCTATACATTCCTTACTCATTTGAGATTGAAGACTGCAGAGTGTGCTTTCTGCACAGGTGTATTATAAATAAACCAGGTAGTAGCCTCCTCTAAATGTACTTCAACTTAGCTGTGATGTTTTTGGCGAGAAGAATCCCAATCAGATCTGAGGTGAACTTGATGGAAGGGATGAACGAAAAGCGAAAGAAGGGTGTAAGTAAATGTGGAAGGACGAGAAATGTCATGATGACTGGCAAAGAAGAATGATATGTGTTTGCTTGGTCCCCGAGGTGTCTGGGAAGGAAAGAATATAGTATTTTGCATGGCTGGGTGAATGATGAAGCAAAGATGGGTGTAAGGAGAACAGCCTGGGTGGGTGAAACAGAAACTGTATGTGTGCATATACTTTTAATGGATGGATGCCTGGATCATTCATGGTACTATCTGACTCTTAGATAGCATATGTGTATCTAGAGAGAGTAGACGGTCACTGGATGAACTAAGTGTTACTTTGAAGAGCATGTAACACCGCACCCGCACGTCCGTTCCAGTGTAGGAAAGGCAAGGAAAAGAAGTTGTAATTTTGTCCAAATACTACCATGAATAGTAGCAGTAGTTTGTATTGCAACTGCAAGCACAGCATATATCCGGTTATTACGGTGGACACTCCCTACCTCTCTTAATAACTTTAGTTTAGTAGTAGTACGTCATTCATGTGTGGGGGTATCACTGTTCACTCAATAATAAGCAAAGCACCTAAAGTCATCCCATATGTCATCAAATACATCCCATGTGAAGTGATAGATAATCAGATTATTTAGCTTCTTTATATTCCTTTTCTAATACTCATTTGCACTGTAGGGTGAAAGCTAAATTAATTAAGCAGTAGCCCTTTTAACAGAGTATTCTCAGTGCCACCCGTAATAGAAAAGTAAGAGCTGCACCACCTGCATGTACTGGACCGGTACAGTAACGCAAGTCTGTCTCACTCACCATGGTGTGCGTCTGTTTTTCTCGGGTGCAAGTTCACTGCGCTGGCATTATGCCGGCTTACATAAGATAACGTACCAATTTTCCTAAACAAGAGAGAAGAATAAGAATAAGACTGGTGTACTGTCATAGTGGACTGTAATGGAAGTCCATAGTGCTTGTAGAATTTGTTCCTTAAACTCCCACTAATGTTAGAGCAAGGATGAAGAAGTCGGAGGTTACATAGATACTGTCCTCAATAATTATGTACTGTGCTTTCAATTTGCTACTTGTACTGTGACAACTTTCTGCTCAATCATTTTGTGTTAATCTTAAGGAGCATTGTTTACAGACTATGTCTTTCTTTCTTCATGTAGTTGCTCCTTCCAAATCCAAGACACCATCAAGGAGGAAGGAGCTGGCTCGAATGGCCCGGCAACGGAGGCTGGATGCCACTGTCGCTGAATATCGGCGGCTGGTGGCCCTGGAGGAGGAGGAGACACAGTCTGGTACAACAACAACGTCCACGGGGACAGCTGCATCCTCCTCCATGCGGGCTGCCAGCCAGCGCAGTGCTCCAGCAGTACGGAGCCGGGCTACCAATGCCAAACACCAATGCCGAGCAGCAAAGACAGCAGCTGCCCCCCACAGGATTTGCAAGGCACACCGGCGCCGCTTATCCCTCAGACTGTCCTACCTGGAGCAGGAGGTCCTGAGCTATAAGAACTTGGTGGAGGGCCTCCGCTTCGAACTTGCCACCCTCCACAAGGAGCATGATGCCCTGGCTGCTAAAGCCAACAGCACCCTGCCATAGTGTCCCTTGCCCCTTTTTTAGAGACTTTTGGGGGGTGGGAATTGGGAGTTGGGTTTTTTGGGGACTTTTGAAGGACAATCGTTGGGGTTAGGGAGGGTCTTGCGGGAGATTATTTTGTTAGGGCTATAAAAATATAATTTTTGAAACTTTATCTGACCATACCTGTTTTTTACTGCTTTCGAGTCTGGCGGGTGGGGGTTTAACAGTAAGTTTGTTTTCCTGAATAGTCCTAGGACTTTAGTAGTACTACCGTCAATCTCTCGTCTCTCCTAATACTCCATTATACTACCTCCAACCAAACGCCTATCTTACCTGTAATTTCTGTTTGCAAGTAGGGCTAGGCCCAGGGCTGGCTCCACGGGAAACAGCGAATAAGGTTGGCAATCCTGGGCGGGTAAAATTTCCTCATAGCGGTGGTACTAGTGGTGTGACACAGTGGCAGTTGCATGCCTATGAAAAAAAAGAAAATGAAATCTGGTTTGTCCTCCTGAGCAATACAACGGTACAATAGAGAATATAGCAGGTGACAGTACACTAGAACAGTGCCACATTGTAGCCTAACAAATGGTAAAGTATAACTACTAATTCGGTTGAAGTTCTTTGACATTAGCCATGGGTCTTTGTCAAGCAGAGTAAGAATATATCCTCGGATTTCTTCACCAGCCTGTTGGTATCACCTTATCCTCCCCAGCAAGTGTGTGGATTTATTGCTGTAATTTAGTCACACATCAATCAAAACCACACAGCCCGGGGGAAGAGGGTTAGGGTTTGAAAAATGGATGGATACGGGGGTTTTTGGGAAAGGTTTTGTGAGACAAGAAAAAATAGCACAGCATGGACAAACAATTGTGAACATAAACAAATCTTTGGGTACAAACCTATCCATCAATCTTTGAAAGTGCATGCACTACTGCATGCATGTCAGTGAAAAGTAAGTAGTACTGTCGACAACTGTGGAAGAAAGAATGCGACAGTACAGGGCGTGTGTGGAAATATTGAGAACTATATTCAAGATAAGGTCCCTGTTGCCAGATACCTGAGAGCCTTGCTGGTCACTATAAATCCATTCACAACACTCAATGGGGTTGGTCTGGAAGGTATAGTGGATAGAAAAGGAGAAATTGCTCTTTTTCTAGGTGTCCCCTCACTCACCAGGGTTGCCCCTTGGTGACATGCTTCATCATTGGGGCCATCCCAGTCCTCTACGGGCTGGGACGTGCTGCGACTTGCGAATTACGTAGGAGCACTTACAAATGACTATGTGTGGTGCAGATGTGATAGTGGACTAAGTGATGTGTTAAGGGATCAATTTAGAAGCAGAGAGAGATCCAAGAAATGCAGTCACAGTCACAGAAAAACACAATGGATAATGTATCTGTATGTTGTTGTAGTTGTCCTGTTGAATTTGGTAAGTAAGTTGCATGCAGAAAAAAATTCCTCTTATTAGCGGCACTCCTCCATTCCATCTGACGCTTCGTCCATCAATGTTGGTGACCAGAAGACACCCTGTCCACTGCCTGCCTGGCGGATGCTGAATTGCGGCTCGCTAATGTGAAGCGGCCTGACTCCATCCTTTTTTCCCCATTGCACAGACTGAAACCCGGCCTGTAATTATTCAACGAAAAACAGGAAGTGATATAATATTACAACACCACTGATAAATAAATATATAAGGTATGTAGGCTGTGGAGTGCAAAAAGTCACACTTTGATTTTCCTAGTAGACAGTACAATATTTTTGACAGTGCGTACTCTGTCTGAGTCACCTTTTGAAGGATAAAGAAGTATGGGCAAATTAATGTAGCGGATCTTTCCCCTCAAGCTAGGTGTACTGTAAACTGTGTTTTAGAACAAAATTAGATCTTCCCAGCAGTGCTCCCACCCAGACCCTTACTAAAGGCAGTCGCAAAAATGTAGAAGACCCCCAATCAAATCGCAAAAAACGAGGCCTAGCAGAAAACTGGTGACAAACGTACTTTGAAAGTAAAAGTAGGCCCAAATACCCCCTTACCCACCGTGGATTGCATTCAAACCACTTGCAAGCAACCAAGCAAAAGTATCCATAGCCAGCATCGCTCCAAGACTCGAAAACCCCCCCACCCAAACACATGCAATAGAAATACTGCTAACCCTAACAAACCCTAAGTTAAGAATAGAGGCAAAGGCTTTCTTTAACTATGCCAAATCCCCCCTTTCCCACCATGGATTTTCTTCAAATGACTTGCAACCAAAATTACACATTCTCACGAGTGCTCTAAGACCCCAGAACTCAGTTGCAAAAATCTAGAACACCCCGAAACACATGCAATCCTGCTGCTAGGGCTAACCCTAACGAACCCTAAGTTACAAAAAGTGCCAAAAGACTTTTCGGTGTGGATTTTGTCCCAACCACTTCTACCCGGTATTAGACCTTCCCAGGAATGGCATAAAGACCCGCCAACCCACCCGCCAAAAAGCATAACACCCCCAAACAGGCCAAAAGCAACATCTCCTACTTACAATATTTCTCGGCCTTAAGTCCAAACGCGCTGCGTAGCTAGGCCATAAGTCCGGTTTGCCACCACGGATTTCCTGAAAAGCAAATGCAATCAAGATTAGAGTGTCCCAGCAGTGCTGACAGACCCCGAAACTCACCCACAAACAGACGGAACCCCCCCTAAGAGCACCTCAAAGGCAAGCAAGTCAGCAAAAACACACAAAAAATTCCGCCTCGGATTTGGTCCAAACCACTTTTATCCGGTATTAGAGCTTCCCAGCAATGGCCCCAGAGCCGTCAACTCACCTGCAAAGAGGTAGAACAACACCCCCACAAGTGCTGAGTCTTTCTTCATTGGGCGTAAACCAGCCCTCTGCTTTGATGGAAATAGGAGTCTGGAGGAGGAGGATAGAGGAGCATGTTCTTCTGAACTTGTGAACCTGAGGAATGCAGACTGCGGCACCTTCAAATCAATTAGCAAACAAGTGAAGACAGTTCTGCTGATGGGCTTGTTTTTGTGATTATCTGATTAAAGTTTGAATTATATTAACTGTGCACAACAAAGAAAGACAAACACACAGGAATAAAAGTGAATAAGGACGAAAAAGAAAGTTATTGATTTGTTGTCTCATTTTCAGGGCTCGGTATCACGGTCCTTGAATAAGAATAAGGCTTCGTCATCATACTCTGCGAATTCAGGCAGGGTGAGGTCAGTGCCACCTGACAGAGAAGAAATTCCCTCATCTATGTTGCTGTCTACCTCGTCTTCATCCAGCGCGCTTTCTCGTACTCTGAAATCTGGTGGTATGAGGTGCTGATTCATCTTGATCATTGTTAACCTCTCCACATTTTTGGGCGAGAGGCGGCTCCGTTTGGAAGTTACAATGCCACCAGCAGCACTGAAAACACGTTCAAAAGACACGCTTGCGAGTGGGCAAGACAAGTAGTTTAAAGCCAGGTTGGTGAGCTGTGGCCCCAATTCTTTTTTCCCATGCCAATACGCCAATGGGTCAGCATTAACATAGACCTCTGTTGAGTCATTCAGATAGTCCTTGACCATCGAATCAAGGTTCTCCTCCAAGGTTCCTCCACTTTGCTTAGCTGTTGCTGTGACCTTTAGAGAACCAAACCCAAGCCGAGCTAGCCAATCCTCTTCAGCCTCCAATGTTACTGTTGTGTCTGGTGGTGCAGATGATCCGGTTGCCGGTCTCTTTAACGGCTGAGAGGTCACTTGTGCCACAGCCACAGGTGCAGAAGTGGATTGTTGTGACTGGGGATGGCCTGCTGATGCTGATGTACTGCCTTTTCCTTCAATTTGCTGCCGTTCTCTTTCACACCTCTTGGCTGAGGAGGCTATCCACTGTTTGTACTTTGTAACATCTTCATCAGCAAAAGGAAAGAATGCTTGGCCTGCCAGCGCCTTTTTGTAGCGTGGATCCAGAATAGTAGCACAAATGTAATGCTGGTTTGAGTGGATCATTTTAAGACGTTCATCACCTTGTAGGTGCTCTAATAATTTCTCAATTTACAAAAGGGGGTGGTGATGAACAGAGTGTCTGAATTGAGCAGACCACTCTTACCCAGTCCAAAGATCAGGGCTTGATCCATCACCGTTATTTATCTCACTGCCCCATCCCAGTTCAGAACCTGGCTATATGCAAATCAGTCTGTCCCTGGCCCAGTGCATCATGGGAACAGGGCAGACTAAACTACCAAGCCAATTCTTTACCAGAAAGGAGACAAGCTATCGGGGACCGGTTTCTGGCATTTCAGCCGTCTTCGGCCCGGCTTGCTTGAATCCTGATGGAGCAGTGAGAAAGGGACTCATGTCTGAGTATACCCTGCCACACCTATAGTGGCCAAAATCGATTTACAAAAGGGGGTGGTGATGAACAGAGTGTCTGAATTGAGCAGACCACTCTTACCCAGTCCAAAGATCAGGGCTTGATCCATCACCGTTATTTATCTCACTGCCCCATCCCAGCTCAGAACCTGGCTATATGCAAATCAGTCTGTCCCTGGCCCAGTGCATCATGGGAACAGGGCAGACTAAACTACCAAGCCAATTCTTTACCAGAAAGGAGACAAGCTACCGGGGACCGGTTTCTGGCATTTCAGCCGTCTTCGGCCCGGCTTGCTTGAATCCTGATGGAGCAGTGAGAAAGGGACTCATGTCTGAGTATACCCTGCCACACCTATAGTGGCCAAAATCGATTTACAAAAGGGGGTGGTGATGAACAGAGTGTCTGAATTTAGCAGACCACTCTTACCCAGTCCAAAGATCAGGGCTTGATCCATCACCGTTATTTATCTCACTGCCCCATCCCAGCTCAGAACCTGGCTATATGCAAATCAGTCTGTCCCTGGCCCAGTGCATCATGGGAACAGGGCAGACTAAACTACCACCCCTTGTTGTAAATATTTTTGTCCACCCTAAGCGTAGAAGGGTATACTCAGATGTGAGTCCCTTGCTCATTGCACCATCAGGATTCAAGCAAGCCGGGCCGAAGACGGCTGAAATGCCAGAAACCGGTCCCCGGTAGCTTGTTTCCTTCCCAGTGTAAGAATTGGCTTTTGTAGTTTGGTTTGCCCTGTTCCCATCATGCACTGGGACAGGAACAGACTAATTTGCATACAGCCAGGTTCTGAAACTGGGATGGTGCAGTGAGCTAAAAAACGGTGTTGGATCTAGCCCTGATCTCTTGACTGGGTGAGAGTATTCTGCTTAATTCAGAGACTCTGTCCCTCACCACCCCTTGTTGTAAATATTTTTGTCCACCCTAAGCGTGGAAGGGTATACTCAGATGTGAGTCCCTTGCTCATTGCACCATCAGGATTCAAGCAAGCCGGGCCGAAGACGGCTGAAATGCCAGAAACCGGTCCCCGGTAGCTTGTTTCCTTCCCAGTGTAAGAATTGGCTTTTGTAGTTTGGTTTGCCCTGTTCCCATCATGCACTGGGACAGGAACAGACTAATTTGCATACAGCCAGGTTCTGAAACTGGGATGGTGCAGTGAGCTAAAAAACGGTGTTGGATCTAGCCCTGATCTCTTGACTGGGTGAGAGTATTCTGCTTAATTCAGAGACTCTGTCCCTCACCACCCCTTGTTGTAAATATTTTTGTCCACCCTAAGCGTGGAAGGGTATACTCAGATGTGAGTCCCTTGCTCATTGCACCATCAGGATTCAAGCAAGCCGGGCCGAAGACGGCTGAAATGCCAGAAACCGGTCCCCGGTAGCTTGTTTCCTTCCCAGTGTAAGAATTGGCTTTTGTAGTTTGGTTTGCCCTGTTCCCATCATGCACTGGGACAGGAACAGACTAATTTGCATACAGCCAGGTTCTGAAACTGGGATGGTGCAGTGAGCTAAAAAACGGTGTTGGATCTAGCCCTGATCTCTTGACTGGGTGAGAGTATTCTGCTTAATTCATAGACTCTGTCCCTCACCACCCCTTGTTGTAAATATTTTTGTCCACCCTAAGCGTGGAAGGGTATACTCAGATGTGAGTCCCTTGCTCATTGCACCATCAGGATTCAAGCAAGCCGGGCCGAAGACGGCTGAAATGCCAGAAACCGGTCCCCGGTAGCTTGTTTCCTTCCCAGTGTAAGAATTGGCTTTTGTAGTTTGGTTTGCCCTGTTCCCATCATGCACTGGGACAGGAACAGACTAATTTGCATACAGCCAGGTTCTGAAACTGGGATGGTGCAGTGAGCTAAAAAACGGTGTTGGATCTAGCCCTGATCTCTTGACTGGGTGAGAGTATTCTGCTTAATTCAGAGACTCTGTCCCTCACCACCCCTTGTTCTAATAATTTCTCAGCCAGAACAAAAGGGTCTTATTTTTTTTCATCTTTTTCAAACACTGAACACACCTCCTTCAGTTGGTGCTCCAGCAATACAACAATGGGATAGCTTTTCCCAAATTACAGTCCTCCTTGCTGACTGCACGCGTGAAGAACTCAAAAGGACGAAGCATGCGTGTCAGGCTTTTAACTATGTTCCATTGCGCCGCACCCATCCTCAGGTCCTCCTTCTGAGCTGTACCCTGTGTTAAGAAATAGTGATCGAGTACCGTATACTGCTCATACAGACGCTCAAGCATGTAGAAGGTTGAGTTCCAACGTGTTACCACCTCCTGGATGAGTGCTTTCACTGGCATTTGACGTTCATATAGCAGGCTCCTCAGATGCTTCCGGGCCTTAAAAGAATGGCTGAAATGGTTGCACATTTTTCGGCAGGTCTCCACTACTCTGTACGCTGCACTGTCTTTATCACCCAAGAATTTTTTGACAACCAGGTTTATACAGTGCGCCAAACACGGCACTCTGAAATATTCACCTAGCTGCATGGCCTTAACTATATTGGAGCCATTGTCCGTGGAAACATAAGCAACCTGGCGTTTTTTTGGGGACAGCCAGTCAAGGACCTTTGTGTTGAAGACATCCACAATGTTTTGTGCTGTGTGACGTTTCTCCAAACCAAACATGGCTAGTGTTGCATGTTTCCGAGCAGCTTTAAAAACAATGTCTGGGTCAACACCTGCGTTTAGCTTTGCTTTAGCCCCTGAAAAAGAGACCCAGTGTGCAGTGATGCACATGTAATCAGCGCCTGCGCCACTGGTCCACATGTCTGTTGTCAGATGTATAGTGTGAACAGCACTCTTCTGCAAAGCTGCCCCAATCACCGCCAGAACATCTTCATGTAGTGCTGGAACCGCAACTTGGGCAAAATAGAACCGGCTAGGAACCTTCCATTTAGGGCAGAGCGCTGCCACTAATTCTAGAAAACCAACCCCTTCTACAAAAGAAAAAGGGAGAAGGTCCAGAGCTAGCATTTTAGCCAGCTTAGTGTTATACAGACGCGTCAGTGGGTGGTTGCGTTCATATTGCGCTTCTGTAATATCTTTTTAATGTTGCCCTGGACCAAGGATTTACGGGATGATGATGATGATATCTTCGACCCAGTTACGCTCGCTGATTAACTTTTTCGCATTGGTGTCTCACTCTCTCCCACACTCTTAGTGTGGGTCACATGGGGTGTGCTGCTGACAGGGGTACTGGGTGTAAGTGAAGTGTTTGACACGTCTTCTTCCTCCTTGTCATCATCAGATGAAACATCAACGTTTTCATTACGTGCAATTCGGGCTTCCTTGATCACCTGTAGGTGCGCAAACCATTTGACAGAGTGCTGTCTCTCAAGATGACCTCTCTGGCCTCCGATACCATAGTTGGTACCAAACTTACCACGACTAACTCGAAGCTTACAAATGCTACAAATGGCTATGTTTTCCTTTTTTGGGCAAACACTAAAGAAGTCCCAAACTGCGGACTTGAAATGTCTTTGGGGGCCGGAGGAGGCGGCGATACTGGTGGTGGTGGTCCTGCTGCTAATGCCAGATGAAGTGGAGGATGTGGATTGCCGAACTTCAGTACGTTTTGCACTTTCACCACCACTAATTGAGGTCGAGGTGGATGGAGGTCCCTTCTTGCGAGAAAGAAATATGGAAGTGGTAGGTGTTGGTGTACTAGTTAACTCCAAATCTAATGATTGTTGTGTTTCCATTTCCATTGCCTCCTCGTCGACATCATCATCACGCTCAGCAGCTTCTCGGGATAGGGTCAAAATGTCTCTTTGCTGCATGCCCGCTGGGGCTGCAGTGACCTTTATGATGACTGGCTCGTCGTCATCGTGAGAGGCTTCATCAGCAGCAGTATCCCTCACTTCTTGTTGAGCCTCATCACACTCCATAGCTATGAGTTTTTCGACGACCTTCCTTTTATGCTTAGGTACCTTTGTCAGATCATGGTGTGCCTCACTCTCAGACGGCAGTGGTGGTTCCCAAATTTCATCCAGTTCATCAGAAGGAGGTGGGCTTGAGGAAGATGTAGACACCCCCCTTGATCTTTTCCTTGCTAGGGATGTGGAAGACAATGAATGATCATCAGGAGGAGTGGCTTCCAATGATACCTCGGCTTGATTGTCGATTTCCTGATGTGCCCCTACTTCGGGAGGAACAACTATTTTGGGCACTTGTGACCCTCCATGCACCTCTGCTTGCGCATCTCCTTGCGCTGCCTCTCCTTCCACATGTACTTGGGCTTGTACTTGCACATGGTGTTGTTGTTGCGGCTGTGGTTGTTCAACACTTGTCAGATGAGTTACAACAACCTGTGTTGATTCAGGGACATTGCTGCTACTTTCTTGCGATGAGCCAACATCACTGGTCGATGGTGATTGGAGAAGTACAATGACTGCCTCTGAAGCACTTAAGGGCTTTGACTTAAGTTGGCGTGGTGGTGGAGGAACTGAACCCAATGGAGCGGGGGTGCTGCTCCCAGCTTGGTCCCCAGCAGATCCTGCTGCTGCTGCAGGCGTACTTTTTTTTTTGCTCCCAAAAACGCGGCGGCCGGCACACCAGCCTCCTTGGTAACTTGCTTCTTCTGCTCCTTACTAGCAACTTTCTTGCTAGAGGAGCTACGGAGACCTTTTTTTTGGGGCCATCTTCTTCAGAGCAGGTCAGACAGCAGGCCGCAGTTGCACAAATTGTAGAGTTGTCTGAGGCCAGACGTGACGTCGCGTGACGTTATGCTGCACACACACACCGCTGCAGGACTTCTTCCTGGCACTGGTGGTTCTCTTGAGTCTTGTGCACCTAAAAGCAATG
The DNA here is from genome assembly GCF_964263255.1 of Lissotriton vulgaris. Classification (NCBI taxonomy): domain Eukaryota; kingdom Metazoa; phylum Chordata; class Amphibia; order Caudata; family Salamandridae; genus Lissotriton; species Lissotriton vulgaris. Next base: position 420,616,929 of record NC_141695.1, on the reverse strand, counting down.
GAAGACAGAGGAACATCAGTTCAGTTATACACCCCAAAAAAAACGAAAAAAACCATAACAATCAGCACAATCCCATGCCCTCCATGATGCTTAAATTCAAGACACCCCACAGAAAGACTAGGCACATGCAACACTCACTAGTCACTACCCCTGGTAAAAAGGCCACAACAACAGGCCCAAAAAACGAAACTCAAAATGGCCCCCTCCATCACAGCACATGGCCAGGGCCTGTAGCAGCACTCAAAATGGCCCCCAACCACATGGCCTGTCCATCCACAACAGGCCCAAAAAACGAAAATCACAGAAAAATCAGCACAATCCCATGCCATGATCCAGCCCCTCCATGATGTTTAAATTCAAGACAACCCATAGAAAGACTAGGCACATGCACCACTCACTACCCCTGGGCCCTGGGCATAATGGATGAAAGCTAGGCAAAATGGGTGCAGGCCTGAGAACACTGCATGCATTCAAAATGGCCCCCTCCATCACAGCACATGGCCAGGGCCTGTAGCAGCACTCAAAATGGCCCCCAACCACATGGCCTGTCCATCCACAACAGGCCCAAAAAACGAAAATCACAGAAAAATCAGCACAATCCCATGCCATGATCCATCCCCTCCATGATGTTTAAATTCAAGACAACCCACAGAAAGACTAGGCACATGCACCACTCACTACCCCTGGGCCCTGGGCATAATGGATGAAAGCTAGGCGAAATGGGTGCAGGCCTGAGAACACTGCATTCATTCAAAATGGCCCCCTCCATCACAGCACATGGCCAGGGCCTGTAGCAGCACTCAAAATGGCCCCCAACCACATGGCCTGTCCATCCACAACAGGCCCAAAAAACGAAAATCACAGAAAAATCAGCACAATCCCATGCCATGATCCAGCCACTCCATGATGTTTAAATTCAAGACAACCCACAGAAAGACTAGGCACATGCACCACTCACTACCCCTGGGCCCTGGGCATAATGGATGAAAGCTAGGCAAAATGGGTGCAGGCCTGAGAACACTGCATGCATTCAAAATGGCCCCCTCCATCACAGCACATGGCCAGGTCTGTAGCAGCACTCAAAATGGCCCCCAACCACATGGCCTGTCCATCCACAACAGGCCCAAAAAACGAAAATCACAGAAAAATCAGCACAATCCTATGCCATGATCCAGCCCCTCCATGATGTTTAAATTCAAGACAACCCACAGAAAGACTAGGCACATGCACCACTCACTACCCCTGGGCCCTGGGCATAATGGATGAAAGCTAGGCAAAATGGGTGCAGGCCTGAGAACACTGTATGCATTCAAAATTGCCCCCTCCATCACAGCACATGGCCAGGGCCTGTAGCAGCACTCAAAATGGCCCCCAACCACATGGCCTGTCCATCCACAACAGGCCCAAAAAACGAAAATCACAGAAAAATCAGCACAATCCCATGCCACGATCCAGCCCCTCCATGATGTTTAAATTCAAGACAACCCACAGAAAGACTAGGCACATGCACCACTCACTACCCCTGGGCCCTGGGCATAATGGATGAAAGCTAGGCAAAATGGGTGCAGGCCTGAGAACACTGCATGCATTCAAAATGGCCCCCTCCATCACAGCACATGGCCAGGGCCTGTAGCAGCACTCAAAATGCCCCCCAACCACATGGCCTGTCCATCCACAACAGGCCCAAAAAACGAAAATCACAGAAAAATCAGCACGATCCCATGCCATGATCTAGCCCCTCCATGATGTTTAAATTCAAGACAACCCACAGAAAGACTAGGCACATGCACCACTCACTACCCCTGGGCCCTGGGCATAATGGATGAAAGCTAGGCAAAATGGGTGCAGGCCTGAGAACACTGCATGCATTCAAAATGGCCCCCTCCATCACAGCACATGGCCAGGGCCTGTAGCAGCACTCAAAATGGCCACCAACCACATGGCCTGTCCATCCACAACAGGCCCAAAAAACGAAAATCACAGAAAAATCAGCACAATCCCATGCCATGATCCAGCCCCTCCATGATGTTTAAATTCAAGACAACCCACAGAAAGACTAGGCACATGCACCACTCACTACCCCGGGTGAAAAGGCCACAACAGGCCAAAAAAACGAAAATCACAGAAAAATCAGCACAATCCCAAGTCATCCAGCCCCTCCATGATGTTTAAATTCAAAACACCCCACAGAAAGACTCAGTGCACCCACCACTGAGTACCCCTGGGCAAAAGGCCCCAAAACAGCCCAAAAATCGAAAATTCCAAAATTGTAGTTGCAGCAACTGTAATGCCCCAAACAAACTTACTTGTGAAATTTCTAATCCAAAAGTGATCCAAAGAAAGTCAAAAAGGCCTCAAATCCAAATATCCAGCAGCATCCACAAAAAGTAATCCTTCCAGCTCCAGATCCAAATGAAAAGTGACCAGGAGGTGGACAAAGCACTGGGAGGAGCCTGCTGGACAGGAAGTTAAAGACTGTGGGGCACTTCCTTCCTCCCACCCCCCGCCCTCCCCAAAATGAACTCCTCGCAAAAAAAGTGCAGACAAATGTCAACCTAAGGAGTTATTCAGATAAAAATCATCATTTCAAGAAGGTTTATGCTGCTTGCTGGTGGATTTCTTGTGCAGAATTGCAAATTTTATATTTTCGCGTGTGCGAGATTGTTGCTGCTCGCCGCATCTCAAAGCTCGCAATTGCGAAGTACCGCGATACGTGATCAAGGCGTACTCGCGTTGACAAACTCTCGCTGTAAAAGTTGGCAAGCCGCGATTACGTAATCCTGCTTGCCAAATTCCTGCGGGATCCCGCAGCAAGATCCAAAATGGCGCAGCACTCGCAAAATATCAAGAAAAATAACTCGGCAAACGATGAATGACGGGAAGTAAATGCCGCGCGCCGCAAAATTGTATCACCAAGAAAAAAAAAATCCGCTGCGTACGAATTTGCGGATTTTGCGGGAAATTCGCAAATCTCGCGGATTGCGAATTTACCGAAAATCCGCAAAATCCGCGAGCGTAACGGATTTTCCGCCCATACTTAATCCTAGGTCCATCCCCCTCTGCCTGGGACAACTCCTGGTGGCCCCCTGCCCTGGGCATCGCACCCAAACCAACGGACCACACACGCAACCGGGGCTTCATCCTGGACTCCTCCCTCATGATGACCAAGCAAGTGAATGCCGTCTTCTCTTCCTGCTTCAACACCCTGTGCATGCTCCGAAAGATCTTCCGGTGGATCCCCACCGAAACCAGGAAGACGGTCACCCAGGCCCTCGTCACCAGCCATCTGGACTACGGGAACACCCTCTACGCTGGAACCACAGCCAAACTCCAGAAAAGACTCCAGCGCATTCAGAACGCCTCAGCACGACTCATCCTGGACATCCCTCACCGCAGCCACATCTCTGCCCACCTGAGGGACCTGCACTGGCTCCCCGTCAACAGGAGGATCATGGTCAGACTCCTCACCCACGCACACAAGGCTCTCCACGACACGGGCCCGAAGTACCTCAACAGCCGCCTCACTTTCTACACAACATCCCGCCAGCTCCGATCCGCCAGCCTTGCCCTCGCCCTCGCCTCCGTCCCTCGTTTTCGGAAATCCACCGTCGGAGGTAGATCCTTCTCCTACCTGGCAGCCAAGACATGGAACTCCCTCCCCACTCACCTACGGCTGACCCCGGACCATCTCTCCTTCAGGAAACAGCTCAAGACCTGGCTGTTCGAGCAGTAGCGACCCCCCCGTCAGCGCCTTAAGACCCTTACGGGTGAGTAGCGTGCTATACAAATGTTATGATTGATTGATTGATTGATTGTTGCACGCAGTGGTTAAACAGTATTGAGTCAATGACTACAACACCATCCATATATACCAGCAACTGCTGCCACCGCTATGATGTCACATCCAAACTGGCATGTTTCAATGTAGTGGGCATGTAGTGCCCAGTAAAGCCCCTTCACCCCGCATCCGTGACCCCGCATGCTGTCATAACGTGGTCGTTACAATGACTGCGTTGTAACAACGCATACCATTACTCTGCAAGTCGTTACAACGACTTGCGGAGGGGGGTGGGGAGGTGTTGTATGTAAAATCCAACACCTTCCCTAAAGTCCGCACTGACTGAAGTTGGAATAGTAAATGTTACTATTCCAACATCCAGCGCCCCACCTCCGCAAATCGTTGTAACGACTTGCGGAGAAGTGGTATGCGTTGTCACAACGTGGTCGTTGTTACAACCGCGTTGTGACAGCATGCAGAATAAAGACATGCGGATTCAAGCGGCATATTCGCAACCACATCACTCAGTCACTAACTCAAGTTTTCATATATTACATGCTATGATTGTATATATGATTTCCAGAATACATATTTTTAAAGTCTTGTTAACACCCATTATGTGGTGCCATTTTTTGGATTACCCTCACTCATGTTCATAATCACATATTTACTTATAAATCTATTTACAACATTGATGTTTCTTTAATTTCTATCCTACATTTGGAATATTTTTAAATCTACAGACATACATTTCCATTTTCATTTATGATTATACCAATGTAATCTGCCTTCTATCTGGTTTTCTCTGCCTTTGCTATGTAGGCGAAGGACTCTAAGGGGAAGGTGGAGAATTTTGCAGTTAAGGGAAGATTTCTGCCTATTACCACATACAGGATATACAAAAAGTGGGCCTTTACCCAGCCATCCAAGGGGCACCAAACAATCTACCTCACCTTGCTGCTTCCTTGTTTTCATTAATTTTCATTATTATCACAATAGAAAGTACAATTAGGGTACTAGGAAGAACAGTGACTCAAACAGTTTACAAATATTGTAACATAAAAACACCACAATAGAATGGCATAATGTTTATACAAGAGAAGGAAATGACATGTCATCTATTTCATTCAATGTACTGTGTAGACAATATGGGATGTTTAATACATATCTATTCTTGCAGCATTACCGCCAGCAGTACAAGCCAGAACCTGCATGTCCACAGTGTCTCTCAGATGAAATAAGAGATCCTCAGGGAGAGGGTTAATAAGAAGTATCTCTAGCTTTATAGGGGAGCGGAGAGTCAGCTGAGAAATGCACAACAGAAAGACAATTTGTAGCCCATCACTACAAGCTGCATGCAGTGGGTGTTCGCATCTGGAGAGACAAAGTGTGCCTCCGACGGTTGGCACAGCCGAAGGTGCAGAAATGTTGGGGTTATCCTCCCAGCACCACATATAGTAGCTCTCCCTTAAGCACAGGATGATCCCATGGACATAATGGATTTCCCTCCATGATCTGCTGGAAGCCCATGAGCAAGACGCAGAAAGGCTTTAGGTCATACATTATAAGCCTTTGTTTTTGCGCCACTGGGACACGGGGGAGAGTGGGAGCCAGCGGGACTCCTAGTACCAGGAGTGTCCGCACTCACCACCACCACGCTACTCCCCCAGCCGCCGCCTCATCACCGCTCGCAGCCCCCGCTCCGCGGGAGCCGCTTGCAGTGGCTGCTACCTTTGTTTTTGTGCCACTGGGACATAGGGGAGAGTGGGAGCCAGCGGGACTCCTAGGACCAGGAGTCTCCGCACTCACAACCACCCCGCTCCTCCCCCTGACACTGACAGCCTATATTCCTGGACACGCCCACCGCTATGCGGGACGCGTGTGGGCGCGCGCCGGGCGTAGCCCGGGCCAAGGGTGGGCCCATTTGAGGCTGTTCGAGGCCAGAGTAGGCTGGGCTGGGCCTACCCCCTTAACATCTTTACTAGGACACTAGCCGCCGAGTAACCAAACGGTAAGATCAATTGACCGATCCTAAGTTTTGTAAAGTTTGGTAATCGTCGTTGAGGGTTGCGTTTCCAGCCATGGCAAGTGGTGCCACAAAGGAAAAGAAAGGGCCTAAGTGGGAGGGGGGATCCCACGGGAACATTGGACTATTTCATCACAAAAGCATCTAACGTAATCGCTAAAGAGATCGCGTTAACAGAACGACGGCTTTCATTGGGTCCAGGGCCAGCGAAGTGCACAATGGAGGATGGACATTTGCGGGATTCCCTCCCCCCGCAGGCCTTTGACCTCACTATTGATGATCACTTGCTGTTGGGCAGCGCTTTGCCGACTGCGATGGGGAACTCAGTAGCAGAAAATAAGTCACCGGATAAGTTGGTCTGTGCTATAACCAGGTCAAAGACTGCCCCACAAAAGGGCAAAAAGGAGGCACAAAAGGACAAACAAGGCCCCAAAAACAAGAAGAGGTTAGGGGCCCACAAAAGGAAAAATGCGCCAAGGGAGCTAGGCCTGCAACGCCGGCTGAAGTGGGCCAGAATACTGTGGATCATAATGTGGAGCCAGAGACATATTTATTGACTCCAATTCCCCCTGATACTCCTGTGGTCCCGGTGGTTACTTTGAACAGTGCTTTTTGGGACAAAGTGGGGTCTATTATTGCTGATTGTTTGATGCCCCTAATGAATAGAATGGCAGTCATGGAAGCAAACCTACTAATGCTCACAAATGCTTTAGATCAGATCTCTTGTGTCATAAGAAGCGCTAGTAATCCTAGTACTGAACATTTACTCCCAACTCCCCCTGAAGCAAACCCCACAAATGGAGGAAGGTCATTGCCAGACCATCACAAGGCCCAGGTGCCTGAGAGCTTGCAATCGACTAAACCTGGGCCTGCTATGATTAGGACAGACGACCAGGGCCAGGGGGCTGGGAGACTTCAACTGATTAAACCCGGGCAAGTCACGAATGAGACAGATAGGAATATCCAAAGCAAGGATAAACCTAGAATTACCCAGAATGCTGTCCCAAATTCCCAACGCACCATTAATATACCAAGTAAGCGAACTGATTTACCACCCCAATGTAGCCCTCTTGTTGTAGTTTTAGCAGGGATCCCACCGCTGATGAATGGTACTGAAGAGACACACACCTCACTAAAAATAGACCGTTACCGCAAAACGTTACAAGTGAGATTTTGTTTGTCCGTAGGGTATCATGGGTGGGACATAGACCTAAGGACCGCACGGGAGATTGTGTCCTAATTAACTTTAGGGACACACGGACAGTGTCACATATATGCCAGTGGACACAGCTCACAGGCGAGACAGCTATACAATCCCTCCCCCTCTTGTATTTCTATCCCCCGGCTCCAGCATGCACTAGTACTGATAGAGATTCACAATGGAACTTAGTAGGTCCCCCAGTAGGAATGGGCACCAGCCAGGGTAGGCCCAGAGAATCCCTGGTAACTGATGCTGTTTGCATGCATAACAGATTTAGCACTTTAGACATGGTGGATTGACTGAATTTGAGTAAACTAGACAGTAGTAATGGGGGTATAAATTAGGCAGATTCTGAGGCAGATTCGGAAGAAGGGATCGATCCAGGTAGACAGACACATGAAGAAGTAGGGGATGGGAAAAGCACAAGCCGTAAGGCTGTTTTATCGACCCTAGTCGCGGCAAGTAGCCGTCCAACTCCAGGGAGCCTATGGTCGACCTTATTGAGGAGAGTGAGCTTATGCCTAGCCTTATAGGTGAATTTTGCAAAAACAACAGGTGATGGACCGAATGTGGATCAATGTCACACACTCGACCCAGTCCAAAGATCTGGGCCCAAATCCATTGTTTTTTTGCACTCCACACCACCCCGGGTTAGACAATGGCGATATGCAAATCAGCTCTGACCCTGTGCCCCATGGGAACAGTCCAGTCCGAACTACAAAAGCCATGTCCTTCCCAGAACGGAATCAAGCATCCGAGGACCGGACCGGTTTTGAGGTAACACCTCTCATCAGCCCGGCTAGCTTGACTCCAGTGGTGTGGAGTGCCTGGGACCCACGTCTGGGCATCCCCAGCGCACTTAGGGCGGAATTTGCAAAAACAACAGGTGATGGACCGAATGTGGATCAATGTCACACACTCGACCCAGTCCAAAGATCTGGGCCCAAATCCATCGTTTTTTTGCACTCCACACCACCCCGGGTTAGACAATCAGCCCGGCTAGCTTGACTCCAGTGGTGTGGAGTGCCTGGGACCCACGTATGGGCATCCCCAGCGCACTTAGGGCGGAATTTGCAAAAACAACAGGTGATGGACCGAATGTGGATCAATGTCACACACTCGACCCAGTCCATTATCTAACCCAGGGTGGTGTGGAGTGCAAAAAACGATGGATTTAGGCCCAGATCCTTGTACTGGGGTGAATATAAGACATTGATCTACATTCTGTCCATCAAATTGTTTTTTGTAATTTTCTCCCTGAGTGTACTGGGGTAGCTCAGACGTGGGTCCCAGAGCCTCCACACCACTGGAGTCAAGCTAGCCGGGCAGATGAGAGGTGTTACCTCGAAACCGGTCCGGTCCTCGGATGCTTGATTCGGGTCTGGGAAAGATATGGCTGTGTAGTTCGGACTGGACTGTTTCCATGGGGCACAGGGTCAGAGCTGATTTGCATAAAGCCATTATCTAACCCAGGGTGGTGTGGAGTGCAAAAAACGATGGATTTAGGCCCAGATCCTTGTACTGGGGTGAATGTAAGACATTGATCTACATTCTGTCCATCAAATTGTTTTTTGTAATTTTCTCCCTGAGTGTACTGGGGTAGCTCAGACGTGGGTCCCAGAGCCTCCACACCACTGGAGTCAAGCTAGCCGGGCTGATGAGAGGTGTTACCTCGAAACCGGTCCGGTCCTCGGATGCTTGATTCCGGTCTGGGAAAGATATGGCTGTGTAGTTCGAACTGGACTGTTCCCATGGGGCACAGGATCAGAGCTGATTTGCATAAAGCCATTATCTAACCCAGGGTGGTGTGGAGTGCAAAAAACGATGGATTTAGGCCCAGATCCTTGTACTGGGGTGAATGTAAGACATTGATCTACATTCTGTCCATCAAATTGTTTTTTGTAATTTTCTCCCTGAGTGTACTGGGGTAGCTCAGACGTGGGTCCCAGAGCCTCCACACCACTGGAGTCAAGCTAGCCGGGCTGATGAGAGGTGTTACCTCGAAACCGGTCCGGTCCTCGGATGCTTGATTCCGGTCTGGAAAAGATATGGCTGTGTAGTTCGGACTGGACTGTTCCCATGGGGCACAGGGTCAGAGCTGATTTGCATAAAGCCATTATCTAACCCAGGGTGGTGTGGAGTGCAAAAAACGATGGATTTAGGCCCAGATCCTTGTACTGGGGTGAATGTAAGACATTGATCTACATTCTGTCCATCAAATTGTTTTTTGTAATTTTCTAGCCTTATAGGTGAAGCAGGTCGGCTGGAGGAGGCTAAATTAGAGCAAATTAAGATAACAGCTATGGGCCCAAATGAAGAGGTTGTGGAACCTGGCAGGATTATCTAATAAACTTGCCTGTCCAGAATGGGGATCCTTTGTGGATGCAAATGATGTGTGCCTGTTTCAGGAGACATGGGCGCGTACTGAGCAATTCAGGGTGGGTTTTGCTTCTTTCCATATACCGGCAGTCTGGGGAGGGAGAGGCCGTCCATCGGGTGGCCTCACAATCTGGGTGGGAACTCACCTGGGCTGTAAAGCTACAGCAACTATTACTCATTCTAGAGTTATCCAATGTGTGGTTCTTACCTGGCCAAATGCATATAACATAGCACTGATCAATGTTTATTCATGTCCCGTTAGAATAGGTAAAGAGTCTAGCACCATCAAGGACCTTTCCATCTTCATTTCAACTATTCCAAACGACTTCCATATAGTGGTAGGGGGAGATCTGAACTGCCACTTTGAGCCCCTAGAAATAACTCAACAAAGGAACGCTAATGGCAGAGGATGACCATTGGTCAATTCCTATGACCCAGGCACGGCCTGCTAGGGCATGGTCCCCACTAGCCGTTCAGGTTTTGGCATTAACCATCACTCATTCCCTATGTGCATGTAACAGCCGCACTCCCTCAGACACCCCAGCCAAATGCACATATAACAGACTGGGGCATATGTCACATGTTGATTATATCCTGCTGGAAACTAGGCTTTGGCTGAGGGTAATTGATCTAACTGTGATGACTAGAGTGGAAAGTGACCACAACGCAATAATTTTAGAAATGGGCCTGCCCAAACTGGAAAGTAGCGGAGCTCCAGTGATGGGCGATGGCCATAGTCAGAATAACAATCTCACCCTGACTAGTAACAGGCGAAGAGTTAGATGGTCCCGCTTTAGGGAAAATCCAGAACAGATAGCGAATTTGTACAAATTGGCAATTCCCTTTCTATTTGAGGTAGCAGTCCTAGCTGATTTTCCATCAACTGTGGATTCTCTATCACAGCTAGAGGTGCTCCATGGGGACTTAGTAATGAGCCTAGCTGAGGTACTGAACCCCAGGGTGTCACAAGAAGGGTAATGGGGTCCCCTGCTCTTCCTGGTACAATAAGGCGTGCAGGAAAGCCAAGTCAGAGTTAGTGATGGCCCTCAAAAAAAAACAATAGAATAGCGATTAAAGACAGGAGGGCTCGCTACAAAAAGGTAACCAAGTGCGCGAGGGAAGAGTGGGAACAGGTAAAGTGGACTAGTCTATCCTTTGCTCTAAACATCAAAGACTGTAAAACATTTTGGTCTATAGTGAATACCGGCTCAGGGCAACCGAAAACCGCAATTTAATCTAATCTAGCGCCAGAAGTATGGGAAGGCCATTTTAGGGCCCTCAATTGTAGCGAGGCCCCTCCTGATGAAACCGCTAATTCCCTTACCCTTGGCTCGCACACTACTGAGCCAGAGGAGTGTGAGGTAACGGTGGCTGAGGTGTGTATCGCTAATAACAAACTTGCCTCAAACAAAGCACCCGGTCTGGACACACTTCCAGGCGATCTCTTTAAGCACCAGCCGAAGGTTTGGGGTCCCTATCTCCGGATTGTATTCAACGCAATTCTAAGAGGCATGTCTCTCCCCATTACTTGGCTGGGAGCAGAGATGGTACCTATCTTTAAAAAGGGTTCACCTCTGCTCCCATCCAACTACAGACCTATAAGTCTCATCGATGTTCCTCAGAAGATCTTTGCGAGACTTATCATGGAACTGCTACAGGACTGGATGGAGGAGCATGCAATACTCAGCCCTTATCAGGCAGGGGTTAGGAAGAACACCTCGACCGTGGATCAAATCCTTCGACTAGTGCTTTTGCACTGGAAAACGGTACGTATAGAGGGTGGCAGCCTCTATATGGAGTTCGTGGATCTATGCTCTGCCTTCGATCTTGCACCCAGGGCTAAACTCTGGAGTGTCCTTCTCGAGCTGGGTGTTCCCATGCACCTCCTTTCAGTCCTGGTAAGGTTGCATTAGGCTAACTTCACCCAAGTTAGATGTGGGAAGAGTGGCGAAATGACATCTAGATTCCCCATTAACCGGGGGGTAAGGCAGGGCTGTGTGCTTGCACCGACCCTGTTTAGCCCCTATGTCAATGGGGTAATCGCGCACCTAAATTGAGTGCAGATCAATGATGCACCCGAGCTAGCAGGGAATAGGGTACCGGTGATAATGTTCGCCGATGACACCCTTTTGCTCTCCAGATCTCCAATGGGCATTCAACGAACGTTGGATGGTTTTGTAGATTTCTGCACAATCCGGGGATTGGAGATCAATTCACTTAAAACAAAATTCATGATCTTCATCCCACCTAGAACTACAAGACCAAATCCCGTTTTGGGCAAAACAAGATTGGAAAGGGTAAGCACTTTTGTTTACCTAGGGGTCACGATTAATGAGAGCTTGTTGTGGGGCCCCCAGCAAACCAAATCTCAATTAAAACTTGCCCAATTATCGGGTGGGATTCTTAGACTATCCAATGTGTCAACGATAAAATCTCTTGGCCCACCTTTGGAGGTCTATAAATCTCAAGCTAGGGGTGCATGTATGTATGGCGGTGAGCTATGGGGTCTTTGTGATAAAACCCAACTTACCAGGGTCGAGAATAACTTTCTAAGGCACTTGCTAGCCCTCCCGCCCAAAAACCCACTCCTCCCACTAAGACTCGATATAGGGATTGTGCCAATTGTTGAGGAACTAGCCCTAAAACCATTTAGGTATTGGCACCTGCTCTGGGTCACGCCAGAGCTGATTAACTACAGGCAGGAGCTTGGGGAAATACGTAGATGTTTGAGCGCATCTAAAATTCCCTAGCTGACCCAAATCAAGAAGGAATTGACCAGGCTGGGACTCTGTGTCCCATGGTCTGATCCCGAGCAAGGCTGTAAAGAAACATCGGCCAGTATGCTGGCGAAGGTATATTGTGCTGAGAACTTGAATAGGGCCTGTGTAACCCCAATGCAGGTTCTAGAACTGCTTCCTTTATTTTTATGAAAGATTCGTATTGCTTTGAACGTTTTCTAGATATAATTTACCCTGTGATAGCCAGAAAATTGTATGTACAATGAAGATATGGAGTAATGCCCTTACGAATCTTCACAGGTAAATGGGCTATGGCCGCTCCGAAAAACTGTCCTTTGTGCGAATATGAAAGTGAATCGGAGCCACATGTCTTCTTCTACTGTCCTGCTTACTACAAACAGAGGAAGCATTGGCTTATTCCACTATGCAAGAACCTTGGTTTCCGGCAATGTGTGCATGCTCTTAGAGTACTGAAAAATTATACTGCCGGACCAATTGTTTTTGCGGTGTCGCAACTTTTGGCAGCTATGTGGGGTATTCGTAGAGTCGTAACCATCCAGGGTTAAATATGGTATATGGGTCAAATAATCAATTTCACCACGTCCCCAGTATTTTCAAGAACTTAACAATTCTGATTTGTTTTTAATATTACTGTATTTATTGTTTTAATATGGATGTGAGTTCTAAAAAATGGCCATGTATAAATTCTAATAATCATATATTTGTCAATGTTTTTTAACCTGTGCTTTTATGGTATTTTTACAGAATTGTTTTTTTATGATGATGAATACAAAAAAGAGATCCTGTGATGAACGAGATTTATGCTGTCCTTTTTTATGTTTAATACATTTGTTTGTGTCCAAATTGTTAGCAATTCATGTTGTCAGCGACACTGCGATCTACAATAAATGTAACTTATATTTGTAACTTTGTATTTGTAGTTATAAAAATATTTTTTCAATGTTTATATTATAATTACATTATTTTGTTATATGATGACACAAGCTTGTTTTTCTTTTAAAAACTATGGGCTAGCTGTAGGTAAATCATTTTTACTGATTCTAAAATATCGAATTTTACCGATTCTGTATTTTAGAATCGGTTAATCTGATGTAGGTAAATTTTCGGTATTTTTTACCGAATCGGTAAGATTCTGTAATTACCGAATCGGTAATTGCCATTCATTCCTATGGGCCTGGAGGCACATAAGAATGAATGTCAGTCACCGAATCGGTAATTACCGATTCGGTAAATACCGAATAATTCAAGGGTGGCAGGGTGTCACTTTGACACCCTGTTGCACCTGTGGCATACATACATGCACAGATTTACATATACACAGGTATTCGTTATTTACCACCAACTAATAATTGGTGGTAAATAACAAATCCTTAAAGCCATGTGGCACTGTGCCACCTACATCTTAAAATACAGATTCTGTAATTTTACCGAATCGGTAAATTTACTGATTCGGTAAAATTACCGATTCGGTAAAATTACTGAATCTGTATTTTATGATGCCCTACATCTCAGTATCCAAATACCCGTCGGTAACGGCCAAAAGTTGGTATTTTCGTCCGTTACCGACCGGTATTTGGATACCTACATCTGGCCCTATATCTTTGAAAATAAATGATCACTGTTGACATGTGCCCTTATTTTTTACAATGATTAAAAGAGTTTTGTATCATTCATAAACCACTGTTATTCTAGATTATGGTTTTCTAGTCACACACATGTCATTCAATGTATTAAATACATATTCAATATTTTTGCCTTCATAAAAAATAATAGTTGTCCTTAAAATGTGCCAGGCGCAAAATGTGCTATTACAATTATTAGCATTGACACGTCCACATAATATATATGGAGGATGTCACGAAAAAGTATCACATTTTAGCTTCCAATAATGTTTCTGTTCCTTTGCCCCATTACGAGTTGTTATGCTGATACTGTTTTATTATGCCTTCCAAGCCCTCCTGATTTGGTAAGATGTCTCTCTCATAATAATACCTTAAAGCATCTTGTAAATCTTTGTTAATCATAGTGACCTGCTGGTAAAAGTGGCAGTTGATTTTAGAAGCTGACATGACAAAGGAGTTTTGACTATTATGTTATACTTTTGGACTTTTTAACGATGATTTTGGGAGTATAATCTTTAAATAGGTAATATTTTTTTTGAACATTTTTGTCTTTGTATACTGATTTGTTCTCTGACATTCCCAATGTGATTTCCTTATACAATATTTTAATGCATGGTTGCATATATTATGATGCTATAGAAAGTTTAATTCTGATTTAAATGAAGAAGTGGATATGGTAACTTGCATTTACCGTAATTTTCATTTCAGTCAACACCTAGGTACCAAGAGATCAACAGAGGGGCCAGAGCAAACTAGAAGGAAGACTGAGGCCACTAGACAGGCAGAGGAGTAAGAGTAGAGCACCACCAAAGAGGAGGAGAGAATATCCACTGCATGGACGGTGCACCCTTCGTAGGGTATCACAAGATCACAAACAAATGGCCATTCGTACAAAGAAGTGGCGGAGTGAGGCTTTAGCCGTCATAGCTTAACGCCTCTTTCCCCCACTTCTGAAACACAAAGCTGCACCATATTTAAAAGAAAATGGTGCACCTTGCATTTCCCCCTGCACTGGTGCTACGTTTAGCAGCTTAGCACCAACACAGGCACCCTGGCACCATAGTGCAAGGGTGTCTGTGTGCAGGGGAAGGTTGTTTATGTGTAGGAAAGTGTCCCTTCCTGCACATAAACAATCTTTAAATGCCGTTTTGTCACTTCTATGTGTGCGGCTTAATGTAGCAAACATGGAAGTTAGAAAATGTAATTTTTTAAAGAAGATTGTTTATGTGCAGGAAGGGACGCTTTCCTAAAAATAAACAATCCAAGGCGTTTTTTTTCCATGTGTGTTGCACAAGGCAGCACACATGGAAAAAGCAAAAACGAGGAGAAATAAAGCATTTCTCCTCGTTTTGCCAAGACCAGGTTATCCCTGTTCTTAATGTTGGTGCTGCCTCCTATTTAAGCCACCCTTGTAAATAGGGGGCAACGTAAAAATCAATGGGTGTTGTGGAGGAACGCCTACCGTGACACCCACTGCCCACCCCTTTCACAGAAAGCATAGAGCAAAAGAGGGCCTTATTTGCAAGGCAGCGTTAAGCCACATTCACTGGCTTAACACTGCCTTGTAAATAAGGCGGAGCCCCTATCGACACATGAACGTCGGAAAAAGTGACGTTCCCGTGGCAATAGGGGCTTGTACATAGGCCCCAATGAGTCACCGGGTGGAGTCTGATCAGACCACTGAGGGAGTGAATAATGAAGACACAACATGCCAAGAGAAGAGATATAACGGGGCTCATCATGGCCCACAAGAACTCCCATTTGTGGTTTCCCAGGAGCAGGCTCCTCCATCACTGCATACTTCACCAGCCAAGAGGCTCTCACAACTGGAACTCCAGATGCACAGTCTCTTATTTCTCTTCCTCCAGTAAGTACCCACCTGAAACATGAATGTCCAAAGGTGAAATTTCTCCCTGACAACTCTTGTGCTCTCATGCAGTGCTCCCTTCCTGCCTCAAAGAGAATATTACTGTGTCTGCCTTCCAGGAATTTATAAAGAACGTACTTTCTAGTCAGCATGTGATCTCTCAGGACCTTCAAGACATTAAAGGGTAAGTGAAGTCACACCAAGTGTTGCTCGCTGACCAGCAGAGACAGCTGTTATCAAAGCCATATCCACACATTAGGTGTCCAAATCCTCTCCTACTATTTTTATTGTCTTCGCTAATATGGTTTCCTTCTGTGCCCTTAAACTTACATGTGTCTCCAAATCCTCAGATGGTTAATCTCCTACTCCAAGTGCCTGATGGTATGGAAGAGGACCAGGAAGTGATGGTCTCTGAAAATGAGGAAGAGGACTAGGAATTTTGCCCCACAGCCTAGTAATATAGCTCTAAAATCCTATCTGGTTTAGGCATTAGCTTAATATTTAATTTGGACTTTGACTATAACATTGAATGTGGACATTACTTTTGGATATTTGAGCTATGAACAACAAAGAAAGCGGCCATACAAGAAAGGATCAATGCATTCAATAGCAAAGAACGTTTTGCCGTGGTCAAAAAATTTGCCAAAGCCGACACAGAGAAAACAGATATCAATACCCTTCCTAGACCTCTATAATAACCTCAGCACATTCCGAAACCCCAAGATTAAGGAGCTCTACAAGAGTTTTAACAGCCTCGACACCCAAGACCCTCTCACCCAACTCGCAACAACTGCACCCAACGACACCGGACCCAGCAGACCCTGCACAGCTGTACTCCCTTCACTGCTAACGACACCCTTAAGATCATGAAGAGCATCTACTCGGGGGCGTGGCTTCGCCAGAGATCGCAATGGCCGCTCGCCAGTAACGCTCTCCCGGCCGATGAGACATTGCGGCACTTCCCCATGGCCCACCGCAGCCTAAATCCAGTGCAGAGGGCAGATTAATGCAGCGGAACGGTTGGGGCGATGATTGAGGCGGTCCAGGGTCTAAGCTGGCAATGGAGCAGACAGAGCCAGCAGCCGTAACCGCCGAGGGAGCACAACAGAAGATGGCAGCGAGAAGACGGCCGTAAAGCCATTGGCCGTGGAGGAGTGTGCGGGGGGCACAGACGACTGCCACGGAGGTGCGGTAAGTCGCGAGCCGCCCCTGGCTGATCTCGGTGCCCGCTCAGTGTAGTGTGCCCCCCCTGATGTGGGGGTTCCGTTTGGCCTCCTGCAGGGCGGGTTCGGAGCGCTGCCACTGGCAGGCAATTCTGCGCTAGTAGGGACAGGGCCTTCTTGCGCTTTCGGATGGAGGCCTCTCCCATGGCCTCAAGCACCTGCATTGACCCCTCGTGACAGGGGACGCAGCCTACATTGTGGGCTGGCCCTAGGGTGGCCCGCGCTGCCCGTTTCCCCCCGAGCCCCGGCTGACCACACATCACTGTTGCCTCCCCCGGCCTGAGTTCCTCGCGGGGGGCCCATTGCATATGCCCTAAGCGGACGCCACTCCTGCTGCTGAGCTGCTGTGCCTTCTGATCCCTCTGGCAAGGTGACCTCCACAGTTGGCTGTCAGCACTACCCTCACCACAAGTGGACCAGATGTGTTCCCCGGTTTAGCATTCACACACATTCAGGTGGGCCTCCCTGTCTGTGGCCTGTTCCATAGACGCCCTTCCTCTGCGGACTCCTCGGCCTCAGGACTGGGGCCGGCTAGCCCAGTCTCTCTACGCGCATTCCAGAGCTGCTGCAGCATGAGACGCAGGGCCCCCAAACAGCGTCTACTCCCATTTGAAAAAGTATCTGAGAACACCACCGACCCCATCACCGATATTGCAGAAGGTGGTCAGTCCTCACCACAGCCGAAAATGTCGCACAACTGGGCCCACTGTCGCAGGAAATGAGGGCAGGCTTTAAGGCTCTGGATGTCCGATTTGACACATTAGACAAGCATATGGCAGAACTGGGCTTCAAGATTACGTGCATGATAGGTGCCTCCATGTAGTAGAATCCCGCACATCATACTTGGAGGATGGTATGGCACAATCCTTAAAGAGACTTGATCATTTGGAATGTATCCTTAAGGAGGTTGCGGTCAAGAATGAGATTTAGAGGCGCGCAGTCAGCGCAATAACATGCGCTTGCTGGGAGTGCCTCAGTCCACAACTTCGGGCCGAATGAATACCTTGGTGGAAACGATCCTCATTGACCTATTTGGGAGGGAAGCATTCACAGCGGTCTTTGTGGTGGAGCGAGCCCACAGATCGCTCGGCCCTTGCCCCAATCCGGGTTGCCTTCCCAGGCCCATCATCGCCAGAGTGATGAACTACAGAGACAGGGACACTGCACTGTGACTAGCGCACGAGAGGGGTGAAAAAAAATGCCAGGATTCCAAAGTTTTGTTGTACTCTGATTTTACAGCTATGGTTCAGGAAGCCAGGAGGAAATACACAGGAGCCAAGGCAACACTCAGAAATCTAGGCCTGAAGTATGGCATGCTCTACTCAGCAAGGTTACGGGTGGAAGTCAATGGCCGGGCCCGGGTTTTTGAAAATCCTACAGCAGTACAAGAGTTCTGCCATACCTATAAAGTAAACTTCAAACAATCCTCAGACAAAGACAAGCTTTCACCCCCTCACAGTGGTTCAGAAGCCAGCATGGAATTGTTCTCGGGTTCCGGGCATGGCTGACAATCCAGAACTGTTTTTCTGCATGGATGGGCTGCACATATCTGATTTTGTTGTTAGCGTGGGAAATGGCTTACATATTTCTTTATACTGCTTGTGTCTCATAGCCGTGGGAGGGTAATCACCCACTGTTCGGTGTTCACCCAAGTTGCAAGTTTTTCATTATGCTGTTGTTCTTATTGGTCCCATGTGGTAATTTGTTGCATTTGGTATTGCCTCTCTGAATGGGCAGGAAGGCTGGGTAGGGAGTGGTGGGAAGGTCATGGTTCCTGGGGTTTTGCATTGAAGCGAAAGTTTGCATGTTTTCAGACATATTTCACAGGTACGCACAAATTTTGTTCATTGGCTTGCATCCCTTCCCAGTTCGATGGCACAGATAGATTTTAATTCAGGCCCTTTGAGCGTCATCTTGGCCACGTGGAATGTGCAGGGTTTGAATACCACACATAAGCGGAGACAGGTAGTTCATTATTTAGTCAGACACGGGGTTGACATAGCCTTCTTACAAGAGACTCATTTCCCTACCAGCGATCCCTCCCGGTTTGCCGCAAGCTGGGGCATGAATAGGTACTGTGCAAATTACAGAAATTATGCCAAGGGCACAGCCATCCTTGTACACAATTGCATCCCCTTTAAGTGCCATTCTGTAATGTATGATGAAGGGGGCAGGTTTGTGATTCTTGTGGGTATACTTATGGGTCACAGTGTAGCGCTGCTATGTATCTATGGCCCAAATGCGGACTCCCCTGATTTTAATTACTCGTTACTCTCTAAGCTGATGCATTTGGGCCCCATGCCACTGGTGCTGGGGGAGACTTTAACATAGCCCTCAACCGGACTGTGGACAGCACCTCAACTGCCCCGGACCCCAAGCCTTGAGCACGTAGAGCTCTAGAGTCCCTGTTCGACCAGTTTTCATTGTTTGACCTGGAACGCTCACGAGACCCTGATAACACCACCTACACGCATTATTCCAGTCCGCACGACACATGGACACGGATTGATTACTGGCTCACGACCCTGAAGATTTCCCATTGGTTCCAAGGAATCAGAACTCTCCCAGGACCTATTCTGATCACTCCCCAGTTTTATTGTCCCTGAGGATCCCCCGCCCGAGGGCTTTGACAGACAATGGTGCTTTCCCAATCGCGTTTTAGAGGATGAATTGTTTAGACAGGAAATCCAGGAGGCAATAGAGGAATACTTCATGTTAAACACAGGGTCGGTGGATTCCGAAGCAGTGCTGTGGGAGGGTTACATGAGAGGTGTGTGCATACCAAAGAGCGCAGGGGTGCTGGGGGATTTCCGTGGTACCCTTACCCGCTTGGAGGCAGTGGGTCCGGACACTGATAACAAGCGAGCAGCTTTGTTCTTGGACTACAGGGACACAGCTGAGAGGGTAATTCTCTTTATGGGGAAATACCACAATGCAAAGGTATACGGGGAAGGGGACCGCCCTGGGACGGAGTTAGCCCAATTGATCAGGCCCCCATATATGGAAACGTATATCACCGAGCTCCAAACAGAGACAGGGCAGCAACTCACTGATCCACTTGACATCCAGGGTGAATTCTTGACATATTTTAAGACTTTGTACACCACGAGGCTAGGGCAAGAGCGGTCAGACCAGGAGACTTATATTTCGGAAATTGCGATGGTATTACTTTAACGCTTTATGCAGGACTTTTTAGGATTCCCATAACTGAAGAAAGTATAGATGAAGCCATCACTGCTCTCAACTCCTCCACTGCCCCTGGCCTAGACGGGTTCATGGGCGAATTCTACATGGCATACAAAGACATACTGACCCCCCGGTTGTTGGGGGTATATGCCGAGGCATTGGAGAGGCAGGTCCTGCCTCCCACTCTCCGTGAAACAGTTATTATTTTGCTTCCCAAGCCTGGAAAAGACCCTCGATTATGCAGCTCCTATAGACCTTTGTCCCTTTTAAACCTCGACTATAAGGTACTTGCTAAGGCTCTTTCATGTAGTCTCTCCTTGCTGATGGAATCTATAATTTCCCCAGCACAGTCAGGTTTTGTACCACACCACTCCACAGCCTTCAATTTCCGTACGTTGTTTAACTCCCTACACAGGATAGACCCGGAAATCCAAGCCGCAGCGATATTACTGGACACGGAGAAGGCCTTTGACTCGCTAGATTGGCCCTTTTATCTGTCTATAATGCAATGCATGGGGATGCCTGCCGGTTTCATTGCCAAGACGGCCCTCCTATACACCCAACCCACTGCTAGGCTTCAATTAAATGTCAGTCTATCGGTCCCTTTCACCTTATCACGCTGCATAAGGCAGGGCTGCTCCTTGTCCCCCTTGCTCTTTATTTTAGCAATGGACCCCCTGATTAGACACTGCCAGGAAAAGCACCTACACAGAGGACTACAATTTTCCACTGGGCCACTGTTAGTCTCCCTTTATGCAGATGACACAATATTGTATGTTCGAGAACCCCGACTAAATTTGGATCCCCTTATTCGGTAAATACTCAGATTCAGTACTTTTTCCGGCCTAGGCATTAACTGGCACAAGTCAGTGAATTTTCCACTCACAGCTAGCACCTCAAAATGGGATACTGAATTTCCACTGGAATGGGGATCAGACTCAGTAAAATACCTGGGTATTCACATCCATCTTGAGACGGACCAGATCATCCGCCGTAACTATGGAGTGGCAATTTCCAAACTAGAAGCACAATAGATGCTTGGCTAAAACTCCCACTCTCGAAGGCTGGGCGGGTAGCCCTCATAAAAATTAACGTGCTGCCGAAATTTTTGTATCTCTTTCAAAACATTCTGATCCCACTCACAAATCAGTTCTTCGATACTCTTCATCCACACTTAATCAAACTGATCTGGGGTAATAGAAAACCCAGAGTACGCTGCAAATCATGACACTTCCCTGTAACAGAGGAGGGTTCAGGGTCCCAGACTTGCAAATCTATTACTTGGCAGCACAATACAGTTTTGCACAAACTTGGTACCATCCAGATGCAAGAATACCATTCCTGCATCCCAAATCCTACTTTGTGCTTCCTGACACTTTAGCTACAGTCCTACCCTTGGGTATCCCCAGAGACACCGTTGATATTCAACCGGTCTCAACAACTAGCTTGGCCTGGGCCAAACTAGGCCGCATATTGAACACCTCCTAATTATACTCCTCCGCCCTACCGCTCCCTAACCACAGCTGGTTACGCATTACAGGCAAAAAACTTGTTCCAAAGACCTGCACTAAATTTAACATCCTTAAAGTGGGGGACTTTTACCCTGGTGGCCGCATTTTTGACCCTGAGGAAGAGACCTGACACCACCTTTATGGACAGATTTATCCTAATGAGACTACATTCCGCCTTCAGGGCTAAGTTCCCGGAGTATCCACTGGAACCTGTGTCCTTTCCCCCACTTACTATTGTGATTAATAGCAGTAAGGGAGCCCATCTCATGTCCCAGCTCTACAGAGCGTGTGCCGACATCCTTCCAGTTAAACAAGATACGCGAAGCTTGGGAGATAGATTTGGGGAACCTAATATGGAATGAGCAGTGGTCGGCCTGTTGTGCAGTTACGAGATCTGTTTCCCTAAATAGGCAACATAAATTGATACATTTCAAATTCTGCCTGGGACAACTCCTGATGGCCCACAGATCTTGGGTCCTGCCCCTCACCCACAGACCACACACAAAACCTCAGCATCATCCTGGGCTCCTTGCTCACCAAGAACCACCAGATCAATGCTGTCTCATCATCCTTCTTCCACAGGCTAAGCCAACTCTGAAAGTTCTTCATGTGGATCTCCACCATGTCCAGAAAGACGATCACCGACGCAGTCAGTGGCAGCAGACTCGACTACAACAACACAATCTATTCCAGCATCACCCAGAAACTCCTCAAAAAAGTGCAGAAGATTCAGAATGTCTCTGGTAGACTCATCATCAATATTCCCTTCCGCAGCAACATCATTGGCCAACGGAAAGACCTCTACTTGCTCCCAGTCTACAAAAGAATCAACTTCAAGCTCTTCATACACGCCTACAAAGCCCTACACAACCTGGGACATGCGCATCTCAACCACCATCCCACATTCCAAGCACATACCAGAGACCTCCGCTCCACCCAACTGGCCCTGGCTGCCGTCCCACTTATCCGCAAGACCACAGCAGGAGCAAGAGCCTTCTACGACCTTGCAGCCAGGACCTGGAACACCCTGCCTCTTCACCTCAGGCAATCACCGTCACTTCCTCAGTTTAGGAAACACCTCAAGACAGGTCTCTTTCGACTGAATCGCAGTGCCTTTTGACAGATCAGCAGTCCCCCCAGCACCTTCAGTCACTTACAGGTGAGTAGTCACACTTTACAAGTCACTTGATTAATTGATGATTTAAACAGTATCATTTCTGAACAGTTAATATTTCTATGTTGGACTTTTGTCCTGTTTCACTTTGTATACTGACTGTTCTCCTGACATATCCAATGAGGTTAAGTTGCCTATGCCCCCTCCAACTTGAAACTACCTACATGTACAAATACTCTATTTTCATTAGTTATGCCCTTCCCCAGGACAATTGACTTTCGAAATGAGCAAACACTTCAAGATTTATTTTAATTACTTTCCAACATGCGTTATAAATAAAATCAACATTAAAAGTAGTTGTGTTCTTACTTTTCTCTGTGTATGTGTGTGATGCTGGTTATAGATGTATGTGTTGCTGGTGTAGAAATAGAGTTATTATTAAATCTTCAATACTCCTGCAGATTGCATTACATAATTTAAATGCACACATATTTATTGCTAGGTAGACAAGAAAGGACATACAGGTTAAATTGAAATGGATGCACAATAAAAATATTTAGATATTATCAAAGATTTTGGAGTGTTTTGAAAGAAACGGAATGAATGGTAAAATAATGTTCATGGGGTGATGGTTGTCATTCATGTCCATGGTGCAGAGAGTTGCCCAATTACTTGGTTGCATAAGCCGAGCCCACTGGAGGCTGAGATTCTGGTTGTGGAGAATGAGCTGGTGCATTTGTGTAGGTGTTGGTGTTGTGTCCCAGTTCACTGAGATAAGTGTGTTGGCCATGTAGATTGACTCAGGCAGATGTGTGATAGGGCCTATAATATTTGCATGGTCAAGACATGTAGTCTTGCATCCTCTTCTCTCGACAAACAAATATATTCTGATTGCAACTTTGTCATGTCTTGCAGAGACATGAAATGGGTTTGTCTCTCTGTCAGGATTTCCCCTTCTTGGCAAACATCCCCCACCAAACAGATCATTGTTACTGGAAAAATTATCCTCAATATGAGAGGGTTTTCCCATGCCAACCCTCTTACCCCAGTATGCATGGCTGTCTAACAATATTAGCAAATTGTCCATTATATTGAGATTTAGCATCTGAAAGGTTGCAGGAGGAAGATTATACATTGGGAAGAGGTCCTCCTTACAAGGAAGTTCTTCTGCCTCATGGTCATCTTCAAAGATAAAGAGAAGGTGGAAGTTATATCTGCATTGATGGGTGGATTGGGGTGACAACTTGGATACATGAAGGCTGAGGTGTTGGTTGCATCTGTGGCTTTGTAGCTGTTGTGTGAGGACTTGCATTCTGTAGGAGTTGCCTATGAGGGAGACTACTGCACTGTAATGTCTTTTTGGAGAAGTGGTCCTGGGCGGGAACAACAATTTTTCTCTTTCTCCTCATTCCACTCAGCTCTGCGGCATGCTGTTGTGGCAACTCAAAGGAATGTAGCGTTTTCTACAGGGAATATCACCATACTTTACTTGTGATTGGTAAGACAACATCATTAGGCTGTTTATCCCCAGGTGCTGACGATCAAGGGCATAATAATTATTACCTTTCAGATTACAGATTGTCTATATTCCTAATACATTATTTGTGATTTACAGATGGTACATTATATATATAGAATACATTTTAATGTTAGGCATTGATAGTGATTACTATATAGGTGGAAAATGCATCTAAAATAAAATCCTACCTGATCTTGTCAGGGTTGCTTTCTTTGTGAACAGACTCTTGGCTGTCAGCTGCGGAACCTACATTTAATGGTGTAGTGGACTTACAGGATGGACAGATTGTATAGGGCAAATCACTGTTCTTGGGATGTCCCCTGATATCTAGTGGGTGGTACGTACTGTTGATACCATGGCCACTAGATCACTGAAGCTCTGAAGACAAAAACATACATAGAAATATTATGAGTACAAAAATAGTATCATTACCTATCATTACCTATTAAAATGTCTATATATATACATAACATAAATAAATAGAAAAAACACATTGGGCGGTAGTGTAGTTCCTATATTCCCAATAAACTCTGCGCATTGGAATAACATATACTATAGATTAGACGTAGGACTGAGGTCGACTAGGTCTCTATCGAATATGTTAGACTTAATTGTGAGCGCCAGCTAGATCAGAGGTCACTAGAAACTTTCTCGAATTCACAAGAAGGGATTAGTTTCTGACAACTGCACAAACATGACAACTTTGTTTTCCCAGTATAAGAAACTTATCTCTAGAGTCGCGGAAACAATAAACAACTATTTCACTCAGTCAATCGTGCATGCTTCGTTTCACCAGAGGTGCAGAGAAATAGAGAGACGGGCATTTTCAATAAAAAGTATTTATTGGACAGTCTTCTTTCTCAGGCAGAGGAAATGAACTGCTACAATCGTAATTCTGGTTGCAAAGTACAATGCACACAGTACAAAGAGTATTATAACATAATACTGTAAAAGCATGGTATGGTTTCTAAGCCATTTAAATTAACATAGAATACATACATTAATAAATAATGACTAAAAGTACTCAACTGGTGTTTCTAAAATACACCTACCCCGGTGTACCTAACCTAGGTCTAGTACAAGGGAAGAAGTAAGTGAGGTGTAGCTTAAGTTTAGTATTCTTTTTGCCAAGAATCTATTCCAAGAATTCTCTAGGGGTCTATTCAACTCCGTACCTTGGTTTACATTGAAGGAGGTCTTGTATCTCTCTCTCAGGACTCGATTTCCAAGCAACCCGCAAGGGTAGCCTGGAAACACTGGAGCTGGATTTCTCGGCAGGAGAAAAGACAGCGTCTCTCTTAGTGCCTCAGCTGGAGTGTCGGTTTCCTTTGGCACTTGCTGTAGCAGGGCGTCGGGCAAGTAGATAGTCAAACTGCTCCAAACCAACGTGTGTTTGCCTGGGCAAATGTGGGCATATTTATACCTTGAAGGTGCTGAGTTTGACGTAAGGTTGGACATAATACCGTCATCAAAGACTCCGTTCTTTGATACCTCTGTGAGTTCTTGGATAAATCAATATTCAAGCAAGGGGAAGTCCCTGACTGCTGAAGGCGGGTTTTTCCAAGAAATTGTTGTGGATTCTCGGAACTAGTGGAAGTAGCCATGCCGTATTTGGGCTGCATAGGCTAAGTCCAAATATGGTTATAATTTCTATGCCTATATGAGGATAGGGTGATTTATACCTATATATGGGCATGAATCGGGAAAATTACACTAGGGTCCTAGATTCATATACAACACCCACTCAACTTTAATATGTTCAACATTACTAAATTATAAGCATCTAAACATATCTAAAGCATGTGTTTACAATCCCAATTAAAATACATGAAATGCATTTGAAATGGCTGTACACAAAAAATGAGTATGTCTATAGTACGCATTTAAAGGAATTGATGTAATTCTTAAGCATAAAGTAAGATTTTGGTAATGCAAACTGAATGAATCATGAAATTACATTTATGAAAATGGCTCTTGAATACAGAAGAAATGATCGAGACCATTCCATAGCAGAATATATAAAACTGTTTTGGTGTTGAGGACAAGGCCAAATATTGTCTAGGAAGTGTTTCAAAAAGAATTTCTAGTTCTACTTTAAGCAGATTACTTTGTGCCATAATAGTTCTAATTTGTAAAAAGTTCAAATTGAATCCTAGAAAAAAAGAGTTCCCAATTTAAAACGTTTGTTTCGAAAAAGTGACGGTCAGATTTCAGAGTTCATGGAACGCTGTGTTCAAGATTCAAAAATTATTCTCGGTGTCAGGAGAAAACATCTGATCAATTACGCTGGCAAAGAAACCATCTACCATAGTAGGCGAAAGTGGAACTACTTCATCAAGTAGATCAAAAGTGCACAGATGAGAAACATCGCCGTCAGCGCCAGGTGCCGCGTTAGCAATGTTCATATCAGATGGTACCTGTGTGCCTGTTGTTCCTCGTATCTCACCCTCAGTTAGACTTGCTGGTGAGACCTCAATGAATGCCGTCATCAGGATTGGTAGCCGCTGGGGGCAACACGATGCATGAGTCGTTACCAGACCTAGCAAGGCATCAACATCAAATGGCAGTACTGATGGAAGTGTAAGACAGATGTCCAACACGCATTCTTCTCCGCAAAGCAGGCATCAAAGAACAGGTAAGATGCAATCTTGCCAGATTGGTCTGAATGAAAGGAACCAAGTGATATTCAGATCTCTTAAACGAGCCAAGCCAAGAATCTGTGTAATCCTTTCACGATACCGCATGGCTAGGAGGACTTGTTCCATGGTAGTCTGGGTATCATTGGTGACTGGACTTGCCATATCGGAGCAGAAAGAATAAAAATAGAATTTTGGAAAAATGCCTAGGACTGCTTCAAACGGTGCTAACAGTCCCAAAAAAATTGTCTTAAATACATGTGCAATGCTGCTGGTATCAGACATGTTTAAGATTTGACCTAACATTTCTGCGAAATGTACCGGGCAGTTTGTTGATAATAATGCATGTATCTCTGCAGAAGTCCTTGCAACTTGCAGATCATACGTTTCTCTAGACGAGGTCAGTGGCACAGTTTTTTGCAAAAGAATGGCTTTTTATTCTGCTTAAAGTATCAATTCGTATAGAAGAGATATTCATTGAAGGTCATAACGCCGACTCCCTGTCTGTCTTGCTTTTTGCAAACAATACATGCATACAACAAGTGACCCTGGCTGACACACTAACTAGATACGCTTTTCCTGGCAACATGCCACAACAGCTGTGATCATTGAGCATAACGTAGCTGCCATTGGAAAGCTGTCTGAAAATTGGTTCTATCATTGCTGCTGGTGAACCGTGCAGGAGGCAAGAGAGGTAATTTGAAGAACCTTTGCAGGCTCCGTGTAAATTAATACTTTGACACAAAAGTGTACCACTTAGTGAGTCCTTACAATTTTTAACACTAAGAAATACCTCCTTTCCCCCACTCCAACATTTATGTGTGTATGGTAAATTCCAGGTAGACTTGATGTATTCTTTACTCAACCTTTCATACAGGCCCACTGGTATGTGTCTTAAGCAATACTAAAACTGGAAAATCGTCACTGGTATTGTGATGGTGCCATGTATTATCCATTCGATGACTGGTTTCTCAGAAACAGTTAATGGTAATCTTACCAGTTTTTCTATTCTTAGCACCATATAGTCTGCTCCTCTTTGTGCCAAAGAGATTTGTTTATCTGTAAGGTTAAATACAGTAAACAATGACGTGGTGTTGATTAGACGCCATGGCACGTAGCCTGAACGTAGGTTTTGTAACGTTCAGCCTAGCAGCATTATAGAACATAATTGAAACTGGCCATGCTGTAACATTAGCAAGTCCTGCTCTATTATGTCAATGGCAAAGCATACAATGCTGTCCAAAGAATTCATTCTGGAGGAGAGAGTCGTTAACCTATTGTCCACTACAGAGAGAGCTTTCTCCAAATTAATACGATCAATTTCTCGTATTTTTTCTGCAGTTTCCATTTGCGTGATTTTCCATGCTTCATTGAATAAATGAATGAATGAATTAATTAATTCTTTTATTGTTTGGTTACTCAAAACCATTACATTAAAAACATAATACGAGGTTATAAAATTACAAAAGTTAAAACCAAAGGAATTTCTGCTGCCGAAGGGGCAGGATTGCGGAGCATGGGGATCATGTTAAGGCATGGTCAACAAGGTCTCTATGAACAGAGGCCCTCCGTGGGCTTCAGTAGAGTTGGTGTCTGGTAGATGAACTTTCCGAAGGAGGCCATATGCTTTACCGTTGTCAAGGTATAGAGGTAGATGGTCGCCTCCTTTACAGTGCGGATTCCTGATTGTCTTAAAATTGGCCTAAGGTAGAGGCTGTGGGCTGTGCGCAGGGCCGGGCAGCAGAATAGTAGATGAGCCAGTGACTCACGTTTGTACCTGCAGAGCCTGCATTCCCGGGCACCTGGGCCAGCCGTGCCAAAGGCATATAGTTCTTGAAGAGGCAGCGGGTGTAGTCTATACGCTAAGATCTTGTGAAGGGCTGCGCGGCCCACGGCCTGCTTAAGGTGGTATTTGGGATTGTGCAGGATATGTGGTAAGGACAAGGACTCGTGTAGATCTTTTTTCACCAGCGACTCCAGATCCAGTTCTCTTGACTGCGCCCGCACTTGTTTTTTGATGGAGTGTTTGATGGCCGTATAGCTGACATGTTCTGGATTCCAAGACTCAATGGCGAGATTGAGATGGTCCTTAGCCGCCTTGAGAGTGGCCGACCAGGGATTCCCTAGTTCTCTGAAGATGCAATTCAGCGTTGCCTTGAGAGTGTTCTCCTTTGCCGTCGTTGTTAGGAAGTAGTATTTACTTAGGGCGGCCATCTCTTCCAGGTATTGCTGATTAAGTGAGAACTCCAGGCGGACAAGAGTGTTTCTGGTACACCTCGGAAGATGGAATAGTCTCTTGTAGGCTCTGCAATGGATTTTTTCTAGTTCTTTATGCAGTTTGCCTGGAAATGCTTGAAGAGCGTAATTTAGGGCGGGCATTAATTTTGCTTTGAGTACTCGTTGGATGGCCAATGTGGACGGGCTGTATAAGGAGGCGTGCAGCTTGCAGATAGCGTAAGTTATAGTTTTGCCTTTACCTTGGATGGTCTTTAGGTGCGCGCTTGAGAGCCCCGACTCCTGAAAGCAAATTCCCAAGTACGTGTACCGCTGAGTACTTTCCACCAATAGGTGGCCAAGCCTCCATTTTACTGTTTTTTTCTTTGGGTACTTTCCAAAGATGATAATTTTGGACTTGGATGAATTTGCTACCAGCTTATTTTTCTCATTGTATCCGGCCAGTGCAGTCAGCGCCTTTTGTAGCCCAGTTCTTGTATGATCCAAGAGCACCAAGTCGTCGGCATATTGCATAAAGTGGATTTTTGTCCCGCCGATCTTTGGAATAAGCAGAGCCGCCCCAGACAAGGCCCTCCCCATGTCTGCTGTGTATAAGTTAAATAGCATTGGAGCTAGCACACACCCTTGTTTTAAACCACGGTCCGTGTTGATCTTTGTGGATGCGTGGTCCCTCGAGAGTTTGATTCTTACCCACGTGTTGTGGTACAAGGATTGGATCGCCCTCAGCAGGGCTGGATTGATGTTCCATTGGGCCAACTTTCTCCACAGGATAGCACGATCTACCCCGTCGAACGCTGCCGAGTAGTCAATAAAGCAGGCGAATAAGGGGAGGCTTTTGGGTGCCCGAGCATGGTGGACCAAATAAGAGAGTGCAATGATGTTATCAACTGTGGAGGACCCTGGTCTGAATCCAGTTTGACAGAATGGGAGGAGACCTTCAGCGTTCGTCCAGTCTGTGAGGTCCCTCAAGATTGCACTGGCGTAAGCTTTTCCCTCGATGTCCAGCAGGGCGATCAGGCGATAGTTTGATGGTTCAGATTTAGGGCCCTTTTTGTGGATGGGCTGTAGGAGCGAGCCTCTCCATGAATCAGGGACATCACCCTGGAGCCAGCATTCATTGTACAAGTGGGTCAGGGTCTTTGACCAGAAGTCGATGTTTGCCTTGAATAAGTGTCAGGGAAGGCCGTTGGGCCCCGGGGCACCATTCTGTCTGATGTTTTTTAGGATTTTGGACACCACCAATCTTCCCGGCAGGGCAGTCATCTCGATGATTGGGTCTGAGTCGGCTCCCATGTCAATTGTTGCATTTTGCTTGGTGTCAGTCCCGGTTTCAATGTAGAGGGATTTTACATGGGCGACCCAAGTGGGAGCCTCGAGGGAGTTTTCTCTATGGTTTGTACACCGTCCGAGGGTGCTTAGGTAGTGCCAAAACTCCTGCGATTTTCCTGGGCTCAGCAAGTCAAAGATTTTCAACCATTGTGCTTGGCAGTGATCTCGTTTTGCCTCTCACACCTTCTTGGAGTGACTTTTGCTGGCCTCTTGAAGATGTTTCTTCATTATGCTTGAGCCATGTTTATAAAAGAGTTTACGTTTCTTGCTCAGTTGTTTAGCGCTGCTTTTAAGTTCCACCTTGTGTCCATAGGTGAGAGGGCAGGCCCTGTTAGTTGTATTGTTTGAGGTTCCACGAAGGATTGCAGCCAGGATCCCAGTTGTGGCATTCCAGGTGGCTATTGTGCCCGTTTTTTGTTCGTTCGGTGGCCAGCCTGGCCACTGGTTTGCCCAGTTATTGAAAGATGTAATGGAGGTCTGTGCCCATTTAATTCTTCTGGGCAGTTTTATCAGTTCTTCGCCGTTAGATGCACCAATGTGTTCGAGCCTGTGGCGAGAGTCCGCTGTGAGATTCAATGTGATGGTTAAAGCAGCGTGATCGCTATCACTTTGCGGGTGTACTGTGAAGTTTGACATGAGAGGTTGTAGTTTTTCGCTGAGGATGATGTAATCAATAGTTGTTTGGTTATTGTATGTAGGGCCAACAAAAGACCCTGGTCTGAGATTTAGGAGGACCGAGTGCACTGTCGCCAGCTTGAAAGTTGTTAGTAGGTCGTTCAGGGCGATTGTGGCCCCTGGTTGAAGTCGTCGTGTGGTTGATATCCCTATATTATGAGTATTAAAGTCACCAAGAATGATGCATTCCAAGGCCGGGTGTTGGAGCACTAGGGACTCGAGGAGGGTTGTCAACGTGGTCAGATTCGGTATGGGCCCGTGTGAGTTATAGTAGAGGTTGATTAATAAGAACGAATAGTAGCCATTTGACAGGGGGCAGCCTTTCAGGATGCCTGCCTGGAGATTGTCTGGAAGATTGGGGATTGCCACGAATTCCAGGCTGAGTGAGTGCTTTATGTAGACACATATCCCCCCCTGGCGGTCTTCCGAATATGTTAAGCTTTTTTGCAGGTTTTCCATATTCTGCGTATCCTCTTAATGAGAGCGGGTGGAGCTGCCAGAATTCTTGTATGCAGATGATATCTGCCTCTTCCATGAATGTCACAGCATTTTTGTTGAGGAGGAGCCTTCTAAGCCCTGCGACATTCCAAGTCATGATTTTCAGGCAAGCCGGCGGTTGTACCTGTCTGGGAGGTTTTGTTGGACGATGATCCTTTTGCCGAGCGGTGGCTCGGAGCATCGTGGCTGTGTTAGGATCTTGAGTTTAAAGCTCGCGGCAGCCAGGACCAGTCTTTGCTTGTGATTCCCACGGTTGCGCATATGCGTGTACCCTGATTCGTATTGGTTGTTATTTTGATTGGGGTGCTGATGATTGGACCAGTATTTGTTGAGCCTTTGGACCCCTGGAGGATGGGCGCCACGCGAGGCGCATCGTTGGTATGGGCATGCAGGCATGGATTCCCTCCAGTTCGCTGATCAATGTTTCCCATCTGGGAGTGTGCAGATTGAGTTTTTAAGGAGTGGGTATTTTTTGGTGCGCATGGGTTTTATTTTTATGCCCCAACTTTCCAGTAGCTTGTGCTGGCTTTTCAGGGCCTCGGCCATGTGCGGGCTCGCGAAGGTTAACTCCGTGGGTTCGTTTTTCTCCTCAGCATCTGGCGGGAGGAAGGAGATAGTTTCGATGTCTGTGGTGTTGGTTCTCTCCAGCCCTGGGATGTTTACAAAAAGTTTTAATAAGTTGCCACGATTGAGAATGTCCCACGGCCCATGGGAGACGTAGTCAGGATACAGCGTTATCTTGTGATCCTGGGGGTGGATTGTTCGGCAGGCTGAGTCCGCCCCATGGCCTCCTGTTTGTGATATTTGTGCTGTGTCCAATTGACTGTCATTTGCGTGCCTGTTTAGCCCCACTGGCCCCATTTGCCGCCGGTGGGCCTCCATCTGTGACAGGCTGGGTACGCTTATGGTTGATGGCGGCTTTTTAGTTTCCTCAAGGTCTGTGACATTCAAAGGCACATGCGAACCGCAGCCCTTCGTGAACATTGATAGAGCAGCGACCTGAGGGTCGTGTCTTTTTGAGTTTGCTTGAGTTGCTTCGGCTGTACTTTGGCCGTGGAGGTCCTTTGCTTGATTTAGGTGTGATACTGTTAAAACTGGCTGTGGGGTTGCAAGTGAGGTTATTGCTGGGTTGAAGGGCTGAGTGTCTTCGACGTTTGGCTCGATTGTTGCCAGTATTTTGATGGTTGCTCCCAGATTGATCATTTCCTGGTTCGCGTTATGAGCGGGCATCTCATTCTCAGGCCGTAGCCATTCCCGGATGGTTCTGGGAGCGAGAGATTTATTTCTGTTTGCCTTGTTAAGTTTTTTTAATTTTTTCTTATTTTTCCTAGATAGGGTATGGACATCTGGGCTGGTTAGTGTGGTAATGTGCTGGGGCTCGTGATTTTGTGTCTTGATCATGGTAGCGTCTGGCCTGCTCATGTTCAGCATGGATAGTGGCGCCTCCCAGGCGGTTTTAACTTCTATGTTGTTCTGTGTCGACTGGTTTGCTTGGTTTCTTGAGCCTTCTGTTTTTGGAGGATGGGGGGGTTGGTTCCTGAGAGGTCGGGTCCTTAATCTTGCCGACTTCGTTCTTGAGGTCCTCAACTAATGTAGTCATGATAGCCGGGAGTTTTCCTAAATTATTCAAGATAGGGCTGCAACTACATGACTCGGACTTGAAGTGTGTACTGTCCTGTGCTCTACGGATCAGGGAATTCAGATGATCCAGTTTACAGTCAATTCCAGATATTAGGTTTGCGACAGTTTGTAATATATTTATCTGGGCATCGAGCTTATCAGCGTGAATTATTGCCGCACCTGTCATAGAGATGAGTGTCTCGTTGATCAGAGCTAGGTGATCTGAGATCACTGGGGAGCTCTCCCCCCTATCTGATCTTCTGCTCATCGGAGATGTTAATGGGGTCGTTTTGTCTTGTTCGCGGGTTCTCTGGTACATCAAGTTCGATGGTGTGGCCATCGGCGAACTCCCCTCCCTGTCCGAGCTTCTGGTCATTGCAGATGGTGACAGGTTCATCAAGTTCAAAGGTGGCGGGTGCCAGGCCTGTGTTTCTGTAATGCCTCCTCCATCATGACTTTCATGTGTGTGACTGGTTGCAACAAGCGTGTACCCCCCTGTTGCCGGGGTTGCGCTACATGTGCTGATCAATATGTCAGCCGCCCGGGGCCCATTTAGGTTCTCGTTAGAATGGGAATCTTCTTCAGGTGAGTGGTGTAAAGGAGTTATTCGATCCCCGGGGCCTCTGTCTTAAGGGTTATACCACCCTGTAGTGTGATTATTATTGGTGATAGGGCCCTTCCTGGCTTCCGTGGGGCAGTGGGACTGTGGGGTAGGCTGTCGTCTATGGCTTTGTTGGGCGGGGTGCAGCTTATAGGTCTGATTGGTGCAGCTGGAGTTGTGGCCATGGGATGGAAGAAACGTCTTATGTCTCTGTATCCTAGGGGGGTGTTTGCCCCAGGTATTCCTGGTGACGTTGGCGTTGCACCAGTGGCACCAGGTGTTCCCGGGGTTCCCCCCTCCGACAACCCAGTTCCGGAGTAAAGGCCACCCACCCCTGGAGGGTAGAAAAGTTTTGCCTTCCGTCTCCTGGCAGTTCTGTGTGGTCGCGGTTTTTCCTGTGCCTGCAGTAAGGACGAATTTTTGGTCCTCATTGTTTTTCCCTGTTTTGGCAGTCACTTTTTTCCTGTTGCAAGGTAGTCGCTGCGGAGATTCAATGACCGCCGGTTAGACGTTTTTCCCGGCGTCTGAACCCTTCTGTTGGAGGCCAATGATGGGCTAGCTGGGCTAGCTGGAGCGAGCGGGCGCACAGGGGGGAGCCGCCAACAAAGTCGGACCTAGTCAGACCAGCCTAGGCCACTACCCCTGGGCTCTTACTTCGCAGCTGCCTCTAACGGCAGCCACACTCGCAGTCTCTTGATCCACTGGACTTTCCAGGGGCAGTTTAAGTGCTCAATGCCAGGTACTAGGTACTGATACTGTGTGTCGGGTGCCGAACGCCGGGCAGAGGCTGCCGCGTCTGGACGGAGTTGCGCGCAGGGTGCGCGCTAGATGCACCTTTTGCGCTCCTCCTTGCCACCAGAGCTCCTTGTCTCCTTGATTCCTTGTCTCCCTTTCTGCTCACTGGTTGCTGGATCTTGCTCGCTGCTGCGCTCGACGGGGCGCCAATGCTGCCAGCCCGGAACACTCCTGCACTGCACTGCAAGTCCCACAATGCACAGCGCAGCAATGCCACGGGAAAGTTGTCTTTCGGGCGCTCCAGCCGCGAGTTTTTCACAAGCTATTCAAGGCTTATCGCAGGCTTGGTTTTATTCAGACATTTTTATTCGGGTGGTAGACTGCCTTAG
Organism: Lissotriton vulgaris; assembly: GCF_964263255.1. Classification (NCBI taxonomy): domain Eukaryota; kingdom Metazoa; phylum Chordata; class Amphibia; order Caudata; family Salamandridae; genus Lissotriton; species Lissotriton vulgaris. The sequence continues at coordinate 420,582,026 of NC_141695.1, read as the reverse complement.
AGATTGAACAGCGGCAGCGTTCACTTGCATCAGCTACTTTGGTGTTTGGTGCTGCTAGGCTGTTGCAAGTTTTTCTGTGTTTCAGTGTGTCTATATTGCGTTCTATATCGCGCCCCCAGAACTGGCTTTTGGCTGCCTCCTGTCTCCAGCCACGTTGCTTGCTCTGCTTACACTGCCTTCTTCAATGAGCGGCAATAGGATTCAGGCAATGTATGGCGAGGCACGATGGGGCACGATAGGGCGGGGGCTTTCACCTCTCTTCCCACCTGCCTTCGCCTCTTGCTCACCTTGCCTCTCTGTCCTCACTCTGTCCTCTCCCGCTAGGTGCTGTGTACGCAGGATGCTGAGAAGCCAAGTGCTGGGTGCCGTGTGCCAGGTGCCGGGTCCCGGGGACTGCCGCTGCTCTGCCCTGCTGTTCCGCCCCCGCTCTGCAGCGCCTCGCGGCACCTCCCAGTTCCTCGCGCCTCTTCGCGGCTCCTCCCGGTTCTTCGTGGCCCCCTCGCTCTCGCCCACACCTGCGGCCGACTTCACCGGCTTCAGTGAATAGTGAACAGTGAACACAGTATGCTCACTAGTGCCACCGGAACTGCTGTGCGTGTGAGAAGACTCCCGACTAGAACTCGTTCACAGCTTCATTGTAAGCAGCGTATATACAAGCGTATATGAAAAGTTTTTGACGTGACTTACGAGGTCCAAGTAAGAAGTCTCGTAAGTGAACGCCTTCTTTAAGTAAAGTTAAGTGTTGTTTAATTTCTGGAAGTGGGGATTTCTGTAGCCACTCAAGGCATAGTTTTTCTACACTGTAAGTTGTTACTATCCCTGTATGTTGTCTCTGGGAATATCTTGGATCTGGCCTATTCACTGTGAACCCTTGTGTTTTGTTCAGGAATCTATCTTGACATTTATTTGTGTCTGGGGGCCAAATTTACCATTTTCTCCATTCAGGATTAGTTCCGTTGTGTTGTAAAATCAGTTTTACGTATACCTCCTCATCTGCAGTGTTATTACTGTCAGGTGTGGGCTTAGGTATGAACGGTTTGTTAAAATCCTTTATCTTAGCTAAGCCAAGGCATGATATTTGTTGAACAGTGTCATTTAAAAACATTATTTGTTCTGAGATAATGCAGGCTCTAAATAAGGCTTTTAAACCTTACACCTGCCAGTCTTTTGTGCCCCAGACAGTTTTTGTCCCAATGATGTCTTTCCAAAAGTTAAAACCTAATGTAGACAGCTGAGCATAAAAGTTCGCAGAATAAATTTGTTTAGTATTGGTCAACATGTTTTTCATTCCTGTCTTATTCACATTTTTTTAAATAAAACATTTCTGGATATGTGACATTCAAACCTGAGAAGTATGGAAACTTTTCATAAAATGTTTTCAAGCTGCCCTTTGGCGGCGTTGGACAATGTTCCCATTGGTTGTAAGTAAAAACATTTCTAGGGTTTGCAGATTTATGCAAATAATAGTGACCATAATGATTAAAACAATACATCTGTTCATAATCTGATGAACCATCTAAGTATTCATGTTTTGAAAATTTAGCTGACATTTCTAAATCTGTCATCATATTATTAACAGTTTCAAAGTCCCAATCATCAGAGAATGTGCTGGGTGAGACAAAGTCACTCAAAGAAACCTTAAACTGGCGTAGAATCTTCAACAGTTCCACCGGGCCATAAATGTCATAATCAGTTGTGTCCCATGCTATACCACCATGCATAGGAACAGCTGTGATGTTCACTGATGACAGGTCGCTTCGTTCACGATGAGATGATTTGTGAGGTTTCAGGAGCAACTTGATGTACTTACTTGCTATGTCCATTGTACTAACTATATTTTCCATCTATCATCTTTCCCAAACATAAAACAAGAATGAGCCAAAGCAGGAGAAAACGTATACCTAACACAATCCAAAATTCAACCCATGGTGAAACCAGATATGCTTTTTTCAAGTTGATGAAAGAGTTCTGTTATTTTTTCTTTAAAAGTTTTATTTGCTGGCGTACTTTCAGGTTCACTGGGATTCTCAGAAAATGTATCAAAGTTGATGAAATAGCCAGAGGCAGTTCTGTCAATTGTTGGGATTGCATCCAGATTTTTCTGAATTGGTGGAGCTATTTCTTCCTTTGTCATATTAGTATAGTCAGAGGCTATATCATTGTAGACAGGTGTTTCTTGACGAACTGTTATTTGGGTTTCAAGAGGTACAAGTTCCATTGCTTTGTTGCATAGTCCTTCTTTTCTTACTGCAGGTTTATCAAAGGTGATAAGTCTTTCAGTTTGAACCTCTTGGATTGTAGCAAGATTAGGTCGTCTGCTACATCTTGGGAGTCTACTGGGCCTACTACTTATTATCGGCCACATGATGTGGTTTGACCAGGTCGATGGACACAACTCTGTTCTCCCTTTTGCCAGCAAGGGGCGGTAGTAACACTGATCTTGTTCCGTGGATTGCTGAGACAGGTACTGCTTTTCTATAAGAAGGCCCAAATTCCTTCTTCACCGCGATCTTTTCCCTGACTAGATCCCCAATCTCTGGAATCCAAACAGGTCTTGCTGGGACAGGTGGTTTTCCTTCAGTGGTTGTTGGCTTTTGTGTTGTGTTACTCAGACTTCTTCTTGTTTCATTTAAGTCCTGTAAAACAGCCAAACAATCTTTGATATCAAAGGATTTTTGTTCTACCACTGACGTTTGACAATCGAGGTCTTCGATAATCACTCTAATACCAAACAGTGGAACAACTCATTTGTGTGTAAATAGAATGTATATATACATATATACGCTAACTGCATAGAGACTAGCAGTGGTAAAATACAGCCCTGCATAGGCATGAGTTGCTTATTACAAATGTCATAAGCAATCCGACCATAAAGCTCATACGCCAGTGTCATACTTGTGCCTCAGTAGAACCGAGGCACAAGAAACCTAAATAAAAAAATGTGCAAAATGCTACAAGGGGGCAGGGTAGAAACACCCTGACCCCCTAGGCCTGTTCAGGGGGTCCCACAAGGACCCCTAAGGCCCCAAATGTTTAATTTATTTTTTAAATCAGCATAATCCGCGCAGGATGCGCGGATCCTGCCGTTAAAAAAAAACTAAGCGTGGCCTCCCACGCTTCTTTCGTAATTGGCCACCGGGGGGGCCAAATCTTGGGGGTAATATTCATGTAAAGGGGGGCCTAGAGGGGCCCTCAGCCCTTGGGACCGACACCCTGGGGCTTTATTTAATTATCAGAGGGGGGTGCTCAGACCCTCCCAGCCCCGGGGACAGCCATCCTGTGGCTTCTTTCAATTTATTTATTTATTTATTTATTTCAATTTGTATAGCGCATTATCACCCCAGGGTCTCTAAGCGCTTGTACAAGAGAAAAAACCAACTCTACAAAAACAGGTAGCCAACTTACAACACTCCCCATGCTTCTCGGAAGAGTATGGTTTTTAACATTCGGCAGAATGGCAGAAGATTAGGCTCCTTGCGGAGATTAAGTGGTAGTTTATTCCATGCTGCAGGAAGCAAAGTGGAGAAAGCACGCCCGACCAAAGTAGACAGGCGGAAACGTGGATTGACCAGGAGAGTGGCTTCAGAAGACCGCAACACCCTACCAGGGGTATAGCCAGACAGTCTAGTTTTAATGTAACTGGGCGCATTACCGTAGAGTGCCTTGTGGGAGATACACAATCCTTTAAACAATACCCTCTGTCTAACAGGGAGCCAATGTAACTGACGCAGGAGAGGTGAGGCATGCGTCTTCCTGGGCTTCTTAAAGATCAGTCTCTCTGCATGATTCATTACTGTCTGAAGCCTCGAGAGTTGGTGCTGGGGCAGCCCTATATACAGCGCATTGCTGTAATCCAATCGCCCCAGAATCATAGCTGACACAGCGCTTCTTAGGGTGGGAAACAACAGCAATTGGGAGATCTTACGAAGCTGTCTCAGAAGGCCAACACACATGCCTACCACTACAGACACCTGCTTCTTCATAGACAGATTGCTGTCAATGTGGATTCCCAAGCTTTTCACCACGGTTGCTGGTACCAGCGTCCTACCCAACTCCTTGGGCCAAAACCCATCATTCCAAGGGCTGCCTGAGATGGTTATAGGCAGCACCTCGGTTTTGTCAGGGTTAATCTTCAAGGAGTTGGCGGACATCCAGTTTATCGTGTACCTAAAGATGTTATGCAACCTGGCTTGTGCTCCTGGAGAATCCTCTATTTGGATAACGAGCTGTGTGTTGTCAGCGTAATTATAAATCTGACATTCCATCTGATTAAGAGCTGAAATCAATGGCTGCAGGTAAATGTTAAATAGGAGCGGTGAGAGAGCCGAGCCTTGCGGCACTACACAGGTGATGGCCGCTGATGTTGATACTAGGTCGGACAACTGCACTTTCTGCAATCTATCTTGCAAGAAAGAGGTAAGCCAACCTAGTGCGGTCCCCCCGATGCCCAGATCTCTCACACGCGACAGCAGTTGACTATGACACACCGTGTCAAAAGCCGCAGAGAGATCAAGTAGCACCAGGGCCCTTGGGATCTTTTTATCAGCTCTACACCTCTAATTCGTCCAAAATGGACACCATCACCAGCTCCGTACTATGATGTACCCGAAATCCAGCGTGATTCTGCTCTAACAGATCATTGGTCTCCAGATGCTTTGAGAGGTATGTCAGCACATGCTGTTCCAAAACCTTTGCTAAGAAGGGTAATTGGGAGATGGGCCTAAAATTCTTTAGAATTTTGACATCCGCCCCGGGCTTCTTGAGCAGCGGAATTAACCGGGCCTCCTTAAGCATAGCCGGAACTTGTCCAGTTTCCAAAGACTTATTTAGGAGGTTAAGAACATCCTCTTCCATCCCTGGCATAGCTAGCTTAAAAACCCTCGAGGGGCAAGGATCCACCTGGGAGCCTGACTTCACCCTCCCTACCTGGCTGGCTAGTGTCTCCTTCGTAATCAAGGGGATAGTATTCAGGGGGCTATCGACATTAGGACTAAGAGCCGTAACTTGTAGTGAACATTCTAGGACGGGATAGCAAGAGATTTCTAACAGTAGATCTTCAAGACACAGGTATCAGGATCATGCTTATCACCAATTGATCAAAAAACTTTAAAGCAATGATAATATAATCATAAGACAATATGATAAAGGCTGCAACGTTGTGATGTGGCCCAGAGAGATGTATATGGAGGAGGGCTTGGGGCAGCTAAATGACAGAGACTGTTATAAACGTAGCACTATGGTGGAAGTCAAAATAGCATGGAACACCTGCTATACAAATCTGCAGGCATGGAAGAATACTGGATTACTAACCCCTGATGAACTAAAATTCTTAAAGAATGATCACCCGGTTATGCCAGTGGTATATTTTATACCTAAAATCATAATAACAATTTGAAGCCACCGGGTCGCCCCATAATTTCAGCTTGTAATAGCATTATGGGTAACGTTAGTAAATATGTAGATTTTTTTCCTACAGGACCACGTAAAAAAGCTTACCCCATTTATTCTTGACACTGGTGATTTGTTGCAAAAGTTAGAGGGAATTGTTTGGCAGCCTGAGTATCTTCTCATTACATTGGATGTATCATCCCTTTATACCAGCATTCATCATAGGGAAGGTTTGAAAGCAATTTAGCATTATTTGAATACAAAGCCCTTATGTTATTTGGAGCACAATAGGATGCTGTTGTTCATGATCAATATGGGTTTGGCTAACAATTATTTCCTAGTTTCTAACCATGTGTTTCAACAGGTGAGGGATGTGGCTATGGGGGCCTGCTTCTCAAAAAAGCTATGCTTGCTTTCATATGGGCTTTTGGGAGGAACAGGCTCTTGTATCCACCTACACAGAAATCATGTCCCAAAATGTTATTAAACGGTACAGATATATAGACGACCTGCTTATAATTTGAGGAGGCTCTGAACAGGAGGCACTACATTTTATAGAGCGTCTTAATGAAAACAACCTGAACCTGTGATTCACTGTACCAATTAGCAACAAATCCATTTGCTTTCTTGTTGTTGAGATTAATATTCAGCATAACCAACTTCAGACCAAAATGTACAGGAAACCTAAGGCTGGTAATGCTGTTTTGCATGCCTCTAGTCATTACCCTTTAACCCTAATCAGTAGTATCCCCTACGGGGAGATGCTACGGATAAGGAGAATTTGTAGCACTGACAATGATTGCCATACTGCACAGCAAGAATGCAGAGAAAGATTCATTAGAAGAGGGTATTCTCCAAAGGTAGTCAGTAAAGCAATAGTCAAAGCTAATGAACATGGCAGACCTCAAGCATTAGCAGGGAAGCGCAAAGAGATCCAAAATAATCAAACTGGACAGATACAAGAGACCAGACTGATTCTGACATAACAATCAACACAAAACAATTCGGAAGATTGTTAATAAAAATTGGGCACTAATTAAAAATGATCCTATCTTGGGTAATTTGAAACGCTCACCCAGTATTACATACAGGAAGGCCCGCTCAATGAGAAATTACCTTGTGAATGTAGTCCAGAGATCAGAACCTATACGTCATGGTTGAATTCCAGTAAAGGATTTTTAAGATGTGCAGTCTGTAAAGCTTGCAAGAATGGAGTAAGTAGGAGTGAGTACTCTACCAACTTCAACTATAAACCAGTCCGCATCCATAAAAAATGGACTTGTAAAACTGAATTTGCTGTATATATGCTGGAGTGTCCCTGTGGCCTGCGATATGTGGGAAGCACAAAGTTGCAGGTCCACAAGAGGATACTCCAGCACATTCGGGCTATCAACAACGGATATTCCAACTATCCCATTACAAGGCATTTTGAAGAACTTCATGCTAAGAATTCTTCTGAGTTAAAATTTTTTGTAATTGACACGGTCCCCCCACTGAGAAGAGGGGGTAATAGAGAGTCAATGTTACGCAAGTTGGAGACCAAATACATGATTGAATTGGATTGTAAAGCCCCTCATGGAATGAATTCAAGGGAGGATTTGTATACACATCTTTAATCTGTTAAACATTGAGGGGCCCATTAGGATGTAGGGCGGATTGCCACCGCCCGCGTGGCCGTGGTGATGCGCCCTCATCCTAGCCCGCCCGCAAAGCATTTCCCCCGCCATTTTAGAATGGCAGGGGGACCCCGGTGGACGGGAAGACCGTCCGCCGCTTTTCCACCCGGTCTTGGCGTTGCCGCCACGGAAAGACATGCAGATTTCGATGTTGGGGGCCCGTTGCGGGCCCCCAGGATGTTGGGGGGCACATGGGGGTACCAATGGTACCCCCTACACGTGCATGCACAACATGGCAGGCACCGCCCGGTGCCTGCTACGTTGTGCATGCACATGCCCGGCATGCAATTTTGGCATTTCGGAGGGCGGTGCTGAAAGCACCTCCCGCCGTAATGTTAAAAATGCAGGATGCTCCTGACAGTGTGGCGGGCGCATACTAATGTCTCCTTACATTTTTGTAAAGCATCTGAAGTGTCACCACAGCTTTAGAACCATACTAATCTTTAGGACCCAGAAGATAATGTTTACAGTCTTGCAACACATAACAATGTTGATTTTAAAATCACAAAGGGTTTATGTTAGAATATGTGTGGGTAATGTTTTTTCTGTCTATATATTCCCATAGATACTAATGAAGAAATGAAGAGAAGGAAAATATGATTTTGTGAAAGCCTGGAGTTGAGATGATTAATGAAGAGAATGAACTGGTTGGAGACAGATGATATAAATAAATGGGGGTTATGATGTTATGCCCACTGGAGCGGAATAACTCTTGAAAGACGCTTAAAGGACTATCGAATACAAGCCCACTGGGGCGAGATGATTGTTAGTACCCTATCTTAAGCAGGGAAGTAAACTTAATACTGAGAAGATGGCGACTAGCCATTAGCTGGCATGAATAAAGTTGAATCATCATTGTTTGCTGACCCCTCTTGCATATAATTACGAGGATAGGATATAAGATGATGAACGAGGAGTACAAATGTTTACACACGAGTATCATGTAAAGCGGGATGAGAGGCCATGCCCACTTGGGCGGAATAACTCTTTTTGTATGACAGAAATAACTGCTGAGTTAATTAATGAGTGGCGAGCAGCTAAAAATTCGTATGTAAATCCAGAAACCTCGTTGTGAACTTTGAAAGACTCGATGATTTTATATGCAACAAAGCGCATTTATTAACTGTCTCATAAAATACACTCTTCAGCATATATATTTGGAGGCTGTAAATCACATGTAATATAGATGTTTTTTTCATTGGTAACTATTCACTTTTATTTTGCAGCGCTAGTCTGTTTTCTATGACTATTCACTAGTATGTCACATGTTTATTTAAAACCAATTGTGAATCTAACACTTTTACTCATGAGCAAGGGAGGTGAGCTCCTGAAACGCGTAGAGTTGTTGCTTTGAAACTGCATTAAAAGGCTTTTTTCCAGCAAGAAGTTGTTTGTGTGTTCTCTGACTGGGAAGGTAAAGTCAGAATTGGAATTTATATATATATATATATATATATGTTTATAATTCAACGTATTTGTACAACTAATAATACAACTCTTCATTATTTGTGTCAAAGTCCCCATCATACATTATTTCGTTAAATATGAGTTCAATGTTTGTTTGTTGCCAACACACATCTCATTGTACCAATGTGTACTGTGCCTTTAAATTGTTCAAATCAGGTTGGAGGTTTAACTTTGTGCTGCACGTGTGGTAGGTGTGGCCCATAGGAGGGGTAAGAACTGCAATTATAAAAGTATGCCCGTAACAAGAATGTGGTGTGTGAACAAGAGTACGTCTGTACTCGAAACGTTGCATTTTTGAAAGGCACTGAATAAAACAACTTGCCCGGATAACGTGGGGTCTGCCTCTTCTTTCACCGCTCGTGTGTGGAGGTTTGAAGATTACGTTTATATATATATATATACACATATATCACATATATATATATATATATATATATATATATATATATATATATATATATATATATATATATATATATATATATATATATATATATATATATATATATATATATATATATATATATATATATATATATATATAAACCCAATCCTGTGTTCACAATCCTTCGAAAAACAGGCACCGACTCCGTGGAATTCAAATCAAGGGTCTTTATTTGCAAGAAGAAACGATCAGACGCGTTTCGGCAGACAAGTCCGCCTTGCTCACTACATATATATGAATCCACAATGATGCCTTGAGCATTGGGAGAAACACGACAGCGCTGTGCCCTCCGGCTGTATGTTGCCCAAAATGAAATAAATTGTGCCGGAAACAGTTAATTCGATCATCAAGTGTCTTTATTTCTGCAGCCCAGATGAAAGGGTTTGTTAACCATGAAACGCGTCGGCACCCTAATGTTATGTGGAACAAAGAGGCAGGCTGCATCATACAGCCGGAGGGCACAGCGCTGTCGAGTTCCTCCCAATGCTCAAGGAATCATTGCGGATTCATCAGTACACACGGCGGCCTGGCCGTGGGGAAGGAACCATCGCTTGCTGGAGGGAAAGGTCGGAACCAGCTGGGTGAGGCAGGAGTGTGAGTAAATACTCAGGACTCCATGGCACAGTACTGTAAGCATAAGAAGCCTGCTTCCAGTGACACAGCCTACTATGGGTATTTTAAAATTATGTTAAATCATCGGAGATGAACACTTGAACTTACTTAAAGAAAGCAAAATCAATTGTATTAAGGACTCCACGTCCCAGCATTCTACAATGACGTTGCACTTAGCATACGCCCACTGAGGGGCCCGAAATGAAATAAATTGTGCCGGAAACAGTTAATACGATCATCAAGTGTCTTTATTTCTGCAGCCCAGATGAAGGGGTTTGTTAACCTTGAAACGCGTCGGCACCCTAATGTTATGTGGAACGAAGAGGCAGGCTGCAACATACAGCCGGAGGGCACAGCGCTGTTGAGTTCCTCCCAATGCTCAAGGCCTCATTGCGGATTCATATATATATATATATAATATATATATATGAAGCTCAGCTTCCTTCGCACAGGCAAAAGAATAGACCGCACTCTCGTGGTAGAAGTTATACAGGTTTATTTACCGTATGCTCAAAACAACCAAGTGGACACGTTCCGGCATCGCGCCTTTTTCGAACTGTTACCGCACCAAAACTTTGTACATCTTTTAAATAATAAAGTTGCAAAACAACTCAAACAGTGGAATCACATCATTTCCAATTAATTCATTGACATCATAAAAAATGTACTTCAATTCATTCAGTTCTATTGCGGCCATTTTATAATGGGCATGAATTCTATATACACCTCTTGAAGAGTACTGATTCTAATGGTATACACCCGTTACAACGCAACTTTTACTCCGCACTACCATTACAACGCAGGCATTACACCGCATGACATTACAACGCATTGCGCTGGGGGGCGCTCTAGGATAAGAGGTAAGTTTAATTTACTATCCAACACCTTCCCTAGGGTCCACGGGGACTGGAGTTAGAATAGTAAATTATACTTACCACTATCCAGCACCTCAAAGCGCTATGCGTTGTAATGGTATGCGTTGTAAAAACCGCGTTGTAATGGTATGCGGAGTAAAAGTATGCGTTGTAACGACATACATCCATTCTAATATTTGTTAAATTAGTAAACAAACAAACATGATTAAGCCCTGAATGGGCATTTCCATCTTATAATTGTACATGATCTCCGTTAATTATAGTGAAAGTATATATTCAGTGTTATACCCTTGTCTACCTCACACATTATCTTTACATATATACACAGATAAAGTCTTGTTTGCAAATATAGCCATGACATCAATGACATGATCTTACCTATTTGATCAAAGAAATATGGACAATAATTCACCTATATTAATTAGTCATGAAAATAGATGTCTTCAACCATACAAAAAAGATACAAGAAATTAGAATTCTTAATTTCTGAGATCAGAAAAAAACTAGGAAATTGAGCCTTGGATAGGCAATTACTATTGTGTATAACCAAGGCAAGGTGTGGGTAGATCCAGGGGATCTGTGCTATTAGTAGAACCTCTTCAAGGAAAGGGTAATGGAAAGGGGAATTTGAGGGTCTGCGAGTAGGAATTGCATTCATTTATCAATCACCGGAGGAGGACAGGCTCATAGATAGTTAACCCAAATGGATTGCTAGCTCCTCTTCGGTATTCAAACCTAGGGTAGTCCTGGTTTGTAGATCTATAATAAATCTTGATTCAAGTCTGCGTAACTGGATTTCCCCCACCCCTCCACGGTCTTTAATGGGGACATGATCAAGACAGAAGAATCGAAGAAGGTTGCGATCACTTCGATGTTCTCTGTCAAAATGCCTCGCAAAGGGATAGTTTGGGTTATTATGTTCTATGGCTCTGGGGGGTTCCAAAATCCTTTGTTTTACAGGGTGTATAGTGCTGCCGATATGAAGGAGTCTACACAGAAAGTCTTAACAGTACACACAATAAGGTGTGGTGCATGTTAGGAATTTGGTAATACTCTTGCTTTCCGCTCTGCTAGGTATTTAGGACTAGTTCTGCAAGCTTTACTGCGATGACATGGAAAGAACCAAGTAAGGTTGCCCAGTCTAGGTGTTCTAGGAATTGGGTCAAAGTGACTGTGTACTAAGAAATCTTTTAGTGAGCGACTCATTTTGTATGTTATTCTAGGATGATCTGACATGTCACTCCCAATTACACAGTCTGACTTCAAGATATGCCAATTACGCGAAAGTATGTGCCGGATTTGCTCTGAGTCCTGTGAGAAGATTGTAATAAAACGGAGGTTACCATGATCTTTACTAGTGGATTTGCCTTTGTCTTTCAAGAGACATGATCTAGGAATTTTATGAACTTTTTCAAAGGTTTTTTGCAAGATCTGGTCTGAATATCTCCTCACTTTAAACCTCTCAATTGATTCATGTGCTGCTGCTTGAAAATCCTCTTCTTGTGTGCAATTTCTCTTAAGGCGTAGCAATTCTCCATATGGGATGCTACTCTTCAGGGGTTTTGATGACTACTATCAGCTCTAAGATAGAATTCCCTGCTGTAATCTTGCGAAATAATGAAGTGCAGATTTTTCCATCCCTGATAAAATCCTTATGGTCCAAGAAGTCTACTTCAGTGTCATTTATCTGGCCGCTGAAATGCAAATTAACTGAAATCTGATTCAGGTGTGCTATATGTGCCTTAGCTTCTGCTCTCGGACCTTTCCAAAAAATTAAAAGGTCGTCGATATAAAGGTGCCACCCAATAATAGAAGAGACACAATGATCATCGGCCCAGGTGACCTGCTTCTCCCACCAGCCTACGAACAAGTTTGTGTAGCTGGAGGCAAAGCAGGTCCCCATCGCCATCCCTTTGATCTGTCTAAAGTATTGTTTCTGGAACAGAAAGATGTTATTATTGAGGCAGAAGGTTAAAAACTCAATCAACATTTCATTATGTGATGCGAATTTCTGAGAGCGACTTTTCAAGAAATATTGTGCCGCTTGTATAACATGATGATGAAATATACATATATATATATATTTTTTTTCCCACTTGGAAATTAGGACGCTCACAAAAAGGTTGTTATCACCACCAGGTCTTTTTTTATATAAATATATATACATTTATATATCCAATCCAGACAGTTTTGGGGGTAGAAATATGTTTATGCATATTGCAATTGTTTTTCTGAAGACTTACCGGTCTCTGCTATTGGTCTGTGTCTGTGGTCAGACCACATTTTTGGAGCATTGACTGGAGCAGAAGAGGAGATGGTGGTAGATGGCAGGCAGGACCTCAACTCAGGACCTTCGAACACGAATGACATAACATAAATGAACACATTAGATGCCCATGGACTAACAATAAAACTGTATGTTAAGTACATTTTATAATAATATGTAAAATGGCAGTACCTAATTTGAGGCCATTCACGCTATCTGGTAAGGCCCCAGCTGCCCTCCAGTAAACTGGAAATATTTACCAGTCCAGTTACAAATGATCTCGCTGAGTTGATGGTGTGGATTCCAGGCAGGGAGATCAGCGTTCAAGGGCGTCTAGTACAGTCTCTGCATCACCCCATGTGTTAACAGAGTTATCTCTTAAGAAGTCTGCATTACATCTGGAATGTAAGGGAATGGTTTAGCCCTGTCGCGGCACCTTCTTAGAAACAAGGATTTGCATAGCCAATAGGTCTCGCCTTTGGGACCTTATAAGTGTTTAGCCGTGCAACAGTTAGTGTTGTTGCACCAAGGAAATTGTGCTGCATAACTAAATACTTATAAGGTCCCAAAAGCGAGACCTATTGGCTATGCCAATGCTTGTTTATTTTCAGTCTTTCAGCAGCTTGACACACGTCTGCACCACACAGAGCACTGTCAGTTAAAGAGACAGTGTCAAACAGCCACTCAGCAACTACACACACAACCCAAAGGTGCCACCTCTGCATTACAAGCCCCCCCAGCACTGTGGGGGCTGCAGGGGGGTTGTACGTGACACCCCTTAATTCAAATTTTGGCAAGGCGAACAACCGCTCTGTCAGCTACTATTTCTCCAGTAAAGGGCACAGTCGCAAAGGTGTGCATATCACAGGTCTTCATTTTAAGCGACATGTTCTTTCTTTCTGGCCAGACCAGTCATCAATATTATACTGACTCCTTTACTACTAAGTCACCCTACCTTAGGACTTCCTTGATCTTCCAGTCACACAACATGAAACATTAATCCTACCCTACCAGCGGCCAGGCTGTAACCCAGCTAATTCTATTTATTTTGAGCAGTTATCAGGAATTCAGAAACAGCAGGTGGAGAAATGTTTAGTCCCAGCCCTGTAATATAAGTGCCAGTAGTGCTGAGCACTGGAAACCATCGGCACAAATTAAGCACTGCTACCGGGTGATTTAACCTGCAATTGGCAGATACTGTCGAGGCATAGATTTCTCCTAAATCGCACATGGAAATATACATGTGTGTGTAGATTTCTACATGTAGATTGCCTTTGTTGAAATAGTTCCTGTTGTTTGGGGCACAGATGTTCCCTTCTCTATTCCTGGCCACTTTTGGTGTAGAAGAACCCCTAAGACTAGCTGGTCCAGTTAATTTCTAGGTCTGGCATTATCCAAGACCTTTTGATTTTACTAAAATATGTATAATATACTTACACAAAGGGACTTTTAGCCACCTCTGCTTATCTCTTGGTCTGTTGGTGTGTCGTTCCCATTTTGCTTCTGCCTCCTACAGCATATAGCATGGTGCACTTAGTCAGTGTTCTTAACCCTTTCGATGCTGATGACGAGCTCAGCTCGTCATGATGCACAGTTGAGCTGTGCTGATGACGAGCTGAGCTCGTCATGAACAATGGAGAATCTGCAGTAACAGCACAGGAGGGGAAAACACCTAGCAGCCAAGGTGTTAAGCAACTAGAAACTTTACTTTGATGAATGCATTTTGCTCTTTCACCAAGAGCACATCCACACACAGGCTAGCTCGCTTCAGCGTCAGTGTTTTTCTTTTTTCTTTAGAATTACTTTAGTGATGCCTTTGTTGACTGACTTCACTACCAGTTACTGCATGCCACTCCTCACAAGGAAAACACCCACATTCAAAGTAGTTCTCTTCATTGATATTTATATATATATATATTTTTTTTTTTGTGAAGAACCAACATTACCCACATTCTACCATTTGCCCAAAATTCACAAACACTACAGAAATCCACCAGGAAGACCTATTGTGGCTTCAAATAACAGTCTTTTGGAGAACACGGCAATATATGTGGATTCTTTTCTATCCCCCTTTGTCAAGAACCTGGCATCATATATACAGGAGACACAGGACTTCTTGAAACATGTAGAGGGGATAAGATGGGAAGAGAACTTGTTGCACATAACTTTGGACATCACAAGTTTATACACCTGTATTTGTCACTCCCAAGGTTTGAATGCAATAAGATGGTTCCTAGGCCAAAAACATCCCAAATTCACACAACATAACGATATGCTATTACAGATGGTCTCTTATTGTCTTAATAATAACATCTTTGTTTTTGATAGACAACTGTACCTACAAAATCGGGGTAATGCGATGGGTACGTGCTTCGCCCCCAGCTACGCGAACCTTTTCATCGGCTGGTGGGAGAAGCACGTAGCCTGGGGGGATGCCAATGACCAGTGGTTAGATAGGATCGTGCTTCGGACACGATACATTGATAACCTGTTTATTATATGGAGAGGCGATCAATCCTCTGCTGAGGAATATATCGCATCTCTAAATAATAATAAATTTAATCTTGAGTTCACAGGGAATATCAGTAACAACACTGTTAACTATCTGGACCTGCAGGTCTATATTGAAGACAATGTCTTAGCCACCCGTATTTTTAGAAAACCGACTGCGGGCAATGCAGTTTTGCACGCAGACAGTCATCATCCCGTAAGCCTTATCAAAAGTATACCTTATGGGGAGCTCTTGCGCCTAAAGCGCAATTGCTCCACAGATAAGAGCTATGTAAGTGCAAAAAAAGATGCATTATTACGCTTTTCAGATAGGGGTTACAGGAAAGGACATTTGAAAACTGCTGAATTAAAAGTACAGCAAACTGATAGGAAAATACTATTATCCTCCAAAAACAACAAAAAAGTTGAACAAACTAAAACTGAGGATAATACTGTACGAATGATCACGACATACAATGAGAAATCAGCACAAATTGTTCCGATTTTCAAAAAGAACTGGCATATCCTCCAAACCGACAATGTTCTTAAAACACACATCCCAGAACGTCCATCTATCACATATAAAAGATGTCCATCCATTGGAGACCATCTTATACACAGCCACTTTAGTAGATCTAAAGCCACACAGAACAAACTAGGAATAAATGGCTTTTTTCCTTGCAAAAAATGCAAGGCCTGTAGATTTAGTAAAAAAATGACCAGTTTTGAAGGTGGACCAGGGGATTCTAGGCCATCAAGATCTATCAATAAGTTTTACAATTGTAATTCGGAATATACCGTATATTGCCTCACCTGTCCATGTAATAAGAGGTATATTGGTAGTACCAAGAATACCACCAAAAAGCGAATATTAGAGCACATGCGGGCAATTTCTAACAAAGACCCCACCTACCCAGTCGCAAGACATTTTGAATTATACCATCAAAGCAATAGGGATCTATTGCAATATTAATGCATCGACGGGGTAGACAAGCATGAAAGAGGTGGAGACAGGTTGAGAAAACTTAGAGCCAAAGAGTCCCGCTATATCATAGAGCTCCAGAGTATGAGTCCGGCTGGACTTAATAATGATGAGGAGCTTTGGACACACCTGGAATAACTTCACAATTTAAGGCAGTGTTTTATCAACATAGAAATAGCTCCTTAATGTGGTAATAGGGTGTTACGCAATTATGAAACATATATCAATATATAGAAATGAAATATTGAAACATCCTTTTATTCCTCCAAATTGGGTATGTCATTGCTTCCCTACAAATAAGAATAATAATTGTAATATCTAAAGCAGCATACCTCATTAGACATATATATATATAAAATCATGAGCCCATCCAGGGCACAATTCTGTTACCACAGCAGGCTTAGTAACAACACGATTGAATGTAATGTTTATCAATTTTGTGAACATTTACTCCATTTTCTTTGTTCCAGCTGAGACTAAAAATTATAACAGGAGATTTGTATGGCAGGTAATGAATTGCTTTTACACACTCAACAAAAATCATACCTGTTTATTGAAAATGCTTTTTAATCGTTTAATTCGGTTAACTGTTAATTTTTATGTTAAAATTATTTTGAGCACTTGCACTTTACAAATGAAAAGGATACTATTGCATTTTATATACCCACTACAAGATGGCCACCACACAATTGATACCTGTGGGGTTGGTTAAATGTCCATATTTTGTTTTCATGGCCATGAAGACGAATGGAGGGTTTAAAATGATTGTTAAACAAATGGGTAATCGACATTGAGAAAGCCGCGAGGCGAACGTGTCTGTCGATATGGAGGGGAGAGGACTTTAAGCACCAAATAAAGCATTTCCAGCTTCACAATACAACTCCGTGTGTGCCTCTTATTCTGCAAGTTAGAAAACTGCCTGCTACGTGAAGCAATATATATATATATATATATATATTACCTACTTGCGGTTGGCAGTAGGTAGTTATAGTTAGGATTGTTTTCCATAGGGAATCAGCAACATTCTATTGGGAATAACTTTGGCGCCGGTTGAGGAATCTGCCTGAAAATTTCCTGATATTTGCCTCGCTGCGCTCCACTCCTTCCCTGAAAGTTTGGGGGGGATTCGTCAAGCGGGGGCCAAGATAAAATGGGGGTCCCAAAACGTGTTTTCCCCATGTTAATTTCCATAGGGCGGTTGGAATCACTCTTAGACCGAACAGCTAAATGGATTTCCACCAAACTTGGCAAAATTGTAGGGACTGGTAGCCCGATGTGCCTTTGCTATGTCTCAAGATATGTGCTCCGGTGGATTTTGAGTAATTTAGGTTAAAAAAATATATATATCTATAAGCGAGTCCCGGTATGTGCACCGGGACGTGCTCCAGCGCGCTACGTGAGTTCGCGAGCGGAAAGCTGATTGGCTCTCGGGTGTCTGTCAACATCCCAAACAGTCCGGAGCGGCCGCCATCTTGTGTCTCGGTAGGATCGAGACACAAGAGGTGGCAAAAACAAAGGGGGAAATGACCAAAAGGGGGCAGGGTAGACCCCCCTGACCCTATAGGTTTGATGTGGGGGCCATAAAAGGGCCCGCGAGGCAAAAAAAAATATTTTTTTTTTTCGATTTGCGCGGGGGGAGCGCCCGGTACGCGCACCGGGAAGCGTACCGGGGAGCGTACCATGGGGAAAAAAGAATGACAGATTTTTTTTTTAAATGTAGCATTTTTTTATAAATTGGAGGTAGTTCTAAAAAGAACTGTTTTTTTATTCTTTTTGTTGTTTTATATTTCTTTTATTGTTTTTTTGAACATTTTGTACTATTTTTGGCTTTTATGAACAATTTTATATTTTTTGGGGAATTTTTATGGGGACAAACAAAAACAGGGAAATGTAAACGGCTCAACTGGAGCAAAAAAAATCTGGTAAAAATTAAGGTTTCTTTGGGCACTTGTGGTTGTCACCAGCACGGTTGATGAGTTTAACACTTTGCTCACCATAGCAAATTGTACGCCCACAAAATATGCAAACAATTTTGAAATTTCCAAACTGGGTTTGGATGTTTGGGACCATCTCCCTTGTCTCTGGTCCCGATGGAGTGGGTTGGGTACTTTGGGAGGTGCTGGGAGAAGATTGGGGAGGGTTTCTGGTCAGTTCTCTGACCTCTGCCGCACTATAGTTGTTAGGGTGCCGGCGTTGCATGTCGCGAATCATAGTGTTGTTGCCAAAAGAATATTTTTTGGCAGGGTTCCCCCTGGAAAGTACAGTGCCACAGATCAAACAAGTAACCTTTGGCGCATTTACTTTCTTGAGGCCCCATGGGATTTAAAAAAATTCCCACACAATGTGCTCCTTTGGCTTGTAGGGGGTAGTATCTTCTGGCAGGTAGCGCCGCCTCTCCTACTCCTCCTCCTCCTCCTCCTTCTCCTCTTCTTCATTTCCACCACTGTGGTGTTGTGGTGGTCCTCTTGGTGGTGGTGGTGGTGGTGGTGGTGGTGGTGGTGGTGGCTGAGATGCTCCTGCTGCTGCTGCTACTGTAGCCATTTCTCAGTACAAATAGGTACTAATAGGTCTGGAAACAGGTCTTCCTCACTCCAAGTACAAAGTGAGAATGAGGAAAAAAGGTGGGGGCTTTCATCATTAGGAAAACAAAACTGTCCTGAACCAATGAAAAGTGTTATTTTCAGGTCACATGACCAGGGCTTTCATCATTTGGAAACCAAAACTGTCCTGAACCAATAAAAAGTGTTATTTTTAGATCACATGACCCGACGTGCTTACGCTACGCGCCCCGGGGTGCTTACGTAGCGCGGTTGTATGCGCTCGGGTGCTTCCGGGTGCGCTTACACCGTGCGTATCACGCGGACGCGGCTACGCGATACGTCACGATGATGTTTTCGTTTGCGGCAATAGCACTAATGGGACGCTCACCGGTATGCGCACCGGGACGCGCCGCAAGACTGCGCTTACCGGTGCGCTCACCGGTACGCGCACCGGGGGCGCTCAAGGGCAAAAAAAAATAACAAATATATATACATATAAAAAATAGTATTACATAAATATACAATATAGGATTCATTATAAAAAATATTATATTTGATAGCAATAGAAATTTGCTATTAAAAAAACTTTGAAATTCACTGAAAAAACATAGGTTTGAGGCCCTATATATAGTTAGGAATTAGCATTTTCAAAACCTATTAAATTTACTGAAAAAAACATAAGTTTCACACCAGTTATAGTTAGCTGGAAATTTTACTGACATAAAACCATTGAAATTCCCATGTTATAGTTAGTTGGACTCACTATAACTTGCGCGCCTGCAATGCACTGCTGATGACGTCACATATTACATCACTCATGACATGGTCAGTGACATCACTCATGACATCACTGATGACACCATCCAGTGAATGTGTGTCTTTCTGAAAAATAACCGTCCCGACCCACAAGGTAAGCCCTCGACCTCTGACCGGTAGGGGGTAAGGGAGGAACAGTTGCAGGCTTGCGACAGTCTCCTCTCTGAAGCCCTTGCCGTACGGGATTGAGGCACGGGGTGGGATACGGGCGGTTGTGGAAATACAGACTTTGGACATTTCCGTTACGAACCACAACTTACAACGTGGGCTACAACGAGTCTGTTATCAGTACAAATATTTCCCCATCCGGAACTTATAAGCGGCATCAGGAACTACTTATACAAGTGGGGGAATCCTTAGCATGATATCACCAAAAAACGGTTGTGTATACCGTTCAGATTTTCAGTGAAAACCTACGAGTGCGAGATTTACGTAGCACACATATATCATAATTCTACTGAACCTTTTCTCTGCCATGAATGAAGAAGGAGAGAGGAGGCGAGAGGCAGCTACCCTCTTTGCTCGAGCCCCGGGCAAAGGACACACCAACCCGAAAATTACGGAAAAAATCGATACTAATTCCCTGAACACCAACTTGAGGAAATATGAAAAACTAATGAAACAGGAGAGCTCCCGGTGGTGGGAAGCTACATCCCTACAGGATTATGTAGATAAAGCAATGGTTCCTCGAGGATTACAAATCTACATAACACCATCTCATGAGTCACCTAATCCGCAAATGCTTGAAGACTGGGCAAATAACTCCGCAACGAGCAGTAAAAACATGCTTTGCATTCTCATCAAATACGCGTGAGAAGAACGCGAGGGCATCCTCAAAGAACTTAAAGATCTAGATGATGAATTTGCCAAAAGCCCTGAACAAGAAACAATAACCAAATTCAAGGAGGAACTTATGAGCCGTCTGAAAAAACATGAAGACGACATTAAATATCGTAAACAACGGAAACTCCACAGGGACTGTGGTGACTATGAGAGCGGACACATTCTAACCTACAGCCCGAAGTATGATTATCTATACAATCAGGATGGTGCACAAGCAAATCCAGTAGAAAATAACGTCCGAAGGGAAGAACCCCAAACATCAGGCGCTACAGAAGACTCTGACTCTGATGCCTCCAGACAAACAGCAAGTACCTCATCTGAATTTGAAATCACAGCGAAACCGGCTAATTTGTTTCACGAGTTTCGGGTCCTAAGGACACGACGGAAAAAAGCAGAGGAAGAAACCCCAACCTTCAAGACGAACCCGACCCGGGGAAGACCAAGGGGACGAGGAAAAGGCAGGGGAGGTCATTCAAAAGACGACTCAAGCTCCAGCAGAGGAGAAGAAAATACCAAAAAACCAGTGGGAAACAAAAGAGGTGGTTACAAGAACAGAAAATAATCATGGATGAAAAAACGGTAAATAAAACAATCATAAATCTGTCTTCACGTAGCCTTACGCTCAATGAAAAACGTACACTCTGCTTAGGTTTGAGCTTTTGCCCTACCGAAACATTTGACTATGCTAACACTAGGGTGGATATTTTCAAATTTGTTAGAAAGGTTAAATTGAAGAAATGGCATTTCTTTAAACAGAACAGAAATTCTAACATTGCAGATGATGTAGAGAATATTTTTGAACTGATGGAAGAAAATGACTTGGACATGTTAGACAATGATTTGACCCCCACCACCCAGGGTACTGAGAATGAGGTAAATCATGATGAATTAAGAACGGATAGGGCAGCAGGTACTATGTTTAAACCAAAATCAGTGTTTTGCCCTATCATGCCCCATGACGCTATTGATACGTTCCATGATGTGGTCACTAAAGAACTCACCAAATTGAAACATACTAAAAACTTATGGAGCTATAAAGACATGAATCTTACTGGTGAACAGAGAAAATTTCTTTTTGAACTTGCGGAAGACAAAAACATTGTATTGAGACCATCAGACAAAGGTGGAAACATTGTTTTGTGGGGAAAAGATATGTATGTGAAAGAGGCTCTAAGACAACTAGACACCAGTAACTTTTATGCAAAATGTACCATGACCAATTATAGCGATAGCGTATTAGAAACCTGGGAAAAATTGAATGAGTGGCGTACTGAGGGTCTTTTGTCTTGGCAAGAATTCTGTTTCCTCAAAAAAGACTATCCTAAACTACCGATTTTTTACCTTTTGCCCAAGGTTCACAAAGATGCCAGGATCCCTCCGGGAAGGCCCATTATCTCATCTATAGGCAGTGTCAACGAAAACCTATCCCAATACATTGATCATTTTCTGAGGGAATTTGTATGTGGGTTACCCACATACATCAGGGATACCACTGACTTCCTTAACAAAATAGACAAAGTGCAATGGGTGGGGGGCTCCCTGCTCATCACCATGGATGTCAGTGCCCTGTACACTATCATTGATCATGTACAGGGTATGGAAGCAAGCTTTCATTTTCTGAAAAACCGAGATATTAGTTTCCTAGACCATACCTGCATGCTCATTGAAATGATGAAGATATGCCTTAGGAATAATATCTTCATGTTTTACGGCGTCATGTACAAACAAATACGTGGCGCGGCCATGGGTTCAGCATTTGCGCCTAGTTTCGCGAATCTGTTCCTAGGGAAATGGGAGGAAGAGATTGGAAGTGATGCTAGCCTCACGAGAGAACTTGCGCAGATAACAACTTGGGTCAGATACATAGACGACCTGTTCCTTATCTGGCAAGGGACTGAGGAAGAGGCCATCCGCTTTATCGAGAAACTTAATAACAACCACTACAACATTCACCTGACATATAACATCAGTTCAGTGAGTGTGGAATTTCTCGATACTGAAATCAGAGTGCAGGATGGAAAACTTATCTCCAAACTTCACAGAAAAGACACTGCCGGCAACAGCTTACTCCATGCTCTCAGCGCTCACCCGTATTCCCTCAAATGGAGTATTCCATATGGCGAGCTGCTGAGAGCAAGGAGAAATTGCAGCAACAAGGAAGGTTTTGACATGGAACAAAGGAGAATACTGGAAAGATTCAGAGAGAGAGGCTACCCTGAGGAGGTTTTATCTAAAGCTGTCCTCAAAATCAAACAGGTAGACAGGGCCGAAACTCTGAAACCCAAAGAGATAGACAAGGACCGCAAGAATGAGACTAGGGTTATAACCACCTTCAATTGTAAATCCAAAAAAGTCCAGAAAATTCTTGCCGACAACTGGAATATCCTGAAGTCTGACAATATAGTGGGTCCCCTCCTCAATGAAGACCGCTTATCAGTTATAGAAGAGGTAGAAACCTACGAGACATCCTGGTAAGGGGAGACATCACAGCTAAAAGACAACACATTCAGGGCCTTAAGGGTTTTTATCCTTGTGGCCACTGTAAAGCCTGTAAATCTAGCGTGATGGTAAAAAACATTGAGATTCCAGGTAAAAAGGAACTAAGACCAATCAAACAGTTCCTAACATGTAACACCAATTTTGTGGTGTACATTTTGGAATGTCCGTGCAAACTCCGATACTTGGAAAGTACCACGTGTATGGTAAAAAATGGGTACAGGAACACCTTAGAGCCATAACACACGCTGATGTGAGATACCCTATTGCACGTCATTTTCAAGAGTTCCATCAATCCAACAATTCCTTCCTACGATACTTTGCCATAGAGCAAGTTAACATAGGCAGAAGGGGTGGTAACCGTGAACTGGCTCTTAGGAAGAAAGAGTCAAAATGGATAATGGAGCTCGAAACCAAATTCCCCGGGGGCACAACCTTGATGAGGAGCTTGCCACACACCTACACGAGGGATGATCCATCCCTCTGCCCCGCAGATTCCCCCTCTAGCTAGAGGTTCATGGTACTCTGATGTTGAAGTAACAGGTTCATATAGATGTAGTAGAATGTATAGATAATTATGTGTGATAGAACTGCATAAATGTTATAACTCTTTATAAGCAAGATTTTATTGAAGAGATTTTAACTGCTGTTTTATGTGTTTTTTGTAGGAAATTGGGAACGAGAAGTCTCTTCCACCACAGTCACCTCACGGTCCACCTGACCTTTTCCTTTTTAATTGGATGAAAGACACCTTCACTTGTATGAAAGTTGGACTTTATTTCACCTAGAACTGCACTCTATCCCTGCTGGTATGGTCTTGTTTTTGCTCTTTGTTTTAAAGGGTGAAGAAGTTGATCTGTATGAATGCAATACAGAGTCCTTAGGCACTAGACCGAGTGGAATTCTTCAATGAAACGCTATTATAAACAAACAAGGGTAATTTAGTAACCCGACATAACTCCCAGGCACTAGACCGATGTTAGAGTTATATATGTTTGTATTAGCTTATGTCACCTACAAGCTGAACTATGACATCTACAATAAGATGCTATTGTTATGTGATTTTTTTCATCATGAGTTAGCGTTTCCCCGTTACAAGATGGCGGTACCATTCGATGTGGGAATTACCTTGTGTTTCACTTTTGTTAGTCACCTTGTTTATGTTTACAATTGTGCATAACAAGCCACACCAACCAGGGTGGTTCACGTGTGATCAAGGCACATTCGTGTCGAAACGCGTAGCGTGTAACCTGAAAATAAACCTTCTAAGCTAACTTTGGATTCCTGAGTGCGCATTTTGTTGCTTTGAAGCAATCCCTGGATTGAATATATATAAATATATATATATATATATATATATATATATATATATATATATATATATATATATATATATATATATATATATATATATATATATATATATATATATATATATATATATATATATATATATATATATATATATATATATATATATATATATATATATATATATATATATATATATTCACTGAAAAAACCATAGGTTTCACACCAGTTATAGTTAGGAATTAGCATTTAAAAAACCTTTGAAATTCAGTGAAAAAACCATAGGTTTCACACCGGTTATAGTTAGGAATTAGCATTTAAAAAACCTATTAAATTCACTGAAAAAACCATAGGTTTCACACCAGTTATAGTTAGCTGGAAATTTTACTGATATAAAACCATTGAAATTCCCACGTTATAGTTAGTCGGACTCACTATAACTTGCGCGTGCAATGCACTGCTGATGACATCACATATTACATCACTCATGACATGGTCAGTGACATCACTCATGACATCACTGATGACACCATCCTTGTGACAGAGTGACAGACCTCCTTTCAGTGTAATGTAACCCTTGAAACACATATTCAAAAATAGAAACTAACATTTTCAAAAAAATAGAGATACCCATACCAGTTTCAACAACCAATTCAGTAATACCACCATCTATATACACACCCACTCATTCACCAACAGTTCTATATAGTCACTCATACATATACTCACTCATCATATGAAGAGATACACCTATACATCCTGTTACACACCGACATTCATCCAAAAGTTACTCACACACATATTCACACGTGCAAATAAACTATTGAACAACCATTTATTTGAATATAGAGTTATACACACACTTCCACCTTACTTCTATTGAAAATTACACATATTTATTCTCTTAAACAATCACTTATAGAAACACATACTTATTTAAACAGGAAATCTTACAATCTCTTACTCTCACATATACTCACTTATATACATCAATATTCATATATACTAGATTAAAACATATGTAGTTACTGATAAAGACACTAGTGAGACAGTCATTCACTCATTAACAAACACATATAGACACTCATCCACCCATACAGTCCTGTACATATGCTGTCTTCAAAACACATACAAACAAAGAGTCAGTCACTCATGCATCTATGTGCTAAGTAATACCTCCACCAAACCATATAGACACTCTTACTGATACTAATAAAAATATCAAATAACCCATATACATACGCATGTAGCTACTTATCAGCACATGTAGCCACTTATACACAAAGTGAAACACTAATATATGTATTTAAATATTTAAACATAACTCACTAATATTTATTTTTCAGAAAGACACATATTCACTGGATGGTGTCATCAGTGATGTCATGAGTGATGTCACTGACCATGTCATGAGTGATGTAATATGTGATGTCATCAGCAGTGCATTGCACGCGCAAGTTATAGTGAGTCCGACTAACTATAACGTGGGAATTTCAATGGTTTTATATCAGTAAAATTTCCAGCTAACTATAACTGGTGTGAAAACAATGTTTTTTTCAGTGAATTTAATAGGTTTTTTAAATGCTAATTCCTAACTATAACCGGTGTAAAACCTATGGCTTTTTCTCTGAATTTCAAAGGTTTTTTAAATGCTAATTCCTAACTATAACTGGTGTGAAACCTATGTTTTTTTCAGTGAATTTCATAGGTTTTTTTAATGCTAATTCCTAACTATAAGTTTCACTTTATAAATAAGACTGTTAGCACTCTAGTTGTTCTTTTTAACACTCTGGTACATTCTGTCATTGGGCTACAGTTGGGCTACATCTAGTTGAAATTTGGGCTACATTTACAATTTTTAGTCTCTGGTGGCCATCTTTGGGCTACATTGAGCTACTTTAGGCTACATTTGGGCTTCATTTTGGCTCTAACATATATTAAGCCCAATGTAGCACAATACATATTTTTCTAAAGTTAATTTTTTTACAAACCACTTTAGAATAGGGCTACCTGTCCCTACAATTATCCCATTTTTTTTTTTTTAATTTTTGGGGGGAGCGCTCCCGGAGCGCGCCCCGGGGAGCGCCCCAAAAAGCGTATTTCTGAAAAGCGCTCCGGGGCGCGCTCCGGGGAGCGTCCCGTGAGCGCCAATATCGCAAACGTAAACATGATCATGACGTATCGCGTAGCCGCGACCGCGTGATACGCACGGCGTAAGCGCACCCGGAAGTACTCGAGCGAATACGATCGCACAACGTAAACTTCCGACGCGCTTACGCTGCGCGACCCGGGGCGCGCCCCCGGGCGCGCCCCGGGCGCGTAGCGTAAGCGCGTCGGGTCATGTGAGCAGAAAATAACACTTTTGATTGGTTCATAACAGTTTTGGTTTCATAATGATGAAGCCCCTGGTCT
The DNA here is from genome assembly GCF_964263255.1 of Lissotriton vulgaris. Lineage (NCBI taxonomy): Eukaryota > Metazoa > Chordata > Amphibia > Caudata > Salamandridae > Lissotriton > Lissotriton vulgaris. The sequence continues at coordinate 420,555,407 of NC_141695.1, read as the reverse complement.
TGTGACCTGAAAATAACACTTCTCATTGGTTCAGGACAGTTTTTTTTTCTAAATGATGAAAGACCCCACCTTTTTTCCTTATTCTGACTTTGTCCTTTGACTGAGGAAGACCTGTTTGTTGCTCTCTCTACTTTTTTGCTCCAAATAATGGCTTCAGTAGTAGCATCAGCTGGTGCATCTGCCCCACCACCACCACCACAACCACTAAGAGGACCAGCTCCAAATTATATTGGTGGTCAAGAACAGGAGGAGGAGGAAGAGGAAGAGGAGGAGGGGAGAAGAAGATGGCTGCCAGAAGAAAATACACCTTACAAACCCAAACCACACATTGTTTGGCAGTTTTTTTCAATCCCAGAGGGGAAAAAAAAGGTGAATGCGCCCAAGGTGACTTGCCTCATCTGCAATGATGAACTTTCACGGGGCAACCCAAACAAGAAATACTCATTTGGTAACTATACCATGATTCGGCACATGACAAGAAAGCATCCAAACAACTACTCTCGGGCAGAGTTCCTGGAACTGGCCAGTAACCTCCCCCAGTCATCAAGGACCCCCTCCCAAAGAAACCAACCCACTTCCTCGGAACCAGAAACATCCGAGGTGATGCCTTGCATTCAGCCGAGATTTGCTGATTTTAAAATTACTTGCACTGCTTGTGGCAAGCTTATCTCCTATGGGGAACAAAGTGTTAAGCTCATCGTCCTTGCAGGTGATAATCACAAGTGCCCCAAAAAGAAGTAATTTTTGGGGTTTTTTGTTTTTTTGCTCCAGTTGAGCCAGTTTCAATTCCCTTTTTTTGTTTCTCCCCCTAAAAAAATACAAAAAAAATATAAAACTGTTTTGAAAAGCCAAAAAAAGTTCAAAAAGTTCAAAAAACACAAAAAAATATAAAACAACAAAAAGAAGAAAAAAAAAAGTTCTTTTTAGAACTACCTCCAATTTCTAAATCAAAACTTCATTTTTTAAAAACTCTGTCACCTTTTTTCATCATAGTACGCTCCCCGGGCCGCTCCCCGGTGCGCGCACCGGGCGCTTCCCCCGCGCAAAAAAAAAAAAAAAAAAAAATTTAAATGCCCCGCGGGGCCCTTTTATAGCCCCCACATCAAACCTAGGGGGTCAAAGGGGTCTATCCCTGACGCCTTATAGTCAGTTCCCCCTTTGTTTTAGCCACCTCTTATGTCTCGATTTTACCGAGACACAAGATGGCGGCCGCTCTGGACTGTTTCGAATGTTTACAGACACCCGAGAGCCAATCAGCTTTCCATGCGCACCTCGCATCACGCGCCCGGAGCGCTCCCCGGTGCGCGCACCGGTGCGCTGCTATAGATATATATATTTTTTTGCACCTAAATTACTCAAAATCCACTGGAGCACATATCTTGAGACATAGCAAAGGCACATCGGGCTAACAGTCCCTACAATTTTGCCAAGTTTCGTACAAATCCATTCAGCCGTTCGGGCTAAAAGTGAAATCGACCGCCCTATGGAAATTAACATGGGGAAAACACGTTTTGGGACCCCCCTTTTATCTCGGCCCCCGCTTGACGTATCCCCCCCAAACTTTCAGGGAAGGACCGGAGCTCGACGAGGCCATTTTCATGAAATTTTCAGGCAGATTCGTCAACCGGTGCCAAAGTTATTCCAAATAGAATTTTGAGATTTAACAGTGAAAAAAATCCTAACTATAACTACCTACTGGCGACCGCCAGTAGGTAATATATATATATATATATATATATATATATATATATATATATATATATATATATATATATATATATATATATATATATATATATATATATATATATATATATATATATATATATATATATATATATATATATATAATGACAAGGCCATGGCATATTCCTAACCTGTAAAGTTTTGCAAAAACCTTGAAAAACTGTACAAGAATTGGCGCACAGACATCGGCCAACGTCAGACTTATTTGCTTTCCCAATGTTTGTTTCTGAGCAACCTCACAGTGAAGAAGCATTTACTAGATTTTTGTTGATCAAACATCTGATGAGTAGTAAGGTTTTAGGTGTCTCCACCACCAAGGTCCCATCTGCAGGGATTTCTCTGTGTGAGTTCCATTTTCTCTGCAGAGGTGAGGGAGGATAGAGCCTTCACACAGGAGATTTTAATAAATCTTTTTATCTCTCTCAGTTTATTATTGTTATATCATTATAGTTTTGTGTCCGCAAAGCAACTAAGTGCAAATTTGACAATCAAATGTCCTTTGCAGTGGCACCTTATTCCGTACAACAACCTATAGGTACATCATTGGTTTGTCTGAGAATATTTTCAGAGCTGTTCTATTAGAGACACCTTCTCTGTTAGTTGGACCACATCCAGGCACATCACCATTGCCTACACAATCCCTTTCTTCAGAAGAGTAAGGAATTTTTGTCAACTCTTGCAATACACAGTTAGTGCCACACAAGCATAAGAATAATACACCAAGAGAAAATGTATGTCTTTAAAAATTGTATACTAAACATTTATGTTGTTTTTTCCTGTGCTGTTTTTGCATATTTACGTGTAGTCCCTATAAAACAAACCTGTGTAATAGAGCTAACAAAATAAAGAAATACTCAATGTGCATCTGCCCTTATTGGTTCCTGGTTCCTGTTGTACTTTCTAACTTAGAGCAAGGTTAATAGTTCTACAACACTTCATTTGTGAACCCCTGGATAATCTGGTGCATTTACTATGGGCCACATGCATTTTAGCATGTGATGATTAATCAGTATGCTTCTTAAAATCTTTTTTTACCATGTCACACCTCTGTAATATGGTCTGGGCAGAGTGGGATGTTGCACCGACAAATCAAAATAACAAATTAACATTGTTGAGAGTTACCCGTTCAACATTACGTTTAATTATGAATGTATATGATTTACTTTTACAACATGCGCCTAAAAACAAAGGCTTTGCATTGCTTGATATTGTTTTTAAACATGCACCTGAATAAAGTCTTTAAATTGAAGTGCTATAATTGTGTAGTAGCCATGTGTTTTGAAAGTCAGTCATGGGTACCTAGAATTACAAGCATATCATACTAATTCAGGGCCTAAGTGTTGACATACATCGTAACATTGGTGAAATATCTAAATAGGCGCCGTCATAAAACAGCGTCTGCCAATTGACCTTGATTTGAATGCACTGCAAATGTGATTTAATAAGAGCAAGATTTACTGGTCTGTTTACAGAGGAGCTTTGAGCAGCAAATTAAAACATGTGAGCTCTAGTAAAGTGCTCTTTAACACAGAAAAAAGTAGTTCCTGAAACAGATCCTAAAATGGAAGCAGTCGAGGGATAGTGCAATTGGTCCACGCTGTCACAGAGGTCTAAACACAGGAAGAGGCATGACAAATGCATGCGATGGACAGATGGGGAGAAAGAAATTGGAGAGATGATGGAGACAGCAAATGGGAAGTCTATGGGGGGCTGAAGCCCATAAAGTATATACAACATGTCCCTTCAAGACAGCACATGTTCTGACTAGCTGAGACCTAACAAGGGTACAAATGCCAAAAAAATGCGCAACCGGGGAATGGGGTTTAAGCACAATTGCACCTATCCTGAGTGCTGTCTTATGTAATCCTTTAGGTGCCACGGGCCGAAGATTCAAAATCCCCTAAATCTCCTAAAACAGAAACTTTCTTATTCTTAAATATAATACACAATTGGTCCAGCACACAAATTTTGTCACAAAAGTTAAACAGTAACAATGATTATCAGACACCAAATTATTGATAGCAGAATCAGCAGTGTTGTTTGTAGTTCATTCTTTATTGATTTCTTCAGTAAAAGACTGTAGCCGTAGCCAATGCGTTTCGTCCTTTATGGACTTCTTCAGGGCTACAAATAACATATATGCATATAACAATTATTATACATGACTATACACTATTTACAATAAAAACAGCTTTACAATTCACACATTTACAAACACTTCTATAAAATATATACAATATTTACACAAACTTTTATGATCCATAATATCAGATTACGTAACATTTTAAATCACTTCACTGACACTGCATTTTTTATTTACAAATAGTTCAACCATATGTGGTTCCCAAGCGGTCAAAAAGCCAGACTGTGACCATAAGGGCCTAAAACTTCATATATTTGTTCCAAGATGGTTCTTAGGTGGATTCCTACATAAAGATTAAAGCAGTTGTTTCTTTCTTTCAAAACATCCTACATAAGGAAGGTTGGCTTACCAGAAAACGTTTTGTGTTAAGATATTATCCTGTATCAGTTTCAATACAAGTCCAATCGAGCTCAGCTTGGTCATATAAATCTAAATGAAGAGAGGTTTATCTTAAGTTGAATCCAAATCATTTATAAAAGCACATAACACATCCAATGTGTAAATTAATCCTATATGATTGTTGCATACCTTAAAATATTCTTTTTTTCTTTTCTTTTATCTTTTTATTCTCTTTAGCACAAGTGGCGGGCTGCTCTCGCCTTGTCAGATCAGTCCGGATTTTATTTTCACAAATGGGTAATGCACTGTATAAACGGAGAAATGAAGCTTTTATCGTTCAAAATTCAAAAACTCTCAGGCTTAGTTATGCTCGTGATATAATTAATAGAAGTATTAATTAATGACTAATATTGTGCGAGAATCAGCAATCCATATCTCTTAGGATATTTTTAGCCATAGTTCCATGGTTCTATTAGTACAGGGTTGAGTTTACATATTCAATTTCTCACATTGAATCTCTAGCTTTATTAGAGCATCGTGACTTTACTAATGATTGTATACGACTCCTTATCTTGAGAGCAGTCAATTATCCCCAGTCAAACGCGATCACAACATGGCGAGATGTGAGACTGCTGCCACCCCCCATTTCCGGGCAGCGCCATCTTGTAGTGTCTAATTTTTTTACATACAATCCAAAAGACGTATCTCAAATGCTTTTTCCTTTCTTTAAATTTCTTAAATAGGTTATTCTCCCACAGTTTAAAATATATGGCATTCCCTCAGTATTACGGGCTCACATAGAAAGGACTCCAGTATAGCCTATAGTTTTATTGAGTGCCCCTTAAATATCTATTAGTTAAACAAAACCCTGCTAGTACTTACTTCAGAGTGAATTTCAGCCGGCTCCATGGCGTGGCGTCTTCAGTGGTAGCATACGTAATGGGCAAACCAAACCGCCATTAGATAGCAAACAGTATATTGGATAACAGCATGCACCTGAGTTAAGATGTCATGAGAAGGCTTCCGTCCATGTACTGGCGGCGCCATTTTAAAGTTTCTATTTCACAATTGTCGTTCTTTAATGAGATCAGTATAAATTATACTGAGTGATTCACATTGTATATTTCTTACGAAAAAAGTCTTAGAATCAAAAATAATTCATCTCCGCTCAATATCGAGTCCTTTTTCTCGATTTATTCAAGTTTTTTATTTTTTCGTTTTAATATATTTTTTCTAATATTTTTTATGCGCCCAAAGCATTCACCAAAATTTCTACAAAACTATATATTTTCCCTACTTAAATATGGCGATCGTGCTTTTCTTAACTTAGCCCGACCACCATGTATTATGATCATGGTGGGTTCCCGTTTTTGGCAGCTCCATATTGGAACAGGACTAATATCCGATATATTTTATAAACACCAATTTTATGTGGATTTACTTTTTGGTAATCACTTTTTATGCACCCAAAGCATGCACCAAAATTTCTACACAACTATATAATTTCCCTACTGAAATCTGGCAATCATGCTTTTCTTAATTTAGTCCGACCACCATGTATTATGATCACGTGGGTTCCCGTTTTTATCAGCGCCATATTGGAACAGGACTAATATCCGATAGGTTTTATAAACACTGATTTTATGTGAATTTACTTTTTGGTAATCACTATCACTCTAGTAGTAGTTTCATAAATGCTATGTGCAATATTAATTTTTTTTATAAACAAGCTACTTTCTCTTAGGGACCACCATACATAGTGATCACATGGATTTCAGTTTATACCAGTACCATACACAGTTCGAATTTTACCCAATCTATTACTTCTTTATATATCAGGTTCTTCCATATTTATTCAATAGCGGGATGAATATTCTTTAACAACTTAAACAGCTTTCCAAAATACCTCAATGTAAGGCGATTAGTAACATCGATCTTCAAAAACAGCGCATAACAGAATATCAACAGGTGTTTTCTTGACAGTTCTATTAATTATACATCCTTAGACCCTAAACAATCAGTCACATGGATACCAAAGGGCGGCAAAAACATATTTAATAAAAGAAAAGAGATTCCTATACGGGCAAGTAATGGAAGATTTATTTGCTTTTTACCAGAGGAAAATCCCCTTTCTTTTGACAGGCCATATACCAAACCCAAATGTGCCACTTCAACACAATAACAGACCAGAGGGCAGAGAGCATCAATTTGCTGTGAGATGTTAAAGTGCTAATGTTTCAGGGCTGTTATTATTTACTGTACAGTTTTATAAAAAAAGTATGTAATTCATTATTGATGTTTAGCCCTAGTGCTATGGTCCTGAAACGGCATATCCATCCTGCCTCAGCCTTCCTCAATGCAAGCTCTCTTTCACCACCCCTTAGAAGAGTTTGTATATGTTCTACTGCATGAAACCAAATGTGTTTTTCAGAGGGATGGTTTTCTTGTATATGAACAGCCACCGGGTACCTTTCATCTTTATTTTTGATGGCCCTAATATGTTCTTGAATTCTGATTTTCAAACATCTAATACTACATCTAGACTTTATTGCAAGCACAGCCTAATGCATATACCGTATATTGTGTGTTGCAGTTAACAAAGGTGTGAATGGCATATTCCCTATTTGTGTTGTATTTGAATTTGTTTTTTGTTTTGTTAATACCAAATTGACAAGTGCTACATGAGCCACAAACAAACAATCCCGCCGGCTTATCGGGCAACCAAGATGTTATGCTGGTTTCCTTTTTGGGCTCTCTCACATAGCTGGGGCAAAGTATTTTTTTCACATTTTCCCTCCTCCTGTACACAACCTTAGGTTTTTGAGAGACCGTGCCTGATGTGATCAAGTGCCAATTTTTGCGTAGTATGTTATATACATGATCACTATGAATATTATATTCAGTTATGAACATAATTTCATCTCTTTTGTTCCCTCTGTCCTCATTGTGTTTCCTCACACTAGCTTTTAATGTGGTCTTCCGATCCACCATTACTGCCCTCGACTCGGACTTCTCTCAGCATTTTTTTGTATATCCTCTCTCTCTAAAGTCATTTTTCATGCTCTTAACATGTTTGCGGAAATTCTTATCGTCATTGCAATTGCGGCGAGTCTCTATCATCTCTATAATTTGGTGTCTGATAATCATTGTTACTGTTTAACTTTTGTGACAAAATTTGTGTGCTGGACCAATTGTGTGTTATATTTAAGGGTGCAAATGCCCCTTGCTCTGCGGGATAATATTGTAATACAGTCTGTGGTGTACATGCATGGATCAACATATAACCCCAGTAGCATCTGCCTACTCGCTTTAAAAGACGTCTGTGGGAATTTGTTCTACTTCAGCATTTGAAACACTAGGCTGAAGAACAGAATATTCTGAGGGAGTTCTAGACCTGTTCCAAGGTAAAAAAAATGTATTTGGACATATGAATTATTACCAATCAATATAAACCCACACTCAGCAATGAGTATATATGGCCTAATCCATTCTGGATACAATTAATATAGGTATCTCCTGTCACCTGTTATTACTATTAATTTAAGTACACACTTCAACCAGGGGTTGAATACAGCCTTTTAGATCAATAATCAGACATAGTAAAAGTGGTAAGTGGCCTTAACCTAGGTTACCTGCTGGCCCCACATCTGTTTTGCTTGTATGTTCTTCAAATGTGTGGGACTTGTAAAGCGCACTGTTGCCCGGGAGCGTCCTGGCGCTGAAGACAGCTGGGGAACCCGTCCTGGCTTTCCCTGTGAGATGGTCCCTTCTGGGTATCTCCAAGGTGAAACCAGGCATCCCCGGCATCTGTGGGGGACCGTTGTAGAGATGAGGCAAGCTTAATGCCCAGAGTTGCCGAGTGTGATCCCTGGTTAGAGTTGGCACCGAGGCGAGAATTATCGAGTCCGTTAACCCTGGTCCACGACCCTGCCGCGTCGGGAATTGAACCCTGGTCCCGGGCCGATCTGTGCTTCCGGGTCTGCCGCCTCTAACCAGTGAGCCACACCACTCCACTTCAGATCTCCCCAATACACTTGTGCAGTACTGTGTTAGGTTATGCAGATTTATAGAGTGCACTATCACACAGTAGGGTGTCTTGGCACTGGGCAGGTATAATTCTAACCAAATCCTAGACCTAGAGTGACTGATGATCAAAATCCAGATCTTTCGCTTTTTTGCATAATGAAGAAGTGAAGAGAAGGCTCTTATAGTTGTAGATGCCTTCCTCATGCACACTGCACCATACCTGATGCGTCTGCTGCACCCCTGGGGCACAATTTATAATACTGCTCCAGATAGAGTCAACTTCAGGCTGTTGGTCTTCATCCAGTGAGCAATTTCAGTCATGCAGGCATTGAACTTGATCCAGATACTGGGCATCTTGTGTGTGAGGGACAGAATGAGTTGCATGTCATCAGAGTAGGATAGAAGACCATCAACAAACAACTTTCCGCCTTCCTCGAGAGAAATGGATCCCTCGACCCCTCGCAGTCCGGCTTTCGAGCAAACCACAGCACCGAGACCGCCCTCATCGCAGCTACCGACGACATCAGGTCCCTGCTGGACAATGGGGAAACAGCTGCACTCATCCTCCTGGACTTCTCAGCAGCCTTCGACACCGTATGTAACCGCACCCTGATACAACGCCTCAGCAACACCGGAATCCAAGGAACGGCCTTAGAGTGGATCGTGTCGTTTCTCGCCGGAAGAACACAGAGAGTCCGCCTTCCCCCATTCCGATCCGCGGCCACCGAAGTCATCTGTGGCGTTCCGCAAGGATCCTCGCTCAACCCCACCCTCTTCAACGTCTACATGATCCCCCTTGCAGGCATCGCATGCCAACACAACCTAAACATCATCTCCTACGCCGACGACACCCAGCTGATCCTCTCCCTCACCAACGACCCTGTCGCCGCCGCCAGAGCCAGCCTCCAGGAAGGAATGAAGGAAGTCGCGGAGTGGATGCAGCTCAGTCGTCTGAAACTGAACTCAGACAAGATGGAAGTCCTCATCCTGGGACCATCTCCCTCGGCCTGGGACAACTCCTGGTGGCCGCCTGGGCACTGTCCCCAAGCCGGCAGACCATGCTCGCAACCTGGGCTTCATCCTGGACTCCTCCCTCAAGATGTCCAAGCAAGTCAACGCCGCCGCGTCATCCTGCTTTAACACCTGCGCATGCTCCGAAAGATCTTCCGGTGGATTCCCACTGAAACCAGGAAGACGGTCACCCAGGCCCTCGTCACCAGCGGGAACACCCTCTACGCTGGAACCACATCCAAACTCCAGAAAAGACTCCAGCGCATACAGAACGCTTTGGCACGACTCATCCTGGACATCCCTCGTCACAGCCACATCTCTGCCCATCTGAAGAACCTGCACTGGCTCCCCTTAAACAAGAGGATCACGTTCAGACTCCTCACCACGCACACAAGGCTCTCCACGACATGGGCCCCAAATACCTCAACAGCCACCTCGCATTCTACACACCCACTCGCCAGCTCCGATCCGCCAGCCTTGCCCTCGCCACCGTCCCACGAATTCGCAGATCCACCGCCGGAGGAAGATCCTTCTCCTACCTGGCGGCCAAGACATGGAACTCCCTCCCCACCCACCTACGGCTGACCCAGGATCATCTCTCCTTCAGGAAACAACTCAAGACCTGGCTGTTCGAGCAGTAGCGACTCCCCCTCCCCCCAGCGCCTTGAAACCCTAGCGGGTGAGTAGGGCGCTCTTCAAATCTGCTGATTGATTGATTGATTGATGTTGTAAGAGCTGTTGATGCTGTCTAGAGGGATGATGTATGTGTTGAAGAAGGTCAGGCTCAGGGATGATCCTTGCAGAACTCTGCTGATAAGCTCACTGGAGTTTGAGGTGCACAATACCAGGCTTACTGACTGAGTCCTTCCAATCAGGGTTGGAATGCATGTCTTTGTATTCCGATGTTGTTTAGGTGTTGGATGAGGATTTGGTGGAAGACCGTGCTAATCACTGTGAAGAAGTCCAAGAGGATGAGCACTGCCATGTCCCCTCTATCCAGAGTCATGCACATGTCAAACGTGGAGGCGATTAAGGCAGTTTCCATGCTGTGGTTGGGTCTGAAACCAGACTGAGTGGTGTCAAGAAGTTAATGGTGGCCGTTGAGATATTCCGTGTGACATCTGTTGATTATTTTCTCTAAGAACTTGGCCAGGAATGGTAGCAGGGAGATTTGTCTGTAATTGGTGACAGTTAAAGGGTTCTCAGATTTTTTTTGTGAATTGGAATACAGTTTTGAGTTTCCAAGCATCTGAAAAAGTTGCAAAAGAGGTGGAGGCATTCAGAATGGGTGTGAGCATGAGGCTGATCAGTTAAGGTCCTCTATAATTTGTTGGTGGTGGGGCAGCGGTACGAAGGGGCCCCTGAGTGGATGACTTCATGGCGGCTGCAGTTTCTTTGGGGGTGATAACATACCATGTGGTTATAGTTGGTTCTTTGGAAAATATTGGCAGGCATTTGGCAAGTCCAGTCACCCGTTGATGTTGTTAATGGCAGTGATTTTGTTGATTGAGTTGAAGTCTGATGCTGGTTAGGTGAAATCCTTCAAAAGGGTGAAAATGTCTTTGCTTCTGTTGTTGCTGGCATCAATGCATCTGCCAGAGTGGTGCATTTTGGGGTCCAGATCATTTGGTGGTAGTGTGTCAGGAAGGATTTAAACATGCTCCTGTCTGCATTGCCTTTGCTCATTCTCTATTTGTGCTCTAGCTATTTGCTGTGGTGTTTCATCAGTCTGAGTTCCTCCATGCAACAACTGGTCTGGGGTCTAGATCGTATTATATTGCTGTGTTTGAGGTGGCTTAGGAGGTGATCCAATTGTTGAAATTCTTGATCTTACTAAGGTTTTTTTAAATATAATCAGCACAGGTAGCATCCTGAAAGCATGGAAAACAGCAATGGTTAGTCCCCTGATAAAAAGAATTCCCTGGCTAGAGCGCTGGATCCTAAAAACTATTGCCTCATTTCTCCTTTACCAATTTTGATGGCAGTCGTAACTCATAAATGCCAGCACCTCCGTAAGGTCCAGGGTTATTGTAGTTTGTATAAACAAGTACAATGTGCTCACATGGATTCACACTATGCCACCCAAAAAGTCTAGACAATATATGAATACAAAAGCTTTCACATATGCATAAATGATTAAGCAATCCAGAGCACCACAAAGATATAGTAATTATGATCTGACCATGTCCCAGATCAATGTTTAATCCTTTCCAAACATAAGAATCTAGTACTTGTTGTTACATGAGTCACTGAACCAAAGTCAAATATTACAAATAAACGAGACAAAACTTGTTGACACGCAGGCCAGAAGACTATATGCACAGCCGACACGTGTTTTGTCATTTGGACGCCTTTTTCAAGGCTCATAATTCTTTCAAGATTAAAGAGGTCAGTGTCCTAGACCTTTTCCAATCGATAAAACAGACCATGTAAACAATCCTATCCTTGGAACCCCAAGTACCGAAAGGGCTGAATAACAGTCACCTGCAAATGTCCTGGTGTTTCCGCAACTGGACTTTGTTCTGAGTTACCCCCAGTTATGGTGGGAACTGACAGAAGAGGGAAAGGCTTCAGTCGGCCCTAAATTTAAAAGAGCACTTACTAAGTAATGGCAAATGAATGTCCTTTACCTATGTCTGCTTAAATATTCGAAAAGGCAATTAACTAGGAACTTATTCATTACTATAAAAACATGAACTTCTGGATCCAGTTCAGTTTGGATTTAGAAGTAACCATAATACTGAATCAAAACTAGTCACTGCCATGGACAGAATCTGATCTATTGTCGATGGTGGCGGTAAAGCTGTCCTTTTTGGTGTGTTCCTGACACTGTAAGTCATTCAGTGTTGATCACTCACCTAAATTAGGGATTAGAGACAAGACAGTAGATTTACTGTGCTCCTTTCTTTGGGACTGAGATCAAATGGTCACCATCAATAACTTCTCTTTTAATACCTACTGTGTTCAATGTGGAGTTCCTCAAGGGTCATCCAACCCTTTTTGATCTTTATGTCTCACTTCTTGCTAAACTCATTCGATCGTTTGGCATCTCTGTGGTGTCATACACAGACGGCACCCAGATTATTGTATCAATTTCTTGTAATGAACAAAATAGAGTCCCTACGTTTCACAATTTTATGCAGGCAATTGGACTTTGGCTAAAGACTAACTGCTTACAACTTGACCCTGTAAAAAACTAGGTTTTAATCTTTGAAAAAATATTCAACTTTCTGGTCTCCTTTATTGTGGCTCTGTAAACTGTGCTGTTCTCCCACTCCAGGATAACAGTGAGGAATCTGGGAGTGCTTTTTGATGATAAGTTTATTTTCTGCCCAGACTAATCAGGTTACTTTCTCTTGCTTTTACATCATTACATTTTTGTTTTAAAAGATGTTCCCTTTTATTCCCCTGATCTGTGAAAGTCAGTGTTGGTAGCCTTTAATTTATCTTGCATTGACTACTGCAATGACTTATACTTGACCATGCAGCAACTGCTCTGAATAAACTTCAAGTTTTTTAACACAGCTCAGGAAGACTTGTTTTGGAGACATATCTAAATTTAAATTGGTTTCTAAAGAACATTTCAAGTTGAATTGGCTCCCAGCGAGGAAGCATATTATGTTTAAATCTTTATGCTTAGCACATGAAGCCTGATATAATGCAGGACCAAAAGGTATTAGAATATAATTTCTCTGGTGTGTTCCACAAAGAATTATCCGGTCCACCTCTTTTATGAATGTGGTAGTACACTAAGTGGCCCGTTTCTCTTAGGGTGGAAGATGCCTATTGTGGATAACAAACAGACCTTGGATTGTTCTTCTCCTCCATATTTAATCTACTCAGAGTCATATTCTTTTTAGAAATTCCTAAAAAACTTACCTATTTTAGATTGCATTGCTGTTTTAGCTTCTTTTATTCTTTTGGTAGCTTCCTAGCAGCTTCTTTTTTAGCACCAAGAAGCCTTTGGTTATGAGTGTGCTAAATAAATAACTTTTTCAATTAGTGTCAATGATGGCTTTGGGGAGGATGTTGCTGTATTCATATCAGTGGGTGTTGAGACTTGTGTTTAGGCCTGGGCAGGAAATTCCGTTCCGCTTGCGGAATTTATGGAATTTGGGTAATTTCGCGTTCCGCGGAGAACGCGAAATTGGCCAAAATTCTGTGTTCCGCGACTTTGCGAAATATTTTGCTTGTTCGCGTTCTCAAATGCGTGTTCGTGAGATATTTCCCCCCACGCAAACAGCGATTGCGAACAGTAAAAAAGCATCGCGAACATGCAATTCCGCGTGTTTGTACCATTTCGCTGAGATTTGCGTAATGCGATTACGCAAATTCCGCCCACCTCTAATTCAGACCACCACAACCATCACTTCTTCTATCCACTCTGGGACACCTACTGACCCCTGTTCCCACCATCTCTTCAACCTCAGCTCCAACATAATCACCACTGACCTGACCACCTTCCTCAATACCTCCATCACCACAGCAACCTTCCCATATGGATGGAAACAAACAGAAGTCAGACTCCTCCTAAAGAAGCCATCTGCCGACACCAGCGGCCTCAAAAACTACTGCCCAATCTCCCTGTTCCCATAGCCAATAAAAGTACTTGAGAAATCTATCAACCTGCAGCTCACTGACTACCTTGAATGGAACCACCTACTCAATGCCTCATAATTAGGATTACGGGCCCACCCCAGAACTGAGACCGCACTGATCGTCGCAACAGATGACAGATGACCGAGGAGAAACTGTTGCCCTAAATCATCATCATCAAAACACTCCACAACATTGGTGTTCAGCAACACACCCTCAAGTGGATCTTCTCATTCTTCTCAGTCAGGACACACAGAGCAACCATCTACCTCCCTTCACCTCCTCTCCGAAAGACATCATATGCAACATGCCCCAAGGTTCATCCCTCAGGCCCACCCTGTTCAACATCTGCATGACTCCCCATTGCAGAAATCATCAGCCCAAGGACTCAACAGTATCTCCTATACCGACGACACCCAGCTCACGAGGACCCCTCCAACACCAGAAGCAACTTCCCCAATGCCATGACCGACGTAACCGACTGGATGAGAAAGAGCTGCCTCAAGCTAAGCTCCAACAAAACAGAGGTGCTGATATTCGGAAGAACACCTCCATGTAGGACCACAGCTGGTAGCCGAAAGAGTTCAGACTCTCACCCACACCGATCCACCAAGCTTGCAACCTTGACATAATGCACAATAGCCAACTGACTATGAAACAACAAGTCAATGCTGTCGCTTCCTCCTGCTTCCACACCCTCGTCATGCTCCATAGAATCTTCAAATGTATACAAGTAAACACCAGAAACACCGTCATACAAACCCTTGTTATCAGCTGCCTTGACTACTTCAACGCTCTGCACACTGGAATCCCCACCCAGATCCTCCAAAGACTCCAGACTCATCATAAACCTCCCCAAATGGACCCACATCTCTGCACACCTCAGACACCTCGACTGGCTCCCCATCCAGAAGAGAATCCAGTTGAAGATGCTCACAAATGCCTACAAAGCTCTCCATGACCAAGTACCATCCTGCATCAACCACCGGCTGAACTTCAATCTACCCTTGAGACAACTGCGCTCCACCTCTTTTGCCCTCACACACATCCCTGTGTTCATCATAGCCAGAGCGGAGCCGCTCCATCTCCTACATCGCCGACAAGACCTGGAACGTTCTCCCTCCCCACCTCGAACGGTACCCTACCTGTCAGACTTCAGAAAGTGACTCAAAACCTGGCTTTTCATCGCAGAAGCAGCAACCTCAGCGCCCACATACTCCTAGGGGTGATAGCGTTGCACTATCTTAATTGATTGATTGAATTATTGATTGATTGATTGAACTGTTGTTATGCTCATCCCTAAATTAGACCATAAGTCCTGTATTGCCATTAAAGTGAAGGTGTCAAGTACCGAAAACCACCGGCTCAAATTAATCACTGGCTAGAGTGCTACATTCACTGATTGCCACTAGTTAGACGATTTGAATATAGTCCTGCCATCACCGTTGGGGTGTTTGATTGTTGCCATTGCATCGTGTCCCTCCTCATCACATGCTGTCTCTCGCTACAGACTTCCACTCATCGCAGGTTCTCTGCCTCTCCTCCCGTTTTCACCCTGACCCTCCATTCATCACCGGTTCCCTGTCTCTCATCTGCATCTCGCTCTATCCCTCCAATCATCAGATGCCTTCATCTCGCCGGCCGTGTCCTTCCCTTCGGCCCAGATTCGGATCCCCTCTTCCCACCAAGTCCCTAGATTCATCTCAGTTGTTCTTCCTTTCCTCTCCCTTTCCAGTCATCATCACATGCCCTCAGTCCCTAGCCCCACCCACCCTGTCCCCACTATTCGTAACAGGGTCTATGTGTCTCCTTCCCTCTCACCCCGCATTTTCACACGTGCAAGGCTCGGTCTCGCACTTCTCACCTTGTTCCCCATCCATCACAGGTGTGTCCTCCCTCGCTTTCTGTGACTCCCCTTCCTACGGGTATTTCAGAAAGGTAAGTCGCATCTAGTAACCATCAGATGGTACATTCTATACCTAGTGACGTTTTGAAATGGGTTATGAGACAGTAGATCTCTTGTCTCTGTTTTTTTTCACCAATAGACCCTGTTGGCAGCGCCTGGAGGACAGGTCCCAGCCTCAGTCCGCTAACCGCACCTGCAGCCAGACATCTGCGCCTCCCTGCGCCCTGTAACCAAAGACTGCCCGGGGTCTCCCTCACTTAAGGGAGCGCAGATTTCCAGAGAGATTACAGGCTTGCAAGGCGTTATTTATTCATTCCATATTTTCCCACCTCCTCCCAGGATCCACCTTAAATCTCTCCCCCTCCCCTTCTCCCCTCTCAGGGTGTGTGTGGAAAAGAAAATGTGATCGTACAGAGAGAGGCAGAGAGATAGAACTAGGGAAGAGGGAGCTGGGAGAGATACAGGGACTGATAGGGGACGGGTGCACTCTCACAACACCTGCCAGACCACGAGAGGGGGCGGCGCACTCACTGGAGATGGTGCTGAGCAAAGACATCTTTTGGACAGACGCTAGATTGTCGGGCTGTCAGATCTGACATCCACGTCGGGGCTTTCGAGGGGGGTTTCGTCTGGACTCCACGTTCAACCGCGCGCCTCTCGCCTTCGCCATCAACTTATAAAATTATATGTACACATGTAAAACGCCAATGCGAAGAGCCCTGCCTCGAGCCGGGATTCCCACCCACTCCAAGCGACGCTTATCGGATACTGTGTTCGCGATTTGCCGTTCTTTTTGTTCGCCTTTCAGGAAAATGAGCCAAGTATCCCGGCTGCTCTCCTGGGACAGCGGACGCAACCGTTGATTCTGTTCAGTGTTTTTTTTTTTTTTTTTTTTTTACAAATACGGCGAAATAAGAAGAAAATCATATTTGCTTTTTTTGTATATATTAAAGAGATGCAGCACGTTCTAGAGACGCCAGCGTGGTAGACATCACTTATCATATATTTATAAAGTAAAAGAACTGGCCCTGCGAAGTACTGTCAAAAGATTTTTCAAGCACGGATGCTGGAACAAGATGCTTGCGTGAAGATAAAGCTGTCTCGTTGACTGTTCAGTGCCGAGAGAAAACTTGAAAACACACTTTGTGAATTTGGCAGTCTACTTTTTAAATCCATTAACATCTCAGATTATTTCTGCTCCTGGTTGTTCTGGGGATGAAGAGAGAACCTGTAGAAGGATGTTGCCTTTAATCTGCAGAGCTCTGCTAATCTTCCAGGCAGGTGCCGTCACCTACGTAGCAGGTAAGGCAGCACCTTTATGCGAACATTAATAAACATTGCATTTATTTATTTAAATTTTTTCGTAAAGCTCTTAAACATCACAAGTACTCAAGCGCTAGAAGGGAATGAGGTTACTAATTCCCGTAGGTTGTGGGAAACGATGTATGAAAAGCGCCTGCAGCATTTCCTTCTAATGCATTTTCTTTTAGAATCTTGCCCAGCGTGTTTGTCCCAGGACCACACCATTGTCAAAGGGTAGAGTCTCCGTTATATGAATGTAGTTAGTGGGTTGTATTGTAATCAAACAACTTCGGAGCGCTTTGATGAACGGAGCAGCGAGGGTGCAGACGTTTCTAGTCGTTGTGGTTCTATGGGGTCATCAGCTCACTATGAAACATGCCGAGGAGAACGCGACCCGAGGCGTCCCTCGGCACCCAGGACGACATCCCAGAAGGCGGGGGCTGCTGATTTGGAACAGCACCCTGTTGCGCTGAGCTCAGGAGTGGCACCAGTCTCTGACGCACCCACCAGTGCAGGAGACTAGAAACCCACGGGAGTCCCAGGCTCCCCTGGAGCAAACAGGTGGTTGTTCTCGCCCCCACGGACAGAAAACGACGGAAACAGGGGCCTTTCTCCTGGTACCCCCAGGGTGGGCTGTTGCTGCCAAAAGTGAAGCGCGCTGGGTCTCTCACGTGATGCTTTAGCACTTAGCAGGTATGGACTGTGACTTGGAAAAAACAGTTTGTGAATTGAATGATTTGAAGCACAAGCTCGTAATAATGCCTTCACCTGAAGGCAGCAAAACGCCGAGCTTGCTATTGTCTCCTAAAGCACACAACTCTGAAAGATATTCAACAACCATAGACTTGTTGTTCCCTGTCAGTACGTGTCACTCTGATGTTGTTAAGTCGATTTAACAGAAATTAAACAAGAGTGAAGCAAATGCCATATTCCCGAATGATAATGCGAGTTAATGAACAGTAGATGTTCACCTGCCCGTGAGCTGCAGTGGCGGCGATGCACCCACCGCGAATGGCTCTCCTATCCAGCTGACGAGTGCACGCGCGTCTGTGGTTCTGGAAGATTTACACCGGCTGTCACTCAGGCCACCGGGCGCGTCTATGCACAGGAGGGCGATCCCCTAATTGGCGGGAAAGCCTCTTAAGGCGCCAGCCTCCTAGCGGCTTAAATAGACGGATCCAGCTGAGCCAGCTAACAGAACGTATAAATATTTATCACTAATCCAGAAAAAAGAAGATAATTAAAATCGAAAGGTGAGCGACATTTGGGGTTAATAACCAAGAATACGCGGTCCCCAGTTCTCATCAGACCAATTTTTTCGGGTCAAGTGAACCATATATGTGCAAAAAGTGACACCTTTTTCTTTGAATAGCTTTGGGTGTAAAAGAGGATAGAAATTAAATATTTCAATAATTGCCAGGTGTAAATTAGCAGTTTTCTTTAGCACGGCTCCTAACATACGTGTCTTGCCTGTTTCTAAGCACTGGCGTGTCATGACCAACGAGCGAAATAAGGCAGGAAACCGCTTGTCTTCAAAAGGGATATTTTGCCCAATTTCCGTACTTGCATCCAGATGATAATGCATATTTTTGCGCTCTCTAAATTACGCCTGTTGCAGGAACGTAACTCAAGCATATGTACATTTGTACCACACATATGGAATGGGCAACATGTGATTGTAAAGGTGTGAGGCGGAGGAAGGGCACGGAAAGTCAAATCACTGCCTTTACATATGCAAAATGGAAAATGTAAGAGGCCAAAAAATAGGTAATTAAGGGGAGGGGGCACCCACGCCGGAAGTCGAGCCCACAGAATGGGCGTTGACTCACAGAAGTGGACCACATGATCTATATACATTTGTCTTGATCATGAATTGCTCATGTTCTAAACAGGGGCCAAAACATGAATTTAAAAGGCACATTTATCAAGATTACCATCTGCTGTTAACTGGAATCACTCCCAAAGACGAGGCAGATCAAATCCCAAAATGGCACATGAACAATATGATGAAGAACAGCACTTATGAGAATCAGTATACAAATGATAGTGACAGGCCAGGCAGGTGTCCATGAATCCCAGAGGCAGGCAACCTGCAACACATTATGATGGACCCAGCCCAGGTTTGGACTGTCCAGTGTCAGGCCTGGACTAGCCTTACCAAGATTTAAACTGGCCCGTACCACTCAAGGCAGAAATGGTCCAAACCTAACACATTTTGACCAAACCCGGATTAGGACCGACCTCGGTACGGTTTGGAGTGGTAGGAGCCAGATTTTATCCTTATTTGGTAAAATATAAAATAATATGTGACAAATGTAGGCCAGATTGAATGGACCTGTGACTGATTTTGCCCACCTGGACAGATTAAAAATTAAGGCTATAGCAGCATTGTCAACCTCTATATGAAAGCTGGGGTGGTCGACTTACGACACATGGAAAATCCAGTCAGGGTTTCAAGTTATCCACAGTGAATATGTATGAGGCTCATTTACATTTAATTAAATTCCGTGGAGTTAATTTGCATGAGCCTTGGCCGTGCTAAAACCCAGACTTGACTTTAGTATTCGGTGAATCAACTAGCTCGGCCCTACACAAGGCCACTCCAGATGCCGCTATCCAGTACGTGTGCCATGAATATGCTAACCAGATGCATCAGTCTGGCATCTCTTGCGGAATTGTCTAGGGTCCTCTGCTTCTTTTTACATCAATGGCTCCGGGCAAGGACCCACAAACCATGATTTCATAGGTCAGCATGTCTCCTGGTTGTAGTCAATGAAGTTAACCCACTTGTTGCTCCGTGAGTTCTTGCATTGTTGAGCCTGAAATGAGGCTGCATGTGTTTGGAATAGCACATTATGGATTATCTTGCATAAATTAGAGGCAAAGGCATTGTGTGATCTGTAAAATGGAAGTTCAGGGCTTGGATCCCTGCCTTGTGTATTTTTAACATATAGACGGACACTCCTACCTGATCCTCCCCATCCCATCTTCCACATTCTGCGAGATTTGGGCACCAAGGCCCAGTTTCTTCTTATAAGGTGGGTTTGCACTCAACGTAGGATCCCATCTTGTACCTAATGATGGAAAGGCATTTCATTTATTTCAACATCCTTTGAAAAGGGCACTTACTGGAGCATCATTGGCAGACAAATTCTTCGTCGCCACTTAGAGTGGAGCAGTGAAGAATTTCTTTCGGAACTAAGTGTACACATTTAGTGCACTACAAATTTGCGAAAATTATCCACATAAGATCAGCTGAATATTTATTGCTGTTGCTATATGACTACTGCATCCTGCTATACTTTATGTCATATAGGAAATGCGCCTTTTCTAATGAAAAACCTTTCTCATCCCATACATGGTCAAGGAGAACTTTCCAAGTTAGACAATAGTGTAATCAGGACACATATCTGCAGTAGATTCCAGTTGTCTGGTGGTTTGTCACACAGCTTCCTATAGAGAGCCACAGAATCTCAATAGAGTATAGCCATACGTTACCTTTAACACACTTTAAGAGTGTCCCGTAGACAAAGATTTAACGTTTGCGTGGAAAACCAGCGCAGTTCTGAGGCCGGAACTGCTGTATGTATCTGAATTTATAACTTTCCAAAATCAGACCGTTTTCTGCCAATTTAATGACACTTCACATTGTAAGAACCAAAGGAGTGCTTTCCGCCCAAAGTCTCTCAAGGGCAGCGAGAAGAGCTTTTGATGGAGAAGTACAGTTTATATTTATAAATGGATGCATCCACAAGGCATGATAGGTCCTGCCCAGAGCACTTCTGTAGGAAGCTATGAGGACTTTTAATATATCCATAAGGTGCTATGGATTCTATATAGTCACTCTGTACTAGGAAATGTTCGACCTTTTTCTGCCATTGCCCCTTAATCTTTTTCATATAACAACATCGATAATAGGAATAATAATAAAAACAGCAGTGTAAATGAAAGGCATTATATTTCCTGACTCAGTAATACTCAGCTCATCAGCCTCAGTTTGATGAAAGGCTGACTGACACCTCTCAGGCTAGAACCATGACCTCCAGGTTTTGCAGAGTAGCCCCCTGAGCTGTGTCTAAGCAGGATTTTATTGTTTACCACCTAACCTTCAGCTTCTGGCAAAATCACAGAGCACAATTATGAACTCACCTGGACTTTCACAACTAAAGAATACCCTCTGTCAAAGTTCTTCGGAAATCACAGACCAGATTTGGCCAGTTTGCTGCATGCCAGGGTGATGCTTGTGAACACGCGGCAGTTTGGTAATAGTGAAGCTCGGGAATGGCTAATATCGGACAAGAGAAACAAGGTAGGAAGAAGAAGTATTCGGTAGTGCGCGGTTCAGATCTGCACATCTTCTATGGTCTGCTTGTGCCTTGGTACTGGTCCAAAGAACAGTCATTGAAGGTATAACATTAAATACGTGGATGCTTCGGTGCAATGTTCTACTGCACACTAAAGTGAATGTTTCTCACTTTTTTTTTACTACACTATTAAACTGTTTGGTATTGTAACCGTGCTAAGAAGTATATAGACAGTGATAAGGCCTCACAGATGCAGACAGCCTGGGGGGCAGCTAATATCGCAGGAAAAGTCAAAGAGAGCAGTACTAACAGGAGTGCATCCAGATGTTTCCACGACCAGCAATGGGTGCCAAGGGACCTCTTTTAATAAGATTGGCTTAACTATTATCCCACTGAACTATCTAACAGCATGCATGGGGGAGGAGAGCTCACAGGTCGAAATATCAAAGAACCATAGAAGTTCCAAAAATAAAAGTTCAACACCTGATGATGATTTTCCAAAACACGGGGATGTAAAATAGAAAAGTAAATACACGTGCATACTGGAAACATTTGTATGCAATATATATGCAAGGGGTGCAAAATCTGGAGGGTGCAGCTTCTAGTGCCTCATCTGTGCAACTGGAGGCAGGGCCTAGATAAAACCATAGAGGCTGGGCCACGAGTAGTTTTCATTGCAGAAGCAGGATATCCGCTCCTTCAATTTCCATCTTCACCCATTCTGTTTCAGGGTGTTAGCGCACCTCTGTATGGGAACACCTTAATACAAATCACTGCATGGTTGTTCAAAAACATGAACCTCTGTGGACTCATTGTGCACCCATACAAAATATATATTGTTTCAGCGCATTGTGAGCAATATATTGGTACAAACCCTGCTTTACAGATATTTTCATTTTTCAAAACGAACTTATCCAATATTTTTGAGGGAATTTATCAGAAATCCTGTAACACTATTTAAGGAAATGTTGCTCTGAATGTCTGGAAGATTGGAATACCAAATAAGTGTGGGTTTACATATGAAATATAGGATGCACAATCACATAATATAAATGAAGAATGCAAAATTGGGAAATTATCATTGCTTATTGTGCACTGTTCATTTGATGAAAGAACTCATTTTAAGGACTTTATTGAAAGCATGAGAAATATATATTCTAACTCTGTATAACCTAAGGAGTTTTGTGATACATGCTTGCTCTGACCGGCGAAAACACGAAGCATAATGTTTGTCAGATTTTCTGCATTCTATCCAGTCTCCCTCATGCAGGCTCACTGACAAGTCCTGACCCACTTTTTCTTTTCTGCTGGCTCTTCTAAAAGTGGGAATACCACACATGTATGTATTTTTAATAGGTGTGGCGTGTCAACATGCAACACACTAGGTGCAATGTAATTTGGAAATTTCAAAGCACATGAATGAAAAATTCAGCTTGCGAGTATCTTTACTTTGGTCACAATTATTACCCATGGGCTGTATGTAAACCCACATTAAAAATAAAGTTTCAATATTTGCACATCCTAAGGTTTCTTTCTCTGGGTACCAGTCCTTTTTGCTCTGATTGGTAGCTCGGAGAACATGTTGAGGATGGTATTTGTGAACTTTTTAGCATTGGTTTCTATGAAAATGGTGATTACACTGAGTCTTTATTTGCACAAGAACTTAACCCATCAAACAGCTCTGTCTGTGTTCCTCTGCATCTTCTGAGTGGGGGTACCAGACGTATTGGTTTTCTATGGCCTCTCCATGCCCGCATTTAATAAACTGGGTGCCATGCGTTTAGGAAATGAACTCAAATGAAAGCTGAAGGCTGGTTTCTGGTGTCTTAATTTTGGTTGCAGGTATCACTTTTGGGCTGTACAGAAAACTACCACAACCATCTATTTTCAACATCTGCACTTCCTAAGATTTCTGATTGGAGCCAGGATTTCCTCATTCTAATTGTCAGGCCATGAGAATGCCATGAACATGATGTTTGTCAGATTATCAGTAGAGGGAACAGTGGTTCATTAAAAGCCACTCAAAATAATGAATACTATATTCTGTATGCCACAAATGAATACATATTTGCAAAGTGGTGTAATACAAAGTTTAAATTAAGCACACCACAATACTAATTATAGTTTAACACTTCTCTTTCAGTAATACTGCTAGACTATACACATACATATATAAACTTCAGACATAAAAATATTCCAGAAAAGATAGCAAATATTGTGCAAGTTTTAAAAATAAGTTTAAGAAAGTAGAAATAGCCCAATGCTCAAGTGCGGTAATAAAGTGAAAAAGAACAAAAAGAAATAAGGCAGAGGAAGGTTTGACATTCAATCTGAGCAGCTGATTACAGTGCAAAAATATCTGTCAAATCATAAGTAATTATATCCAAGAGGTACCGTCCAAAACTATGAGCGCAAGTAATGTTTCAATCTGAGAACAATGTCAATGGAGTGGGTCTACATTAGATGACTTGTCAAAGACATTTGGAGTCACACACGAAAATAATATGGAGAACTAAAACAACTCCAGGTTAAAAAATGGCAACCAAAATGGCTGAGTAGCAGTCAGAAAGTTGCTTACCTAAAATTGCTTGGTCAGGGCAGGGCGTAGAAATGGTAGAAATGGTAGAAACACAAACGCTGTTCATATTACGGCAAGTGAATGGCCCGGGGATGCCTTTCGACTCACCAGACGTGATCATAGACCCTGAAGGTCGTTATTCATGTATCAATGGTCACCTAGATGGAAGGCACATTTTAATAGGGAACATATGCAACATCAACCAAGCGCCCTTTTTATGCCAACTTTCGGTGGTGCTCTCTTCCTGGAGTGGGCTCCCATTGTTACTCGGTGGGAACTTTAACTATGTGCTGAACACTGATCTATATAGATCATTTCCCCCTCTCCCACATACACCTGGTGCCTCTATGCACATACGCTGCAGAACTGGCAAGATCACCGGCATTTGGCAGATGTTTGGAGATTGTGAAACATGGAAAAGCAAGAGTATTCCTTTTTTTCCACACCTTACGATTTACATGTGCATAGATCGCATGGTTAGTAAACTTACCC
This sequence comes from Lissotriton vulgaris, assembly GCF_964263255.1. NCBI lineage: Eukaryota > Metazoa > Chordata > Amphibia > Caudata > Salamandridae > Lissotriton > Lissotriton vulgaris. The sequence continues at coordinate 420,530,964 of NC_141695.1, read as the reverse complement.
TTGTGCCCTCATTCACACACATTGATTACTTGAGGCTCACTCACTTGGACCCCCACCACCAATATTTATACCTCACCTAATATACTGGTCGCCCCACATCCACCTGGCATCTACAGCCTGCAACTTTAGAAGACACCGCAGCACGAACCCTGCAGAGATGGATCTCTGACAGCGCCAACACCGTAGCCTCCCTCAAGAAAAACAACACCCACGCCAAAAAAGCTAGATGGTTCACCACCTAACTTCGAGAGTCCAGACGCACTTGCCGCCACCTCAAAAAGGCCTGGAGGAACACCAAATCCACAGAAGCCCACAACAACTTCAGAGCCGCCTCTAACTCTCATCAGAAAAACGAGGAAAAACGCGTTTGAAGACAGAATCTCCACTCATGCACAGAACAGCAAAGAACTCTTCAACATCATCTAGGAGTTCGCCCAACCCACCAGATTGTCCACCGACATCCCTCCCTCACAAGACCTCTGCGACAAACTCAGCATCTTTTTCCACCACAAAATCAAGAGCATCTACAACAACTTCGACAAAGACAACCCACACACTGAACCCTCACCAACCACCGACACCCTGAAACCAGCAATCGACAACTGGACAGCCCTCACCACCGAAGACACACAGAAGACGTTGAAGTCAATCCACTCCCGGGCTCCCATGGACCCCTGTCCCCACCACATTTTCAACAAAGCCGCCGACACCATCGCACCCATGCTCTGCTACACCATCAACCGCTCCCTGGCAACCGCCGCATTCCCTGACGACTGGAAATACACTGAGATCAACCCCCTCCTGAAGAAACCCTCGGCGGACCCCACCGATCTCAAAAACTACAGACCCATCTCCCTGCTCCCGTTCCCAGCGAAAGTCATTGAGAAAGCCATCAACAGCCAACTCGCCACATTCATCGAAGAGCACAACATTCTCGACTCCTCTCAATCCGGCTTCAGAAAAAACCACAGTGCGGAAACCGCCATCCTTGCCGCAACAGATGACATCCTTACCTTACGGGACAAAGGAGAAACAGCAGCCCTCATCCTCCTCGACCTCTCAGCGGCGTTCAACACAGTCTGTCACCGTACACTAATACGCAGACTCCACGACACAGGGATCCAAGACAAGGCCCTTGACTGGATCTGCTCCTTACTCTCCGGCCCCTTTCCTCTCAGACCCTACACCTACCATCTGCGGGGTCCCCCAGGGGTCCTCCCTCAGCCCCAAGCTCTTCAATGTCTACATGGCTCTGCTCGCCCCCAGAACCTACGGACTCAACATTGTGTCATACGCAGATGACACCCAACTCATCTTCTCCCTATCCAACAAACCCAACACCGCCAGACACAACTTTTGAGAAGACATGGAAGCCGTCGCCAAATGGATGAAAAACAGCTGCCTACAACTAAACACAAACAAAACTGAAGTACTCATCATGGGCCCAAACCCAGAAACCTGGAATGACACATGGTGACCCCCCGCTCTCAGAAGCCCACCTTTCCCCACCGGCCACGCACGCAACCTGGTAATCATCCTGGACTCAGAGCTCAAAATGGACCGCCAGATCAACTCCGTCTCATCCTCCTGCTTCCACACCCTCTGCCTCCTACGTAAGACCTTCAAATGGATCTCCCTCAAACACAGAAAGATCGTCACTCACGCTCTGGTCACCAGCAGGCTCGACTACGGCAACACACTCTATGCCAGAATAAACAAAAACCTCACCTGCAAGCTACAGAAACTCCAAAACGCCGCCACAAGACTGGTCCCCAACCTGCCAAGCCACTGCCACATCTCCCAGCACCTGCGCACACTCCACTGGCTCCCCATGGAAGCTAGAGTCACTTCTAAGATGCTAACCCACGCTCACAAGGCCCTCCATGACACCGGACCAGCATACCTGAACAGCCGACTCAAATTCCATGCACCCCTAAGGACCCTACGATCAGCCCACCTCTCCTACGCCGTGGTCCACCTCACCAGAAAGACCAGATCGGGATGCTGCTCCTTCTCCTTCTGCACGGCCATGCCTTGAAGGACCTTCCGCTCCACCTCAGACAGATAACATCGCTCCCCATCTTCACAAGAAACCTTAAAACCTGGCTCTTCGACAGACCTCCATCTTGATGGACTGGAACCTGCGAACACCCCCCTCCCACACCACCAGCGCCTTGAGACCCTTACGGATGGGTAGTCACGATTAACAAACACCTGACTTGATTTGATTTGACCCTCCATTCCGCGCGGTGCTTAGTACCACAATAGACAATTATTTTGATCATAACACAGGCACTGCCACCTTGAGGTTGGTTAAATGGGATGAGTTGAAAGTGATCATTCGGGGTCATAGTCTGGGAGTAAATGGCAGAATGTACTGACAAATTGAAGGTGAGCTATCCCAGATCGAACATAAATTTTGGAACTGGAGACCCAGCTCATGCATGATGAATCGCTTGGCTCCGCCCTTTGAGATGCGTGGTGCACTCATGCCGCCCTACTAGATCTTCTTAGATGCCATAACTATGTGACGCATTCTGCTAAAACTCATGCAGTTGCATGTAAATTGGGCTCCCTTCTGCCATGGCTGATCTGACATGAGCAGCCCAACCAACCAATTGTATTTCTACAGTCCGCTAGTGATTGTATGCTATACACACAATGAGACATCCATGATGAGCTCACCGGGCACTACAGCAAGCTATATAAATTACTGCTTAAAGCAGATGGTGCTGAAACAGACATGTTCCTTTATACGCTCCCCTTCATACGAATAAACCCTGACCACACCTGAAGCTTGATGCCCCCATTACTCTATTGAGGTAAAGGAAGCCATCCACACACTGGCAACAGGCAAGTCACTGTGTCTTGATGGACTCCCAGCTGAGTTTTACAAGGTGCATGCTGACCAGTCTTCTCCCCACTTGCTGACCATGCTCAATAAGGCCCATTTGCCTTCTCCCCTTGCGATGTCCTTTTGAGAGGCCCTGCTGGTGTCCCTTACCAAACCAGACAGGGACCCTCCTCTACTTGTTTCCTACAGGAAGCTAGCATTGCTTAATACAGACTACAAAATATTGGCCAAAATGTAAGCGGATCATCTGGTGCCCCTGGTCACTGTGCTAATACACCAGGGCCAAACAGGGTTGTTCCAGCCCACAATACATCACTCAATCTGCTGTGTCTTTTTCTGGTCTTTGCTCACGCTCTGGGCACCTACCCTCATTCCAGGAGCTGGGTTTTGGACCTGGAGAAGGCATTTGAGTCACTGGACTGGCCCTTTCTCTTTGCAGTACTGCCCGATACAGCATAGGGTCAGTGGTAAGGGTCCACACAAGAACCCTGTTCTCCGACCAGGTACATATACGCAGGAGCACTTGGCAGGATTGTCCACTTTCCCCTCTTCTCTTTTCCTTGGCTATCGAGCCTCTGGCACTGGACATGCAGGGGCAGGCCAAAGACTGGGGTATACCTGTAGGCAACAGTCTTGACATGATCTCTTTATATGCAGATGATTTGCTTCTCTATATCAGAGAAGTCTACTCTGTCCCACATTCAATAGCGCACATGCTCAACAGCTTTGTCCACTTATCTGGCTTTCGGGTTAATTGGATAAAATCCTGCCTTTTTCCTTTTGTGCCCACAATCTTAGACCCTACATTAACTATCAATGGGTTGTTATGTCTTTGCAACCAGCGGTATTCAGATACCTAGGTGTCAGGATATACCATTCTGAGTCGGACCTGCTTGAGGGGAACCTCATCCGGGTGACCACTTCCGTGAGCTCATAGATGGCCTTCTGGGCCACAGTGCTGCGGTCGGCAGCTGGCTGCATACTGCTCTTGAAGATGGTGGCGCTTCCTTGTCTCTTTTATTACTTTTGTATTCTGCCATTATATATATCACCCCCTTCTTCAGAGCTCTGAAGAGGAGGCTCAGCAATTTTATCTGCAGCAAATCCCCCTGCAGAGTGGCATTGACGAAATTATATTTACCTGTAGACCAAGGTGGGCTAGCAACACTGAATTATGAGCATCATGACTTTGCTTCCCAACTTCAGTGGGTAGCTAGGTGGTTGACAGGCACACAACTTGAAGATGATGCTACGCTGGAGTCGGCATTAGAGATGGCTGCTATCCTTCACTTTACCCACCCCTCTGCCAAGCCGTCATTACCATCTTTTAGAATGTTGCGGGTGACATATCAGCATTTCTGTCATAGCCTCTCCCTTACTAACTCAACCAAGCCATACACACCAGCAGTGGCAATACTTGGCACAACCTGAGGTCGGACCACAACTACAATGGCAGAGCTGACCATCAGGCATGAGTTGGGACTACACACACTAGGTGACCTCTGTCAGGAGGGCCTCCTTATTCCCTAGGATACCCTGATGGCAGAGAAGGGATTGCCCCCTTTCATCATTACGCCTTAACTGGGAAGCAGCATTAACAAGACCATTGATAGACAAAGACTGAACTGAACTACTAGTGAACCAAAGTATGTACCCCGAATTGTCAGATTTCTGCTCATACAATTCTATGTAGTAAACCAAGTTTATTAAAGATTAGCCGCTATTTTAACAGAACAGACGCCCCATGCCCTTGATGTCCCCAGCTAAATGCTGACTTTCTCCATAGGCCACAGGAGTGCCCAGCCATACAATATTGCTCGTACAAGATAACCCACCACCATTCTATCTGCACGATGAGGCCTGAACGACATACTGGTGAGGCCTACTTGGTGGGACTCTACGACTGGGATAAAAAACACAAAACCACCTCCCGGTTCTTGGACCTGGGGTTATTAGTAAATGTAATTGTGTTTGTATTTTTATAGCGCCCTCTACCCAGAGGTCTTGTAGCGCCTTATTCATACCGCTGTGGAACCCTTCCTGGCTTTCCTGTCAGAAGTCCACTCCTGGGCACCCCAAGGTGAAGCCAGGCATCCAAGCGCTGCTGGGGCCGTTGTGGAGATTAAGCAAGCTATTGCCCAGAGTCACAGAGTGGGACCCATGATTAGACTAGGCACCGAGGCGAGAATTATCAGGTCCAGGGAGATTGAGTCCAAGAACCGCCGAGGCAGGAATTGAAGCCTGGTCCCGGGCCAGACCTCTGCATCAGGGTCTGCCGATCTAACCATTGAGAATACAACAAAGGGGGGTTGCTGGACTGTTCCAATGGAAGACTAGGGAAGATTTAACTGGCGTGACCAAAGGTGTAGGAGTAACACCCTGGGGCATCCATTTTGTTGGATGGATTTGCCTCACACACCCAGAAGGGTGTCATGCTTCATCATTGGCGGTTGCTCCTCGTCGGGGAGGCGGTGCAATCCCCGACGGGCTCACCTCAAAGAGGGGCTCTTTGGCAGAGATCTTTTTATCCAACAGCCTTATGGTGAGGTGTGGGTGTGTGGGCGGGGATGGTGTGTGGTAGTGGATGGGATATTAAAATGTAGCTAGGGGTACCGGAATTCACTTTATTCTGGGGGTCCCCTGGCTGCAAATAAAAACAAGGGGCTAGCTCACTAGGTGTCAACAAGTTAGGTCAGGTGACTCTAGATGAGACTAGGGGTGAAGGTGGTTGACATGTTTCTCGCAATGGGTAATTGCCCGCGATTCATCAGGACCTTAAAAAGGTGAAAAACAACATGCTAGTGTCATGTGTGTGATGGTGTATGCTACTTCTGTGGGTTGTCCTATGCCTATACATAGGGAAGAGATAAACAAACAATGGTTAAGTACAAGTTTGCAATAAGGAAAACAGGTCACGTTATTCATTGGATCTGTGAACAGTGTGGCATGCTGTTGGTATTGTGGAGCGTTAAACAAAACCACTGCATGCCTGGTCAATTGCATGTGCATAGTGTAAATGGTGGAGCACACACAACAACCACTGAGCTAGTGAGGAGGTTTGTGGGGTGGGGAAAGTTTAAAAGGTGAAAAGATTTAAAAAAGTTGTACAGTAGCTATCCAGGTTAGAGGCACTAACCATCTGGGTTCCTTGCATGAGCAGGCATTGTAAATAGACAGAGAGAGACACACACCGTTTGTAGCTTAATGTGGCTAGGTGCAGAACACACATATACTCTGTGACTAGAGAAGCTGTAAGGTAATAAAGGTTTGTTTTCCCTACTCACCCAATGGTCAAGAACTAAAAGCCACATGAGGGGTTGGCGGGACGAAACATCAGGGATGAGCCCTTGGGTTTTAGCTGAAGTTGGGACATAAATAGCGCCAAAGGGTTACTTAAAGTTGAGTAACTCATTAAGGCCAAAGGGGTCCTATCTATCTTGCCCTCGTTAACCGTTCTGGCACTCACCTCGAATCTCCTGTGTCCGTGCTCTGTGACCTACCCTTCTCCGCCAAGCTCGAGTAGATGTGTGAGCTCGGCGGACAGGGTTATTTAACCAAAACAAAACGAATCGGCGTGGAACACGCGTCTCCGCCCCCTGACGTGTCACGTGATCTCGGCCGATCCGGTGGCGGCCATCTTTGACTAGTGTGCCAGCGTGTGTTGGGCTGGTAGCTTGTACTAGCTAGCTTCTGTTGCCTGCAATCATTCTCATGAATGCGGGGAGCCTGACGGACAGTCCAGTGTCAAGTATGTGGTATTGGCAAAAGTTAATGGTTCCCTTTTATGGATATAGTGTATGACGCCCAGCCGGGTCGGCGTGAGTGACGCGTCATAGCCCCTAGCGCCGTGTCACGTGGTGTAGATCGGTGTATTGGCAGCATATTGAAGTGGTATATCGGCGCCTGGAACACTTAGTTCTTATTAACTACGCCTAGTATTGCTAAACAATGTGCATAGTTAGGGAAGCATTGGAGATAGGGAAGCATCTATATTATGGCGCTGGGGGATCCATTGACTTCCTGGTAACATTGGGATTATCGCCCTGGCTCGTGTGCGTTAGAGAGGTAGAGATCCAGGTGTAATTGGCACAGGGAGTATACAGAGTTATAGTATGGGTAGGTGAGTGGCAATAAGTTTGTCCATGGTGTCCCAGGGGTTGGGGAACTATGTATAGTGTGTGCCTCGTACACTAGGTGGTGTGGTATCAGCGGGGGCTGGTATTTGGTGGGAGTTGGGATTCTTAGTGTGGCCCACTGATAGATACCTGGCAATATTACAAAGGTGGCAAAGTGCAATGAATGGGACTGTATGGCTCAAAGTGAGTGCCAGGGAATGTCTTCGTTGAGACCCTGCTTATCTGAAGACAGTCGATGGACCCATCTCTGTTCCTTCTGAAAGAGGGCACTTTTCGGGCAGTTGGGGCTAGATTCTAATACTACCCACTTCATAGATTCTTCATCATGGTTGTGGTCTACATAATGTTTGCACATTTTTGTGTGAGTCTTCTTGCAGCGGAAGTTGCTGCAGTGTTCAATTATTCGGGTTTTAACGGGACGGGTTGTCATCCCGATGTACTGTAAGCCACAAGGGCACGTGAGCAGGTATATACAGTGCGAGGTGTTACAGTTTGTGTGGTGTCTGATCTCCCATGTGAAAGTCTCAGAGAGCTGTATGGTTTTGACTGTCATGGTGTATCTGCAAACACCGCACATCCCACAAGGATAATGGCCCGTAACCGGAGGTAAATGCCACAATGTTTGTTGGGTTACCTTTCTGACTCTCTTAGGCCTGGTGCTTATTAGGATATCCTTCAGATTTTGTGATCTCTTGAAGGCGAACCTTGGTTCTTCCAGGGTCATGTCACCTGTGTTCAATATGTCCCAGTGATGTATGATCGTGTTCCTAATTTGGTTGGACAAAGGGGTAAATGTAGTCACACAAGTGATAGGTTGGTTCTCAACCGGGACTCTTTCCTGCCGCTCAAGCAGTGCCTCACGGTTGTTGTTCCTAGCCCGTTTTTTGGCTTTCAAGACGTCGCTCTTAGGGTATCCCCTGTCGAGTAGGTTCCTAGAAAGGATTGTGGACTCCTTTTTGTAATCAGACAACGCACTACAATTCCGCCTTATCCGCAGAAATTGGCCGAAAGGCAAGTTGGTGCGTAAGGCCCTCGGGTGGTGGCTTTTATAGTGTAGAAGACTGTTGCGGTCAGTGGGTTTACGGTACATGGTCGTGCTAATAGACCCTGCATCCAGTCTTATCGTGAGATCCAGGAAGGCGATCTCCTTGGGTGAAGCTGCCATGGTGAAGTTTAAATGGGGGTTCAATGTGTTGACCCACTCTAGGAAAGCTTCATGCGAGGTTGGGGGGCCTTTCCATAAGATCAGGATGTCATCAATGAAGCGTTTCCACATTTTGATGTTGTCCCGAAAAGGATTAGACTCATGGTGTATGTGTACACCTTCAAACTTGGCCATATAAAGACAAGCCACCGAAGGGGCAAAAGTACTGCCCATAGAGGTGCCTTGGGTCTGGTGGTAGTATTTGCCCTTATATTCAAAATAGTTTTCAGTCAGCGCTATGGTGGCGCATTCCATGATGAAGGTCTGTGGAGTGTTTGAGTTCTAACCATTGAACCACGCTTCTCCTTAGTGGCTAATTTCCTCATTACCCGTTGGTGGAGATCACCTGAGCCTCTGGTGTGCCAGGCCTGGTCACATTCTATTATCACTTGGACCCAAGCAGAGAGCGTTGCGCTCCATAGAGAAGACGATCTGGGCGCCAGAAATATCCACTCTCAGCTAACTGGGATACTGTTTTGCTCGACTTTCAGACATCTTGCATGATGAGGCTCCAACTAGGAGCAAGGGATGCCACAGATTGAGTTGCGGGGTTAGGGGGCACCGCGCACCACCTCAGAGACTATAGACTTTTATATGTACACTGTTGTGCTCTGGGATATCAAACCATACCGTGCAAGAGAGAGAGCGCCAAAATGTAGAGAATTTGGACCGCTTTGCTATTCATGGCTATTGCCCTTGTTCTTTTTTGTTTAATATGGTTGTTGCGATTGTTCTTTTTCTATAGCATGACTGTTTGATGGATATTAAATGTGCTGTTTAACTTTGTGATTTTACGTCCCAATTACATTGGCTGAATTTGGTGCTGTGTATTGATACCATGTGTACTATGCCCACCTCCATGACTTTACATATGTCTTCTCATTATTTACATGTCACTGTGTCTAGATTGCGAAAGGACAACTGTTCCGTTTTGGCATCACATACCCTGTGCGGATGTTGTATGTATGTGACAATCTAACATGCATTTTGCATTGAATACACAACTAATTAACAGATCAAACAAAAATAAATAAAAGGTAAGTGAATGAATGGAGAGATGCAGGGGGCCACCTAAGGACCAAACCCTTACCTAATTTATTTTCTTTTACTCCTGGCATTGGAAAAAACACAGGTTGTCAGTGCTGGTTGTATCAAGGATCATCAATGGTCAACACTATCCGCAATGCACTCTAAAAAGGGCTAGAGCAGGCAAAAAGTTACATTAAAAACATAGCTCAAGGCAAATTAGTCAAATATAAAAAACATTACAACACTGGCTTACCCATCAATGGGAGGGAAGCAAGCTGGGCCAGAATCCATGTCGGTCGGCATGCAACATGTAAAGAAGCTAGTGCAATCAGAGAAAAATAATTTAAGATGTCTCTGTCAGTGAGTGCCTCCAAAAGCGATTATAGAAACTGGACCACAAAACATTACAAGTACTATGCAGTGTCAGCAAATCCGTAGATGGGCAAAGCAAAAATGTGGAAAAGACAAACATTTAAAAAGTAGAAAAAGAATAGGGAACTAAAATCGGAAAAAAAATCATCCATTTTTCCACTGGAAGACAAACTGGGGAATAAATAGGAATCCAGAGTGGAAGTAAGAATATATCAATAAGTATTGATAAAGCCAATGGGTCACACCATTGAGACCTATTGGGTTTGCCAATATTTTAGGTATGCATAGCTGAAGATGAGCAGCATGGTTAATTAATTAAAACAAATATTTTTACGTAGCCAGCCTTGAAATTTTATAGGTGCACCCGCCATGCATCCATGCTTCTACAAAATGACACAGCCACTTTTGGTTTCTTTGTAGTTATTGATCCAAGTTGGATTGGTAACAAAAAAGGAAAAAAAATTGAAAGCGTTTTTAAAAAAAAAGTGGATTGGAAGGAACCTACACCGGGAAGGAAGCAATGAGGAGGCACAACAAATATGGGGAAAGTCAAAGTGGCGAAAGCAACAGGGGGTGTAAGCAAGATGGGGGTGCCCAAATGGTGGGGTGGAAACAACACCGGGGCATAGGTGGGTGAAGCAACACAGAGGGCATGAGTGAGTGATGCACCACAGATAGTGCAAGTGGGGAAAGTGGATGATTCAAAGAGAAAGGAAAGTGGAGCACTGTGGGGAGCAAATAGGTGAAAGAGAGCAACATAGAGGAGGCAGGGGAGAAGCACACAGGCAAGAAAACAACAGGGGTGGAGTACAAGAGGATGTGCACAACATGAAAGGCTGACGAGAACCACACAGGCAACATAGAGCAACAAACAGTGCAGGAGCAGAGAAGTATAAAATGGAGATAGCTGGAAAACGCATGCACTCCCGTAGACTGCTTAACACAAGAAACAAAATGAGTGCTATAGAAGCAAGCAATGGAAGCATAGAAGCCATACAATCAAAAGAAATGGTAAAGAGGCTATTCTTCATGGGAGGGGCAAACACCTGGGGCCTCATTTATGACTTTTTGCCGTAGGGAAGCGCAGCAGGCCTTCCTGCTGCACTTCCCTACGGCAAAAGAAAAGGGCAGAAATGCGCCGTATCTATAAGATACGGCGCATTCCTGTCCTTTTCCCCTGCGCCTGCGCACAATGGGCTGCCTGCGCCAGCGCACGCATCCTTGCACAATGGTGCAAGGGTGCCTGCGTTGCGGGGAAGAATATTTTTGTACAGGAAGGAAAACCTTTCTGTACAAAAATAATCACAAGAGGCTTTTCCTCTTTCTATGTGTGCTGTAGAATGCAGCACACATAGAAAAAGGAAATACGAGGAGAAATAAAGACATTTCTCCATGTTGCGCCTCCCTTACGCCTCCCCTGGGGAGGCGTAAGCTTTTGGCACTGCTTCAGAGTTACGATTTCTCGTAAATCTGGGGCAGTGTCAAAAGGCCATGGATGTTGCTGGGAACACCCCCAGCAACACCCATTGCACGCCCCTTTAACGCAGTACACTGCGTTAAAGGGACTGATATTTATCAGGCAGCAGTACGCCACAAAAACTGGCGTACTGCTGCCTGATAAATACCACGCAGGCTTCTGCGCCACGGAACTTCATGAAAAGTGAAGTTCCGATGGCGCAAGGGGCCTCATAAATGAGGCCCCAGATTTACACGTTGGGTACCTTTTAAACAGAAGAAGGCACATACGAGTGACAGGAAAGCCAACACATGGAAAGCAATAGGTAGGTTCCAAGCCCCTGTATGGTCTTGGTAAGCCCTCAATAGTGCATGCGTTCTCTAATAGGCGAGAGCTAAACAGAACGAGGGTGTCATACTTTCAGCAATAATTTCCTCATAACGTGATCATTCTCTTAATTCGTCCTCAGGCAGGAACTCGTCCCTTCTAAGGTTTGCTCACACCTGTGTTGCCCTGGGTTTTTTCTAGGTGTTCTGCATATCAGACATTTGTGGGTTTTCAATATAGTCGGTTGGAAAATTTCGTTCAGCTCCAAGAAATGGCAGAATTTTGCAACTCCATGCAGGGTTGGATTGGGATTAAAAATCGGCCCGGGCACGCATAAAAAAAAATCGGCCCACATTTGCATAAAGCCTTCCCTCAAATCACTGCTTTCAGCGTCATTTTACATAAGGGGGGCGGGGGGGGGGGGGGGGGGTAAAAAAAATGCACGCATCAGTTTACACTAGTGAAACACACCTGAAAACATGTGAGGCCACTTCTGCTGAGTCCTCTTCTGCTCAGGCCCCCTGCCCGCTCAGTTTGCCTACATTAATGGGAGGCCCAGTGAAAGAAAAGGGGTGACACCTCTACCTGTTGTTGCTATACGGGAGATAATGAGTGCCCATCTCCCTCCAGAAAGGCCACTCAGACACCCACTGGACCTCTGACGGTATAGTCGAACAACAGAGACACCGCCCAAATCGGCGCCCAGGCTGCTCAAAAGCAGCCTTCAGCTTGAACTTGGACCCCGGCCCCACGGGCATTGCCCGAATGCCCCCGTTACCAATCCGACGCTGACTCCATGTTATTCTTGTAACACGGGCTCCAGCCATATTCTGCCAAATGGCATTGGTGGAATGTTTCTCCTGCAAGGTTCCAGAAATGCGAGCTGGTGAGCGCGAGCAGGATTTGGCATTCTGTAGTGCGATTTCTTGTCGCTAGGAAGTCTTCTAACATGAGCCATCTTGAGCAGTTGCAGTCACAGGGCGGTTTCTCAAGTAGATTTTCTACTCGAGTGGGAGCAAAATCAACTTGAACTCTTGTGCACCACATGGTGTCCTCTGTGCTCATTTTCCAGCACTGAACGCGCTAAAGGTGCTAAATTGCAGCTCTAGCAGGCTGACGTGCATATTTCCGCCCACTGGTGGAACTCCGCTGAATCTTGCAGAGGTTTCATGTAACTCTGAGGAATTCCACGGACTGTTATTCCATGAGTGTCACCCACCCCAAGGTTTCAATGGTGTTGAACAGGCTGCCATTCATTAGTTAGAAGTGAATGTTTTTGAAGAAGGAAGATTTTATGGGAAATGTCTGCAATATTTGGGCCCTGTGTGACTCAGCACCTACACTGCGATGCCTCCCGGTAGCTATGCACTATATACGTGCTTATGGAAAAGAATAACCTAGAATAGAAACCTTCCAACTCCAGACATTTTTGAAAACTAGAGATCCAGGGGAATCCAGCATCTTTTATAAATATCCTAGTCTCAGTAAAAACACTTGGAATTATTTCAGTTTTCTAGAACGAAAAACTCAGGAACTTTTGGAAAAAGTCAAAAGTCATACCATGTGATGTAGGATTTCTTCTCCCACTGAAAACAGTATACACACGTGGTTGGACCCACTGCATGGGATACAAGTAGGCAAAAAATGTGACAATAAGAAGAACATTGAAAAAAAGTGGGTTGATGATTGAGGAGGTGAAACCCTTCTCAAGCAGCAACCACAGTCCTTTTCAGGGTGACGGAACCTGAAATTAACCCGTGCTCAACCTTCTGATAGCTTGGCACAGAGCAGTCAGGCTTAACTTAGAGGCAATTTTTTGCAACACTTCAAATAGTAATGAAGTGAAAATACAACATAAAAAGTATCCCACACACATTTAGCAAAATGTAGCACATTTTAGTAAATACATCAAGAACAAAACTACAAAAATCCAATGAGTCGAACTAGAGCTAAGAAATTTTAAAGATTTCAAGGAACCTAGCCTCAAAAAGCAGAAATCACCAACTGTGGTTATCTGGTCACAGTGGATATGGGCAAAGTCACAAGTTGAGACCGGCTGCAATAGAGCACAGTCCAGATACAGGGATCCACTTAGATCCAGTGAACAAAGTACCTTAATGTTGATTGTGAAGAGATGCAGAGTCCAGTTTTGGGCATGCACTACACAGCAGAGGCAATGCAAAGTCCGGGCAAGGAGAATTGTCGTGCATCAGTAGTTCCAGGGGGCTGCAAATTGCGAGGCAATGCCTTTGCGTGGAGATGCGTCACGCAGCAGCATTTCTGATGGGCTGCGAAGTACAAGGCAATGTCCTTACATGGAGATGGGTTGCACAGTGGTGGTTCTGATGGGCTGAGATGCGAAGTCCTTGCGCCGTGCAGCAGAGGCAATGCGCTGGTTCTGAGGGTGATGCATCGGGCAGCAAAGACAATGTGCCAGTCCTGCGGGAGGTGTGCCATGAAGGAGATGGTACTGCTGAACCTACAGATGGCTGTAGGAGCACCTTCAGGCCCACTTGCAAGTTTCCAAAACTAGGAGTGGAATCACTTGGGAGAGCAGGACTCACAGATGGCAGAGTCCAGGTGCTAGTTTCAAGTTTGTTGGAAGCCTCTGCTGTCCCTGAATCCCTGAAGCTTCTGATTAGGAGACCAGTCTACTGACCTTTGAGGTCACTCCGGGGTTCTGGGTTTAGAGAGGCAGGTCCAGTCCATCAAATCCAGGCAAGAAGGCAGTAGGTCAGCACAGCAGGTCAACAGTCCTTCTGGCCAACAGTCCAACAGAGTGGCAGCCCTTTCAGTAGCGCAGCAGTTCTTCTTTCCGGCAGAGTCCTCAGGTTCAGAAGTGTACTGAAGAGTTGGGCCTAAGAGTCCAAAGTTTATGACTAGTGCCCACTTTGAAGTTGAGTAAACTTCTAAAAGTTTCCCCCCCCCCCCCTTAAGGTATCAGGCACCCCTTCCTCCCTGTCCTGGTTCTAGTGTGTTTGAGGTCACAAAAGACCACTGTCAAATCCTTTGTGAGAGTGCTCAGGTGGGGCCTTTGTGATGTGAAAATGTGGTTGGAGACATTACCTCTCTCTTTTTAACTCAGAGTGGACCATCCTGCTAAGAACTACCTTCCCTTTGTCTCACTGTCTAAGAGCAAAACACAAAGGCCAACCAGGGCCGGCCTCAGGCATGTGCAAGCTGTGCACCTGCACAGGGCCACCAAACCCCAGGGGCCACCACATCAATATGTATCCTTCATATAATAATCCTCTGAGGATGGATACATATTTGTGTGGCGGCCCCTGGCAGGGATTTGGTGGCCTCTGGCTCTATTCCACTTCCAAACAACCTGACACCCCCCCCCCCTCTTCACTGGCCTCCGCGCTCCGCCCCGCCCAGACCCCCTCTTCCGGGGCCCCCTACCTACGCTTCCTGCCCAGGGCCACCATGAACCTAGAGCCGCCCCTGGGCCAACTGCCAGCTAAACCTAGTCATGTGACTCAGGAGCAGACTGCAGGCACCACATGGTTAGGGCAAGACAATACCAACTTTCTAAAAGTGACATTTTCAGAATTGTGACAATAAAAATCAGACTTTACTAATAAAGAGAACTTTTACTTACAATTGTTTAGACACCAACTCAAAATGTATTTCTGCTCCAATTTGGAAGTTGTCACTCATTAAATGTAATAAGGTAACTCCAATGTCATCCTGTGGAAGAAGTAGGCCTTGGAGTAGGGAAAAACTAATTCAGGAGATATTAATACCAGGACATGTAAAAAACAAAAGTATAGGTCCCATTTTAAATATGGAGCACCCTGCCCACTGGGCTGTTCAGGGCCAACACTAGCGGTGACTTATATGCATTAAAAAAGGTTTGGGCCTGGCAAAAGGTTTATTTTGACAGGTCGAAATAGCAGTTTAAAGTTGCCCATACAGGCTTTAATGGTAAGGCTGAGGCATGTTTAAAGGGCTACTTAATGTGTGGCACGATAAGTGCTGCTGTCCCTGTAGTAGCATTTAATTTACAGGCCCTAGGAACGTGAAGTACCACTTTACTTGGGATTTAGAAGCAAATTAAATATGCCAAGTTGATATAAAACAATTGCAGTATATTTTAAGGAGAGAACACACGCAGTTTAGCACTATTTAGCAGTGGTAAAGAGTACAGAGTCATAAAAGCCAACAAAAACAGGTTCAGCAAACATAACAGGAGGGTGAAGGCAAAAGCTTTTAAATGACCCTGCAGAAGGGACCAAGTCCAACAACCATATCGACACTATATTGATTAAACACACCAACAGCTTTCCACTCTTACCGTCAATTACCATCAGACAACCCACACACGTGAGGAATATGTTTAAATAGGTAGAAGTGTGGGAATGCTGAGTAAGGGGACTTTTGCCATTTTCTGCAAGTTCCAATACTCTCTGTCACAGAAATATGAGGCCATGTATTGTTTGAACCAAAGATCGATGTTCGGAAGACTCTCTGGGAAAGAAAATGTGGTGGCATCCACACAAGTCACACCTCCTCTAAGAGTCAATTTTTGCAAATGTTCGGAGTTGGTGGGCTTCCCTAGGTGATGGCCGACCCGAGCCAAAATACTGCTGCTACCCACATCACAAATTTCAATCTAATTCCAAACCAATTTCTTGTCCTTTACATAGTTTCATTTTTGAGCCTTTCCTATCCTGTGATATAAGCCCATCCACATCGTGGGGGTACTGTTTTAACTGGGAGAAGTGCAGAAATGCCAAATAGTAGAACATTTGTTGTTAGTCATTGAATTTCTCTATCTTTTTTACTTCCTTTTTAAGCCAAGGCCTCCACAAAAACATTTTTATTAAAGTTCCTCAGAATCACATGGCATTTTGGGTAATCCAGAATTCAGAGTGGTAGGGATGCCTCCTATGCTTACACTTATTATCTTGGGTACATTTCTAACTGTATAGTTTAATTCATCCTCAATTTCTATTCATTAGATTTTCATTAACAAGGGAGACATGGCTTGTACAAAATGAAATGTAAAATTGTTGTAAGCCACAGCTTGACTGCTGGTTTGGGGTATCATGGGTTGCTAAATACATTGGAACTCTATACTTTTCTCCAACTGTATCAGCCTGAAGGATATAATGATGTATTATTTTGTGGAGTTGCTACCTAGTCAAAAATTACAGTGTATTCACTATTTGTGATTACATCAATTCGTTTCTTTGGGGAATCCCTAAGCAAGCTACACAAATGTAACATTGCTAAACTTGAAGTTATATCTACTTTCCCAAAATCTATAGCTTTCTATGATTTTCTATGGCTCACACATTCCCCTCCATTTGCAAGTTGGTGTAAAGCTTTGTCTTCTTATTTGTTGGTCACTGATCATTGTGTTTATGGACCCAGTAAAAAAAGTCAGACACTGGATGTTTTCGTTGTCTAATTAGCAATCCAAACTGCGACTGGCTCCATGCTGGGCTGAGCACGTGTGGCCCAGAAAGGAGCCAGAACTGTTTGCATTTTTCAGGCTCATAAAAAATCAAAACAGTGCCTAGCGGCTTGCTGGGGCCAATGACAGAGGAAGGGGGGTGCGGTGGGTGCAGGCCGCCCCGGGTTTCATCACAGAGGGGGGTGACAACATGGCAAAATTATGTGTTTTAAACGCATATTTTTGCCATTTTGGCATGCGGGGGATGGCAAGAAATTTTTCGCATTGGGTACCACCTGACCTTGCTACGCCACTGGCTGGGGCGCAGACATACAGCACCTTCCTCTCACAATGCTTTCTTGACAGAAGTATTGTGAGACAAAGGAGCTGGGCGAACTTGACTAAGGAAGTAGCGATTGAAAGGGGAGATATAAAATTAATCCTAGTCCTCTCCCTCCAATCCGCTTTTCGATGTTCATTTCTTCTGTTGGATGGAACGAGAGTGGGAGAAGCTGGGATGTCCTTCTACCACCTCTCCCACCTCCCTACCTCTCCATCCCCAGAAAAAGAGAATTGGACTGATGGGTATGGATAAAATGGAGCTGGGGGTGTAATAGCCGCACTTATACCCTCCCATAGCCATGTGAATAGGCACGATTCTGGGAAGGATCAACGAGGGGCTATGGATTCCTGCCTAGGCCCTTCAACTAAGTGGGTGACGTCAATCATGACATAACACTCATATCAATGAGGCTGCCAGGAAGTGGGCACCAGGCTTCCATATTCAGGAAGTTGCCATTGCCCAGAAGGGACCAGGCATCTGCAAACTCATTTACGCCATCCCTACTCGGAAAAAGGCCCTTTGCCCCCTCAGAAGCACTAAAATAATAAAAAGAAATGGACTCCATACGTTAAATGTCAGTGAAGACAGTGAATATCTCAGCAGCGCGCAGTAACTTGCATGGGCTGGCGGTTGTTGTTTAAACTACATTTTACACCAACTGAAACTGGGTAGCCAGGCCAAATAAAAGTGCTCTGCAATGCAATCCGGGATCTAGTAAGGGACAATTAGTAACATTGAAGTGGAACAATAGAACGAGGGTTGGCTACCTTTCAACCCAAACATAACCCCTGGAGTTAGGGTCTAATAAATGTATAAACATAAAAAGTCATGAGCACTCAAAGTTCAAATGAAAGTCGAATATCCAATTGCAAGAGTTGTGAAGTGCCAAGTAGTTCAACTTCAGATCCAAAATGTGGTTCATACAGCATCAATGTATTTATAAGAACAGCCAGCCAACACGTGTTCTATCAGGTGGCAAATAGGCCATTGACTTTACAGGGCTGAAAAGTAGTAACACAAAGCATAGCTAATGGAAGGCCATAGAAGCCTATACCAATTCCAGTATCCAAACAGTGACAATTTATCAACCATCACAAGCTGGAGAGTACTGCACATGGACTCTGTAGGTGATATTATCACTAAGTGGAAATACCGTGCAAAGAGTCTAGGGGTTCCCTAAAAGTGCACATGGCTCAATGCAAAACCTAAAGTGCGTGGGTGATAACCTTAGGTCTAACAGAGAGGCGTGTAAGACATTTATTGCACCCACATGATCAATAATGGACACCTGACTCAAGAAGGAGATCCAGACCAATTTGATAAAATTATACTTTGTTTGCATTTTATTTTAAGACCATGTGTTTGTTGGTAAGGCAAGTACGTTTCAAGTAAAGCTATCTTTCACTTTCAAATGTCGCCAGTACAATTTCGAATAGTTCAAGATTCCTGTGGAGGGACTCAACTGAGGGGTGTATCAAGCAATTATGCAACTTACAGTTCCAATCATTCGATGGCCAGACCCACACGGAGTGCAGGGTTGGTTGTGGGGAACTGGGGCACCCTTACAATGCAGATTCCAGTATCTTCGCCAAGGCGATCGATATGAACATTGGTCTTTATCCTCGCAGTCGGCAGGAGCAATGAGCGAGATAGGTTTCAACAGGTGGCCAGCACAGCTACCGTCGTAGGTTGCTGGCAGTTGATGGCTGTAGATTGGATGGGGGTCCACCTTCGTCAGATCGTCTTGGAGAGATCAAGGTCGAGCTGGCTGTGCAGGAGGCAACAAACGGGGCCACTAGCAGGTGGGTACAGGCTCTCCGGCCCAGAGCTGTGGGCAACTCTGGTCATGGGGCCTAAAGGATCCCTCAGGGTCTTGGAGGTCGTCCAGTTGCAAGGCGTCCATTGGGCAGGGTAGAGTCACGTTGACACAAGTCCCGATCCTCTATCACTGCAGTCTTTGCGGGATCTTTGGTAGCAGTAAGTCGTGTCGACACCAGTGTCAGGTCTGAACTACGGTGATCCGTGTAGTATTTTGCAGCAGGGAGACACGTCTACCATGGTCGATCCTCCCTGTTGCGGTTCTTGGAGTTTGTTTATTCTTGGACAGGTCCGCTTTGTCAAAGACAGCAGTCCTTCCAGTATTTCAGAGGTAGCTGGCTGCAATACGGGTCACAGGTTTGCAGAAGCTGGAGACAGGCCGGTAGGGCTGGGGCCAAGGCAGTTGTCATCTTCAGTCTTCTCTGCATGGTGGTCTTCTTTCGTCTTAGGGCATCACAGATCTGAGGGTCAAGTCTGGGGGAGCCACCTAAATACTAAATTTAGGAGGTTTTAGGAGAGTAGCAGATAGGGCCAACGGACACCTTACCTGGAGTGGCTAACACTCTGTTATGCGACCCTCCTGTTGGAGGGGGCATAGGTCTAGCTTTGTTTGGCGGGGTCCCCTCATCTTCATGATGGGGGACTGAAAGAGTGCTTCAACTTGCCTCCCCTACCCTCCTTGGGGGTGGAGTTGGCAGAGGTGGGCACACCTCATATTCTTTTAAGTTTTCCTTATGGTTTTCCAAACCAATGTGGTTGTGTAAACCAGGGGCTGCCATCTGCTGCTAGCAGCAGAGTCTGGGGGTTGCATCACAAAGGCAGCAGGCCTTTAAGCTTCCGTCTTTGAGCACTGGGCCATCCTGGGGGAGAAGCTTTGACACCCTTGCCCGGGATGTGCAATGTTTCTGGTCCCAGAGAGTAGGGGCTCTGTCTACCCAGGGGTCCAGAAACATGTCTGGTGGTGGCAGGTGCCCTATGAGTAAATGTTTTAATAAGATTCCCACTGGTATTAGTGGGGATTGAGTACAAGGAGGTGTTTGGTACCGAACACTCCTGGGTTCTGTGAAGCTATCATGGTGCTGTGGAACTCGAGTTGTCAAGTTCCCAGCTCATGTACTCTCTATGGCTTCAATGGCACTAACAATGTTAGGGAATATACCCCACTACTGTAGGGGAATATCTGCTCATGCAGATATGCCTACACCTGGGATATAGTGCACCCTGCCTTAGGGCTAGTAAGGCCTGCTAGACAGGTGACTTACCTATATCTTAGGCAGTGGTAGCATGGCATTGCTCACAGGCAGTGTGCCATGTTGACTTGGTCATTCTTTCACCTCACAGGGACATGTCAGCTGCAGGGGCCGTTGCATGGTCCTAGTGAGGGGGTGCCAGGGGACCCTCTTCAGCCTCCAGGCCCTGAGTAAGCAAGGTACCACTTACTTGGGACTTACAGTGGGCAGAAGTACCAATTGTTGACATCTTTATATAGGGAAAGAACACTGGCACTGGGAGCCTGGACAGCAGGGACCCAGTACTTTACAGTCAAAGTTGCATCCAAAGCCAGGCAAAAGCGGGGGTGGTGGGGTACTGCAACAGAACCTAATTTTGTCACTCTAATGTATTCTTCTCTATCATTTACAATTTCTGCAATAATGTATGTACTTTTAACTTTTGACTCGTCTTATGGCTGAATCTTTTAAGTGTGTTCTACTTAGTATATGTTTTTTAAATTGTCTGTAATTTTATGGCCCTGGTGGCTGATATAAAGTGATTTGAACTGATACAGTTACCAAGTGTCCTTGACACAGCAAGTCCAATTCGATAGTATCATCAGACAACAAAGATGATGCCCATGCTAGGACTTTTAAACTCTTGGAAACAAATGGGTCACCACATCCAGGTTTGAATCTTATGGTTGTCACCCAGGCCCCTGCAGCCCCTATGGTGCAGGCGGGGTCCCAACCCTTTAGGGGGCCCTCGGCCAGTGGCGGCCAGCATGATTCGTGGGTGGTGAGGCCGGGCATCTGGGGGGGTTGGCGGGCAATTAGGGAGTTACGGGTTGCAATGAAAAAATGTAAATTAACACTTATCTTCCCGCCGGATCCCGCGTCTCTGCTCC
The DNA here is from genome assembly GCF_964263255.1 of Lissotriton vulgaris. Lineage (NCBI taxonomy): Eukaryota > Metazoa > Chordata > Amphibia > Caudata > Salamandridae > Lissotriton > Lissotriton vulgaris. The sequence goes on along the minus strand of NC_141695.1, from coordinate 420,509,902 downwards.
TGCATGCGACTCCAGGAACAGGAAGCACAGCCAGGCTTCCCTGACCAATCACAATGCTGCAATGCAGCATTGTGATTGGTCTGAGTGCCGTGACACAGTGCTCAGCCAGGGGCTGGAGGGGTGGGCATGTTCTCCACCCAGGCTGTAATGCAGTCTGCATGGAGAACATGCGTAGTGCGCATGACTGCTGTGGGGGCCTGAGAGTGCCGACAAAACAGTCACTGCGCACTTAGGAGGATTCACCCACTCCTCCCCTGCCCTGCAGCCCTGCCCCTCCACCTCACGCGTAGCTGCCACAGCAGGAGGACAACATAACATGATAATAACATTATGTTATTATCATTTTATTTTTTCATTTCTATTACTGCTGCAGAATAGTGGGGCGATGCTCCTCTGCCTTAGCGGAGGAGCCGCCACTGGCCTTCACGGGGTCCCATACAGCCTCAAACCAATTTGTATCTGTGAGATATGGGAGACTAAGGGGCCCTCCTCATATTCTGTAGGGGTAACCATCACTGCTCCACCAGTATCATTAGAGAAAGGGACAAGCCTTATTCACATTTATCGAACCCTGAACCCGAAGAAGAAGATTTGAGCAGATGTTTCCCAGTTCTCTCTGGTTAGTATGCCCGTCTTTCTAGGACATCTGTGCCATAAGGAAAGGGGACCAACCTCATACAAATCATCTCAATCAGGAAACAGGAGCAGCTTCCTACGACCTGCTAGGCTTTCTTCCTTCCATGTTTGATAAAAATGCGTGTCAAGGATGGCATAGAGCAGTGATATTCAAAGTGCGGCCCTCTTGACCTTTACATGCGGCCCCCTTGGTGAACAGCAGCACCAGCTGTTGTTTATTTGCTGAGCACTAATATTTAGAAAAGGATGCTAAATAAATATTAACCTGCAAATAAATGCTTGCCCATGTATTTAGCATATTTTTGAACCTCCTTACACATCAATGACTCACCCAGACCCCGCCCGTAACCCTGCTGGCATCAGTGCCGCCCTCGGGCACACCACAAACCGTACTATGTGGCCCGAGGGCAAATGTTTGTGAGTACCCATGGCATAGAGGCTCTGTTGTACACTTTCTAAAGCTCCTAAATACTGGCAGGCAGTTTCTGTGCTATATAGATTTACTAGATGTACAAAAGCAAAATCGGATTATGTGACATAAAAAACACCTTCATTTACATGGAGTCTCTTTTGACTTTTACGAGAAATCGATAGCACCTATTAGATTATCCCCTCTTCTAGGAAAACAGAAATCTCATCCTAACTCTGTGATGTATCTGTATGCGCCTGTCCATGTCTTTTTAGCTATTATCAGATTTTCAATCGATATCGTATCATTCAACTATTTCGTAGATCGTGTTTCTCTTCCATTACTGAATGGTATGTGCAGTTCTCAAAAAGGCTGGAAATAATTGCAACAAATGTAAAATCTGATTTGGGGTAACATTGGACGGAAGGTAAAAGAAGGGTGCAGAAGCAGACAATTCTGTATTGCAGCCAGTCACCTTGAAACATATGTTTGGAGTGAGGGCATCAGAGTGAATGGGAGAGAACAAAGGTCAGCGTAACCAGAATAGATCATGTCAATGGACACATCACATTTCAGATTTAGTTTTTTTTTGTGTATCTTGTATTTCATTTGTAATTGTTCCATTGTTGTACCGCAATAATACAACTTTTATAATGCATTTGGTTTCCAAATGACAGGCCAGGACTGGAGCATGTTGTCTAGAGTGCATGGCGTCATAGGTATGGGTAGGAGGGGTTAGTAGGGAGTAGCTGTACCCGGGATAGCAGGGACGTCAGTAGAGGGCAGCAGTGAAAGTTACTGGCCCAAGTTGTAAAAGAAAAACATCAAAACCACTTTGGCCGCTTTGAAAAAAAACGAAAACTGGGTTTAAATGACGAAACCATACCTTGTAGCTGTTATCCAGTACCAATGGTGCCACAAAAAGGTATTCACTAAAAGGGTTAATTTTCCATTAAGTATGTGCTCCTAATCCTTGGGCATCCAAATCCAGCCGCGGCCCATGCAGGTAAAACCGGTGGGCAGTGGGGTCTCGTGAGGGCGGGTTACGACGGACGATGAAAACAGACAATTAAATAAATAATGTATTTTCCCTCGTCATTGTCCGTTGAAATAGCCCCCCCCGCCCCTCCCTCCCCCCACGCCCTTCACCACGTCTCACCGCCCCACTGCTCTTATCTGCACGGCCGCTGCTGTCCGAGTCCCGTATCTATATAGAGGTTTCCTCTAGATGTTGCTAGTTTGGGAGGTAGTATGCAGGCAGGAGAGCAGGGTTGGAGTGTGTGTGGAGTATATGAATGAATGACCCCCTCCACCCCGCCCCCTGACCACCTCGCAGCTGCAGCACCTAGTGTAGGTACCAGTCTTCTAAGAAATGGTAGCATCATACCCCTTGTGGCCTGTAGATATTCCGCCGTCTCATAGAGAAGGATTCTGTTGCCAAAAACGTGTTACAGCTGTCTGTGCTTAGCGGACAACACTGGGCATGGCTCCACAGGCCAGCGCATCCGTGCCTCGTGAAGACATCTGCGCACAGCCAGAAGGGGCTAGAATTAGAGTTAGGGTTCAGTCTGCCTAATGTTAAGGGTGAAGGAAGCCACACACCATTATTCTGATTCACAAAGAATATTCTAGGAGTAAGTGTGATCTGCTCTCATAGTACTCCAGGTTTACCCCTAGAATTCGAAATTACTACAAGAATAAGGAACAGAAAAATCCTTGTGAAACAGGCCACGTCTTTGTTTTTGAGATTCTTGTTTCCGGGGATTTTGTTAGCACAGAAAGTTGCATGTTGATTTACATATCCTGGCGAGGGTTCAAGACTATGAATTCAGTCCGTGATGATCGCTGCCATACAGTCTTTGTTATGGCATAGGTATTTTAATCCTGAGGTATCCAAGAAAGGTCTAGGAAGGCGGTACCCATAGTTGTATAATCTTGAGGTGTCCAAGAAAGGTTTAGGAGGGCGGGATCCACAGGTATTATAATCCTGATGTGTCCAAGAAAGGACTAGGAGGGGGGATACGTAGGTAATATAATCCTGAGGTTTCCAAGATAGGTCTAGGCGGGTAGGATCTATGATATGATAATCCTGAGGTGTCCAAGCAAGGTCTAGGAGGGGGGGGGGGGGGAATCCATAGGTAATATAATCCTGAGGTATCCAAGAAAGGTCTAGGCGGGCGGGATCTATGGTATTATAATCTTGAGGTGTCCAAGAAAGGTCTAAGAGGGCTGGATCCATAGGTATTATAACCCTGAGGTGTCCAAGAAAGGTCTAGGAGGAGGGATCAATAGGTACTATAATCCTGAGGTATCCAAGAAAGGTCTAGGAGGGCGGGATCCACTGGTATTATAATCACGAGGTATCCAAGAAAGGTTTGGGAGGGCGGGATCCATAGGTTTTATAATCCTGAGGTGTCCAAGAAAGGTCTAGGAGGGTGGGATTCCTAGGTGTATAATCCTGAGGTGTCGAAGAAAGGTCTAGGAGGGCGGGATCCGTGCCAGATACTATCAGGATACCCAGTGATGATGTCAATGAGTTATATTTTGCAACACATTGCATTTTAATTCGCACAGAAAGTTGCATGTTAATTTACACATCCTGGCGAGGGTTCAAGACTATGAATTCAGTCCATGATGATCGCTGCCATACAGTCTTTGTTATGGCATAGGTATTTTAATCCTGACGTATCCAAGAAAGGTCTAGGAGGGCGATACCCATAGTTGTATAATCTTGAGGTGTCCAAGAAAGGTTTAGGAGGGTGGGATCCATAGGTGTTATAATCCTGAGGTGTCCAAGCAAGGTCTAGGAGAGGGGATCCATAGGTAATATAATCCTGAGGTATCCAAGAAAGGTCTAGGCGGGCGGGATCTATGGTATTATAATCATGAGGTGTCCAATAAAGGTCTAGGCGGGCGGGATCCATAGTATTACAATCCTGAGGTGTCCAAGAAAGGTCTAGGAGGGCGGGATCCACTGGTATTATAATCCCGAGGTATCCAAGAAAGGCCTGGGAGGGCGGGATCCATAGGTATTATAAACTTGAGGTGTCCAAGAAAGGTCTAGGAGGGCGGGATTCATAGGTGTATAATCCTGAGGTGTCGAAGAAAGGTCTAGGAGGGGGTGATCCGTGCCAGATACTATCAGGATACAGAGTGATGATGTAAATAAGTTATATTTTGCAACACATTGCATTTTAATTCAACTAATAAAGATATAATGAAACCTGGCATGGGTCAAGCTTACTGCACCCATATGGGCGAACCCTACAGTAATCCTAGTTTAACAAACAGGATTCCTGTAGCAGTCTCGGGACTTCTGATACATTAATTTATGACATACCAGCACCAGAAGGTTAAGCTAGGCCTGTTTTTTCAGAGGCCTGCAACAATTTTTGATATTTTCGCCGGGAAGATCCACAAAAAAAGAGTCCTTAAACAGAATATTCCTTTAAGTAGTTGTTAGACCTGGCAGCCTTGGTGTGGGTGTCTCCTTCATTTTTTGCCTTTGACTCCTCTGCTTTGCTGTGCATTGGACCTTGCTTTGCTGGTCTAGATGCTTTGGGCCCTTTGCCACTGATGTTCGGTGCAAAAGTGCAAGTGCTCCCTGTAAATTGCTGTTATGGAGTGGTGATTCCATGATTGGCATATTTGATTTACTAGACAGTCCCTAGTACAGTGCACTGTGTGTGCACAGGGCCTGTAAACCAAATGCTGCTGCTGGGCCTGCAGCACTGATTGTGCCACCCACATAAGCAGCCTGTAAATGTAACTCAGACCTGCCACTGCAGTATCTGGGCGCAGCTTGGTACTGCCATGTCGACCTGGTAAGTGCACCCACTTGAAAGGCCCTAACTTTGCCTTTTTGTTACTTATTTGTCACCCCTAAGGTAGGCTCAAAGTACCCCTCTGGGCAGTGTGCAGTGTATGTGAAAGGTAGGACATGTCTTGATGTGTGTAACATGTCCTAATAGTGAAATAAGGCCAGTTTCTTTTTTCATTATTTTAAGGCTATCTGTCCCACAGGATAGAATGGGTACTCATAACCTCTTATGCATATTACTGCCCATGGGAACAAAATAGGAAAATAAAGTTTGATTGGCCTGATCTCAGAATGTTAAGTTGCATCTTTTAGTGAGGGTGATTTTTACATTCTAGGTTGGAAAATACCACTTTTAGGAAGTAGGTATTTTCTTGCCAAATCATACGGTGTGCCTTTGCTAGGTTGTGTATTGACTGTCTGGCTTTGGAGTGTTCAGATAGGCACTTTGGGGGGGGGGGAGGAGGTGTGTCCTGCCTTTCCAGGGTGAGTCATGGCTGGGCTGAATGAACCTGGGCTGCATTCAGAGTAGGAGGAAGAGATTTCTTTCACACCTGAATGGGCCGGGCCTGCCTTAGACAATTCTGTCTCCATCTCCTGCCGGGAAGCTGCACCAGAGAGAACAGAACTAATTTTGGCTTGGCAAAGAACTTCTCTGACACAGAGAATGAAGGATTTTGTAATATAGAAAGAGGGGCCCATACCCCAGACTTTTAGATCACTTCAGGGAATCAAGAGGAACCTTTGCCTAATAGAAGAGCTTGAGAAACTGAGGAGGAATACTGTCCCTGTGCTGTTTGCTGTCTGGGGTTGGCCTGCAGTGGCTACTTTCTGCCAAGGAAAGGAGAAGGACTTTTCTCGCCCAATTACCAAGCTGTCGCTAACAGCAGTTAGCAACAGCTTCCAGGCGATAGCGACCGGTTTGGGGCCCGCTTTGCATGTCATCGATCTTTATCGCTAATGACATGCAAAGTGGGCGTACCCAAACTGGTAGCAACTGAAAGCAGTCGCTAACACAGCTATCATCTATTAGCAATACCTACGACGCGATAAAAAAAGGAGCGCCAACCCCGATTAACGCCAGGATTTTACACCTGGTAAAAACCTGACTTAGCCATAATAGTCAATGGGAGGTGGATTCTATGGCTAAGTCCCCATCTGCCTATTAGCGAGATTTTCCTTAGCGATAGGATTTGTATCGTTGGAAATCTCGTGATACACATGGGATTCACTGCTATCGCTGGATTTTTTATCGCCGTGGAGTTAAATGTTGGTAATACTGCGCTACCCCTGCAATAAAATCCAGCGATAGGAGGCGATAAAAAAATCACGCTAAACGCGGTTTGCGATAATTTTCACAAGTTGTTGCTAATATGCCCCCATATTTTTAGTACTGTATTGTGGATTTTTGTTGTTTTGGTCTTGTTTTGTTTTAGCTAAAGATTACTTATTTTTCTAAACTGGTGTGGTGTCCATTTGTAGTGTTTTCGTTGTATTACTGTATATGTTCACAAATGCTTTACACACTACCTCTGAGATGAGCCTCATGCCAAGCTACCAAGGGGGTGAGCAGGGGTTAATTTAGAAGTGTATCCCCCTTACTCTGACTAGGAAGAAGAGTCCCTACTTGGACAACGGTGCAAACCATTGCCAACTAGAGACCCCCATTTCTAACAGTAGTCTTACATGTGCCTTCACATTTACCTTCGTGCAAGATACAAACCTCACAAGTGGGTGAAGGCACCTGGCTTTTTGCTAGAGTGGCTAGTGGCCATCCAGTTTGCAATGGTTCTGTATTTTTATTCTTTACATTTCAGAAATTGTTTGGTACCTGTTGTGATGTGGTACACTGTGTACATCAACACATGGTAGACCTGGTAGACCTATAGGGTTAGGCTTCATCTAACTGTTAACCGGGCCAAGCATACATGTACAAGCAGCCCAAGCAAGACAACTGTATACAATGTACATGTGAAACTTATTCAATTCAATAAAAACTTTTGAAATAAAAAAAAAAAGAGTGGGGTGCTCCAAAATCCTTACAACTTCAAAAAGTTTTTATGCTAACTCAAATTCGGGCTGATTTCTTGAACTGACTTCAGGTCGACCGTGCCACCTGCAGTTTTCTTTTTACATTCATATCAACATATGTTTCTGGCAAAGTAATGAACATGAACATTAAAAGGATCACAAATCGCCATTTCTGGGCAAAAACTGTCAGCATGAGCAAGATATTGGATATATGTAAAGTAATTTCACATCAGTCACCCTCACAATTTGTACCATTTTATCGTCATTTGCTCTACTGTGAACAAAACCACCACTGTCATTGTGCAAGTGAATATGTACACAGGCAGCGTTTTAATTCACTGGAGAAAAGTTCCAAAAAATTCTTTAAGTTAAACTATTCCTAATTAATATTTGTGGGCTAGGCTAACAAAGTCCCTGATTATTTTTGCATATTCTCCACTGGGTTATACTATACCAAGTACATTTTAGTCTGGTGGGGATGGGCTAATTTCCCATGCATTACATTTCACTCACGTTTTAATGATGCCTCAATGAGAGTGCATGATTGCTACAGTCTTTGTACACAGGTCTAATCCTCCATGGGAGGTCAACGAGTTTCAGCCCTCAGTAGATGCTTAATGCTGTGGGGCCTTCATCAAGACAGGGGAGCTTATGAACTGTGTTGTTTATCCAGTGTTTTGAAGAAGGCGTAGACTGATGCTTCAATGCAATGATCTCTACTTCCATTCAGGGCTGTATGGATTCGTTATTTTATAGGTGGGCATGCTTATGCATCTGATCTCTGTTACTTTGCTTATTTGGGCACCTTGCCTGCTCCCGAACTTAGAGGGGCACTGACGCCACACAAGTGGTCTGAGACTACCATAATTAGCTTCACAACAGTATTACATGCTATTTTGTAAGCAAACAGGGTTTTCCCCTTCCCTTAACTTTAGAGAATTTTCCAACTTATTTGAAATAATTTTGAGCACGTTGTACAGTGAGATGGGTCTTCTCCATTTGGCTTGGATCACAGGGACCTGAAAGTAAAGAACTGCTACAGAGTAAAGTACAAGATGAAGTCTGAGGATAATGTTGGCCCTAGAACAAGATGTGATCTTAGTGTAAATGTCCTTTTGGACAATGACAGCCAATATGATTCTCAGCAAGGCAATTGTGATAAGACATTGCCTGTCTTCATGGGAATAAAAATGCAGTCACTATTTTTTCTACCTTTATGTTGGTTTTTCAAGGCGGGGAAGCAGACCAGGTGTCATGTGTATGATGTTTGTAGCTACTCTTGGCAGAGGTAAACCGTGAACGTTTAAAGTTAGAGCTTTTACTCTTCCCATTGGCCAATGCAACCTTTATCTCTTGTGTATTTGTAAAGCACTCTGATACCCACGCAAACTTACAAACCACGGTACTTCTGAAACATGCGCCTCTAAAATGTGGAGCCTGTGGTGGATGTCCTGTTTTTTCACTCCTAGCCACTTTTCAGCACCGGGCCTCACTCATTTATTTTGAGGTCAGCTCCCCAAGCAGTCTCCCTTTTGAAGTCAGACGGTGAACAGTTTCCTGGCCACTAGATCCCTGGTAGCTGCATTAACTGGGAGAAGGGACAATATGTGTACTGGATTTTGGCACAATAAATTCCTTTTTCTGTCTTGGGTAAGAATCCTGTTCCATTATGGGTGTTGGATTTTGTGGTTTACTGTTTGGAATGTTTTGCTTGCAACTCAGTGGCACAGACTCAAACCTTTTGAGTGACACACATTTCCCCGACTGTCGCCATGAAAGAACAGTTGAAGGCAGAAGTACGGCAGTAAAACTTGGCAGCAAATATACTAGGCTTTCATGAACCAGAGCACTAGATTGGGTGAAAAGGATAGAGCAGAATAGTAACATATCTACTAATATATGGTGCTGTTGCTCTCTCCCTTAACGTTGGTGTATTTTATGTTGCCTTGCGCCAATGCAAAGACCCTTGCACCATAATGCAGTGGTGTTTGCATGATATGAAGCATATGTTTTGTGCTGGAATGTGGCCCACCCAGTACAACCTAATTTGCTTTGATATGGTTTAACACTTTCAAAACTCTGCATGTATAAATCTTGAGCTGCATCAGAGTACTGGCATAAGCATGTACTTGATGCTGGTGTAGATGGCTATTAACGCCCTGTAAAAACTCATCTGAAAATGTTACTTCTGTCTTGAAGTCTGCCAATAACTGGGCCCTGTGATAATTCACCCTTAAACCAGACAGGGCTTGGCGAGATTGAGTGGAAAACAATTCACACCATCGCTAAGCTGACCCACTGATACTGCACTTGATGTACAGTTGATGTTTTCTAAATCAGAAGGACACATGGCAATGGACTCGCAAAAGACCCGGACCTTAGTTTTAGTTGACTACTGACAGTCCAAAGTTTCATGCCAATGAAAGAAAAATATGTGAAAGAAAGTCATTTAGGCTAGAGATAAAATTACACCAAATAAATGTATCATTGGAACAAAAAACCCCAAACAGCTCACAGCAGCGACAAGTTACTCCTGTACCAGAAAAACATTCATGTGATGAGTCACTGGTCTAGAAGAAGACAGTGTCCTCACAAACTACTCCAAAAGTGATTACAAAGATTCAAAGTACAAGAGGACATTGTTATGCACTTTAGAGTCCCTGCAATAAAAATGTCTATTTTGCCTTTGTTTTTATTTTTGTTCGCTAATCTCCACATCAAACTTAAAAAGGCTTTTTTTTAAAGGAGTTAATTCTTTAATAGTCAAGTTTTTAAGGAATGGTAAAAACTCGAGGGTAAGGTATTTGAAACTTCAGCTAGACAAGGAACAGGGTGAGCTGGCCTTACTTGATTTGTTTTTCCTATTATCATGCTACGCGGTTGGATATTATGGTGTGTAGAGCTACGACTTGGGGCAGGCTTGATACCTTTTTTATTAATTAAAATGGTGCAAGAAGTAGAAAGCAATCTTCCCGTATTTTTGAAGACGGCTAGATTGCCGAAAAGGACAAGTTTATGAGGTGCTAGTAGAAACAGAACAGGGTCTTAAATACTTCTTTAAAGTGAGACAAGTACCGCCTTGCTATAAATTGGTCCGGCTGCAGGATTGCCAAGCCCCGGGTTTACCTTCAAAGTCTTCACGGGTGAATTTTATGTTGGCAACAGGGCTTTAACCTGGGAGGAAATGCAGACGAGCCTGGGGAGTGAGTGTCATATGTTTTGGCATAGCTTCTGGCAGATTGTCGGATTTTTGTCATGGTTACCTATGCTTTCTGTATACCTTGTGAAAATCAATAAAGTATTTTGAAATTTAAAAAAAACAATCTTCAAGAAATGAGAGGACGGACCCATGCACTGATGAAGCACGTAATTAACACAAAACTGACGGGGATAGGCTACTGGTATAGGGCGATCAGGAAGTACTCGGACTCTTCCCAGGTGGATGATTATTGAAATAAAATAGAAAGCGCCACTAGATGCCAGGTGACTATTGAAAAATGGGAGTATATGTCAAGGTTAGGTTCTAAATCCCTTAGAGCGGCTAATTTAGAAAGAATGGGGGGGCATATTATCAAGCGGGTTTATCTCTGCTTTTTTGGCTTCAAAAGCCAAGAAAGCGGAGATAAAGTGATCTCCCTATTACCTAGCTGTCGCTAACACCAGTTAGCGACAGCTATTAGGAGATAGCGACCATCTTGGGCCCCGCTTTGCATGTCAGTGATATTTATCACTAATGACAGGCAAAGTGGGCGTGCCAAGAAGTTAGCGACTGGAAACAGTCGCTAACATCGCTATCTCCTATTACCAACTTTTGGAGATATTCGCTAAGCGCGAATATCTCCAAAAGCTAACACCTGCCCTCAGCAGTTCTTAGCCATGTTATCCAATGGTAGGTGGATAACATGGCTAAGAGCATTAGCTCGGTCTTTCATGAATATCGCTGACTTTTCAGCGATATTCATGCATTTCGGCCGATTTTTATTGCTTAGGAGATAAACCTTGATAATAGCAAGGTTCCTAAGCGATAAAAATCGCCGCAGCTCGGCGATAAAAATATTGCCGCTAAACCAACATAGCGATAATTATCGCTAGTTGTTGGTAATATGCCCCGGGATTCTTTGCAAGGTGGATGGCACACTATACCCCTTTGTCAATTCATAAAATGTTCGCCATGGTCCCGATTCAATCCTTTAGATGTGCACAAAATGATAAAGGGGATTGGTTGCATATTTATTTCTTATGCCCCAAGCTGATCTAATTTTGGAAAGATGTTTTTCAAGTCTTGAGCGACTGTGCACAAGCTGCAATTCAACCAGAAGCAATGGTTGTTTTGATTGGGGTGTCTAGTGCAACACGAAAATTCAACAGATATTTCCAACATTTTATCGTGGCATCAATAGCTCGATCTTTGATTTTACAATACAGGCGCTCAACTAATATTCCAAAGCTAAAGACCTGGCTAGAAACATTGAAAAGGACTAGTGCCCTTTGAGAAGCTTATGCCAGGAGGGTGGGTAATATTAAAAGGTACGAAGCTATTTGGACGCCTCTAGAGGCTCTAGCAAGATCTACCACTTAGATATGCACTTTGGGAAGGCTATAATACAGGAAAGTGTAAGATATAATGATCAATTCTTGATTGTTTTTGCTCATTTTCAGTATTTGAAGCATGTGTCAGCACTTTAATAAAGTACACTTCAAAATGTCACTAATGCATGTCTAGATGTAGATTCCACCTTTATAACGATGCAGGAATGTGATACCCTTAATGTTTAGCTACCAGCTGTACTGGGATTGTACTGCAGTATTGGTATCTAATAATATTTAGAGTTGGATAAAAAGGTTCAATTAATCAATCAGGGGTTTGTATAGCACGGCTACTCACCCATGAGGGTCTCAAGGCGCTTTTGGTGGGTGTGGGGGGGGGGAAGAGGCTGTTGATCAGTCTGGGCACTGGGGTTTAGGCAAAGAGCCAGGTCTTGAGATCCTTCCTGAATTGGGTCATCAACTGGGATTGCCTGAGGTGGAAAGGCAGGGTGTGTTCCAGGTCTTGGCAGCGAGGTAGGAGAAGGATCTTCCTAGTACTAGTCTTGTGGATCCGTGGGACAGTGGCCAGTGCCAGTTGGACGTTTGGCACATTTGCACATTAACGGTTGAAATACTGTTGTTTCTTTGCTACATGCACTTTTCCACCTTTTCACTTTACCTGATTATATGCTGTTTTATATAATATATGTATAGTAAAGAGTAATGAGGTTTTGGCACATCTGCACTTTAATGGTGTAGATGCTGCTGTTTCTTTGCGACATGCACTTCTACATCTTTGCACTTAACCTGCTGCTTTATCTAATATAAGGTAAGGAAGGAAGAGGTTGAATTACTATTGAGAGGTTAGTGGAGGTACGTGCAATATGTAAGAATTTATAACAAGTGCTTTTTTGAGATGTATATTTGAACGTAAGTGTTTTCACCCTTTTACTATAGGTTTTAATATTGGATAAGTAATTCTGGTATTTACTGTGCTTTATCAATCCTGTCCAGCCTTAAAATGTATACAAGTTTTTATTGTTTATTTTTTGTTTCTCCTCATTATGTGTTCTGATCCATGCTGGATAGTGTGCGTCGCTTGCTAATATATAATGTTATCTACTCATTAAAAAGATTTTAAAAAATTCGTTGTTATGATGCACTTCTAAACAATAATTTTGTTTGGAATTAAACATCTCTACTGATTGGAGATCACTTAGGCATGAGGGATGCTAAGAAAAAGATGCAACTATACCAGATTTTGATAATGGTTCCTGTACCGAAGGCTTTCAAATTGGCTGACACTTGACCAAAAAATGCATAATACACTGAAATTATGAAAGGTACCTTTATAGACCACTGCCAAGGTATATATCATTTATTAAATGCCTTGAAACTGATTTATATGCCTTAGCCTTAAACAATCAGTCAAGCCCAAGGTAGAAGGGATATAATGCTATTATAAAATGTTACCCCCGATAAGAGTAGAATGACCCATATTAAAAATGGAAAAACCGAAAGACAGATATTAGAGATGGTTGGTGCAGAAGATCTACACCACACACTGCAATCAATTAATCAATCAGCATTTGTAAAGCGCTGCACTGCCACCCTGGGGGCATTTGGGCGCTCTTTCTCCATTGAAGAGCCAGGTCTTGAGTCTCTTTCTGAAGTCTGCCAGTGAGGAGACTGCACGGAGCTGGAGGGTAAGGTTGGTCCATGTCTTGGCAATGATGCAGGAGGAGGAGCAGCCTCCGCTGTGGCTGCAAGAAATGTGGGACGTGTGTGCGAGGGTGAGTGAAGAGCAGCAGAGGTGTCTGGAGGGCTGCTGGAGGTTTAGTCGATGGTTGATGTAGGTAGGTCTTAGGTTGTGGAGGGCTTTGTAGGCATATGTGGGGATCTTGAACTGGTATCTCTTTTGAATGGGGAGCCAGTGGGGGTCTCTCAGGTAGGAGGCGATTTGGTATCGATTGCGGAGGTCCAGGATTAGTATGACTGTAGCATTCTGTATGGTCTGGAGTATTCAGAGGAGGTGGGTAGAGATGCAGGTGTAGAGGGTGTTGCAATAGTCGAGGCAGCTGGTGGCGAGAGCCTGAGTAATGGCCTTTCTGGTATTGGATGGGATCCATTGGAAGATTCTGCAGAGCCTGTGCAGTGTGTGGAAGCAGGAGGAGGCGACAGCATTGACTAGTCGTTTCATGGTTAGTTGGCTGACAAGGATGATGATGAGGTTACGTGCATGGTCAATTGGTATAGGTGTGAGTCCAAGCTCTGCAGTCTACCAGTGGTGGTCCTATGCAGAGGCGTTTTCCCCAAAGTTCAGAACTTCAGTTTTGTCGGAGTTGAGTTGGAGGCAATTGTCTCTCATACATTTGGCTATCTTAGTTATGGCATTGCAGAAGTTGGTTTTGGCGTTGGAGGGGTCCACAGTGAGGAAGAGGATCTCACAACGTCTGCGAGGGGTGTCATGTAGATGTTGAATAGGGTGGGGCTGAGGGACGATCCATTTGGTATGCCGCATATGTCTATGGGTGTGGAGGTAAAGGGAGTCAGTCAGATGCTCTGAGTGCATTGTTGTCAGGAAGGAGGAAATCCACTTGAGGGTATCTTGCTGCATGCCTATGTGGAAGAGTCTGTTGGAGAGGGTGTAGTGAGAGATGGTTTCAAATGCTGCAGAGAGGATCAGGGCCACAGTTTCTCAGCGGTTGAGGAGTGTTCTGATGTCATCTGTGGCAGCAATCAGTGTGGTCTCAGTGCTGTTGTTGGCATGGAATCTAGATTGTGAGGCGCCAGTAGGTGATTTTGTTCCCGGAATTCAGTGAGTTGCTGCATGATGGCTTTCTTGAGTACTTTGGCCGGGTAGGGAAGCAGGGAGATTATAAAATAACTTCTTAGATCACTGAGGTCGGCAGAGGCTTTCTTTAGAAGGGGTCTGACATCAGCGTGCTTCCATCTGTCCGCGAAGGGTGCAGTGGAGATAGAGGAGTTGAGAATGCTGGTGAGTTGAGGGCTGATAGGTTTGTTGCAAGGATGTAGAGGTAGTGGGGACAGGCATTGGTGAGTGCCCCAGAGCGGATGGAAGCCTTGATGGCTGAGGTGGTTAGGGTGGTGAGAAGAGACCAGGTGGTAATGATTTGGCTGATGTTCGATGGTTGGTTGAGGTCATTGGGGGTGGTGGGTTGGAGGTCGAAATTGGTGTAGATAGCTGATCTTACTGTAGAAGTAGTCTAGAGGGTGTTGCAGAGTTCCTGGGAGGGGAGTTTAGTGTTCTCTATGGCTGTAAGGTTAGAGAATTATTTTACTATTTTGAAGAGTTCCATTGTGTGATCAGCTGTGGAGTCAATGCAGGCGGTGACGGCTGCTTTCTTGGCTTCCTTGATGTGCCATTGATAGTTGCTGAGAGCTGTTTTGTGAGCTGATCTGTTGGCAGGGTTCTTAGTGGCGCACCATCGTTTTTTTAGTTGGTGGCAGTTGTGCTTGGTGGTTCTGAATTCTCTGGAGTACTAGCTGGTATGCTTGGAGGTTTTGTTGGATTTTGTATGTTTCAGTGGTGCAAATCTATTGGCGCTGTTGGTGATCCATGCAGGGAAGTACTGGGAGGCCTGGTCAAGGTCTGTTGAGGCCTCTGTTGGGATGTGGTGAGGTCCTGTGACCATTGAGTTTCTATGACCTCGCTCCAGCAGTGGCAGGAAGAGATCTAACGCCAGATGATGGGGTGCGGGGCATCAGTGATGGTGAAGTGCATGATCATGTTGTCAGTCTAGGTGAGTTTTGTGGTGTGGCTGAAATGTATTCTATCATTGGAGGAGAAAATGGGGTCTAGTGTGTCTCTGGCTTTGAGCGTGGGTCCATGACCTGCTGGGAAGAGGCCGATGTTGCTTAGGCTCTCCAAGAGGGCGATGGAGTTGCCGTTGATGGGGATCTTGAATCTGGAAGTTGAGGTCATCGAGTAGGACGTAGCGGTAAGAGTCGATTGCTGGGGGGGATTGAGAGTTAGATCAAGGCCACAGCTGGCACTTGTTTCAGATTATTAAAGTTGTTAAGGAAGATTCTAGGGCTCTTACCGGACTAAGCAAAAAAACGGCAATTCAACCTTTTTTGGTGTCTAAGCTCGATTACTGCTATTTATTATATGTAGGGGTCTCTGAAGGCAGGTTGGGAATGCTTCAAAGAGTGCTACGAAAAACTCCAAAACAGCTCGCCATAAGCCCGGGTCTTGCTGAACTTCATTGGCTCCCCATCAAGCACAGAGTTCCTTTAAAGCACTCTGTTTTCCACATAGGATACTGAATCAGAGGGGTCCAAACCACCTGTTTCCTCTGACTAAAGCCTATACTCCCTCCAGACATCTTAGGTCTTGTGAAGCAGCTTTGACTGTGAGCCCTAAAGTCTACTGAATGCGCCTGGGGGCAGCCCTTTTTGACTTTTGACAGCCAAACTCTGAAGTTCAATGTCATTGGATCTGCGACAGAAGTGAGTTTCCGCAAAAATCTCAAGACTTGGCTATTTAGGCAAAGTAAGTAGAAATGTCTGGTCTCTCAGATAAACCTGACTCTACCTCACAACTTCTCTAGCACGGGGACACTCCTTGGAGTAACCAGGCTCATTATTAACATTTAACAGTTGAAATAGAACTAAACTGGTAACCAGTCAAGCACTCAAGGCGCACAGCAATAGGGGGAAAGTAACAGCAAACAGTACACTAGTGGTGCTCAAGGAAGTAGAGAGGTTGGTCACCACAACCCCAAGGCAGATCCACAACTGTGGATCAACAGTAAATGTGAGAAAATGTCCTCTGAGCACTCTAATCCTGTAATACGCGTTTCTTCTTCTGATGTTAAGATTCAATCAATACAGCAGATACGTTGTCTTCCAATCTTATTTATTAGTGTTCCACTTTGCAATCCAATGTATACAGCTCCAATTCAAAGAATCAAACAGCCAACACGTGTTTCGTCTTGCTCTTATTTAGCAATCGACTTCTTCAGGGCTGCAACCCAAATAGTAATAACATAAGAATAGCCACATACTACAATAATGCATCTTTCTGAGGAAATTGCAAAAGATAAACAACCTCCAACCAAACCAGTGTCAAAGGAATAGAGGGAAAGAACCAAGTCACCAGAAATAAGTCACCCAAAGTAAGTGTCAGCATGAAATTATTCACTAATATACAGGTCACAAATAAGGACTTCTACCAACCTTATCTGTTATCCTTCCATCTCCACAATGTTACCACACATTGCATGGAAAATCCAACTCACAATATTAGTTATTCACAAAAAAGGGCAGTTAATCCTGCAAAGAATAAAAATCTTTGTATTTAAGCAAATACCATACTGTAATCCTATTGGTCCGATAGCTCACAAGTAACCACATAGGCACCTTTCTAGACCCTTTTGTTCGATCTCACCAAAATACAGAAACTCCTGTAAAAAACTCCCATCCATTCGATAATAAACCCAAAACCCTGTTTACCATGTTCCATATTACAAACTTACAATATCCCTGAGTACGATATACTCCGCATGGGTTTGTCCCATCACATTCCTGGCCTCAAGTCATCACATCTAGTGCAGCCAATTCAGACTCCTAAAGCTCACCTCAAACTTGTATATGTTGTCATTGGCTAAAAAGTCACACTCTTGGACACGCCACCGTTAATTCGTCTCTCTGCAAACTTGAAAGTTGAATAATATCGAAGTAACTGCTCATCATCTTACTAACAGCCACACATCTAGTTCACCCGTCAAACAACGCTCACTCTATAGCAATCTCCCCATCTTATTCTTGATATCCCTCTCGTTTCTTAGCCACCAATCAAATCTCAATGCGCTCACGAGTCCGTGATCTATACGCATGAGGTGTCACGAACTAATACCTGTTCTAGGTCAATACTGCTTCAAAGGCCCCCCAAAGAAACCACAAACTCACTGCAGTCTCTCTGCTCTGTCTCCCCACGTTTCCTCACCGGCGTGTATCGCCAGCGCCATCTTAGAATGGCTATTTGTATTTTTTCCCGTAAGCTCCATGTTAGCCTAGTTCCGGTTCACTCTCAGAACCGTGCTGAATACGTTATCATCCATCATCACTGTATCTAAAACCTATTCTTAATAGCACAGTTCTTATTCTGATTCAATAAATTATCCTCCTATAATCATTACATTTCAGTATGTATATACTGTTATCGTAGTATCGCAATAGCATATTATGAACCGCAAGCAAATCTCGTTCAGTAGTTCATCTATCCTGGGTATTGCAAGTAAGACTCCAAAGCGAGTTCATGGTGAGTGCTAATTATTAGCACCTCACAACTTAAAAACAGTACTTTATTATTTTATACTACACCTCCTAATATAAAGCATAGTGAAATAAGTCAATGTGGTGTGCGTACACTATTTCAGTTTACTCCTTAGTACATATCCATTCAATCCCACATACACCTCCACTCAATTAAAATTTCATATCCCAATTACGGTATCAAGGTCAACTATCCATGCACGTAGCTGCAGAATTGCCCAACTTTTACTCACATACTGGACCACGCAATGTTAATTCCTAGTATTTATGCCCGAAATAAACTAGACCGGTAAGTCAAAATCAGGGCGAGCGCATCTATAGTTATGCTTACTAGTCAGTCTCATAAGCCCTTCTATATTGGCTATTCATATCCAAAAGGGGTACTGACAGTCGTGTCTATGTAGAAAACAGTTATTAAAAGTTCCGTACTCCAGAAAGGGAAGGTGAAATAGAAAAAGAAAAGGAAAGAGAAAGTAAAGATGCCACCACAAGATTAATAGCAGTACAAAAATAATTGGTAACAATCCGCCCCTATACAAAATCACATCTGCATTCTTCTTTTAACATGTTCTATTACAAAAATCACTTGATCATGCATTATCTATACAACATATACATGTATGTCACATAGACGATCAAAGTTTCCTAGTAAATGATCGATCCTCATCCTACTCCCCAATATTGTACATCAACAAAGTTAATTCTCACTATAAGTTGTGTACAGTACCATAGTACATAACCAGGAGGTAACTCAGTCCTGACCTAAAAAATACTAAAATTTGTTATCCACATTCAATCTTTGTTCGACAGCCCTGAGTTTCATCAGCCATAGAACTTCCCGTCTCCTTAGTCTCAGTTGCCTATTGCCTCCTCTAGGTTCTTGCTCAATGTGGTCAATGCCATGGAAACTGAAAACATGTTGATCCCTATTAGCATGATTACGAATAGCATGACATGCAATAGGGTAACAAGTATCCCCACTTTTCACAGCCCTAAAGTGCTCCAACATTCTGTCTCTTAGCCTTCTAATCGTACTACCCACGTAAATCATTCCACACGAGCAGGCTATTACATAAATCACATATGTCGTATCATAATTAATAAATATATTGATTGTATGGTTCCCTGTGTTGTTATAACTGAAGTTAGTCACCTTGTTCACCGCCCATCTAAAGGAGCTACATCTTCCACACTTGTAAAAACCTTTCAGTTTATTTCTCAACCATGTAGTTTGTCCATGTTTCTTTGGGTAACTTGGGCTAACCCGATTGGCCAGTGTCACTCCTCTCATTAATGTCAGGCTTGGCTTCTCTGTTAAGTAGGGCAATAGGTCACTATCTGTCCTAAGTAGGTACCAATGTTTCCTAAGGATTGAAAATAGTTTCTCACTCTCAGCACTATAGTTAGTAATTAGGCGTAAAGTCACCTTCTCATGTTGATTGACACTAGGGGCCTTAGATTCCAGAGTTTTTGATCGCTTAAGGCTCCTAGCTCTGGTTAACAGCCTAGTCTATTATTCCCTTATCATAGCCCCTCATCAGAAATCTGTGTGACATATCTCTAAGGTTATTTTCAAAATCCTGCTCCTTCGTACAACTCCTCCTGGCACACACCATCTCGCTGTATGGTATGGCCCTAATTTGAGTACTGGGATGGCAACTCTTTGCATGTAGTAATGCGTTACAACTCGTCATTTTCCTATACATCCTGCTGCAAAGTCTGCCATCGTCAACAAAAAGCTCAATGTCAAGAAATCTAATATGATTTTTATCATACTGTGTTGTAAACCTCAAATTCAAGTCGTTCTCAATCAGGTAGTCAAAGAAACCTTTCAATTCTTCTACAGAACCCGTCCAAATCAGCAAACAGTTGTCTATGAAACGACCCTAGAAATGGATAAATTCAATTCATTTACGCCACTTATGGCCCAAGATCCACTCCGCCTCAAACCATCCCATGAACAGATTGGCAAAAGACGGAGCCAATCTGGAGCCCATTGCAGTACAGAGGCGCTGTTTATACCATTTGCCATTAAATAAAAAAACATTGTTCTTCAATACCATTTCGGTAATCCTGAGGATCATCTGTGTATGTTCATAATACTCCGCTGGTCTCCTGCTCAAAAAGTAATCAACTGCCTGTACACCCAATCGATGATCAATGTTGGTGTACAATGACACCACATCTAACGTCACCATAATCATCCCAGCCTCCCAACTGATGTCACTCATGATATTAAGAACATTCTTTGTATCTTCAATAAATGATGGTTAGTTGTGTACATATAACCTCAGAAACGTGTCTACGAATTTAGATAACCTCTGTGTCGGGCCACCTATGCCCGAAATAATCGGTCTCCCTGGTGGTTTTTCTCTACACTTGTGCACCTTAGGTAGGGTATGCATACAAGGTGCCCTAGGATTTACCACCAATAAATACGTATATTCATCATAATCCAGTAAGGACTGATCGTACCAAATCTTAGGCTGTTGATTAATCTCCAGGGTCAATGCTCCAAGAGGGTTACCCATAAGTCTTTCATAATACATTTCATTATTAAGTTGTGAGTACACTTCAACCTTGTATGCTTTGGTATCCATAATCACAATGTTACCCCCTTTGTCCGCCATACGTATAGTAACATAACTATTGTTCCCAAGTTCCTTCAAAGCTGCTCTTTCACCCTTGGTCAAATTGTCCCCTCTCATCCTCGTTGTACTTTTACAAGGTTTCTCAATCATCCTGTCCAAATCGTAATTAACCGATCTATAAAAAGCATCTATAATGTTACCTGTCGCTAGTTGTGGTGTCCACTGTAGATGGTCGGTGAACAAGGTGACTAACTTCAGTTATAACAACACAGGGAACCATACAATCAATATGTTTATTAATTGTGATACAACATATGTGATTTATGTAATAGCCTGCTCGTGTGGAATGATTTACGTGGGTAGTACGATTAGAAGGCTAAGAGACAGAATGTTGGAGCACTTTAGGGCTTTGAAAAGTGGGGATACCCGTTACCCTATTGCATGTCATGCTATTCGTAATCATGCTAATAGGGATCAACATGTTTTCAGTTTCCATGGCATTGACCACGTTGAGGAAGAACTTGGAGGAGGCAATAGGCAACTCAGACTAAGGAGTCGGGAAGTTCTATGGCTGATGAAACTCAGGGCTGTCGAACAAGGATTGAATGTGGATAACGAATTTCAGTATTTTTTAGGTCAGGACTGAGTTACATCCTGGTTATGTACTATGGTACTGTACACAACTTATGGTGAGAATTAACTTTGTTGATGTACAATATTGGGGAGTTGGATGAGGATCGATCATTTACTAGGAAGCTTCGATCGTCTATGTGACATACATGTATATGTTGAATAGATAATGCATGATCAAGTGATTTTTGTAATAGAACATGTTAAAAGAAGAATGCAGATGTGATTTTGTATAGGGGCGGATTGTTACCAATTATTATTGTACTGCTAATAATCTTGTGGTGGCATCCTTACTTTCTTTTACCTTTTCTTTTTCTATTTCACCTTCCCTTTCTGGAGTACGGAACTTTTAATAACTGTTCTCTACATAGACACGACTGTCAGGACCCCTTTTAGATATGAATAGCCAATATAGAAGGGCTTATGAGACTGACTAGCAAGCATAACTATAGATGCGCTCGCCCTGATTTTGACTTACCGGTCTAGTTTATTTCGGGCGTAAATACTAGGAATTAACATTGCTTGGTCCAGTATGTGAGTAAAAGTTGGGCAATTCTGCAGCTACGTGCATGGAAAGTTGACCTTGATAACGTAATTGGGATATGAAATTTTAATTGACTGGAGGCGTATGTGGGATTGAATGGATATGTACTAAGGACTAGACTGAAATGGTGTACGCACACTGAATTGACTTATTTCACTATGATTTATATTAGGAGGTGCAGTATAAAATATTAAAGTACAGTGTTTAATTCGTGAGGTGCTAATAATTAGCACTCACCATGAACTTGCGTTGTAGTCTTACTTGCAATACCCAGGATAGATGAACTACAGAACGAGATTTGATTGGGGTTCATAATATGTTATCGCGATACTACACGAGCAGTATATATATACTGTAATGTAATGATTATAGGAGGGTAATTTATTGAATCGGAATAAGAACTGTGCTATTAAGAATAGGTGTTAGATACATTGATGATGGATGATAACGTATTCAGCGCGGTTCTGAAGAGTGAACCGGAACTAGGCTAACATGGCGCTCACCGGAAAATATACAAATAGCCATTCTAAGATGGCGCTGGCGACACATGCCGCCGAGGAAACGTGCGGAGACAGAGCAGAGAGACTGCGGTGAGTTTGTGGTTTCTTTGGGGGGCTGTTGAAGCAGCATTGACCTAGAACAGGTATTAATTCGTGACATCTCATGCTTATAGATCACGGACTCGTGAGCGCATTGGGATTTGATTGGTGGCTAAGAAGCGAGAGGGATATCAAGAATATGATGTGGAGATAGCTATAAAGGTGAGCGGTGTGTGACAGGTGAACTAGATGTGTGGCTGTTAATAAGATGACGAGTAGTTACTTCAAAATTATTCAACTTTCAGGCTTGCAGAGAGACGAATTACCGGTGGCATGTCCAAGAGTGTGACTTTTTAGCCAATGACTACATATACAAGTTTGAGGTGAGCTTTAGGAGTCTGAATTGGCTGCACTAGATGTATTGACTTGAGGCCAGGAATGCGATGGGAAAAACCCATATGGAGTATATCATGCTCATGGATATTTAAGTTTGTAATATGGTAACTGATCTGGTTGGGGAACTCCCCATCCTGTGGAAAGTGCGCACTATTTTCATCAAACCGTTTGTTCCTTATCAATGTTTTGAATGAAAACTTTTATCCTTTTAGTGGTCAGTTATAAACTTCTTTTATTGCATTCCATTCATTAAAAAAAATCTTCATTTCTTCTCAACATGTTAAATCAATTTCATGAATTATACCCAATGAATTTCGGGTCATTTTCAGAACCCTTCCTCAGGGGTCTAAGAAAATAAAAAATGGAAAACTAGTTAATCCTATACATCCCAAACAACAAGTCTTAATGTATCTCAAACACATCGAATTGTATATACAAAATAAACACAAATGCATTTCCTTTTTGAATGTGCTCACGTGTTAAACAATAACTCAGGAAGACATAATATAAACAAAAAATGGAGTCATACTGCAAGGTTGTGGTGTACCAGTCGATTTTTCAATAACTATCTCACAAACCTAACGCGTTGTAAATTATATGCGAACGAAGAATGAGTCCTTAACTCAACACTTTGACAAAACAACGGTAAACTGTTTCAAAATACTGGTAATGCTTATTAGAGAAAAAACTCAAAGGTTTAAGAAACTTACTTGAAATTCACGAAAATAAACACTCTTGTACACGCTGCGCGCCTTTCTAAGCGGGCAGTAACAAACACACTTTTTTCTTGCGCTCTGTGATTAGCGTCCTGGCATTATCACGTGTAATGTGTGTAGCGTCGTGAGATAATCACGTGCTCCGAAGTTGTTCAAAATTTAAAGTGACCTAGCTATCAAAGGTTGACTCTTTTGTGAAGGTAGATAGGTGTAGTGTCCTCTCTTATCTCTGTTGCTGAGGGTTCTGTGGAACTTAGAATGCTGTTCTAAGTGATGTTCTCTTGAAGTCAGTTACTCCTTGGTAGCTGATGGATGGGGTGTTATTGAATAAATCTCTGTGCCAACTTATCATGTTCCTGGCATTTTGTGAACTTTTCATTGGCGACGAGGAAGAATGTAGGAGAAGAAGAACACCTCTACATTAAGCTAAGTAGAATGGAGTGTGTGTTTGGGGTAGAAGGATAACATCGACATATGCTTAAATAAGCAGGAGATATTGGAAAAAGAAACATAGGTGAAGGTGGTGGAAGTGTCCCCAACTGTTGACATCTTTAAAGCAAAGTATTTCATATTACCTTCTCCAGCGGCTGTTTTGAAAATAGAGAGGCTTAAAAACTTCTCCAGCGGCGGTTAAAAGTAATTAGGAGAAAAGGTGAATGAAGAACAGCTGGTATTTGTGCGGCTAATGTTATAACTTCCAAGTTGGAGTGCGTTATTACGAGTGCGTTGTTTGGCCTTCTTCTGCGGCAGTAAAAAGGAAAAGCTTTGAGAAGTCAATAACTTCTCCAGCGGCTGTGCATTGTAAATATAAGGTGGGAAGGCGGAAGGAAAAACTTACCTTATTGGCGACGTTGTTTGTAGCGGCGGAGGAGGAGTTGGATGTTTCCCGTTTGGTGGCGGTTTGAAGTGGGAGCGGTGATCTTCGTTGGTTGTCCGCTAGTGTCAAGATCTTCCTCGGTCGGCTGTGAGCGGTGAATGATGATGTGTTAGAGCGCTGCTGTAGGATTCAGCGCAAAGGTGAACGTCACCGCTTCGAAAGAAGACAACGCAATATCTGTTTGCTCAGCGCAGGGTGTACGTAACTGCATTGAAAGAAGACAACGCGATAACTGCTTCCTCGCGTCGGCAATCTATGTTTATGTGTGAGCATATTTTTCTGGTATCGGTTAAAACAAACTGAGAGGAAAGGAACATTAACCGTATAGTGGAGGATTAAAAGAAGACTGTGAAGTACTAATTTATTTTATTTATTCTTTTATTTCCTTATTAAGGTTATAAGAAAGTTTAAAAGAGGACTGTGAAGTACTAATTTTTATTTTTTTTCTCTTCAAAAGTTTATGAGAAAGTGTATAATTTTATGTTTTGTCTTTGTTATAAGGTGTCGGTTTAACATTAAATGAAAGAATAATATTTTCTATGGTTTATGTGATTACGTAATACTTTGCAGCTGTGTCAAGATTTGGTAATAAATCTTGTTTTAAGGTTGTAACAAAGAGGGTTTAGATTAGTTTAGATTTTAATTAGAAGGAAAGGAGAATGCAGAATGTGACTACTCCGCCCTTTTTTCTTAGTGATCCAGGTGAACCAAAGGTAAAATTGAGCAAATGGAAGAAGATTTTTGCACATTATGCGTGAGTATGTGGCACTACTTTAAGTGCGGAAAGAAAATTTTCTCTTTTGATGCATTGTTTGGGAGGTGAAGGGCAAGAGGTGTCAGAAAATTTACCAGCTTTATCTCCATAAGAACAACGGGGATTGGATGAGTATGAAGTATGTTTGTTACAGTTAAATAAACATTATTTGCCCAGTGTAAGAACAATTATGGAAAGATACCATTTTGGAAAAAGGGAGCAAGGTAAGGATGAATCTGTAGAGGAATATTTAACTGCTTTGCGGACATTGTCCTCTACTTGTAAATTTGGAGCAGCAAATGAAGAACAATTAAGAGATCAGTTAGTTTTAAAATGTAGAGAGGATAAGATCAGAGAGGAATTGTGGCTGAAGAACGAACCACCTTTAGAGGAGGTTGTAGGTATAGCAAAAAGGGTGGAGCATATGTTAAAATGTGTAAATGAGTTAAAAGGTGACAAAGGAAAAACTGAAGCAGTTGTAGAAGATATTAAGGAGGATGTTTCTCAGATTAAAGATGTAAAGAATGTTGTGAAAGATTCTACCATAGAGGAAACATCGTGTAGTGCAATAATGGGTTTCAGGTGTGGAAAGTCTGGTCACAAAGCGAATTAAAAGACTTGTCCAGCTTTGAGTTTTGTGTGCCATGGGTGTGGAAAAAAAGGTCATTTTGTGAAATTTTGTAAGTCCAAAGATAAGAAGGTATTTAACAAAGAAATAAAATAAGTTATTTGTCAAGTAAAAGAGAAAAGTAGTAATGATAATTCTATTGGAAAAGTAAAGATTGATGGTATAGTGTTAGAAATTAAGTTTGATTCCTGCTCACATATTACTATCATTTCAAAGGAAATTTATGAAAAATGTTTTCAAATGAAAAATAAGCAATTTAAAATGGATGTGAATCCAGGGGGGTATGGTGGTTCTCCCATAAGCATGTTGGATTATTTTAATGCTTCTATTGAAATGGAGAAAAATATAATTGTTGGAAAAATGTATGTTTAAAAAATTGGTGATTGTTTAATTGGATGGCCACATCAACACTTATTGGGAGTGATGTTAAATCCTAATTCTAATCCACAAGTACAGATTCAGGAGGTAAAATCTGATGGTAATTCTTTTGTAAAGGAGTTTCCTCAGCTTTTTCGTGCGGAATTGGGATGTCTTAAGGGTTACAGGCACAGTATTAAGTTAAAGAAGAATGCTGTTCCAGTCATTGCCAAATTAAGAAGAATTCCAATAGCTGTACAAAGTAAAGTAGAGCAGGAATTAAAGAAATTGCAACAGCAGGATATTATTACTTCTGTGGAGGCAACAGAGTGGTTGGCACCAGTTGTTGTCGCGAATAAGCCTAATGGTGATATAAGATTATGCTGTGATTTGAGATCACTGAACAAGGAGGTAATTGTGGATACATTTCCATTACCGAACATAGATGAGTTGTTAACTTCCTTGGGTGATTCCAAGGTTTTTACTACATTGGATCTTACTCAGGCTTATCATCAGATTGAGTTGACAAAGGAGTCTCAAGATCTAACGGCTTTTATCACTCCAATTGGTGCATTTAAGTATAAAAGGATGCCCTTTGGTCTTGTGCTGCTGCTTCGGTTTTTCAGGGGGTTATGGCTTCTATTTTGAAGGGAATTAAATCTGTCAAATGTTACCAAGATGATTTATTAATTTTTGGTAATAATCAAGAGGAGCATGACAAGACTCTGAGATTGGTTTTAAAGAGGTTAGAATCTGCTGGACTTACGTTGAAATTTGAGAAATGCAAGTTTTCAGTAAATGAGGTCAATTACCTAGGGCACAGTATTTCGGGTTTAGGAATTTCACCGAAGAAGGAGTTGGTAGATACCATACAGAATTTAGTGTCTCCAAAAAACAAAGAGGAGATTGTTTCTTTTCTAGGTATGGTTGAATATTATGGAAAATGTATTTGGTCAGAGGGAAATGAAATGGAATTTGAGGATATTAAGAAGGTTCTGGTCAATGCTCTTAATCTTCAGGCATTCATTCCTTATGAAGAAACTTTTGTGGTAACTGATGCAAGTTCAAAAGGCTTAGGTGCCATTTTAAAGCAAAAAAGAGGTGGAAAGGAAAAACTTACTGCTTGTGCTTCTAGAAGCTTACGGGGTGCAGAGTTAAATTACTCTGTGATAGAAAAGGAGGCTTTGGCAATATTTTGGGCTCTCAGGAAGTTTAAAAATTTTC
The DNA here is from genome assembly GCF_964263255.1 of Lissotriton vulgaris. Taxonomy (NCBI): domain Eukaryota; kingdom Metazoa; phylum Chordata; class Amphibia; order Caudata; family Salamandridae; genus Lissotriton; species Lissotriton vulgaris. Next base: position 420,482,926 of record NC_141695.1, on the reverse strand, counting down.
TTTGGGGTTTTCAATTTAAGGTTTATTCAGATCATAAACCTTTAAAGGAAATTTTCACGATAAAAGGTTTGGATTGTGTCTCTTCACGAATTAGGAAACGGGTCATAGGTCTTCAGGAGTTTAATTTTAGTGTGGATTATATTCCAGGAGTGGAAAATGTGTCTGCAGACTGTCTTTCACGTTTGGTGTGTGATGTTGAGGAAGGTGATGTTGAGGAAGGTTAATGTATGTGAAGTTACTTCAGGAGTTATACTTGAAGAAGAGTGGTTGGAGGAAATCAGAAAAGATGATGATATTTCTAAGGTAATTCATTTGGTTGTGAAGAATTTGGTTTTTGACAGATCTTTTTCTGAAGTTTGGCATTTGGTTGTAAATGAAGTATCTGTAGAAAATGGAAATCTTTTGAGAGGTTCGAAATTGATCCCTCTTGGTTCTTTAAGAAGAAGATTAATTGAAGAAGCCCATCAAGGTCATTTGGGTATTGTTAAGACAAAGGAAAGAATTCATAGTTCATTCTGGTGGCCAGGCATGGATCTGGAAATTGAAAGAGAGGTGAGAGAATGTTTGCAATGTAAAATAAGTGACAAAATTCTTATTTCTCATACTGCTCCCATGGTGTGTCGTAGGTTACCGGCTGGTCCTTGGGAGGATGTTGCGATTGATATTGTAGGTCCGCTTTCAGGTGAACAACGAACTCCGTACCTTATTGTGTTAATTGACTTATATTCAAGATGGATTGAAGTTTCTTCGGTATCAGAGGTTACATCCTCATGTGTTATTTCTTTTCTCAAAGAGATTTTTAGAAGAGAGGGGTTTCCTAAAACTCTTTTATCTGGTAATGGACCTCAATTTTGTTCAAGCATGATGTCTGAATTTTTGAAATCTTGTGGAATTGTACATAAAAACATCACTATATCATCCAGAAACAAATGGAACTGTTGAAAGGTTCAACAGGATCATAAAAGAAAATGTACAACTTTCTAGAGTGAATTTGCTAGATTGGAAGGAGGAGATACAGAAGTGCATTTTGGCACATAGATTCTCTCCTCAAATGACAACAAAGAAGACTCCCTTTGAATTATTTAGGGCAGAACTCCGAACACAAGTTTATCTCCAGGTTGGATGTTCTGGGACAAAGGGGTGAAAGATAACAGTATTGGAGTTTGGAGACTTAGGGAAGAAAAGCTTCAGAGGAAAAATTACATTTGTTTTGATGAAAGGAAAAGGGTAAAGGAGAGGAGTATAGTAGTTGGTTATGTGGTTAAAGTTAAGGCACCTGTTGGAGCACTATCTTGGTCAAAATATTCCGCTCCTATGCGTGTCATAAAGTGTTTGAAGAATTCTGTAAAATTAGAGAATGGTAAGATCTGGAATTTGAATCATGTTGCTGTTGTTAAGGAATGTATTTTAGGTAGGAGTTTGTCTAAAAGTAAGTTTTCTAGTTTAGATGTATCTGATGAATCACATGTCAGAAGTAGTGCTCGGATGAAAAAAATTCCTGTCTATCTTAACGATTATGTGAATTGAAGTCTTTTTGTCATCATGTAATTAACTATGTCTTACATACTGTATTACTTTCTTTTATTGTTCTATGTTCTATGTTCTGTACTTGTAAAGATGAACTTTTATTATAAGAAAGAAGATGTGTGGTGTCCTCTCTTATCTCTGTTGCTGAGGGTTCTGTGGAACTTAGAATGCTGTTCTAAGTGATGTTCTCTTGAAGTCAGTTACTCCTTGGTAGCTGATGGATGGCGTGTTATTGAATAAATCTCTGTGCCAACTTTTTTTTTATTTTATTTTTTTTAATATTTTTATATAGCGCCTGAATAGACCCCCGAAGGGGTATCTCCGCGCTTTGCCAGTAAAAATATAACTCCAGATGATCTTGTTCAGAGGGGATAGTACATATTGCCAGGGGAAAGTCAATTGCTGGAAAATAAGTGTGTTTTAAGGTCTTCCGAAAGGTCAAATGGCTGGTGAGTGATCTCAACTCAGGAGGTAGAGAATTCCAGAGCCTTGGTCCCACATGGGCCAGCGCTCGGCCTCCTTGTCTGGACTTCTTTCTTCTAGGTACCTGCAAAAGCTGCAGGTTACCAGAGCGCAGAGAGCGCCCAGGAGCATATGGCTGAATGATTTTGGCCAGATATTTTGGACCTTCGCCTATCACACTTTTGTGAATAGTGCATAGAGTCTTAAACTGTACTCGCTTCCTCACTGGTAACCAGTGGAGTCTGGTCAGCAGGGGGCAAGAAGGAGTCCTAGAGGGAACATTAAGGACTGTCCTTGCTGCCGTGTTTTGGATCACTTGTAACTTTTTAAGTTGCCCTTCATTAGCTCCTAAAAGAAGACCGTTACAATAATCCACTCTGCTGATGACTAGCGCCTGCACAAGTGTTTTCCTATGGCAGTCTTGCAGATAGGGGAACACTCTTCTCAGCATCCTAATTGCCCGAAAGCAAGTACTAGCTACTTGGTTTACATGGTCTTTAAAAGTGAGTGTCTGATCTAATAACACTCCCAAGTTTTTTACCGTGCTCTTAGGGCTGGGAACAGGTCCTAATTCTAAGGGCCACCATTCAGGTGACCAGTGTATTGCTGCTTGTCCAAACAACATGACCTCTGTTTTCCCTACGTTGCATTGAAGACAGTTTGATGACATCCACTCAGATATTGCTCTCATTCCATCAGCAAAAGATCTTTTTGTTGCAGGTGTCAGACTTTTAAAAGGAAAGAGGAGTTGGGTGTCGTCAGCGTACGACACCGGGGTAAACCCAAATGATCTTGCTAAGTTGGCCAAGGGGGCCACATACACATTGAATAGTGTCGGGCTTAGACAAGAGCCCTGTGGCACTCCCTTGTTGAGCTCCCTATGGATGGATTTGTGGGAGCCCAGCCTAACTTCTTGGGAGCGGCCAGATAGAAAACTTTCCATCCATGACAGAGCCACTCCTTCCAGGCCTACGTCCTTTAAGCGATCGAGAAGCACCATGTGAGACACCGTATCAAAAGCGGCGGAGAGGTCCAACAGCACCAGAATCATAGAGCTGCCCTCATCCAGTGCCATTTTGATGTTATTGGTCACTGTTTGAAGGGTTGATTCGGTGCTGTGGTTAGGCCTGAACCCAGATTGTGAGTAGTCCAGGCCCTCCGTCGCTTCTAGATGTTCTGATAGATAGGTGTTCACGTGCTTCTCTGCTATCTTGCCGATGTAAGGCAAGAGTGAGATAGGATGCAGCTTTGAGAGGTCTGTCCATGGATGAGTTGTTAACTTCCTTGGGTGATTCCAAGGTTTTTACTACATTGGATCTTACTCAGGCTTATCATCAGATTGAGTTGACAAAGGAGTCTCAAGATCTAACGGCTTTTATCACTCCAATTGGTGCATTTAAGTATAAAAGGATGCCCTTTGGTCTTGTGCTGCTGCTTCGGTTTTTCAGGGGGTTATGGCTTCTATTTTGAAGGGAATTAAATCTGTCAAATGTTACCAAGATGATTTATTAATTTTTGGTAATAATCAAGAGGAGCATGACAAGACTCTGAGATTGGTTTTAAAGAGGTTAGAATCTGCTGGACTTACGTTGAAATTTGAGAAATGCAAGTTTTCAGTAAATGAGGTCAATTACCTAGGGCACAGTATTTCGGGTTTAGGAATTTCACCGAAGAAGGAGTTGGTAGATACCATACAGAATTTAGTGTCTCCAAAAAACAAAGAGGAGATTGTTTCTTTTCTAGGTATG